>NC_137806.1:29942596-30542596 GCF_963383645.1 Muscardinus avellanarius
TTTACAGTCTGGTATTTCATAATTGACTTGATAGATCGGATTCTGGAAGTTCTTGCTACCCCGGCTCTGTCTGGGCAGTGGCTTCTCCTCAGGAAACAGAAATATTTAATGTCTAGCCCTTCGTGTTGATGCCTGCATCCAGGAACTGCATCCAAACCCAGTTATCAACGGTGCCCAGACCACAAAGGACATCCTGGGGAACCCCGAGCAGAAGTCAGGGTCACCAGAGGTAGGTGCGGGGCAGACAGGCTTCTAGGATTCCAGTCTGTGCGAGTGACACATACATCCTTTAAAAAGTTAATCCGGTGGGGTCCTTCCTTTTCTTGAGTATTCCTTACAGAAGACACAGCAGGAGGTCACCGGATATACAGTGCTAAAATATCTGAAGCAGGAGAGTATTTTTTAATATATTTTCCTTAACGCTTTGTAGTCTTACATTATGATGCAGTTCAGAGTGATAGGAACAGACATACACACGGCTCCCTCTCCCACTCCCGCTCCTTGCCCTTATAGGATATTAAGATTGCCATTGATAATTTCACATACAAATAAATGCCAATAGAAGTTACTAGGAAACCTTGGTTTTTTTCTTTTTTTGGTATTGGTGATTGAACCCAGAGGCATTCTATCTCTGAGCCACATCCCCAGCCCTTTTTATTTTTTGTTTAGAAACAAGGTCTTACTAGGTTGCTGAGAGCCTTGGTAAGTTGCTGAGGCTGGCCTCAACCCTGCACCCCTCCTGTCTCAGCCTCCCAAGTACCAGGATTACAGGCATGTGCCGCCATGCCCTGCTTGTAAGATGGTATTGAATGAACTTCCTGCGTGTACCCAAGGAGCCATAACATTTTTTTTTTTTTTGGTAGTACTGGAGACTGAACTTAGGGGCGTTGTATATCTGAGCTGCACCCCCAACCTTTTTATTTTGGATTTTAAAACAGGCCTACTAAGTTGAGGAGGGCCTTGCTAAGTTGCTGAGGCCACCCTTGAACCTGCGAATCTCCTGTCTCAGGCTCCCAAATACTTACAATAAAGTAAAGATTACAGCTACAAGTTTTTGTTGCTATTGTTGCTTATTTGACTCTGTGATAACGGCAAGATAAGCTTAGTCATCTTAATCGTGTGTGTGTGTGTGTGTGTGTGTGTGTGTGTGTGTGTGTGTGTGTGTTGGGGGCTCATGCCCTTCTATCTTGACCCGCCTCTGAGAGATTGACTGTCCCATCTTTATTGGGCATCTTGGGAGCATCGCCTTAGCCTCTTTACTTTCTTCTGATTTCTCTTTGTGTCTTCTCTCTCTACCCACAAGCCCCCCCCCGCCGCCCTATGTGCACCCCCACCCCCCAAGGTAACTGAGCTTTTTCCACCCACTTCAGAAAGCACAAAGCAGGTGCCTGCTTTTAGAGGTCAATTGCTCCAACTTCACCTTGTGGAGCGTGCGCTTGGGGCAGGCACAGAGGCTGCGAGAGTCAATGAAGTTGCCCTGTGACCCAGGAGCGCGTGACCTTCTACAGCACACCAACAGGCTGGTCCACACCACAGATTTAGCTCCAGAGCACAGGGAACACAGTCCCTGCACCTGTGTGAGTCGGGAGGGGTGCAGGAGATGTCAGGTGGACAGCAACCTCTGAGCTGCTTTGGGAGGGTGAGGAAAAATAGACATGCAGGTCTGGTGCTTGGGAGGCAGACAGGTAGATCACAGGTTCAAGGCCAGCATCAGCAACCTGGTGAGACCCTGTTTCAAAATTAAAAAAAAAAATAGCTGGGTGTGGTGGCTCACACTTGTAATCCTAGTACCTGGGAGACTGAGATGGGAGGATTGCGGATTTGAGGCCAGCCACACTAGGTAGTGAGGCTCTCATCAACCTACTGGGATCCTGTTTCAAAATAAAAATAGGGCTGGGGGTGTAACTGAAAGGTAGAATGTCACTGGATTCAATCCCCAGTACCACAAAGAAACACCAGTATCAGCCACTCAACCCACAGAAGCAGGTTGGAGCCAGCAGCGCAAGCGTTCTCTGTGCTGGGGAGCCAGGGCCTCCTGCAGCCCAGAGCTGGGTGTGCGCAGGTGTCAGCCTGGATCCTTGCAAAGGACGGGAGAGCGCAGGCTCAGCTGATGGGTCCTGGGGCCCAGTGGATGCTGGTGAAGAGCCTCATCCTGCCCTGCTCCATCCACCCTGTCGGGTCTCCCTCCTGAATTAGAAGGGGTGCCTGCAGGGAGGAGGGGGCGCTTGCAAACCACAGCTGTCTGCAGCTATTTTGGGTCCAGCATTTGACCAGCTTCGAGCTAGAAAGCGGTGATGATGAGCAGAGATGGCACAGAATCTTAATTTGGGTTTTGAAATCCAGGCTCGGTGGCTGCAATGCGGCGGTGCATCGTGGCGGCCGGGGAGTGAGGGTTGCCAGGGAGGAGGAAGGTAGAGGTGTCAGGAAAAGAAGGTGTGGACAAGGGCCAGTCCTGGACACCGGAGTGGCCTCCACTGCATGTTACAGAAGGTGACCTCGGTCCTCCGGGGCAGTGGGGGCTCACCCTCTGTGTGTGCAACACCGGGTGAAGAGAGGCCAGGATGTTCCTGAAGGAAGAAGGGAGGGTTTGCCAGGCGCGCCATAGTGGATGGTGCACTCCGTAGCTCATTGAGGACAGCGTCATAAAGGGTCTGTTTACAAAGATGAGGGTGTGTGTGTGTGTGTGTTATTAGGAATTGAATCCAGAGGTAGAATACCTCTGAGCTATACTCCCAGCCCTATTTTATTCTTTTGTGTGTGTGTGTGTGTGTGTGTGTGTGTGTGTGTGTGTGGTTCTAGGGATGGAACCCAGGGGCGTTCTAGCTCCAAGCTAGTACACCCCTCAGCCCTATTTCTATTCTTTATTTTGAAACAGGGTCTCACTGAGTTTCAAAAGGTCTCACTAAATAGCTGAGACTGTCCACGAACCTTGATCCTCCTGTCTCAGCATCCCAAATGCTGGGATTACAAGTGTGCACCACCACACCCAGCTGGTTTTAATTTTTTTGAAATAGAGTCTTGCTAAAGTCTCACAAAGCTTTCACTGAGAGTCTCACAAAGTTGCTGAAGCTGGCTTCGAACTTGTGATCCTCCTGTCTCAGCAGCCTCCTTAAGTACTGGGATCAGAGGTGCTAGCCACCATATCTAGCTGTGTGAATTCTTTTTTTTTTTTTTTTTTTTTGGAGGGTATGCTAGGGATTGAACTCAGAGTCATTCTACCTCTGAGCTACACCCCAACCCTATCTTACTTATTTTTTTGTTTTTGAATCAGGTCTCACTAGGTTAATGAGAGTCTTGCTACATTTCTGAGGCTGTCCTCAAATCTGCGATCATCCTGTCTCAGCCTCCCAAGTACTGGGATTACAGGTATGCACCACCATGCCTGGCTGCAGGAAGCCTTTTAAACTCTTTGAGTAGCTGGGTATGGTGGCGCACGCTTGTAATCCCCACACTTGGGAGGCTGAGACAGGAGGATCACTCAGGTTAGAAGCCAGCCGCGCTGGCTTAAGAGACCCTGTTTCCAAATAAAAGTATAAAATAGGTCTGGGAGTGTAGCCCGGAGGTAGAAGGGTTTCCAGGAACCCCAGTACCACCAAAAAGATAAAAAGAAATAAAATAAACTCTTTGAGTAATGTGGGGGTAGGGAGAGAATCATCTGCTGTTCTTTCCCTTCAAGCCCAACAGCCCTGAAACCACCACTGTCTGTGAGTCTTGTCTGTGTCAAATGCTTTTATTCTAAAAAAGCAGGTGGAAAATCTGCAATCTTGTCTCCTCCTCTTCCTCCTCCACCTCTGTTCATCAGCTCTTCCTTTTCTTCTTGTGAATGTGTTTGTAGGTATCCCCTTCCTTCTATTCTTCTCGCATGCCCAGATGCATCCTACAAATCTCTCTTTCCTGATCCTACCTCCTATCTCACAGGTTCAAAGCCTGCCTCAGCAACTTAGCGAGCTCCTGCTTCCAGGTAAAAAAAGAAACAGATAAAATAGGACTGGAGGCACAGCTTGGATGTAGAATGCTCCTGAGTTCCATTCCCAGTACCATGAATAAGTAAGCTCAGGAGTCAGGCGTGGTGGTCCACACCTGTAATCCCAGCACTTGGAAAGTTAAGGCAATAGAAACTCAGGTTCGCAGCCAGCCTCAGCAATTTAGCAAGACCCTGTTTCAAAAATAAAAAATAAGCCAGGTGTGGTGGCACAATCTTGTAATCCCACTATTTGGGAGGCTGAGACAGGAGGATTTCAGGTTCATTGCCAGCCTCAGCTACTTAGTGATGCTCTCCACAAGTTGTTGAGACCCTGTTTCAAAATAAAGAATAATTAAAAATAGGGCTGGGGGTATATCTCAGAGGTAGAATGACCCTGGGTTCAGTCCCTAGTACAACAACAACAACAACAACAACAACAACAACAATTGCAACAACAACAATAATAACAGTGTTTATTCATAGAGTTGACTGATTTAACAGAGATAATGTAGATAATCAACAGAGGACAACTGTAATCCCAGTACTTGGGAGGCTGAGACAGGAGGGTCACAGGTTCAAGGACAGCCTCAGCAAGTAGTTAAAGACTCTCATCACCCCAGTGAGATCCTGTTTCCAAATAAGAAATAAAATTGGGCTGAGGGTGTAGCTCAAAGGTAGAATGCCCCTGGGTTCAATCCCAGCACCACAAAGAGAGAGAGAGAGAGAGAGAGAGAGAGAGAGAGAGAGAGAGAGATAGTGAGATAGTTGTCAACTGATTTATCTGATTTATTTGTTTATTTGTTTGTTTATTGTGATACTAGGGATTGAACACCCAGGGCATCCTACCTTCGATTTACAACCCCTAGCCCTATTTTAATTCTTTAATTTGAAACAGGGTCTCACTAAGTTGTGGAGGGCCTCCTTCAGTAGCTGAGGCCGGCCATGAATCTGCGATTCTCCTGTCTCAGCCTCCCAAGTATTGAGATTACAAGCGTACGCCACCACGCCAGGTGACACCAGATTTTTAAATCTACTAGAATCAGTTCAGGAGATCTCAGTTGGGTTCCGATGTTTAATTTCTGTTGTCCCTACTTCCTCTAGGTCCCATCCGAAACAGGTCTGGAGCCCTAGGACCTTTAGAGCCCAGTAAAGTATTCCAGAGACAAAAGCTTTCCAAGTCAGTAGACTGGCTGGCAAAGGCAGAAGCAGACGGACTTGTATTACTAGGTAGCATTTCAAGGTCAAGAGACACAATTTGGATACAGCGCTCATGTGACCAGGAGATAATGAGTCACAGCCTGAAATGGAAAAACGCCTGCTGGAGGAGGAGGCGGTTTCTTTTAAACCACATCAAATATTTGCAGAGTTAAGCGCCCTGTGTCAAACCCGGTGCTAGAAGCTGCGGGAGTTAGACCAGCTCATCAGTTCCTGGTCGATAGGGCAAATGTCCGTGGGATGCTGCAATCCCCCTCCTGCTTATCCAGCAAGAGGAACAGCAGGTGGAAAAATAGCTTTTGTGAGCAAGCTATGCCCTTTACGCAGACCAAATAAGTTTGCGTCTTTCAGCAGTGGCAGACTTAACTGAACGACAATCAATTCACAAGCAACACCCCTTTGATAAGTTGCTGGCCACTGAAAAATACTCATGGTTTCAGTTTCTTGATGGAGGCAATGACAAGTTATTTCATTTTATTTGTGTGTGGTACTGGGTATTGATCCCAGGGTCATTCTACCTTTGATGTATTCCCTCAGTCCGATTTTATTTTAAAATTTTTATTGTGAAACAAGGTCTCACTACACAGCTTAAGCAAACTTAAGATCCTCCTGCTCAGCCTCCCGAACACGGAGATTACCAGTGTGCGCCACCATGCCCATCTCAAGTTCTTTTATTTTGTTCCAATATTATTTTATTCATTTATTATTTATTTATTTTTAGATATATAAAGGTGCTTTTATTGTTACAATATAATCTCACATGATAATGTAAATCATGTTGACGATGACATACATGCACATAAAACTTGGTGGGTCCCGTTCCCACATCCTCTCCTCCCTCCCTCTCAATAAAGATTACCTACATTGAAGTTGGTATATCCACATGGATACACATCGTTGGTGGTGGTGTTTCCTTTAATGAACCTCTGTCTTCCTCCTCCCCTACCCTTAGATCTCCTTCCTGGCTCCACTGAGATTTCTCCTCCATTATTTGGAGTCCCTCTTGTCTACAATTACTCTCTATTTCTGAACATAGTAGAGAAAACACATGACCCTTCACTCTCTGTGACTGGTTAATCTCACTTAACATAATCTTCTCCAGGTCCTTCCATCTTTTTGCAAATGACATAATTTTGTTCCTCTTTATTGCTGAGTAAAATTCCATTCTGTGTATTCCCCATAACTTTGTAATCCAGTCATTTGTTGATGGACACCTGGGTTAGGTCCATAATTTGACGATTGTGAATTGTGCTGCTGTGAACATGGATATGCATATATTACTGTCGTTCTCTGGTTTCAACCCCTTTGGAAAGATACTCAGTAGTGGTATAGCCAGGTCCTCTAGAGGATCCAGTCCCAGTTTTCTAAGGAATCTCCACACTGATCTCCATAGCAGCTAAACTAGTTTGCAATCCTACCAACCTGTGTAGAAGAGTTTCTATTTCCCCACATCCTTACCAACATTCATTGTTATTTGATTTCTTGATGGTTGCTATTCTAATTGGGCTTAGATTGAATCTCAGTGTAGTTTTGATTTGTATCTCCCTGATTGCTAATCATGTTGAACATTTCTTCATGTTTCTATTGGCCGCTTGTATCTCTTCTTTTGTGAAGTGTCTACTCAATTCAGTTGCCCATTTCTTGATTGGGTTATTTGTTTTGCTAGTGTATAAAGTCTTTTAAGTTGTTTGTATATTTTAGATATTAGTCTTCTATCAGAGGGATAGCTGGTAAAGACTTTCTCCCATTCTGTGGGCTTTCTCTTTAGACTCTTGATGATTACCTTTGAAGAGAAGAAAATTTTTAGTGTGATGCCATTCCACCTATTCATTCTTGTTTTCATTTCCTGAAGGGGTCTTGTTAAAGAAGTTTCTACCTGTGCCTATGTGTTGCAGTGTTAAACCTATGCTCTCCTCTTACAGTTTCTTTTGGTCTAACTTTCAGGACTTTGATCTATCTTGGTTGAGTTGATTCCTGTGCAGGATGAAAGATAAGAATTTACTTCCATTTTTCTACAAATTTAATAAAAGTTATAAAACACTAAAGAAAAATTGAAGGAGATCTTGGAAGATGGAGAGATATCACTTGCTCTTGAATAGGCAGAATATTTTTACTTGAAAGGTGTGTGTCTTGCAAGCAGCATTTAGATGGATTAAGGCTTTTAATCCATTTTGCTACATTTGTCTGTCTTTTTTTTTCTTTTTCTTGAAGATTTAAAGAAGTTTATTAGAAAGATAGAAATACAGAAAATAGAAATACAGCTCCATACCAGACTGGCATAAAGGGGTGACTCGAAATGAATACACCCGCTACATTTGTCTTTCAGTTGGGGAATTGAGGCCATTTACATTTACCATGGTTATTGAGAGATGATTCCTAACATTTTGATTTTTAACTTCTGTTTGAAGTAGTGTTTGTTCTTTTTTTGCTGAACTGTTTCTTTGATGGAAATCACTGGTTTTCTAGGTTTGGTGTTTATTTATTAATTCTTCTTCTTCTTCTTCTTCTTCTTCTTCTTCTTCTTCTTCTTCTTCTTCTTCTTTCTCCTTTCTTCTTTCTTCTTTCTTCTTCTTCTTTTTTTGGGGTTCCTGGAAACCCTTCTACCTCTGGGTTACACTCCCAGACCTATTTTATATTTTTAATCTCTTTATTTCTTGTGCTGGTTTAGAAGACATAAATACTTTCAGCTTTTGTCTGATGTAGAAGGTTTTTTATTTCCCCATAAAATTTGAGAGATGTTTTTGCTAGGTAGAATAGTTTTGGCTGGAATTTGTTTACTTTCAGAGTTTGGGACATGTCGCTTCAGACCCTCCTGGCTTTCATAACTTGGTTTGGAAAGTCTGAGGTAATTCTTATTGGTCTGAATGTTACTTGGTCTTTTACTTTCATTGCCGTTAAGATTCTGTCCTGGGCCTCCATGTTTGTCAACTTGATTACTGTGTGGCATGGTGAACCTTTTCTCTAATCTTGTCTACTAGGGGTCCTATATGTTTCTTGTACCTGTGTGTCAACCTCTTTTTCTGTTTGGAAAATTTTCTAATATTCTTTGAAAAGATTATTGATTCCTTTGGTTTCCGTTTTTTTTTTTTGTTCTTCTATGCCTATTATTCTTAGGTTAGCTCTTTTATTTTTTAATTTATAATAATAATAATAGCACTGGGGCCTTCTACCTCTGGGCTACACTCCCAGACATATTTTATATTTTGTTTGTAAACGGGGTCTCACTAAGTTGCTGAGAGCCTCACTAAGTAGCTGAAGCTGGCTTTGAACCTACACAATCCTCCTGTCTCAGCCTCCCAAGTGTTGGGATTATAAGCATGTGCCACCATGCCTGGCTAGGTTAGCTCTTTTAAAATTGGCCCACATTTCTTCTATGTCTAAATCATGTTGTTGAAGTGTTTTTCCTAACTTATATACTGTGCATTCATTTTTGAAATGGTTATCTTCTAAGAGTGAGATTCTATTTTTTCATGTGGTCTAGTCTACTGTTTACAGTTTGTTTTAATGACTTCGCTTCAATTATTGAATCCTTCACTTCCTTCAGAACTTCTTTCTGATTTCTGTTCAGGGTGTCAAATTCTTTATTTGTTCTTTCATTTCTTTCGGGTTCTCTATAAATTCTTTTTTGAAATCCTATATTATTTCTACTATCACAGTTCTGATTTGTCCTTCTGGCGATCTCTGCAATTCTGTGTTGGCAGGTTCTGTTATTGTGGTGCTGTGGGAGTTCATTGCTTCCTTGCTATTCTTCCTTCTCATGATTTCATGTTTCTTAACTTTATATCTTTGTTGCTTTTGATAGCTTTCTCTCACTCTGTAGGTGTCAGCTGGCACCTACAAGGGCAAGTTGTGTGTATTCAATGGTAAAGGTTGAGTGAGGAGGAAGGAGCTGGAGTAGTGGATGCAGTGATAGGGGAAAGTAGCAGATAGGATCAAGTAGAAGGAGAGTTTGAGTGTAGTAAGGTAAAATATAGAGTAGAGATTAGAGATAGTGAATATATAGAAGAGTTCTAGTAACAAGTGTAGTGTATCTAGGCATAATAATGTGAGATGGATTTAATATAAGACAAAAAAAGAGAAGGAAAAAAGGGAGGGAAAGAAGAGAGTAGATATGAAAGAGGAAAGAAGCTTATAAAAGGGGTATAAAATAAGCCAGGTGTGGTGGTGTATGCTTGTAATCCCAGCATTTGGGAGGCTAAGACAGTAGGATCATGATTTGTGGACAGCCTCAATGAGACCCTGTTTCAAAATAAAGAATAAAAAATAGGGCTGAGGGTGCAGCTCGGAGGTTCCCTCCCCAGTACCACAAAAAAGGGGGAGGGGTAGAAAATAGACCAAGCAAACACACACACACACACACACACACACACACACACACACACACAGAGCAAAACAACCCTATAAATATATGAATAGAGAGCAGATTTGGTCTCTGCAGTCCTCCTGGGTCTGCATGAACTCTTTCAGTTGTTTAAGGTTCACTTTCTTTTCTTTCCTTTTTTTTCAGTACTGGGGATGGAACCCAAGGGCATTCTACCTCTGAACTACACCTTCAGCCCTATTTTTATTTTTTAATTTGAAACAGGGTCTCACTGAGTTGCAAAGAGCCTCATTAAGTAGTAGCTGAGGCTGTCCACGAACCACGATCCTCCTGTCTCAGCCTCCCAAATGCTGATATTACAAGTGTGTGCCACCACACACAGCTTAGGATTTGCTTTCTATATTAGGTTCTTGAGAATGTTTCAAGCACTGTCATTTGCTCTGTAGCCTATAGCAATGATGCCAGTTTGTAGCCCCACTTTTTGGTCTCCTTCAGTGATTGGGACACTGGCTTGTGTCTCTCTGTCTGTGTAGGCACTGAGTGTAATCAATGCCTCTTCTGCAGCAAACCCAGGTTTCTGAGCTTTCACAGGGCCTGTCTCTATGCAGGCAATCAGTATCACTGTGGCTGGATCCAGTATAAGGGCAGGTCTCCATGCTTCTCATAGGCCCTGAGCCTGTTTCTCTCCCTGTCTATATAAGTGGTGGGTGCTGCTAGGACCAGATCCAGTGTATACATAGGGGTCCATTCTCCACAGATAGGGCTGGGTTGGTCTGACTTCTCCCTGGTCACCATGACTGGGTAGTCTCTGGCAATCACCAGAGGCCCTATGAACTGGAGGCCTCTTTGCCTGATTGGCCCTGGGAGCTACTAATCTATGGACTCCGGCCCCATATTCACCAGGGTGGAATGCAAAGTCTCAGACCTTGAGAGTCTATGGCTTGCTGCATGCTCCCCTGTGGCTATGCTGGGCAGTATCTCATGGGGATATCTATTTCACTTATGGTGTTATTAAACCACTCTGGATCTCTGAAGAATGAGGTGGGCCTGGCTGCTGCTGCTGCAGGTTCTAACTGGGTGTCTGGGCAGTCGGGTCTCTGTGAAGTATGGAGTGACATGCTGGCCACTTACAGTTTCAATAAGCTGCAGCCACTTACTTTGCATCAAATCTTTGGCTTTTTTTTGCTGTAGGTCTCTGGAGGCTGTGGTGCCCACAGTCCTAGTGTGGTTAGGCAAGATAGCATCATTGTGCCCCTGCAGCTGGAGCTATTTCCCAGGGGAGGTGGGCACGGTTCTTTGCTGCCCTCTATTCTGTCTTCTGGCTTTGATACTGCTGCCTTTCGATTTTCATTGCGTTGTTCAATTTTTGCTGCTTTTTTTCCCTCTTGTTTTCACAGTAATAGAGACCGAGTGTCAACAGGACAAAGATGTGCTGATTCCCTAAGTTGCCGTCTTCCCAGAAGTCCCTTGGTTTATTTTAATGTATTTTCATTGATGCATTGTAGCTTTGCATCACAGTGGATTCCGGAGGATAGGGACATGCATGCACACAGCACTTGGAGAACTTCCCTCACCCGTCTTAGTTTCTAATAGCCACAACACTGAAGTCACACAACATACTTCACACAATAATATATGCAGGTTACAGAAAATCTGAGAAGGAACAAAGATGGCTGCGGGGTTTCAGGATGCGGTGGAATAACAAAGGGAGAGAGAAGATACAAGCCAGGTGTGGTGGTATGTGCCTACGGGCTGAGAAAGAAGGATTGCAGATTTGAGGCCAGCCTCAGCAACTTAGAGAGACCCTGTTTCAAACTAAAGAAATAAAAAAAGGACTGGGGGTATAGCTCAAAGGTAGAATGCCCTTGAATTCGATTCTCAGTATGCCAAAACAGACAATAACAATAGCAAACAAAGAAGATACAATACTAAGAGTCACTGTAGGTGGCCAGATAAGGAAGGACTATAACAGCCCAGTTTTGCAGACTTGTCAAGGGTTAAGGGCTCTGATGGGTGGCAGGTGCAGAGTGTCAGTTGGAAGTAGCAGCTTGAAATGTGCTGTGCACTGTCATGGGCAGGAGAAAGGGGACTGAGTTGCAGCCAGGGGACAGAGAATCACAGGTTAGTCACAGTGGAGATCTTCTTGGGCAAGGTTTGTGCCGAGTGACCAGGTGACAAGGGTCCATGTGCCGCCGTGTCCAGTCTTGGGTGCTTCCCCTTGCGTGAGTCTTAGGTAAGGGAACTATATCTGGGAGGTTGATGAGCCCCTGTGCCTGGTGTTTCTGATGTGATTTGAGATGCCCAGGTAACCAGACACCCCTGATGTAGTCTAATAAGTTGCCATGAACCAGCCATTGATCAAGGCGTGCCTTATTGTCAGGAAGGGCAGATGGTAAAGGTTTGCTTGTGCGATCAAGGTACAGATTCATTCTAGCTTGGTGCTTTTACTCAAAGTGGAGTAACTTATGGCAAATGACTGCTTTATAAAAGGCATCTCAGGGCTAGGTACAGCCTGAAAACTACCGTTCCAGAGCAGGGAAAACTGGATGGGAGGGCTGGTCCTCATGGAAGCCATTACTCAGTTAACAAGCACAAACTTGGAACCCAAGTATCCAGAAAACAAGAGGAAGCCCAGCCATTCTCCTCCTCTGCCAACCCCTTCATTCTACACTCACACACGTGCTCACACTACAGAAAACAACCCCAAGTTCTTGTACTCCCAGAGCAAGAAGAGCTTGTGCTCCCATTAGAAGAAAAGCTGATGTATCTATGTGGAAGTATGTAGGATATGGAAATGAAAAAGCAGACTTTGTCAGGTGTGATGGCACACACCTGGAATCCCAGTACTTGGGAGGCTGAGACAGGAGGATTACAGTTTTGAGGACAGATTCTGCAATTTCGACTCTCAGCAACCCAGAAAAAAACCCATTTCAAAACAAAACAACAACGAAAAAATAGTAAAGTTTGTGGGTGGGGGCATAGCTCTTAGGTAGAATGTCCCTGGGTTCAATCCCCAGTACAATAATAATTTTAAAAGCAGCCTTTAGAATGCCAGGAAAGATATTTTACTTTTTATTTATCCTAAAAAATAAAAGCAAGCCACATACTGAGGCTTTTTACCTCCATAAAAGGCTGCTTAAAGGACATAATAAAGCAGGTAGAAAATGATAGCCATATTTCAGGAACTCTAAGATAAGAAGCCATAAGAAACATGAGTATTATACCAGTCTCAAAGAAAGGAAAAATGCTGTCAATTAGACTATGACAAACTGTCATTTTAAGACATACTGTATTCCAGAGAATTTGGAATGTGAAAAAAAAAAAACCTTTAGAATTAGAGAAACAAAGTATCACATTTGTGGATCTGAGTAAAACTTGATTCGCCATCTTTGTATCCCCTCTCTGCATAGCACAGACCCTTGAAAAATCATCTTGTAAGAATGTTTGTCTAGGGCTGGGGGTGGAGCTCAGTAGGAGAGCATATGCTGAGCATGTGTGAGGCCCTGGGTTTGATGCGCAGCACACAAAAAATTATCTATTCATCTACATCAAAAAGCTTATTGAACTTACAGAAAACGAGTCACTTAAAATGCAAGTGTGGTCGATAATTATGGCCTGAATGACTTTAGCAAAAGAAAGAAAAAACATATATGGGCAAAAATTGTTCCTGATTATTTCTCTTGTGAATATGTTTTCTGGTTCAAAATCTATCCTTCTATGTATCACATTCCAGCCTGTGAACAATGGGAAGAAATTAGGAAGAAAATTCTCCGTATTTCTCATGAGCGTTTGTGTTTATGTATGTGCATAAGATTAAAGAGTTGAACTTACATGGTGCGTGACATTTTATACATACTGAACAGTTACGCTGCTGACATTCTTCATAAATATACTTAGGATGACCTTATATGGCCACATTGTATGAGTATACCATAAATACTTAAAAAATTACTCTACTGTTAGAGATAAACCTGCTTGCTAAATTGGTGTATAAGAGACATATAGTCAGTCTCCCTGTAAGAGCCACCTAGGACATAGTCCTGAAATTCTATAGAATTTCACCCATGAGAATGTCATTGTCAGCTGGGCATGGTGGCACATTGTAATCCCAATACTTGGAAGGGTGAGACCAAAGGATTGCAGGTTTGAGGAGAGTCTCGGCAAGTAGTGAGACTCTTCAACCTAGACAGACCTTGTTTTTAAATTAAAATAGGGCTGGGGGTGTAGCTCAGAGGTAGAATGCCTTTAGAATGGGTTTACTTCCCAGTGCCAAAAAAAAAAAAGAGGGGATGTCATTCTGAAATGTAACTTTAATAAACAACTGGTCTATAAAGTACTTACAGGAGGCAAGACTATGGTACATGCCTGTAATCCCAGCTGTTCAGGAAAGGAATGCAAGTTGAAAACCAGTCTCAGCAATTAAATGAGATGCTGTCTCAACTTAAAAAATCCAAAAAGCTTGGGATACAGGTCAATGGCAAAGGCGCCTTTGGCTCAATCTCCAGTTTGAAACAAAAACAGAGATTGCATTTTACAGCCAGAGAATAAGAGATTTATAAAATAATATTCTGTGATAATGAAATTCAGTATAAAATAAGTAGAAGAGTACTTGTGTATATTGTATTATTTCATTTAAAAACAAAATAATAGTGTTATTAAATATGTTTTGTTTTTTTCCTTTTTATTCTTCTTGTTGTGGGACTGGGGATTGAACCCAAGGGTATTCTACCTCCCAGTAGAGGTACTCCCTCCAGTCCTATTTTATTTTCCGTTTTAAAACAGGATCTCATTAAGTTGTGGAGGACCTTACTAAGTAGCAGAGGCTGACCAAGGATCTGGGATCCTCCTGTCTCAGCCTCCCACATACTGGGATTGCAGGCACGCGCCACCACGCCCAGCTTCTCCTTCCTATTTTTGAGGGTCTAAGATACATAGCTTGTTTCGTGGTCAAAGTCTGGCCAACATATTGAGATTGGGGAATTTGTGGGCTTAATATTTATTAGAACCATGTGTCAAAGTAAAGAGACATTCTGGTATGGGATTCCTTTCCATTTTTTTTTTTCTACTATGAGGAGGAAGGGTGGTGGTCGGAGCTTAATAGCAGTGGTTTTCAGTCACTGATAATGGTCCTTTCTCTCTTCTTATTATCTTATCATCTGAAATGTGACCAGTTTTTTCCTTCTAATATTAAAAAGAAGACAGGGGATATGAGTTACAGGAAGAACATATTCTGGGTGTGACGTTTTAAGTTAAAATACATTTTTTGAGGATTTTTTTTAGATGTATGTGAAAAAAATATAGGTATTGGAGTAGAAAATGAACTAGCTGATGTACATGGGGTTTTTATTAATGGACAGATAAATATTGTTCAAGTGTCAGTAATGTATTACTCTTTAAATATTAAACATTAATTTTAAGTTAATCTCCAATCCCAGATGAATTACATTTATATCCATCAGTCTAGTGTTAATGGAGACAAGGATAAAGAAGGAAGAATGTTAAGAACTCTGTGTGCATGTGTATGCATGTGTGCATGTGTATGCATGTGTGCGTGTGTATGCATGTGTGCATGTGTATGCATGCGTGTTTATGTGTTACTGAAGATTGAACACAGGAGCAATCTACCTCCAAGCTACATTTCCAGCTTGAGATATATATTGTGGTGCTGGAGATTCAACCCAGGGGCATTCTACCTCCAAGCTTCACCCCCAGCCTTATTTTTTTATTTTTTATTTTGAAACAGGGTCTCACTAAGTTGCGGAGTACCTCGCTAAATAGCTGAGGCTGTCAACAAACCCGAATCCTCCTGTCTCAGTCTCCGAAGTACTGGGATTAAAAGCGTGTGCCACCACACCCAGAGATTTTATATATTTCTTTGAAACAAGGCCTTGCTGTGTTGCTGAGAGCCTTGCTATATTGCTGAGGTTGCCCTTGGACCTGAAATCCCCCTGTCTCAGCCTCCCAAGTACTAGGATAACCAAGGAGTTCACCAACGTGCCTGCCCATTTTTTTCTTTTAATCTGCTAATAATCTTGATGTGAAACACATATTTGATCCTAATTTATTTATTTATTTATTTGGTGGTACTGGGTGTGGAAACCAGAGGCTTTCTACCTCCGGGCTATACTCCCAGACCCATTTTGTATTTTATTTGGAAACAGGGTCTCACTAAGTTGCTGAGAGCCTCACTAAGTAGCTGAGGCTGGCTTCGAACCTGCGCGATCCTCCTGTCTCAGCCTCCCAAGCGCGGGGATTACAAGCGTGTGCCACCACGCCCGGCCTTTGACCCTAATTTAAAACACATATTTGACCCTACTGTTCCTCCTGGGTAGGGAGATTTCCTGGTCTCTGGTTTCTGCTTGGGTCCTAGAAATCGCTTTGCCTATCTAAGACTACAAAGTGGATTCGTCTAATGGATTTTTCTCAAGTGTCTAGATAGGTTTTAGAAATTCTATATCTGGTGAATTTTTATTTTATAGATTTTCATTTCTCATAGATTTTCATTTTGTGTCATCATATAAAAACATTATGAAGCCAGGCTTAGTGGTGCACACCTGTAATCCCAGGATTTGGAGGCTCAGACAGGAGGATCTCAGGTTTGTGGCCAGCCTCACCAATTTAATGAGGCCACCTACAACTTAGTGAGACCCTGTTTCAAAATTTAAAATAATAATAATAATAATAATAATAATAATAGTAATAATAATAATAATAATAATAATAATAATAATAAAGGGCTGGGGCTGCTCAGAAGTAGAACATTCCTGGGTTCAATCTCCAGATACCCACCTTCAAATAAAACCATGATGAAGTTCTCTGATTATAATGGACTTACTTAACTTTGTCTAAGGCAGCTCGTTCCAAATCTACTAGCATCAGTACCTCTTTGTTCCCCCAAGGTCCACCTATTCACATATTTGTTGTTGTTGTTGTTGTAATGAGGATTAAACCCAGGAATATTCTACCTCTGAACTATACCCTCAGCCCAATTTTTAAATTTTTATTTTGAAAGAGACTCTCTAGGTTACTGAGAGTCTCACTACTTGCTGAGGCTGTCCTCAAATCTGCAATCCTCCTGCCCTAGCCTCCTAAATACTGGGATTACAAGTATGTACCACCACACCTGGCTTTATTCACATCTTTTGAATATGAAGAATACTCTCCATTCTTCTTAATCTCCCATATTCCATTCATAGAGCCCTAGGAATGCAGAGACGAAGCTTGGCCTCCAAGAATCACCGCTGGTACAGCTCTTCTTAGAAACAACTACTTTACCCTGTTGTCCAATTGCAACATATTAGATACAGCAGAAAGAGCATTAGAATCAGACCTAGACCTGACTTTTGAAGTTCACCCTTTTGGTCTCAGTATTTTCCTTCGCGGATGGTGTGAGGATATGTCTACATAACGCCAGGTATTGTGCCTGACAGAGAGAGAGTAAAGATGAGTACTTGTTAGTCTGATTGTCTATCTTTTTTTCTAACTCCTTCTCACCTCCCATTTTCCAGGCCTGTACAAACCAAGATTTTAGTTTTAGAAACTGAACGATAGGACATCACAGACACTTCCCATTGGCCTACACCCAACTCTGAGCACCTTTCTCATCTGCAAATTACAGGGCATGTAGCTGTGACCCTGGGCCTCCTTCCATACTTGAAGCTTCAATTCTGGCCAGTGGGTTGTGAAATTATAGCTCAGGAATGCAGATCTTAGTCCAGAAATTCACCTTGTAACACTCTGGAGCCCAGGGCTAATTTGTTTTGGTAGAAGCAAAATTGAAACGTGGGATGATTTAGACTGTGTGGGAAAGGCAATTGAGAATCATGACTCTAGCACTAAATAAAGATCTGAGAGAGTCCAGAGTCACAGAGGCCCATTAAATACCAGCCACTAGAGAGGCTGAGGCTGGAGGATTTCAAGTTTGAGGTCAGCCTGGGCCATGCAGAGACATCCTGTCTCAAAATAACACTTAAAACTGGCTGGGAATGTAGCCGAGAGGTAGAATGCTCCTGGGTTTAGTCCCCAGTACTGAAACATCTATCCATTTCTATCTGTCATCTATCTATCTATCTATCTATCTATCTTTCTTTCTTTCTTTCTTTCTATCATCTATCTTTCTATTCTCTATCTCTATGTATTATCTATTTAAGCTAGAGATGTTTCTAATATATATTTAAGGTAGGAATGGAGCTTATACACTTTCCCAGCATGTATAAGATCCTGAGTTCAATCCCCAGCATGCAAAAAAAAAAAGGAAGAAGAAGAAGAAGAAGAAGAAGAAGAAGAAGAAGAAGAAGAGAGGAGGAGGAGGAGGAGGAGGAGGAGGAGGAGGAGGAGGAGGAGGAGGAGGAGGAGAAAAAGCAGAGTCTGGCTTGGTCAACAAATAATACATAGATTGGGTTAAGACCCTTTATAAGCAATTTGGCAGACTTTGCACTATCTGATGGAATGTTATACCCAGAAATGGCAATTCAGATTATATATTTTATCCAGGTATGGTGGCACATGCTTAAAATCCCACTATTTAGAAGCCTGAAACAGGAGGATTACAGGTTTAAGGCCAGCCTCAGCAACTTAGCAAGGCCCTCAGCAACTTAAAGAGACCCTGCTTCAAACTACAAAATAAAAGGGCTGGGGTATAGCTCAGGGGTAGAAGGTTTCTGGTTTCAATCCCTAGTGCCACAAAAATAAAACAAATTCCTTTTTAAATTTTTTTTCTGTAGTACTGGGGATTGAATCCATAGGCCTTCTGCCTCTGAGCTATACTCTCAGCCCTATTTTGTTTTTTATATTGAAACAGAGTCTCACAAAGTTGCAGAGGGCCTCACTAGGTTGCTGAGGCTGGCCAGGAACCCACGATCCTCCTGTCTCAGCCTCCCAAGTACTTGGACTGCAACTGTGCACCACCATGCCCAGCTCAAATTATTATTTCTTACAGTAGTTTATCCCTAGAGTGTTCAAGTTTTATTTATGCCCCGCAGTATTTGTGCTATCTAATTAAACTAAAGCAATTCTATCTTAAGTTTTGCTGGAAGCTTAACAAATATTTAAGGCGATGAGAAGAAAAAATAGAAAATTTGAGAGTATTTCCTGGGTAGTCAAGAAAGACAAGACTGTCAGTGAAATTACAAAGTTAATTTTATCCCAAGTGAGGCCCATGTAAAAATAGCAGCCGACTTGTGACTTTATTCTGATACCTAGCTCTCAGAATGCCCTGAGAGGAGGAATCTACAGGAAAAGGATTTCAGGGGATAGCAGGCAGTCTGTCCCGAGGCTCGCACCAGTGAATTCAGGTGAAAACAGACACAGAAAGCAACCTCAAAGGTCAAACGATAGAAGCATCCTGAAAGGAAGACTTGGTGTGACGTGCACCTGTGTGCATCCGCGTCGGCATGCCGCGATGCACAAGCCCACAGGTTCAGTCTGGTGTGCAGGCAAGGTGCCGTGACACAGCCCTGTGGCCACCGCTTCACAATGCTGCCTCTTTTCCCTCTTGCTATAATTTGGATAAGTACCGCCTAGTAGCTCTGTGTTAAGGCTTGGTCCCCAGCCCCTGCTGCTATTGGGAAGTTGTGGCAACTTTAGGAAGTAGGGCTTAGCAGAAGGGTTAAGGGAATGTTGGAACCTTAGCCCCTTTCTCTTCCTCTATTTTATTTCCAACCATGAGTTAAGTGGCCTTTTCTCTCTCTCTCTCTCTTTCTTTCTTTCTTTCTTTCTTTCTTTCTTTCTTTCTTTCTTTCTTTCTTTCTTTCTTTCTTCCTTTTTGCAGTACTGGGGGTAGAACCCAGGGGCATTCTACCTCCAAGCTACACTCTGGACCCAATTTTTTATTCTTTATTTTGAAACAGGGTCTCACTGAGTTGCAAAGGGCCTCACTAGTAGCTGAGGCTGTCCATGAACCGCGATCCTCCTGTCTCAGCCTCCCGAATGCTGTGATTACAAGCGTGCACCACCACGCCCAGCTTAAGTGGCTTTTTCTGCCCACAATGATGGGCTGTCTAACCGGAGCCCAAAGCAACAGAGCCAGCCCACAATGAACTGACTCCAAAACTGAAAGACAAAGTTCTTTTCTCTTTAAAAGTTGATTATTTGGGGTATTTGTTACAGTAATGGGAGCTGACGCTACCTTTTTTGTGTGGTACTGGGGATTGAACACCGGGGGCATTCTACCCTCAAGCTATACCCCCAGTACTTTTCTGTGTGGTACTGGGGATGGAAACCAGGGACATTCTACCTCCAAGCTCTCCCCCAGGATTATTTTTTATTCTCTATTTTGAAACATGTTCTCACTAAGTTGCAAGGGGCCTCACTAAGTAGCTGAGGTTGGCCGTGAACCTGCCATCTTCTTGTCTCAGCCTCCCAAGTACTGGGATTACAAGTGTGCACTACCACGCCCGGCTAGAACTTTTTATTTTTTATATTGAAACAGGATCTTGCTAGCTTACTGATAGTCTTGTCTACATTGCTGATGCTGTCCTCGAACCTGGGATCCTCCTGTCTCAGCTTCCCAACTGTTGGGACTACAAGTATGTGTCTTTAAGCCCTGCTGCATTTCTTAAATAATATAAGCAAATAAGATGGGCGTGGTGGCGCATGCCTGTAACCCAAGTACTTGGGAGACTGAGAGAGGAGGATTGCAAGTTCAAGGCCAGCCTCAACCATTTACTGAGACCTTAAACAACTTACTGAGAACCTGTTTCAAAATAAAATGGGGTTGGAAGGTATAGAACGTCTTTGGTTGAATTACTAGTACCAAAAAAAAAATTAATCAATACAATAGAGGGAAGAGAGCACCTCACTTGTCATATAATCTGTGGCTTCCCAGCCCTGGCCACACATTAGAAACACCCAAGGACCCTCCTTGAACCTGATCAAATCCAGGACCTGATCAAATTGATCACATTGCAGTCTCCGGGGATGGGGCCAGCCATCTGAACTCTCCAAGGGGTCCTCCTGGGAGCTGTCAAGAAATCCACCTCCATGTTATAAACACAGACGAGAACACGTGAGCCTAAAGGAGAGAGTGACCGATCCACGGCCACCAAACCATTAAGTTGATTCAAATCAAGCTGCTGATCTTTGAAAAAAATATTTTTTGACCTACACAAAAGACAATTTTACATGGCTCAACCAAATATATAGTGACACAATTAGAATCCAGCCTCCAGTCGAGCATTCTTCCCACGAAGTTAAGTACGGTTTGCACCATGGTTGTCCAAAGCTGGTGTAGTACCGGTTCCCTAATTTACAATTGGAACGCGGCCTTGAATCCTTTGGGGGATTAGCAGGTCTTGGGTGCTTCTCTCTCAAGGGACTCCCGTCTCTCCAGGTTGCGGGGAAATGCCGTGGTTGTTTTCGGAGCTTGCTTTTAACCAGGGTTAGGTTGGATCAGAGCAGCTTTCTGTCGAGAGCTGATTTTGTGCCCTTCTGAGGCAATGTCCTCCGGCACATTTTTCCAGATGTTTTTATGACCCAGAGGTTTTTGCTCTAGCAGGTGAACATGGAACCTGGTCCCGTGCGAGCCCGGAGACGGTCTCCTCTGCTCCCTTTATGTGTTTCCTCCCACAGAAGGCTTTATGCGGTTTTCTCATTTCATGTGCTGATATGGGGCATGGTGATGCATGCCCCAAAACCTTGTAATCTTAGGACTTGGGAAGCTGAGACAGGAAGATTGCAGGTTTGAGGACAGCCTCAGCAACATAGTTGTAGAGGGCTGTCCCTCTACAACTTAATGAGACCCTCTTTCAAAATAAAGAATGGAAGCTAGGCTTGGTGGTGCATGCTTGTAACCCCAGTACTTGGGAGGCAGAGACAGGAGCATTGCAGGTTTGAGGCCAGCTTCCAGCAGTTTAGCAAGGCCCTTAGCTACTTAGTGAGACCGTGTTCCCAAAGAAAAAATATAATAGGGCTGGGGTGTACCTCAGAGGTAGAAGGTCCCTGGGTTTAATCTCCCCTCTCTTCCTCTCCCGAAAAGAAGAAAACTCTTAAACTGTTATAAGGATTTTAACAAAAAGAAGTAAGACAGGTGTGGAGGCCCACGCTTGTAATCTCCACTCTTGGGAGGCTGAGACAGGAGGATTGCACAGGTTCGAAGCCAGCCTCAGCTACTTAGTGAGGCTCTCAGCAACTTAGTGAGACCCTGTTTCCAAATAAAATATAAAATAGGTCTGGGAGTGTAGCCTGGGGGTAGAAAACTTCTGGGTTCCATCCTAGCAACACACACACACACACACACACACACACACACACACACACACACACACACACTTTAAAAAAAAAGAAGTAAGGCTTACCCTTTGGTCAGCTCAGATTGTGTTCCAACCCCAATGCTACACACCAAAGTATATTTATATAACCCCCCCTTCCAGAATGCACCAGATATTTAAATAAACTCACCACATTAGGTCAGTTTTAAAATAAATTAATGTCTAAATTAACCCAGGAAAAAAAAAAAAAAACAGATTAGGAAGGTCGAGCCTTTGCATGTAAGTACAGGAAATACACATTTTCCTCCCCTCCCTTTTGTGCTGTGCCGGGGCTGGAACCCAAGCCTTACACATGCTCGGCAAGAGCTCTACCATGGGGCTTCATTTCCAGACCCCATTTTACTTCCTCCTCCTCCTCCTCCTCCTCCTCCTCCTCCTCCTCCTCCTCCTCTTCTTCTTCTTCTTCTTCTTCTTCTTCTTCTTTTTTGGTGGTACTGGAGTTTCTGGAAGCCCTTCTACCTCCCGGCTACACTCCCAGACCTATTTTTTATATTTTTATTTAGAAACAGGGTCTCCTAAGCCAGCGCGCGCGGCTGGCTTCGAACCTGCGTGGTCCTCCTGTCTCTGCCTCCCAAGCGCAGGGATTACAAGTGTGCGCCACCACGCCCAGCCGTCTCCACTATCTTTTATCCCATTAAGATGTATGACTACATTGCACCAATAAAAAATAAAAAAAATAAATTTACCTATAATTGATATTACTTACTCTTAGGGAAAAATAGTTTCTGTAAAGTTTATAGATAATTCTCACTAGTAATGTGCAAAATTAGGGATTACGTAAAAATGAGCTCTTAAATTCTTTTGCACGTGAGTCTTAAACTGGAGAAAGACTTCTAAATATATCTATCTGGTTTCCCATAATGCCCCGTTATGGATCTGTTCGTCTTATATTTAATTGCATTGTACTTCAATCTGTGCTCACTAGATATTCACAATGTTTATATGGACCATAAAACAAAAGTGGGTGTTGGTAGATTTTTCTTGTTTCTTCTATTCTATGGCATTTTTTTCTTTTAATATTAGCTTTAAATCTGCCTGGCCAGGGGATAAGTTAATAAACAACCTTTATTTTAAACAGCTTTTATTTTTGATACTCAAAAAAAAAAAAAGGCAGAGAAGGGAAGAGCCAGAGGATTTCACACATCAGGTAAAGAAATGTGATGGTCTAAAAAAAACTCAATAAATCTCTTCATTTTTTTTCCAGTAGAAACTTATTTGAAGAACAAGGCATAATAATCTTCTTAAATTGCCTCTGCTAAATCACATAACTGCTTCTCATCAAGCCTGTAAGACATTTCGCAAGGAGTAATTTTTGTCTTAACAGCACACTAATGCAGGTATTTGATAAATCTGAACCATGTGTATTTCTTGTTTGATGCTATTGAGAAAAAGAGAAGAGGTGGAAAAATTTTTTTAAAAACCCCTGATGTGAAGGCCATCGCTCCTCTTCTACTTAGTAATAAAGAAACAATATTTTACTCAAGAGTTTCCCTTGATTTAGCTTCAGAAAAGCAGAAAGTCGAAACGCAGCTTTGAACACAGTTCATCTGCCAGGTTTCTCAGGATCAAACATGGACGGTGATCAGTCAGCTGGCTTCCGGCGTATCTCCTGGTGTTGACATCTGTGTAGGTCAAATGAAAGGCAGAGAGAAAGGCGATTGTCTGCAAGGCCTGGACCACAGATCCGCATTGCAGCAAATAGCGCCTTTCCTGAAGGAAAAGTCACTCCTAAAATTCCCCAAGCGCAGGAAGATCCTTAGACGGAATGCATCAGTTATTTATTGAAGGCATTCGGGACCCTGGCCCCCCGGGAAGGTACTAGGCTGTAGGTACTTGGACCATCAGCCCTCTTCCGAGGCCCCTATGAGGCTAAATGCTAGGGATCCACAGTTCCTTTGTTTGTTTTAAAGCTCAGATAAAAGGGAAGTTTTTCATCAAGTGGACCCTGTATCATGCCTGCCGTGTCTTCTACACCCTAGCACCAGCAGGCTATTGGGTGAATGGTGGGCATCAGGAATTTTTTTTTTATGAGTGCTAGGGATTGAACCCAGGGACATTCTACCTCTATGATACACCCCTAGCTCGCTTGCTTTCTTCCTGTTATTTTTATTTTATTATTATTATTATTGTTTTTTTGGTGGTACTGGGGGTGGAACCCAAGGGCCTTCTACCTACAGGCTACACTTCCAGACCTATTTTATATTTTATTTGGAAACAGGGTCTCTTAAGCCAGCCAAGGCTGGCTTCGAACCAGTGTGATCCCCCTGTCTCAGCCTCCCAAGCGTGGGGATTACAAGGGTATGCCACCACACCCCGCTTCCTTTTATTTTGAAACTGGATCTTGCTGAGTTGATGAAGCCTTGAGCCTATGATCCTACTGTCTCAGCCTCCCAAGCCCTGGGATTACAGGCATGTGTCACCATGCCCAGCATTAGGAATAATATTTGTTGGCTGGCGTGCAAAGATGTCAGAAACGCTTGCAAGCAGTCATGTACCCGGCTTAGCCATGTGCGTTTCGACTATTCCACAGAGACGCAGCCTCTGCTGAGCTCCTTGTAACAGAACGAGGATGTGGGGTGACTTTTCACTCGGGACAGAGCTGAAGGACGAGCAGGCATGGTGGTGCCTCCTGGGAGCCTCAGCCCGTTCATGTTGTAGATATCACAAACCAGGGACTATCGTAAGACAACTTTCCAGAACATCCCAAGAAAGCCTCTTATTATAATCATAGTAGTATTTTGCAACTGTTGTCTGTTCAGCATCTTCAGGGACAAGCAAGATGGTTCCAGGTGAGCCGCTCTCCCCAGGTCTCTGTGTGCCCTGGCGGATCCCCCTACCAGGGACACAGCCAAGGAGACAGCGGCAGGCTAGACACAGGCATGAGTCTCATTCAGCTCAGGAACTCTGAAGTCCAGACCTTCGCAAGGAGCCCAGGTCTTCCGGAGACACTGGCCACCCGTCAGCCAGACTCACTTCCAACACTTGAATAAACGAGGCCACTGGGACCATCCAGCCATACCTGCATCCCAGGTGTCTGGAGGGTCAGCCCAGAACTGCCCACAGTTTGCATCCGTCCAAATAACCGATCACAGAACCAGGAGCCAACCAATTGATTGTTGTAAGTTGATCGATTGCTTCGGGGGAGATTGGGAGCCCTTGCTATCTATGTAGCAATGTATGTATGTAACTGTATACATATATATTTTTATATACGCTGTATTGCTATATTTATATGTAAGCTATCCATACAGCAATATATATTTTTGTATTTATATTTTATGTCTATATATTTGCACATAGGTACTAAATGGGTCGTGTACATAGAGCTGTCACAGAAGGGACCTGTAAATAAAAAATTCATAGCTAAAAAAATAAAAATCACCTGGGCTCACCCTGGTGGTACATACCGGGAATCCCAGCACTTGAGAGGTTGAGACAGGAGGATCACAGGTTTGAGACCAGCTTCAACAACGTAGTGAGACTCTTAGGAGATTCTTAGTGAGAGCCTGTTTCCAAACAAAAAAATAAAAAAGGTCTTGGGGTATAGCTCAGAGATAGAATGCCCCTGGAATCAATTTCCAGTGGAGGGGGGGAGAGAGAGAGAGGGAGAGAGAGAGAGATTAATGTTTGGAAAACCTATACTGGTGAAATGTTTTGCTTAATTGAAATTTCTAGCCATCTCTTTTTAATTTGAAATTGATGATATTCAAATATAGTAAAATATCTAATATTGGTATCACATTAACTCATTTCTTCACTGTAAATGATTTCTTCAGGATGAGTACTGGGTTTGATCTTCTAGCTCACTGATTGGCTCTGAGCCTTTCTTATTCTAGACAGAATCCATTTTTTCCTCATTCATTAAGATTTTCCCCCTCAATGGTTAAATATTTATTTGGATTTCATCAGTGTGTTTTCATAGCTTAACATGAAGTATCACACATCCACTTAATTGACGAGAACCAATTGTACGTATTTTGCAAAACCGCAGTTCATGCCTATAATGTGTAACGATCACAGCAGGGTAGCTGGCCTGTCACCTCAAGCGTTTCTCATTTTTTGTTTGTTGAGAATATTCAAAGTCCTCTTTGTTAGCTATTTTGGCTATTTTTATACTTTTATCGGTACATTACAGTCTCACATCATATTGTGCTGGCTACTTTGAAATAATCAAGTAATTGTTGTCAGCCATAGTTACCAAAACCATTAGAAGCTCTTCCTTCTGTCTGTGTGCACCTGTGTGTCCATGAATCACTGCCTCTCTGTCTTTCCTCCTCTTACACTTCCCAGGCTCTGGTAACCACCATTCTCATCCCTACTTTGGATTTTTTTTTTTTTTTGTCCTATGAATTGAATGCAGAGACATCCTACCCTTGAGCTCACTCCAAGCCCTTTTCAGTTTTTAATTTGGAAATAGAGTCTCACTAAGTTGCTGTGGTTGGTCTCCAGACTGCCCTCCTCCTGTCTCAGCCTCCCAAGGACTGAGATTACAGGTACGCACCACCCTGCTTGACTTAATCTCTACTTCTCTGAGATTTTATATAAGTAGATAAAGCCATATCAACTATAACTCTCATATGTTGATGGGAACACTGGTATTTGTTTGTTCTTTAAGATTTTATAAGTTCATAAAGCTACATTAACTTTATAGCTTCCATATATTGGTGGAAATGCTTGGCATTTGTTTCTTCATTTGTTCTGTTTTCTTGTATTACTGGGATTGAATTCAAGGGTGAGCTACCTCTGAGCTACATCCCAGGCCTATTTTATTGCTTATTTTGAAACAGGTTCTCACTAAGTTGTGGGGGCCTCGTGATGCTGAGGCTGGCCTTGAATCTGTGCTCCTCCTGTCCCAGCCTCCCAAATACTAGGATGACAAGTGTGTGCCACCACAGGCGGCTTGGTATTGGTTTTTGTGCTGGAGTGTGTGTGTGTGTGTGTGTGTGTGTGTGTGTGTGTGTGTGCAGTACTGGGGGTGGAACCCAGGGGCATTCTGCCTCCGAGCTATACCTCCAGCCCCATTTTTTATTCTTTACTTTTGAAACAGGGTCTCACTGAGTTGCAAAGGACCTCATTAAGTAGCTGAGGCTGGCCGCGAACCGCGATCCTCCTGTCTCAGCATCCCGAATGCTGGGATGACAAGCGTGCGCCACCACACTCGGCTTAGTACTTGTGTTTAAACACATCTGGCTCTGAGCCTTCCTTGAACTTGTAATGTTGGTTTCCTCTGATGGTGTCGACGCTTCTCAAGTGCTTGCTGACGGCTGGACATGAACACCTCTGTGGCCGACCGCTCCCTGGGCTCTGGGTGACCGCGGGCCCCTCCTGCTCTGGCCCCGCCTCTCTGTCTCCATGGAAGAACGGCTCTGGCGGGTCTTCACGACAGTCCCATCTCCCAACCCATCTGTCTTCCTGGAACCCACGAGCATCTGAGCCCCTTCCTGTGCTGAAGTACAGCCAGGATCCTAAAAATAACTTCCCCTTCGTTTCTGTAGATCAGATGTATGAAGAATAAACACCCAGGCTTGCTCGGGCCAATATCTTAAACCTAGAAAATGAACGTGTGCTTGAGAACACCAAGGTGTCAGCCTGGCTGGCTCCCAGTCCCGCAGCCGCCTCCGTGAGCAGCTCTCCACCTGGGGGCCTGTGTCCTCAGCCAGAGCAGCCATGAGGGCCAGACCAAGTCTCGCTCAGTCTGCATCTCCAGCGTCCACACTGCAAGGTAGTCTAGACAGCAAATATGCAGTCAGTGAACGAGGGTGCCAATGAGTGAATGAATACGGGGAAAGCATCTCTGAATCAGAGACCAGTCATCCTCAGGGGGCAGGAGAGAGATGTAGCCATGGCTTCTGCAAGGGAGGATCACAGGCACTGGAGCCAGGAAGCAGGCCAGGGTGTGTACCGCAGCTGCCTGCTGGAGCCCGTATCCCCAGATACTGAGTCTGGGTCTGTCTCTTCCAAGCTCCTGAAGCCTTCTGTCTCAGCATAATGTGAGGACGCTGTGGAGCTACGCCATTGGTTCCCTGGAGCTCTCCAGACTGCATCTGCGTGCTTACATCCGCGTTGGCCACGTTACGGTTCCCACGCATGCCATTGCTTTTGATTTGCTGTGAATTAAAACAGGTCATTTTAGCCGGGCATGGCTGCACACACTTGTAAGCCCAGACTTGGGAGTCTGAGATGGGAGGACCACAGGTTCTTGGCCAGCCTCAGCTACTCAGTGAGACCCTGATTTTTTTTTTTTTGTTTTGTTGTTGTTGGTTTTTGTTTTGTTTTGTGTGTGTTTTTTGGTACTAGCGATGGAACCCAGAGTCATTCAACCTCAGAGCAATACCCTCAGCCCTATTTTTTATTCTTTATTTTGAAACAGAGTCTCACTAAGTTGCAGAGGGACTCACTAAGTAGCTGAGGTTGTTTGCGAACCACGATCCTCCTTTTTCAACTTGACAGATGCTGGGATTACAAGCGTGTGTGCACCACCACGCCCAGCAGGACTCTGTTTTAAAAATAAAGAATAAGCCGAGTGTAGTGGCACACACTTGTAATCCTTGGGAAGCTGAGACAGGAGGATCTGGGTTCGTGGCTAGCCTCAGCTTCTTAGTGAGGCCCTCTGCAACTTAGTGAGACCCTGTTTCAAAATAAAGTCTAAAAAATCAGGCTGGGGGTATAGCTTGGTTGTAGAATGCCCTGCCCTGGGTTCAATCCATAGCAACACACACACACACACACACACACACACACACACACACACACACACGGAATAAAAAATAGAAATAGGGCTGGAGGTATACCTTGGAGGTAGAATGCCCTTGGGTTCAATTCCTAGTAACACAAAAACAAAATAAAATATAATATGTCATTTTAAGTAGAAAATCAAACACAATGGATGTTTTTACTGCTGTAGCAGGAGGGAAAGTAAGGTAGTTGAAGGTCATCGCAGTCAGCAACTCAGGTGCAATTGGGATTTCCAGAGGGCCCAGCAGGGGGCGTGGGTGAGTGTGGAGGAAGCCAGAGCAGGAGCTAGGGCCATCCTTGGTAAGACTAGGTAGAGGGGCTCTTGTCTTGGGGAGTCTCAATAGGATGTTTCCTTTGGAGTAACGGGGGTCGGCTAGACTATTGTGTTAAAACACACACAGCCACCCAAGAAGATCAGAACTCTCTTTGGAATCTGAAAGCAGAATATTAGTGTCTCCAGGGGGCTGCCAATGATTGAGATCCCCCTCTCCCTCTCTCTGTCCTCTCTCTCTGTCCTCTCTCCCCTCTCCCTCCTCTCCCTCCTCTCCCTCCTCTCCCTCCTCTCCCTCCTCTCCCTCCTCTCCCTCCTCTCCCTCCTCTCCCTCCTCTCCCTCCTCTCCCTCCTCTCCCTCCTCTCTCCCCTCTCCCTCCTCTCCCTCCTCTCCCTCCTCTCCCTCCTCTCCCTCCTCTCCCCCTCTCCCTCCTCTCCCTCCTCTCCCTCCTCTCCCTCCTCTCCCTCCTCTCCCTCCTCTCTCCCCTCTCCCTCCTCTCCCTCCTCTCCCTCCTCTCCCTCCTCTCCCCCTCTCCCTCCTCTCCCTCCTCTCCCTCCTCTCCCTCCTCTCCCTCCTCTCCCTCCTCTCTCCCCTCTCCCTCCTCTCCCTCCTCTCCCCCTCTCCCTCCTCTCCCTCCTCTCCCTCCTCTCCCTCCTCTCCCTCCTCTCCCTCCTCTCCCTCCTCTCTCCCCTCTCCCTCCTCTCC
Source organism: Muscardinus avellanarius (assembly GCF_963383645.1). Lineage (NCBI taxonomy): Eukaryota > Metazoa > Chordata > Mammalia > Rodentia > Gliridae > Muscardinus > Muscardinus avellanarius. The sequence continues at coordinate 29,972,075 of NC_137806.1, forward strand.
CTCCTCTCCCTCCTCTCCCCCTCTCCCTCCTCTCCCTCCTCTCCCTCCTCTCCCTCCTCTCCCTCCTCTCCCTCCTCTCCCTCCTCTCTCCCCTCTCCCTCCTCTCCCTCCTCTCCCTCCTCTCCCTTCTCTCCCCCTCCCCCTCCTCCTCCCCTCCCCCCCCCCCTCTCTCTCTCTCATCAGACCGGTTTACTTCAGGGCTCCAGGAAGGACTAAACTGCAGGAGGCCCTGGCCCCGCAGGGCTAGCCCAAAGCTATCATACTCCTGGGACCCGGAAGCAGAGGAGGCAAAGTGCTTAGGAGATGGGGACAGGAAGGCTGCAGGGTTTGGCCGGGGCTGGCAGTAGTTGCAGAGAACATGGATTAGGGTGATACATCAGAAAGACTGGTTTCGTTGACACAAATCAAGTCAGGATTTCTCTGTGGTTCTATCTATAACCTGGTCACCCTGAGAGGCTCACACCCTGCTTCCCACCCATGCCCCACCCTGAACTGCCCATCCAAAAAAGAACTAGAAATTCCTTCCAGTATTCTTAAGGATATTATGGAATAATATAATTCTAGAAAGAAATGTACTAGCCCATTTCTCTTTAAGCTTCTGAAAACCAGATTTTAAAAAAGGAGTAATTTTTTTTAAATTAACCTAGGGTTTATTTTATTTTATATTTTGTGGTACTAGGGGTGGAACCCAGGGGCTTTTCTACCTCCAGGCTCCACTCCCAGACCTATTTTATACTTTTATTTGGCAACAGGGTCTCACTAAGTTGCTGAGAGCCTCACTAAGTAGCTGAGGCTGGCTTTGAACCTGTGCGATCCTCCTGTCTCAGCCTCCCAAGCGCGGGGATTACAAGAGTACGCCACCACGCCTGGCTACCCAAGGGTTTATGTAGAAAACTTATATTAAGATAAAATTTTGTGCCAATCATGATGGTAAATACTTGTAATTCTCATACTTGGGAGGTTGAGACAGGCAGATCACAGGTTTGAGGCCAGCCTCAGCAACTTGATGAAGTGAGACCCTCTTTCCAAATAAAAATAAAATAGGGCTGTATCTCAGAAGTGAAACTTGAAACTTTCCTGGGTTCAAGCCCTAGTTGATAAAATTTCATCTGCAAAGTGTGGATTTACATAGAATTTTATTTTTATTGTTGTTTTTGATACAGGGTTTGAACCCAGGGGTATTCTGCCTCTGAAATACACCCCTAATTCTTTAATTTTTATAATTTTAAAATAGGAGCTGAGCGTGGTGGTGCACGCTTGTAATCCCAGCATTTGAGAGGCTGAGACAAGAGGATCATGGTTCAAGGACAGCCGCAGCTACTCAGTGAGACCCCGTTTCAAAATAAATAATAAAAAATAAGCCCGGGGTATAGCTTGGCGGTAGAATGCTCCTGGGTTCCATCCTCAGTACCACTAAAAAAAAAAAAAAAAAAAAAAAATTATTTGAAATAGGGTCTTGCTAAGTTGCTGAGACTAGCCTCAAAATCTGTGATCCTCCAGTCTCAGACTTCCAAGTACTAGAATTACAGGCATGGGTCGCTATAGCCAGATGCCAAGATTTTCTCTCTCTCTCTCTCTCTCTCTCTCTCTCTCTCTCTCTCTCTAGTACTAGGCATTGAGCCCAGAAGCATTCTACCTCCAAGCTACACCCCCAGCCTGATTTTATTTTGTATTTGGAAATGGTCTCATGAGGCTGCTGGGAGCCTCTCCAAATTGCCAGTGCTGGCTTCAAATCTGCCATCCTCCTGCCTCAGCCTCCCAAGTACTGGAATTATAAGTATGCACTACCACGCCCAGCTCTGCCTAGAGTCTTAAAATGATACAAATATTTAACAAATGACACAGGTCTCCCAGATTGAGGTAGGATGACGTCTTAGAGTTCTTTCTTGTTGTTCTATTTTTGTTTTTGTTTAGATCCTGGCTCCAGAAATCTTCGTGCCTCAGCCTCACACTGTAGCTGTTTGCCCTCATGACTAAAAAGATGAATGTTTTAGCAAAAAATGACCTTCATGAGCTGGGAATGGTCTATGACTCTGAGCCTTATCTAGAGTGACGGGTCTGGGTCCAGTTGCTTTGCTTGTAGTCACTTGTCTGACAGGATGGTTTTATAGCACAGCCTGGAAACAGACATCATAGAGAACAGGACTCCAGTGAGCACCCAACAGAAGGCGCCCACGACATGCTGCCAGTTGAATAAAACTAGTAAGTCTTAGCTGGGTGTGGTGGTGCACACCTGTAGTCCTAGTACTTGGGAGGCTAAGGCGGGAGGATCGCAGGTTCAGTGCCAGCCTCAGAAACTTAGCAAGGTCCTCCAGCAACTTAGAAAGACCCTGGTTCCAAATAAAAAGTAAGTAAAATAGGGATGGGGGTGTAGCTTCAGGGTAGAATGACCTTGGATTCAAACTAGTACCAAAAAAATGAGTCTTAGGAATTTTTTCTAATTTCTTTGTGTCTTAGTGTTCATGTTTACGCCTGCCTTACAGATGATCGCTGTGAGGTTGAAAGAAAATGTTATATTAAGAGCAGTGTCCTGAATTAATGATAGCCATATGTTTAAAAATGGAACTAGCCAGGAATGTTGACACATGTCCGTAATCCCAGTACCTGGAAGGCTGAGATAGAAGGAGTGCAGATTCAAGGCCGGCCTCAGCAATTTCGTAAGGCTCTCAACAGCTTAGCGAGACCCTGTTTCAAAATAAAAAATAATACAGGACTGGGAGTTGTACCCGAGAGATAGAATACCCTGCGCTTGATCCTGTAGTACCATCAAGGACTAGGCGTAGTGGTGCATGCCTATAATTCCGGTACTTGGGAGGCTGAGATAAGAGGATCACAGGTTCAAGACCAGCTTCAGCAACTTAGCAAGAACCTGTTTCAAAATAAAGAGTAGAAAAGAAAAGAAAAAAAGGAATGGGCCATGGTATTAATTGCCACATTTATAGTAGACAGGAGTAGCTCAGATGATGTTAGATAAACACAGGAGCCTCTGGACCTGGATGGTCTCTGTGTCATAACCCATGAGCTGGGCGTGTGAACGGTCACTTCAGTTAGTTTTTGGGCCAGGATGTCACCTGCCCACATGTGTACGTGCGCGCCTGGCCCAGCCCCTTGTGTGGTTTGCTGTTCAATATTGCTCCTCCTTTTTGCTAAAGGCAGCTGACGTCACCCCCCTTTCAGGACCCTGTGACAAGGATCCCATCTCTTTCCCTGTCCCACTGACTCCCCAGACCAGACCAAAGACCAGGAGATGGAGCTGGATGTTGACGGGCCAGTTCATCAGGAAAGAAGCGCTCTTTCCTGCTGGCATTCAGAATGGAGGCAGAGATAGGAGAGGAAGATAAACACATAGTAATGACATTGCCGCATTCCTGCCTGGGTCACGTCTCCCCTAAAGCTCATGCCCCCACCTACGTGCCTTCTGATTTCCTGAAACATCGGTTTCCATTTCCAGAGCTCGAATTGCAGGAAAGAATCAGAAATATGCAAAAATAATAACGAAGATGACACGCGAGGATGGTTATCTGGGATTTGTTGATACAGTCTTCCCCTTTGTCCACGTAGAACATGTTCCAACCTTATGATTTAGTATCTTTTCCATTTTAACCAAACACCACACGCCATCATGGCTAGAGCTTTTGCGGTTGGAGTAACAGCGAAACTGGCATGGATTTCTTTTTCTTTCTTCACAATTTCACAGATAAAAGATGTGTTCTTACTATAGATCTTAGCAACCTCAGCATACAATTTTTTCTCTTTCTTGTTGAGAATTTCCACCTGTTCCCTTAAAGGAGCATGCTTTGTGGCTTCTCTCTGGCACGTCTGAATGGTCAGCACACAGTTCCTGTGCCCTGGCGCCACTATGGAGTCAAATAAGAGTTCCTGAACTCAAGCATTGCGATAGCAACATTTGATCAGATACCTGAGCTGGGTACCAAGTGATTAACAAGTAGGTGGCATCTGATACGCTGAAAAAGTCCCAGGAGGGATGGAGCAGGACAGCACAAGGTTTCATCACACTACACAGAAAGGTATGCAGTTTAAAACTTAGAATTCTTTCTTTCTGGAATTTTCCATTGAGTATTTTTGGATCACAATGGACTGGGTAACTGAACCCCTGGAAAGCGAAACCCTCAGATAAGAGGAAATTACTGTACCAATAAAACAGTGAACCAAAGAAAAGTGAATTACTACGCAGCCATTACAAATCACGAGGTGGCCCGTGCCTGTAATCCCAGTACTTAGGAGGCTGAGAAAAGAGGATTGTGGGTTCAAGGCCGGCAGAGTGAAGTGAGGTAACTTGGCCAAACCTTGCTTCAGAAAAAAAATAAAATAGAGTTAGGGATGTAGCTCTGAGGTTGAATGGCCCTGGGTTCAATTCCCGAAACTACATAAAAAATTAATAACAACAACAACAATAATAATAATAATAATAATAATAATAATAATGTGTTATAGCTAGGTATAGTGGTATGTGTCTATAATCCTAGCTATTTGGAAGGCTGAGGCAGGAAGACTGCAAGTTCAAGGCCAGACTGGGCAACTTAGTATGACTCTGTCTCAAAATTAAATAAAATAAACAAAAGGATTTGGGATGTAGCTCAGTGGTAGAGTACTACTTGGTTTATTCCCTTGTACCAAAGTAGATAGATAGATAGATAGATGAGAGATAAAAGCACCGATTTCTTGAGAAATTAAGAGTAATATGAATTGTTTTCTAGCACCTTCTGCTAAAGGAACCTCGAGTCTCTCAGGGCTTTGGTGCCAATCCCTGCGCTGAGGGGTCATTGATGATCCTGTTTGCTGATTCTTCTTTGAGAGTGTGACTCACGTAATGGTTTGCCCTGTGCTAAGTCCTTGCCGGCACCCAGGGACAAGAGGATGCCAGGGATTGGTCCTGCCCACAACCCACAGAGTGACTGTCTACCAATCATTCAACACCATTTCTCTACTTAAAAAGAATATAATCAGCCAGGCATAGTAACACATGCCTATAATCCTAATCCTTGGAAGGCTGAGATAGGAGGATCACAGGTTCAAGACCAGCCTCAGCAACTTAGCGAGACCCTGCTTCAAAATTTAAAAATGAAATAGTGCTGAAGATGTAGCTTGGAGGTAGAATGCCCCTGACTTCAATCCCCAGTAACACACACACACACACACACACACACGAATATAATTAACCTCTGTCTTGAGGTTTAACAATTCCCCATCTTATAGACTGTTTTTCATAATATTTAAATCCTTAATCTTTGCCAATGATCCTTTTCCCAGACAACTCTTTCCTTGAGTTCATTTCTAACAGGCATTCACCAAATGGCATAACACCTTTGGTAAATGTCACCTTGGTAAAATCATCTGTCATAGAATAGCCTCCACTTGAACCACGGCACGGGCAAGGATCGCGTATGCACCTCTCCTCTGCACCAATACACAACAGAGGTGGTATTTTGATGTACAAACCCCGCCTCGTTGACCAAGAGAAACCTTGTTGTTCTGGCTCCATTTTACTTCCGGTAGTCATAACTTTGAATGCAGAATGGAGAATCTGTATTGAGTAGGAAAAAAAAAAAAAAGAATAATACCTTAGATTGCTAACTGTTCACAGGGTTCTAGCAGCCAAATAAAACAATCACTGTCATATTGTTTTCTTCTTTTCAAAGAATGTTGAAAGTTACAAATATTACAGACACTAAACCCTCAGAAATTGAAGAGATAAAACGGACTGGCATATTGAAGAAAGCCAGGCATGCTTGGAAATTTTCTTCCCCTTTGCAAGCTTATATGCATATTATATAAAATCATAGGTTTTGCCAGTGCTTCTGATTTATTCAACACTATTCATATATATATATATATATATATATATATATATATGTATGTATGTGTGTGTGTGTGTGTGTGTGTGTGTGTGTGTGTACTTTTATTGGTATGTTATAGTCTTACATCATTATATAGCTCAAAATGATAGAGCTGTGCATCACAGTGCCCTTGGTGAGCGTCCCCTTGCTCTCTCCTCTCTTCCTTCCCTTCTCCATACATGATCTTAAGATCACGGTCTTCATACCTATTCTTAATAGGGCCTCATCCTATTATTCTTAGATGTACACCTTGACAGGGTTTTATTGTAAGAATTTTTTCTCCAGGGTCAGACAGATGAAAATATAGTTTTCCAATTTGATGCGTTTAAACAAGGACAGTAAAACATTTGCTCGTTCAAACAAGTTTAACTATGGCTTGTTTTCTGCTTGCCATGGCCGCGGGATTACCTTGTGTGGGTTGTGTCGTGTGCCTCCCTTGAGGTGTTGCTGTAAAGGGCGGGTTTGGCTTGAGCAGGCAAAGATGCTTTCAGAGAGAGTGGATGTGGTAAGATGTGGAAGGAGGGCTCCCTGCAATGTTGCTAAGCTAACGCATCCTGCTGAAATAAAACGGAAAAGACTGCATCAAGGGAGAGAGAGATGAACCATGCAATCATGAAATCATTAAAGGCCCCAAAAGGCAGTGGGAAAACCCAAGGTCAACTCTTAGATAAAAACAGGAAGATCCATGGTTGGCTATGCAGCCACCTCTGCCTACGGGCCTTGCTGCACACCCTTGGGACATGGGGCAAGAAGACTCGGGGTGGATCCACAGGAGCTGGGGCTGCCCAGGGTGGGTGCACTAGTGAAAGACACCCACCATGACACGGGACCCCTGCTGTGCCCGACACCTGGGACTCCTCAGAGAGAGGCTTTGGATTGAGCCAAGCAGGGAAGGCTGAGACAGGAGGATTGCAGTTTGGGGCCAGCCTCAGGTACTTAGGCCCTTTGCAACTCAGTGAGATCTTGTTTCAGAATAAAGAATAAAAAATAGGGCCGGGGGTATAGTTCAGAGAGAGAATGTTTCTAGGTTCCATCCCCAGTACTGAAAATAAATAAATAAATAAATAAATAAATAAGTAAACAAAAAGGCTGGGTGTATAGCTTGAGGCAGCATGCCCCCAGGACCAACAACAGCAACAACAAAAATATATGAACTCCATTTATTGAGCCAGGCTTGATGGTGCATGCCTCTAATCTCAGTACTTGAGAGGCTGAGACAGGATGACCACAGGTTTGAAGCCAGCTCAGCAACTTAGGCTGTTGGCAACCTAGCAAGACTCTGTTTCCAAATAAAAAATAAAATAGGGCTGGGAGTGTAGCTTGGAGGTACGAGGCCCCTGGGTTCAACACCCCAGCACCAAACAAAAGGACAGCAACAACAGAAAAAGACTCCGTTTATCAATTCACACACACACACACACACACACACACACACACGTACACACACACATCAGACTGTGGAAAAAGATATGTGAAAAAGTACTAGTACTTAGGATATATAAAGGGCTTCTTTAAGTCAGACTTGAATGAATACACACACACACACACGTACACACACACATCAGACTGTGGAAAAAGATATGTGAAAAAGTACTAGTACTTAGGATATATAAAGGGCTTCTTTAAGTCAGAAAGACTTGAATGAATACACACACACACACACACACACACACACACACACACACACACACACAAAACCCAGATGACCCAAACTCAGTAAACTCAATCTCATCTGAAGTCACAAAAGCACAAAGGAAAACCACAGAAGCCAGGTGTGGTGGCGCACGCTTGTAATCCCAGCATTCGGGAGGCTGAAACTGGAGGATCGCGGTTTGTGGACAGCCTCAGCTACTTAGTGAGGCCTTCCACAACTTAGTGAGACCCTATCTCAAAATAAAGAATAAAAAACAGGCAGGGAGTGTAGCTCGGAGGTCGAATACCCCTGTGTTCCATCCCCAGACCCACACAAAAAAAGAAAGGAAAACCACAGAAATCACATAAAGATACCACTACCTTGCCATTATCCCAATAAAATTTCAAGTCTGACCTCGTCAAATGCTAACAAGAATGTGGAGTGTCAGGAACTTTCACACCGTGCTGAAGGGATTAAAAGTGGGTGCGACCATTTTGGAGTTGTTCCGCATTACCTAGTAAAAGTTGAAGACAATCAGACTCCATTACTCAGTGGTTCTCCTAGGAATATATCTCAGAGATTGGAGTGTTTCTGTACCTAAAGATAGCATAAGCATGTTCAGAGCAGTGTTATCCATAATAGCCCCAAAACTGGAAGCAACCCAAATGACCATCAATAATAGAATGGATAAATAAAGTATATTTATTCAATGGGATTCTATTCAGCAATGAAGATAAATGAATGCCAGGCACAGACAGCAGCCTGGATGAATCTTACGGACACAGTGTTGAAGGGGGATAGTGAGTCCCAAAAGAATCTATAACTGTGTGTCTCAATTTACATAAAATTTAAAAAAACAGGGAAAACTAAACTGCCTGCTCCTGGAGACACATGCATGTAAAACTATATTGAAAAGAAGAGCAGTGATTATTATTGGGGATTTGGAATTGTGGCATGGGGAAGTATGCATTTGGTCTTCCCATTTCCTTCATATAACTAATAATATCCTTGGAATCTCCAAAATGATAGCGTCTTTTTGTATGCTCATGAGTTGACTCTTGGCTAGCAGCCCCAGCAGAGCTCCAGGTTAATGGAGAGACCATGACAGGATTATGTTGGGACTTTGAGGTCCTCCCGCCAACTTCCAAGAAAAGGAGAGTGAAGGTTACGATCACCCACGGCCAATGGTGTACTCAGCCATGCCTCAGTAATGAAGTCTTCTGTCTAGATATGTGAATGTCAAGGTCACACATAGTGCAAGAGAGAAATTCAGTTCTGGTGTTAGCAATAAGCATAAGCAAAACCATTAAGTATTTTCATTTGAAAGTGATAGCAGAAGAAAAGTATTCTTAGCACTTCCTGTTTTGTATAGAATCCCCAAAGCCAAAAGTGAGCAGGAGACACAGCCCTGGCCAGCCAGGTAGAGGTGGATGTCCCTGGCCAAAGCTCTTCTTTACAAGAAAAAGTCAAAGTCTCACAGAAAGATGTTTCTTTCCCCTTCACACCTTTCCTCTATCCCCAGCCATAAGTGCAAACTTATGCAAAGGGAGAGTACGGTACCAAGAATGGTAAAATGGGAACAGGACAAAGATCTGGTCCCCAGCAGCATGGCTTAGCTACAATGCTGGAGGGTATCTCTGGGCTTCCTGTTGGGCCAGACAGAGAAACAGTATTGTTTCTTTGCTGTTGAGCTGCTGCCTGTTGTTGAGTTTTCTGTTAAGAGTAGCTGTAACTTAGCCAATGGTCTGGAATGAAAAGGACGAATTCTCGTTGACGCTCCATAGTTGAACATTGGAGATTTAACGTTGGTCGGATCACTTGACCTTGATAGTTCTTAGGTTTCCTTTTAAAAATTAACCGATTGGCTGGTTGGAAAACTCTCCAAAGGTCCTTCCAGCTTAAGAGTTTCTGATTGCGTAACCTTGTTCACTTTTCCACATACTCTGTGAAGAGTGCTATTTAGCAGCTTATGAGATTTAGTTACAAGCAATTCAGGGACTGCGCTGTCTAAACTTCTGTTACCCTGGTTCTGCAAACTAATAATACAGTCATAAAACTAACGAGGGCCCGGAGACCTATAAAACAATACTTTTCACTTTTCTAAGAGCATTTAATCTAGGGGAATGATATATTTTAATTGCTGTTGAGTTGCATTTTTTTTCAGAGCCCAAGATATTCTTCTGGTAATCAGTTAGGCAACTGTAGAAACAACATTAACTTTTGCAGTCTGTAAATCATAATAAACAGGGCCGGTAATTTAGAATTTTTGCAATATTGACCATATTCTTTTCATTCCCCTTCTTCTGACCAGTCAGGAAATGTTGGGGCTTTTGGCTTCACTATTGGACTACTCTTTTTCTTATTTTACATGATACAGCCAGAGCAATATCATCTTTTCCCCAAGATTATTTTATTTTTGGTACTGAGGACTGAGCCCAGGGGCACTGTACCTCAAAAGTACAGCCCCATCTCTTTCTGTATTTTCAATTTTGAAACAGGTTTTCAGTAAATTACTGAAACTGGCCTTGAACGATCCTCCTGCGGTTATAGATGTGTGACACCATAAAAATCTCTTCCTCGAGCTTTTCATTACCTTGCATACTAATTACTCTTAAATCTTTATGGATTTGGAGTTCTAGGTTCCTTTCTGAGTTCTGGGTTAATATAGCTAACAACCTACTGAGATTTCTGGCATTTCAAATTCTCCATGCTTCAGATTCAACTTGTCTTTGTCCAGCAATCTGCTTCTTTCCCTTCTTGCATTGTCTTGGGGATGAGCACCATCAGTTGGCAGAAGAGGAACCATGCCGATCCAAATTGGTTGGCACCAGGGTGTTGAGGTTGGCTTGAAAACCAACCAAGGAAATCAGGATCCCAGATAGCAAGAGCATGAGTGAAACTCACCAAGAACAACTGTGGTTGTTATGGCTACACGTAGAACGTCCCCTGACCAGCCCATGTTTTATGTTCAGAGTTGATGCAATTATCCACTGTAATGAATTTACTGGGCAGCGACTTAGGCAGGTGGGGGGTGTCTAGAGAATGTGGGTCCTTGGGGTGTGGCCTTAGCAACTGTGTTTTTATTTTTGAACCCTCTTGCTGGCTGGCTCTCTCTGGCTTCTAGCCTTCATGATATAAGAGCAGAGCTTCGAGCTCTCCTCTCTCCTTCTGCCGCCACCATGCCCTGAACTTCATAGACATTGCCTGACATAGACTGAACCTTGGAATCTCCAAAAAACTGTGAGCAAATAAATAAATGCTCCTGGGGTCCAATCCCCAGTAAAACACACACACACACACACACACACACACACACACACATACACACAGAGTCAGGTCAAAGCCTAGGGAAATGCCTTTGGCAGTACCAAGGTGAAGAGTGATGTAAGAAGGTCGCCAGTGCTGGGGTCTCCGTTGCCTGGGGACAGCCCCCCAGCTTCCCCTCCCCGAACATACCCATGCTTCTTACTTTTCCATGGTTTTATACCAGCTGCTTCCTCTTTTCACAGTGTCTACACTTTACCCACTTTGGGTATTTCTTCTTATCATCTAAGACTCAGCTGAGAGTTCTTCACGTCTGTGAAACTTCACCTCATGAAACAGTGACTGCTTCTGTCCGGCATCCAGCTCATATATGGCGCTTTTTACCGTTGTCTTCGCAACTTCACTTTCCACTCATTCTTTTTCTTTAGGCTTTATTTTAATAAAAGTAACACATAAAAATAGCTGGATGTTAAGCAGTAGCTTCTGGTTTCCAGAGACAGAAGATTGGATTAGTCAGATTAAATCTCCACTGAGAACAATGAAAAAGCGTTACATAACATAGTTTTACATATTTTTAAGAATAACTTTAAAAGTATCAACAATCTGAAAAAACAGTAAGAACTCCAAACTATTGTACGAAAGTCTATAATGAAGCCAGGCATGGCGGCACACTCTTCTAATCCCAGTCCTTGAGAAGCTGAAACAGGAGGATCACAGGTTTGACAAGACAAGCTTCCGCGACTTAGTGATGCACTCAGCAACCTAATGAGACTCTGTTTCAAAACAAGAAACTGAAAATGGCTGGGGGTATAGCTCAGAAGTAGAATGGCCCTGGGTTCAATCCCCAGTATAAAAAAAGAAAAATGGCTGGGCGTGGTGGTGCACGCTTGTAATCCCCGCGCTTGGGAGGCAGAGACAGGAGGATTGTGCTGGTTCGAAGCCAGCCGTGCTGGCTTAAGAGACCCTGTTTCCAAAAATAAAAAAGTATAAAATAGGTCAGGGAGTGTAGCCCGGAGGTAGAAGGGTTTCCAGGAACCCCAGTACCACCAAACTAAATAAAGAAAGAAAGAAAAGAAAAAAGAAAAATGAAAGTCTATAATAAAATGTATATGTATATGGATACGCTATGTGTATATATAGTGTGTGTATAGAGTGTGTGTGTCTGTGTGTATGTGAGAGAGAGAAAGTGAGTGAGAGGAAGAGAGAGTATATAATCATCAAAGGGGCTTGTGCTCCGAGGTCATTTGCTGTCTGAACACTTGACTTCTTGTTCTCTATGTCCCTCAAGACAAGAGGAACAGAAGTCAAGCCCAGTATCCGTGGTCTTAAAGGAGATATTCCTGATATTAAGCTGGGACCCCTCTAAAGATAATCCTACTCAGAATAAGAATGAACCATATCTAAACCCACCCTATACCCCAACCCAAGAAAAATTTAAAGAAAACTCGCTTGGACATGAACAGGAGAAAAATAATGAAAACAATTTCAAAGAATTTTTCTTCAGGCCACAGGGTAGCTCTTAAACTTGTCCCCAGATCTACAACTCGCAGACCAAGGAAATCAAGCTATTGTTTAAGACAGCTGCAACTTTGAGTACTTCTCGAATTTATGGATGGAAACATGAATTCGCTCTTAAGAGGATACATTCATCCTTGATCTTGGGTAACTAACGAAAGTAATTTTCAAGAACAATGACAAGCAGGCAGTCAAAGATTGCAAGATATTGAAAGTAACAGTGGAGGCTGTAGGGTGAAAGCCAACAGGAATGAGAATCAGGAGACACAATAATGAAAAGTGAAATGTATGTGTTTCAGAGTCAAATTATCTGCATGCATTTTCCAGCAACTAAATACATTAAAAAAATAAAAATAAAGACTTAAAATATAGGCAAGGAAGCACGGAACTATGAAGATGATATAGTCTTTAGTGGGGCATGATGGCAGATCCCTGTGATTCTAGTACTTGAGAGGCTGAGTCAGGAGGATTGCAGGCTCAAGGATGACCTCAGCAACATAGCAAGAATTTTCGTAATATATCAAGACCCTGTTTCCCAACAAAAAGTAAATAAATAAAAAGGACTGGGAATGTTGGGAATGCAGCTCAGAGGTAGAAAACCCCTGGCTTCACTCTCCAGAACCACACACACACACACACACACACACACACACACACACACACAATTTTGTTCTTCAGTAACACTACATGTACAAAACCATTTGTGAAATTGATAAAAAAAATAGAGAAAGTATAAGTACCAATACTGGGGTTAAAAACTGAGTATCACTAGAGATGTCATACACACATCCACATTAAAAATATATTATTAACAGCTTTATGCTAGTGAATTTGAAAATTCATTTGAAATGGTCAAACTTTTAGGGAAGAATATCAAGAAAGAAGAAACAGGAAACTAGAGCAGTCTAAAGCCCTTTAAAGAATCTGCAGTCCATTTTTTTCATAACATGAGATTACAGATTACAAAAGCTCAGCAAGCCGTGAACAGGATACACACAACGAAACCGACACCCAGGTACATCTTGGTCAAATTGTTGAAACAAAACACATAGAAAGAAGAATCTAGAAAATAGAGAAATAACAAGTACATACCAAGTGGTGATAATGACTCCCGGTGGATTTCTTTCTAGAAACACTGGGAGTCAGGGTGAAATGGAACAAGGCTGTATAATGTCAAGGGGAAAAACTGTTAGAACAAATAAACTCAGAATACTAAATTTTAAAAAAGATGATTCAGAATTGAAGATCCAGTAAAGATTTTTCATTCTTAGCGTAATTATATGATAAGAATTCCCAAGGAAGGGTCTTCATGATCTTCACTAGAAATTCAGGTTTTGAAATCTCTGGTTTGAAGATGGTTGTCTCCTTTGAAGCTCAAGTTTGATCGCATGGGAAGTTTTATCCCCACTGAGAAATCCTAGGAGGATGAAAATCTAATCCAAGCCTGGTATGGTGGTGCTTGCCTGGGATGCTGAGACAGGAAGATCGCAGGTTTGAGCACAGCCTCAGCAATGCAGTGAGACTCTCAACAACCTAGCAAGACCCTATTTGGGAGGAAAATGCCCCTGAGTTCCCTTCTCAGTACCATAAAAAGAAAAGAAAAAAAGAAACAAAAAACTAAGCCAACTCAGGTGACTAACAGTGGACCTTTCAGATTAGAATTAGATAAAATCATCACAATGGAGTCACCAAGACTGAATTCTGGTGGCTTTATAAGAAGTGAGATACCAGAATAGACATCCTTGTGGATTCCGGGACTTTGCCAGTAAGAAGACCACTGCCTGAGGAAGCCACTGAACTCAGCACATCAACGCCTGTGGGCCCAACCTAACTTCTTTTCTTTATAAAGTGCCCGGTCTATGGTACTGTGTGACTGGCAAAAACAAAACAAAACAAACAAACAAACAAACAAAAAACCACAAAAAAATGATAACAGCAATACATAAAAGGCATGAAAAGTTGCATAGAAAAAAGTAGAGCAGTCGAAATAGAACACCAAAAGATAACTATTTGACTAAGAAAAAAGAACTCAGAAAAGGAGGAGGTGAGGAACCCAAACAAACAACAAAAACCCCCAGAAAACTAAGAGCAACATGATAGACCTGAACCAAACGAAACTCTATCAGCATCACACTCAGCAGACGTACAGAGGTGGCATAGAGTGTACTGTGCTGTGGGTCCTTTCATTTAGTTTTTCCTAAAATTATTTATCTTACTCTTCTTATGATCCTCCCATATTTTTTTTTTTTGTGTGTGTGTGGTTCCAAGAATTGGGCCCAGGGGCGTTCTATCTCTGAGCTATACCTCCAGCCCTATTTTTTATTCTTTATTTTGAAAAAAAGGCTCACTACATTTCAGAGGACCTCACTAAGTAGCTGAAGGTGGCCTTCAACCTGCAATCTTCCTGTCTCAGCCTCCCAAGTACTGGGATTACAAGTGTGCGCCACCCCTGTCCATATTTTACACTAAGCTTCCAGTACAATTTTTTTTTTCTGCCAGGTTAATCCTAACAGTTTATCTATCAGTTCCAGTTTTTAATTATTTTACTTTTCTCTCAGGGAAGACATCTCCCCACACCTTATGTTTTCTCCCATGTGGAAGGAGCTCTATTTGTGCAACATTTTTAGCCTTTTTTAATTTACATGCATGCGTGTGCATGCATGTGCATACACATGCACACATACATAAACACACACACACACCTTATTAGCCTTTGTCGCCTCCAGAAAAAATTAAAGAATCTTACTTGATAGGTGAGGGAATAAGACACCATCAGGCAGAGCCTGGATGATGTCTTCTCTCTACCCTCTTTGGGGTGACTGTGTTCAGAGAACACGCATCCTGTCTGCCCACCAGGGCATACTTCTTGCAAAAGGAGGCCTGTCCCAGAAAAACAGTGCCTAAAGCACTCAGTCTTTTTTGTCTGAACCCAGAGCTCTCTAGGGATTGAGCTCAGGGGCTCTTTATTCTGGGCTACACTCTCAGCCCTATTTTATTTTTTACTTTGAAATAGGGTCTTGCTAAGTCGCTGAGGGTCTCAGTAAGTGGCTGAGGCTGTCCTCAAACCTGTGATCCTCCTGTCTCAGCCTCCCAGGTCCTGGGATTATAGGTGTGCGCCACTGCACCCAGATAATAATGACTCTTTATGGGCCATAACTAGGAATTCTATTTCTCTGCTTATCTAAGACACTCACTAATAAAAACTGTATTCTCACAAAAATGAACAGTTTGGTCTCCTAAAACGTTACAGAATCAGAGGCGTGTTCTCCTGATCTGATTACAACATGGTGATGTTAAAGTGAAACCATCTTGGGTGACAAAGAAGGGCACCTCGTCAGCTGAACAGCTCACGAACCCTCCATTTCTCATATACTAGAAGTTAAATGACTCATTTGTGTATTGCTTTTGTTTTGGTTTCTGTTTTACATTATTTAAAATTGTATAAAATTGTTTATTGCTTCTGTTTTAGGTTCTTGCTTTCGTTATTCAAAAAATTAAATGCCGTGCGTAATATTTTACTACTACTGTTTAAGTTGTGCTCTACAATTTTGGTTTGTTTATTTGTTTGGTGTTAGAGATTGAGCCCAGGAGCATCGTGCCTCTGAGCTACACCCCCAGCCTGTCTTAAGTTTTTCATTTTGAAGCAGGGTCTCACTAGGTTGCTGAGAATCTTGCTACACTGCTGAGGCCGGCCTCAAACCTGTGACCCTCTTGTCTGTCTCCCGAGTACTGAGAGTACAGGCGTGCAACACCACGCCTGGCTGATTTGCTCTTTAATACTTATTCTTTTGTGATGTGCTGATGTTCAATATGTAAAGTAACTACTCAAATCTGTCTTTTAGCCGGGTGTGGTGGTGCACGCTTGTAATCCCAGTACTTGGGAGGCTGAGGCAGGAGAATTGCAGGTTCGAGGACAGCCTCAGCAAGTAGTGAGACTCTCATCAACCTAATGAGACCCTGTCTCTAAATAAGAAATAAAACTGGGCTGGGGATGTAGCTCAAAGGTAGAATGCCTCTGGGTTCAATCCCCGGTAACACACACACACACACACACACACACACACACACACGCACACTAAAGCTGTCTTTTTCTCACATTTATGCCTGTTATGGGTTGAATAGTGTCCATCAAAGATCTGTATGTTAAAGTCACGCCTGTACCTCAGAATGTAACTGCAGTTGGAGATAGGCTCTCTCAGATTTAATGGAGTTTGGTGCAGTCATTTTGATGGTCCTAATCCAATTTGACTGATGTCCTTATAAAAAGGGGTGACGTGGAGACAGATACAGGTGGAGGAGGGGCGCTGCAACTATGGTCATGTGATAACGGCAGTCAGAAATGGAAGGATGTGTCCACAAGCTAAGAGGTGCCAAGGAGAGCAGAGAATTGCCAGACGAGTCTGCCTTTGCTTTCTTGTTTGTTTCTTTTTGTTTTGGGTCCTAGGGATTGAACTCACAGGCATTCTACCTCTTAGCTACACCCCAGTCCCTTTTTTTTTTTTTTTTTTTTGTGGGTCTGGGGATGGAACCCAGGGCCATTTGACCTCCGAGCTACACCCCCTGCCCTATTTTTTATTCTTTAATTTGAAACCAGGTCTCACTAAGTTGCAGAGGGCCTCACTAAGTAGCTGAGGCTGTCCGCGAACCGCGATCCTCCGGTCTCAGCCTCCCGAATGCTGGGATTACACGCGTGTGCCACCACGCCTGGCTATCACCCCAGTCTTTTTTAATTGTAATTTTTTTTTTTTTTTTTGCAGTACTGAGGATGGAAACCAGGGACATTCTACCTCCGAGCTACACCCCTAGCCCTATTTCTTATTCTTTATTTTGAAACAGTCTCACTGAGTTGCAAAGGGCCTCACTATAAGTAAGTAGTAGCTGAGCCTGTCCCTGAACCATGATCCTCCTGTCTCAGCCTCCCAAATGCTGAGATTACAAGCGTGTGCCATCATGCCTGGCTAATTTTAATTTTGAGACAGGGTCTTGCTAAGTGCTGAGGGTCTTGTTAAGTTGCTGAGGCTGTCTTCGAACCCATGATATCTCAGCCTTCCAAGTACCGGGAATACAGGTGTGTGCCATCATGCCCGGCTCTATTAACACCTTGATTTTAGACTTCCAGCCCCAGAATGAGGCAGTATATTCCTGTTCTTTCAAGCCACCCACTGTGTGGCAGTTTGTTATGACAGCCTCAGGAATCTGATACAATATCTCATTTCCATTGCACCATTTAAAAGAGCATTCTGCTTCCTTATTTAAAAAAATTTTAATCTATCATATCTTAAAAATCATTGGTTTGGCTCTATTTCTGCCTATGTTTGTACTTTCCCCCCATCAGTCTTTTTGCTTTTAGTACCATTCTTTTTCCTTGGATGTATATTCTTTTTTGTGTATGTGTAGTATTGAGAGTGGAAACCAGGGTTATACCCCTAGCCCTATTTCATTTTTCATTTGGAAATAGTCTTGCTAAGTTGCAAGAACCTCACTAAATTGCTGAAGCTGAACTCAAATCTATGATCCTCCTGTCTTAGCCTCCCAAGTACTGGAATTACAAGCATGTGCTGTCATGCCTGGTTGGAATATATATATATTCCAATATACCGCCAATATATATATATATATATTGGCGGTACTGGAGATGGAACCCAGGGGCATTCTACCTCCGAGCTACATCCCCAGCCCTATTTTTTATTCTTTATTTTGAAACAGGGTTTCACTGAGTTGCAAAGGGCCTCGCTAAGTAGTAGCCGAGGCTTTCAGCAAACTGAGATCTTCTGTCTCAGCCTCCCAAATGCTGGGATTACAAGCATGCACCACCACACCCGACTGGATCATATATTATTTAAAATGTGAGGTGGTCCACATGTTTATCTCCACCCTTTTCTCTGCTCCACCTACCCCTTTCTTTTACCCTCTATTAATTTTTTGTTTTTGTTTTTTTGTACTAGGACTAAAACCCGGGGCATTCAACCTCTGAGCTACAGCCCCAGCTCTTTTTATTTTTTATTTTGAAACAGAACCCCACTAAGTTATTGAGGCTGCCCTCAAATCTGCTATTCTCCTGTCTCAGCCTCCCAAGTGCTGGGATTATAAACACGCACTATTACACCCAGCACTCTCTTTTCATCTCTCTCTCTCTCTCTCTCTCTCTCTCTCTCTCTCTCTCTCTCTCTCTGCTTAGCTTAAGAGTATTTTTTCAGAGTTTTATGGCAGGCCACTGATCAGACGGAAAAGATGGCAGTCCCTCTTACTAGAAAGGGTCAGAGTGCATTCCAGTTGAATAGAACTTTGTCACAATCCGAAAAGTTGATTAGAGATCAAAGCAATAACTCTAGAGTTTGTGGGTTTTTCTATATCAGCACCCTCATTCGTTATCTTCCTTGGATACACATTATTATGCATATGGCACTTATTAGATCCTGCTTTCTTCTCCTGTGACTCCTAGGCCTTCCTTTTCTTTTTGATGTCTATAACCACTGAGGCGTCTTGTGGACCCTCAGCGAGGTGGCCCGTTCTGTAGACGAGGGTGTCAGGTGCCAGGAGGACATGCTGGGCAGATGGATGCTCTTCAGCCTCTGGTACCTGGGGCTGAGGCCGGCTGCTGTGGGATGAGCAATCTTCTAAGCGCTTGTCCCTATTTGGTGTGGGTGTTTGGAGGGAGCCCGGGGCAATCATTTCAGTTAAGACACTGAATTTTATGCATGACTTTTGTGTGTGTGTGTGTGGCACTAGGGATGGAATCCAGGGGCATTCTACCTCTGAGCTACACCCCAGCCTTATTTCTTATTCTTTATTTTGAAACAGGGCCTCACTAAGTAGTAGCTGAGGCTGTCTGCAAACCATGATCTCCCAGTTTCAGCCTCCCAAATGCTGGGATTACAAGTGTGCACCACCACGCCCAGCTGCATGACATGTTTTTACCCATTTCAGGTCCAATTTTCAAAGAGACTGTGTTGTTTACTTTGGGATTATGTAAAAGGCCCAGACCTGGGGCTCCCCCTCTTCATGCTTGGAGAAGGCCCTCGCAGGAACGGGAGAGGCAAATCCAGGGGCTCCAGGTGTCCTCGGTGGTCCCCAAGCCAAAGGCTGGCTGGGAGCTAAGGAAGAAGGACGAGCCAGTCTCACAGGGGCTGCTTCTGGAGTGCTCCTGGGCGGCTCCCTCCCCCTCGGGTCTCCCCAGGCTGGCACCCAAGGCCTAAGTACGAGAGAGAAGACACAGCTGGGCAACACCTGGGGTGGGGAAAGACAGAACAGCTGCGCCTACAGCTGGCCCGCAGAAGCCCTCAATTGCGTATTTTAAAGCCAGAGGAGGAGCTGGGCAGAAGAAGTTCTGTTTTTTGAATCAGATATTTTAAACAAAAGGTGATAACTCATAAGCCAAACAGTCATCAGGTTTGTCTAAAGCCTACATGCCTGTCTCTTCCCTGCCTCAGTTTACCTTCGTGCCTTCAAGCCTCACACACATGTATGTTCCCAGAGGTCAGGATCAGTGTCCCCGATGGCAGCCAGCGCGGTGCTTTCTGCCAGTTGCTTTGTATGACTTTGAGCAAATGACCGGGCATTGTGTAAAATTCCTTAGGAGTCCATGCGGAGCAAATTAAGACATTTTGAGTTAAGTCTTTGGCTCATCTGACTATTAAAAAAAAAAAAGTGGCTCCTGCCTGTAATCTCAGTACTTGGGAGGCTGAGTTAGGAGGATTGCAGGCTTGAATCCAGCCTTAGCAACCTTCAGAGACCCTCATCAACCTAGAAAGACCCTGTTTTGAAATATAAAAATCAAAATAAAAAGGGCCATAGCTTCAAGGTAGAATGCCCCTGGGTTCAATCTCCAGAAAAAAGAAAGGAGGAAAGAAAGGAAGGAAGGAGAGAAAGAAGGAAAGAGATTATAAAATAAACAAAAAATAACCATGCTATTCTAATTGTCTGTCCTGTTCCCACACAGGTTGCTGGCTTTCTGTGATACTGTCTGTCCGGCCCCACGTCATGGTCCTACAAGTTTCCAGGTTTTCTCTCATCAAGGTATGAGGTGGTGCCTGCTCCAAGCCTGTTCCAGGCGGGGACACCTGCTGCCAGTGTGGCTGCAGATGATTGGATCAGGGCTGCCACTGTCCTAATGGGGTGAGCCGGTTGCAGGGGCCCACCACAGGCGAGGGCTGGCGGCTCCCCTTGCCCGCAGGGCTGACAGTTCTGGGTCCTGATGTGATGGAGCTGACTGCTCTGGCCCTTGCTCTTTCTCCTCTGTCCCGAACTCACCATATCCTCCCAGGTTCTTTCTGCAAAAGCACATCCTCAGGAAGGTGTGTGGCCTGGATCCGTGATTCAGGTCCAGCTCCTTGGAAACCCAACCTAAGATATCGCCCTGTTCCACTGCCAGGACTGCGCCCCTGGCAAGGGCCCGCTGCGCCTGCAGCTGCTGAATCAAAGCTCCCCCAGCTGGAATCTAAATGTTCCGGGACTGTTCAGCACCTCAGGCTCCCTGCCCAGCCCCATTCCCAAAGGATTATGTTGTATCTTCTGTTTTTGGTAGTGATGGTTGGAGCCCTGCCTTAGTCATTGGAACGAACTACCTTCTTTCCTTTCCTTCCTTCCTTCCTTCCTTCCTTCCTTCCTTCCTTCCTTCCTTCCTTCATCCTATGTGTACTAACTGGAGATAGAAGAAAGGGGCATTCTACCTGCAAGCTACACCCCCAGCCCCACTTTTTATATTGAAACAGGTTCTCACTGAGTTGCAAAGGACCTCACTAAGTAGCTGAGGCTATCCTTGAACTCTGATCCTCCTGTCTCAGCCTCCCAAATGCTGGGATTACAAGCATTTGCCACCACGCCCCCCAGTACTTTTTTTTAATTATAATTTTAATTTCATACTATTAAAGCATTTTGGTGTTTTACTTGGTATCGCAGAAGGCTTTTAGGAATTGACTGGGTTTCATGTATGTTTGTTTTTCTATGTTGAAGGGATAAAGTCCATTTTAAACTTTTTTTTTTATAAGTATTTCCCACTTTGTGGATTTTCCCCCCCTTTAAGACAGTGCTGGGGATTGAACTAAGGGCCTTGGGTACATCAGGCAAGAGCTCTACTCCTGACCTCCATCCTCAGCACTTTAAATTTTCTTTTTTTTTTTTAAATTTTGAGATAAAGTCTTGCTAAGTTGCCCAAAATAGTCTCAAACTGGCAATCCTCCTACCTCAGCCTTCCTTGCAGCTGAGATTACAGATGTGTGCCACCGCTCCTGGCTCTGCTTTGTGAAGTTTTGGTGGCAAAATTTTTGCTCCCAATTTCTTTTTTACATTTGACTTCAGAAAGCTTGCATGTTACGTGTCTCAGCCATTAGTTGAAATGAATTCTGGGAATGAAAATTAATTTTAACAATGGCTTAATTACACCAGACGTTAATCAGCCATAATTGGCAAAGGAAAAATGCTGGAAAAATATCACACAATCTGAGAATTCAAACATGAATAAATTTTGCATAATTGGTTGGTTTGTGCTATCCGTGTTGCCATTAGCACAAGTGACTAAGAATTCACAAAAATTATCCAAATTATCAGAAATAATTGCAGTATTGGTAATTGTGTACTGATTTGTAACAACGTAAAACCAAAACTCTCAGGCAGATCCACCCAAGATAAATTTCACAATTTGTGTTCGTACGAAGACATTGTCGTCGACTTATAGTTGAAATCTCAGTCCTTCCATCACCGGTGTAGAGAAACAAACAAGTGCCATGTGGATTCTGTGGGATGGATTCTCATTCCTTCCCTTTTGCTTATGCACTTGTTCTTAGCCAAATAGGTTGAAACTTCCAGAGAAAGACAATAATAAAAGCAAGTATGGGAATCTACCTATGCTTCTCGGAAATGAGTCACATTTACGTAAGTTATTCAATTCCATGATGATGCAAAGAAAGTGTATCACAGCGATGTGGATGGTCTCTCAATGCGTAGATTAGTTCCATTCTTGGGCTCAAGCTACTTTCTAAATGGAAATTAATTAATAGCAAACTTTTTGTGCTCCATGATTATTCACATCTGTTCTTTCTTTAAACCCAAGGACTGGCCCCAGCTCAGTCTCAACAGTGAAACATAAGCTTAGTGTGGCGATCCATGCCTATAATCCCAGTACCTGAGGACTGGAGGACTGCGGGCTTGAGGCCAGCCTCAGAAACTTAGTGAGGCCTTGTTTCAAAATAAAAAATAAAATAGGGCTGGAGTTCAGAGGTAGAGCACCCCTGGGTTCAATCTCCAGTAAAATGCATGTTGAGGATTGAACTAAGGGCCTTGGGTACATCAGAGCTCTACTCCTGACCTCCATCCTCAGCCCTTTAAAATTTTCTTTTTTTTTAAATTTTGAGATAAAGTCTTGCTAAGTTGCCCCAAATACCCTCAAACTGGCAATCCTCCTACGTCAGCCTTCCTTGTAGCTGAGTTTACAGATGTGTGCCACCGCTCCTGGCTCTGCTTTGTGAAGTTTCGGTGGCAAAATTTTTGCTTCCGATTTCCTTTTTACGTTTGACGCGCGCACACACACACAAACATGCACACACACACACACACACACACACACACACACAGACACACACACATACGGTTGTAAAAATGCCCCTGGGTTCAATCCTCAGTATTAAAAAATAGTAATAGTAATAATAATAATAATAATAATAATAATAATAAAAAGGAAGAAAGAAAAAAAGTAAGAAGTCACCAAAACATTAAGTGGCCTCATTGTGTATGGAACCAGCAACTTGAGAGGCTCCTGTCCCACCAGGGTGTACAGCACCCTCCGCACAGGAGTTAGGACATAAGTACTTGGAAAACTCTGGTGGCAGCAGTTAGCAGGAGTTAGCATCTAACTCTTCCCAGTGACTTTGGACAAAGTAAAAAAAAAAAAAAAAAAAAAAAGAGTCACAAAATGGGGACATTGCGGGGAACGCAGCATGAATGGGTTCTACATTAATCTGATAAGGAGAGAAAATAATCCGCTCTCAGTGTAGGAAGACTTAGGAAGTGAAGCTGTTGCTCCGCGATAGTCCTCGGCGAGGGCAGCAATTACCGAGGGCTTTGTATTTCTCCCTGTTAGTTATCTCATTAATAAATAAACCCTCTCTGCCTGGCACTGATACCTTCCGCGTTCTCTGATTTGGCACATGCCTTTGCTACGCGCTCTCCCACCCCAACCGGATTTTCCAAAATCGAGAGCCCCGTTACAAGCAAGCAATTCTTTTTCACTCACTAGAATTGGGTTGGAATTCAGTGAGATAGGGGGGAAAAATAGAGTTGAAATCCTGGAAGGTATGTTCAGTATTGAGAACAAAGGACCCATCAGTAGCAAGATTTGGAAATAAGAACTCAAATGCTACTGAGCATGATGATTAATTAATTATGAATTAGGTACAGGTAGCTGGCCCTGTGCGGAACTCTAAAGATTGCCTTCAGGACTTGTCTAGGCAAAATTGCAGGCTGGCAGGGAGAGCTTAAGACGTCTTGTTTTAGTGTGAAAACATCCTGGTGGCCAGGATGCAGGCTGGAGAACCTCTTCTTCCTCCTGCTCTTTTTCTTTCTGGCTACCTAAATGTTTTGAGCAGTAGCTCAGGTTCCTTGGGCTTCATTTTGTAGAGGCTGGCTTATTTCATACACTAAACCTTGCTGGGCATGCCTGTAATCTCAGTATTTGGGAGGCTGAGACTGGAGGATGGCAGAAGAGGCTCTTAGCAAAATTAGCAAGACCCTGTTTGAGACCCTGTTTCAAAATAAAGAATAAGAAGAGGGCTGGGGGTGTTGCTCAGAGGTAGAATGCCCCTGGGTTCCATCCCAGTACTGCAAGAAAAAAAAAAAAAAAAAAAAAGAGAAGAAGAATTAAAAAAATAATAAACTAGGGCTGGGGGTGTAGTTCAGAGGCAGAAGGTCTCTGGGTGCAATCCCCAGTACATACACTTATAAATAAGTAACTAAATAAAATGAACCATATATTTGCATAAGCAAATACTGGCAATTGTGTAGTTCCCTCCTAAGTAACAGGCAGGATATTTTTTTTGGGGGGGTGTCTGGGAATGGAACCCAGTAGCATTCCACCTCCGAGCTACACCCCCTGCTCTGTTTTTTATTTTTATTTTAAAACAGAGTCTCACTAAGTTGCAGAGAGCCTCACTAAGTAGCTGAGGCTGTCCGTGAACCACGATCCTCCCCTCTCAGCCTCCCGAATGCTGGGATGACAAGCCTGCGCCACCACGCCCGGTTGGGGCAGGGATATTTTAAATGAGATTTTTCTAAAGACAACTGACCATGGTTCTAAAATGTGACTCTGATTCCAGATGGAAATTTCAGAGCTTCTGGCAGAGTTTTTGAAGCCAGTACACCCTGCGTGTGCCTTGTCTTCATTCTAATAAACATCTACTGGGGATATTTGTGTCTGCCTTGGTGCATATTGGAGATGAGTGTCTGTGCTTATAAACACACACAGCATAGCAGCATTCCCACCAACTCGTTCGTTCTGAGATATTGGTTACGAGTGGAGCGGGGTGAGAAGAGAGACAGTCCCTTCTCCCTGCTTGTTCCAGGACAGGACACGCTTTGAGAAACAATAATCTGTTTGTTATATCATTTAACTCAATGGGAGAATTATAGATAAGACAGCTGCCAGATAAGACACACCTATAAATGATAAGACACACCTATAAATGACTAATCCCAAGGAGAGAAGCAGATAAAGGGGTGTGTAATTTCCAGAGGTGACAGAGAATCTTCTTAACTAAAAGTTTAGGGAAAGGTCTTGCTACGTTGCCCAGACTGGCCTTCAATTCCTGGGTTCAAAGGAGTCTCCTGCCTCAGCCTCCTGAGTAGCCAGGGCTACAGGCGTGCCACTGTGTTCATCTAAGCTGGCTAAGAAATTAAAAGAAACATATTCTTGTGGTACTGTGCATCCTAGATCTGAGCTAGACCCCCAGCCCTATTTTATTTTATTTTTTATTTGGAAACAGGGGCTCATTAAGTTATGGAGGACCTTGCTAAGTTACTGAGGCTGGCTGAGAACCTGTGATCCTCCTGTCTCAGCCTCCCAAATGCAGGGATTCAGGCTTGTGCATACATGCCCATCTCTACTGGCTAAAATTTGACTTGGGTTGAGGGAATCGGGAAGAGTGACAAGAAGTGTAAAGTTGTTAGTAAAGCGGAGACACAAGCCAGGCATGGTGCAAGCTTATAATCCCAGTACTTGGGAGGCTGAGACAAGAGGACTGCAGGTTCGAGACCAGCCTTTGCAATTTATTTTTTATTTTTATTTTTATGTTTGTTTTGTTTTTTGCGGGTCTGGGGATGGAACCCAGGGGCATTCGACCTCCAAGCTACAGCCCCTGCCCTATTCTTTTTCATTCTTTCATATTCTTTATTTTGAAAAAGGGTCTCACTGAGTTGCAGAGGGCCTCACTAAGTCTCTGAGGCTGTCTGCGAACTGCGACCCTCTGGTCTCAGCCTCCCGAATGTTGGGATTACAAGCGTGCGCCACCGCGCCTGGCTCAGTCTTTGCAATTTAGTGAGGTCCTCAGCAACTTAGCAAGATACTGTTTTAAAATAAAAAATAAAATTGGACTGGGGGGGGGTTGTAGCTCAGACTATGTTTCAAAACAAAAAATTAAATAGGGCTGAGGGTGCTGGACACGGTGGTGCATGTTTGTAATCCCAGAAATTGGGAGGCTGAGACAGGAAGGTCGCGGTTTGCGGACAGCCTCAGCGACTTAGTGAGGCCCTTTGCAACTCAGTGGGACCCTGTTTCAAAATAAAGAATAAAAAATAGGGCGGGGGGTGTAGAATGTCCCTGGGTTCCATCCCTAGTACCAAAACAAACAAACAGAAAAAAACAAAAACAAACAATAGAGCTGGGGGTGGGTAGCTCAGAGGTAGAATGCCCCTGAGTGTTCCTCTCTCCTCTCTCTCTCTCTCTCTCTCTCTCTCTCTCTCTCTCTCTCTCTCTCTCTCTCTCACACACACACACACACACACACACACACACAAAGATGTCTATCAGGCTACTGAAAGTGCCATCTAAAATCAAGAACACACCCCTTCCCAGTGTGTGTGTGTATGCCTGTGTGTCTGTGTGCTTATGGTACAAGGGATTGAACCCAGGGCTATTCTACCTCTAAGTGACAACCCCAGCCCTATTTTATTTTTTTATTTTTTGGAAATACAGTCTTACTTGATTGCCGAGGGTCTCACTAAGCTGCTGAGCTTGTCCTCAAACCTGCGATCCTCCTGTCTTAAGGCCTCCCAAGTACTGGGATTACAAGTGTGCGCCACCACACCTGGATCCCAAGTTTTTTTGTTTTTTGTTTTTGGTAGTTACACAAAGGCTTGCTGAAAGCAATGAACTATTAGCCTAAGATCTAACTAGACAATCAATGTGTTAAATGTAAAATACACATCTCCTCTGGAAGCAACATCTTTATAGCATCAAGATGCATCCCCTGGTCACCAAGGGAATACGAATTTCATTTTGTCCTGACGTCCTTCTGTCCCATGCTGGCTTGATGCTGGGCACTGTTTGAGATGTGCAGGACCACTCTGTCATAGTGAAATGAGCCCCAAGTGTGCTTTGGAGACTGGGGTTTGAACCCTGCTTGGTTTGGGCTCCATTTTCTTCCTTGAAGCTCCTGTATCTGTAGTGTGAAGGGTTGCCTAAAGATACCTAGGGCCAAGTCAGCGGCTAGTCCTGAAAAGAGGCCGCGGGGCACATCCTCGCGACTACCCCGTCTACTGGTGTTGAATATAGTCTAGTAATAGAAACCAAGGGACACACGCAGGTGGCGCACACCCCAGAGGGTAAAGCACCAGGAGTTTGGAATTCATGTTTTTCTCTTTTCGGTACCTCTGAGCTATACCCCCGGCCTTTCTTCCTTCCTTCCTTCCTTCCTTCCTTCCTTCCTTCCTTCCTTCCTTCCTTCTTTCTTTCTTTCTTCTTTCTTTCTTTCTTTCTTTTCCAAGTCTGGGGATGGAACCCAGGGGCATTCGACCTCTGAGCTATACCCCATACCCTATTTTTTATTCTTTTTCTTTTTATTTTGAAACAGGATCTCATTGAGTTGCAAGCTAATTTGCTAAGGCTGGCCTTGAACCTTGTTGCTCCTGTCTCAGCCTCCTAAATGCAGGGATTAACAAGCATGGGCCACCACGCCCAGCTTTTTTTTTATATATATATATTTATTTGTGGTATTGGGGATTGAACCCAGGAGCCTTTTACCTCTGAACTACACCCTCCACCCTATATTATTTTTTAAAAATTTGATAGAGGACCTCACTAAGTTGCAGAGGGCCTCACTAAATAGCTGAAGTTGGCCGCAAACCTGCAATCCTCCTGTCTCAGCCTCCCAAGTACTGGGATCACAAGTGTGCACCACCCACCATGCCCCGCTCTAGGAGGGCTTTAGGTTCCTGGCAGAACGGAGTAGCTGGACCGGGAAGAGTGTTCAGAAATGGAGAGTAGGCCAGATGATCAAGATGGCTGTGGAACAGATCTGGGAGGACTGGGGAGCAGGGGAGGGACAATGGAGAAGCCACAGCGCCTATGGCCTGGGATAATTAAAGTTGTGAGTAGGCAGTAACAGCCAGCCTGGTTTGGGGCTTGTGGAGTTTGGGGTGTCAGGGGTCAGCTAGACGAGATTCTTCTGTGGACAGCTGGAGATGGGAGGGCTTCCCAGACTGGTGGGGACCACAGGTATGGATTTGCTGTCGGCCATGCAGAGGTGCCATGGATACCTTTGGCCATGATAGCCCAACGAGAAGAGGAGAGAACGCACAGACCACGAGTAGAGGGGCTGGAAGTGTGGCAGTTAGGGCTGGGGGGGGGGGAGGATGGGGAAGGCCCACCTGCCTAAGATCACTCGCCATGGGTCCACGAAGGCTGTCCAATCAGCTGAGGGTCTGGATTGCTAGGACACGGCCTCACAGAGCCGCCAGGGACAGTTAGGGGCTGACCTGGGTCTCCTCCATCCCCATTCACCGATGGGGAGACCGCGGAGCCCAGGCACCAGCATTGAACGGCTCAAGGTCATACCCAGTCGGTTCCAGATCTAGAATTGCAAACTTCCAAGCTAGCGCTGGGTGCCTGTCACGCTGTCGTCTTCTCGCGGCCCCCTGTCAAACGCAGGCATTCCAAAAAAAAAAAAAAAAAAAAAAAAAAAAAAAAATCAGCCTACAAAGACCCAGCACACTTTTAAGTTGTCAGAGCAGGGAAGTGGAGGCGCCAGGGGGCATCCATTCATTGGCGTGGATGTGTGTGTCCGTATCTGCCTGAGGCCTGGGGAGACCGGGCATCGGGGCCGGGCGTGGGGAGGGCGCGCCGCGGCCGGCTGGGGGGAGGGGGGTGGGGGCTCCCCCGGGTCGGGGGCGCGCACGGGGCCGGCCCCGGGCTCCGCGCACCCTCCCCGGAGCGCGCTCCCGGGCGCGCGCGCCCCCGCCCTCCCTCGCGCGCCCCCTGGCGGGTCACGTGCGCGCGCCGGAGCAGCGAGCAGCCGCGGCGGCCGCAGACCCCGGGCGGGCGCGCGGGGGCGCGCAGCGGGCGCGCGCCGAGGAGCTGCCGCGGGAGGAGGAGGAGGAGGAGGAGGAGGAGGAGGAGGAGGAGGAGGAGGGACCGCCCGCGCCCGCCGCCGCCCGGCCTCCGCCGCCGCCGCCTCGGTGCGCCGCCGCCGGGCTCGCCGAGCAGGGCCCCGACCTCCGCCCGCGAACAAAGAGCAGCCCCGGCCGGCCGCCCGAGCCGGGGCGGGGGCGTCCGCGCGAGCATGGCCGACCGCAGCCTGGAAGGCATGGCCCTGCCGCTGGAGGTGCGGGCCCGCCTGGCCGAGCTGGAGCTGGAGCTGTCGGAAGGTAACAGGCCGCTCCCGCCGGCCGGCCGCGCAGGGCCTGGGCTCGCCCGCCGGCCTCGCCGCCCGGCAGCGGCCTCGCCGCGGGCCGCAGCCCCCCAGCCCCGCGGCCTGGGGGGGCGCCGGCCTCGGCCTCGGCGGGGACGGGAGCCGCTCTAGAGCCACTATTGTTCGCGGGCCCCGCGGCGACAGCCGGGCGGGGGCTCGGAGCCGGGGCCCGGGTCCTCCGCCTCGGCCCCCTCCGGTCGGGCTCAGAATTGGTGGGAGATTCGCTCCAGCGATTTCATGGCGCGTTACGGACGGCTTCGCATTTGCGCTTCACGGTGGAGGTCATGTGTTCAGCTGTCATAAGTTTTAGCTTGGTTTTTCTTTGGGGGGGGGTGGGGTGGGGTGGGTGGGTGAGGTCTTTAAAAGCACGAAAGTTCCCCTATGTCAAATGCTGAATATAAATAAATCAATAAACATCATATATATATATATATACATATACATATATATATATACATATATATATGTATATATATATATTTAGCAGGCACCCGGCCCACCCTGGGAGAAGGACCACTGCTAGAATGTGGTAGGGTGGGTAAAGGCCAGCCAGTCTGGAATTTATATTTGGAGCAGTTCAGCGTGGTGAACTTTTTTTTTTTTTTGTAACGGTTTGTGAGGGCCAGCAGCCAGAAAGTAAATCCATTCGTGCCAATTTTGATCAGCAGGGAGGAGATGGTGTGGACTTTTTTTTTTTTTTTAATACTTTCAGGGTAAAAAAAAAAAAAAAAGCCTTAACGGGTGGGGGGGCTGTGATGTGTGGTGTCGATTGTCTTTTTTAGATTTCTGTAGTCTGGAAATTTTCCTATTTCAAATTTGGGTTTCTACAAGTGTCCTGTGATGGGAAACAGTCCCATAGAAGGAAAAAGAGGTTCCCCGGACTGTGTGTTTAGCTCTCATGCTTCTGAACAGTTAAAGATGACGAGGACATTGCCCAGTCTTTTTCTTCTCTCTCTCTCTCTCTCTCTCTCTCT
The DNA here is from genome assembly GCF_963383645.1 of Muscardinus avellanarius. Classification (NCBI taxonomy): domain Eukaryota; kingdom Metazoa; phylum Chordata; class Mammalia; order Rodentia; family Gliridae; genus Muscardinus; species Muscardinus avellanarius. Next base: position 30,002,211 of record NC_137806.1, read on the forward strand.
CTTTTTTGTGATACTGGGGCTTGAACCCAGAGGCATTCTATCTCTGAGCTACACTCTCACTTGTTTTAATTTCTTATTTTGATATAGGGTCTTGCTCAGTTGCTGAGGCCGGCCTCCAGCTGTGATCCTCCGGTCTCAGCCTCCCAAGTACTGGGATTATCGGAATGTGGCACTATACCTGGCTGGCTAGTTTTTAAAGGTTCTCAAAGGTGGAAATATGGTGCAGGTTTCAACTGGACGGTGGGGGGTTTCTGACATTTAAACTGATAGTGTGCAGTGTGGACAGATTGTTGTTGGAAGGGTAAAGCTCTCCACTTGTATTTTTATTTGTCAACCTCCAGCTAGACTTTCTTAGCGTTCCAACCCCCAGTTAGGTCTCTTTTCTCTTCGGCATCACTTTCTAACCCCTTACCCTTCTTGTATTATCTCAAAACAAGCACTTCTGCTCTGGTCTGCTTCTGCATTGTACCGATACAGTGTATCAAGACCTCCACTTGAGCCCAACCCCGCAGGGTCCTCCTCTGCCGGCCGCCCCTCCCTGCCGTTCCCAAAGGTGGATAGCATTTGTTCTCAACATCTGGGATGATGCCTGGGAATTTTCTGTCCATTCTCTCCCTAGTGCATTGAGAGTAGTTTCGTTTTTTTATTTTTATTTTTTTTAAGGCAAAGACATTTACCTGTCATCAGCAATCACTCCTAAAGGGTAAATGATAAGTTCTTGCAGCCCAGAGGATGGCAAAACCACTTTGGACTGAGCTGTACTCAGCGTGATTTCCCATGAACACCTTGTGTCTGTAGTTTTTTTTTTTTTAAAGAGCTTAATGAGTTTCCTATTGAGTGACTGGGGAGAGAAGGGCGTGTGTGTGTGTGTGTGTGTGTGTGTGTGTGTGTGTGTGTGTGTGTTTGCATGCAGGAAGACTTTTATTGCTTTTCTCCCTATATAAGCCCTGCTGAAACCGGACCTAAAAACATTTGAGAATAAAAAAAAAAAAAAATCAAAGGATTTTTGCCTGACTCTGTTGGACCTGGGCTACTCCTTCCCTGCCTGTCCCCCTCCTGCACTCATCCACCGGCTCTGTCATCTTTGACTTTATTAAAGTGTGGCTTTGTGCACTTGCAGTTTATGGAGCTGTGCTTTAAGGCCATTTGAAATTCTAAGTCTCACACCCACATAGAATTGTTTTACTGGCTTAATTGGCACGGATCCCTTTGTTTTCCAGCCCTGTCTCATGGAGACCCATGAACGATACCCAAATCTCAGCCTCTCTTTGCATTGTCAAGCTGAAAAAAATAAAAGTCCTCAACATACTCACTTTCAAAGTGAAAACTCGAGATGACTTTTAATGCTGGATTGTTTCCATGCATGGCTTTCCCATTTTATCTGCCATCAAACTTCATGCAGAGAGAATTCTTCAAGTTGGTTGTCATCATTTTATTAAAATATCAGAATGTATCGTAGAAACATATGTGCAATTTCCAGGGCTCATTTACTACAGAGGAGGATGGGGGGGAAATTCCACATAGATTGAAAAAAAATGAGCAGACTATTCTCTTAAAGTTCCTATGTGGGCTGTCGGCCTTTAATGGGTTTATTTTATCCTGATTTCCAGACACAGGTCCAGTTTGGATTATGCTGCCCACTGGGTACTGTTGAAGAGATTCCTGTTGTTTTTATTTTATTGGCTCATTGTTTGAGAAAGGGTTGCAGATCTGACTTCTCGGCTGCAGAACTTGGATTGTTACTGCCCTGTACTGCTAGGCACCTCTTTTTTTTTTTTTTTTTTTTTTTTCTTGCTACTGTCTGTTACAAACCAGGGCTTCCTACTTGCCCATTCACTGGGAAAAATGAAGCCTCAATCACACCAGCAAACAACCTTGTCAGCAAAATACAAGAGCTTTCCTCGAGGAGATGTGGTGGGCAGCCCCTCCTCGGGGTCCAGGCAGCCGCGGATCCACATGTCTGGAGATATCCCTGGTGTGGGGCCAGGGATTGTGGGCCTGCTCACATTCTTGGGTCTGAATGCCAGCCGGGGAGGAAGCCACGCCACGGAGCTGGCGGCCGCTGAGTGCCAGGTGGGCAGCCGTCTCTGCTTCTCACACCCCTTTCCCTGGGTCATATTTTCCTCCCCTTCTTTTACCTGCATCTTTTGAGTTGGGTGTATTTCTTTTTGGCTTCAGAGGACCTCAGAAGAATTTCATTAATAACGTGACTCACTGTTATCTGGCTTAAGGAAAACCTTTGGATGGAACACTAAGCAGAAACACCACAAGGAAAACAGACCCACATCTCATTAAAGGCAATAAAAAGCCAATTCAGTTGTTGATTGAAAACGAGCATTTTTGTAAAGGGCTGTGCACCGACTTTGCTGGATTCTGATGATGGTGTTATTTCCCTCTCCTCCAGGAGGGGCTGGGTTTTTATTTGGCTAGAACTCAAGAAAGCTGCACTGGGGTAAAGCCTGTGAAAAGTGGTTGGTTCTTGCAGATGGAAAGTCTTTTAAAAAATATATGTGGGGCCGGGTGTGGTGGCGCATGCTTGTAATCCTAGCATTCCGGAGGCTGAGACAGGATGAGCGCAGTTCGGAGCCAGCCTCAGCTACTTAGTGAGGTCCTTTGCAACTCAGTGAGACCCTGTTTCAAAATAAAGAGTAAAAAATGGGGCTGGGGGTGTAGCTTGGAGATAGAATGCCCCTGTGCTTGTAATCTCAGTCATTAGGAAGCTGAGACAGGAGGATTGCAGGTTTGAGACCAGCCTCAGCACTCAGTGATGCTCTGCCCAATTTAGCAAGACCCTGTTTAAAACTAAAAAATAAAATTGAACTGGAGGTGTATTTCTGAGGTAGAATGCCACTGGGTTCAATGTCCAGTACCACCCTCTTCTCTCTTCCCCAGACACACACACACACACACACACACACACTTTACACTTGTAATTTTCTTTTTTCTTTTTGGTTGTGGTGCTGGGGACCAAACCCAGGGCCTCATACATGTTAGGCCAGTACTCTACCATAAGCTGCACCCCAGCCTTTTAAATCTTATCTCAAGATGAGAGGTTTCACTAAATCACCTAGGCTGGCCTCCGATGTGAATCCTCCTGACTCAGCCTCCTTAGTAGCTGGGATTACGGGGGTGTTCCACCACCCCTGGCTTTGTGGCTTCTTAATTGGCGTATCACATCTCTGCTACACTCCTATTGGTGGGCAAGAGTTGCTTATTTCATACACCACCTTGCTAATGGGCACACCAGTTTCCTTCACCTCTCGCTTACGACCCATAATCAAGTCCAACCCTGAAGCCATCTTCAGTTCGTGTGGAATTGCTTGAGGAAGTCGGTTCTCCTCTGGATCGGTCCAGGAACCCAACATGTGTGCTAAATGTAGGAGCCGTTCACATGTAGCCTGGACACTCTTGTCACCAGGCAGTAAAAGCAGGAGGGGGCCAGCTGGGAGGTGTGTAGATTTTTGGAGGTAACACTTTTCAGGCTCTTGGGTACAAGAAAACAGATACATTTCACCCCAGTACCCCAGCCTCTCTGGCCTTCTTCTGGAGGTCCCTTTGCTAAACAGTAGAGAAGATAGATCTAAACATCTGCGAGGAGGCTCAGGTGTCTTTAATGTCACCCAAACTTATGTAACTTTTTCTTATTGAAAAGAAAAATGTTTATTCTGCAACACAAACGTGTGAGCCATGTTTGTTTCCAGAATCTCATTGATAATTTGTCGTTGTAGCTTCTCCACAATCAGGCCTCAGATTTATCAACATTTTCTTACTGTGTTATATCCCCCTGAAAGTCTGGAGAGAACTGTTAACTGTTGTGGCAAGTGAAATGGCATATTTGGTAGGATACATTTAAAATATTGCTATTACCCTGTATTAACAAGATTTTTTTTTTAAATGGCAGTATGGTTGTGTGTAGAATTTTTAAATGTGTCGACTCGAATGTGGAGAGTTCTCTAGCGCTTTGGAAATGGTCAGATTTGAATGTTCTTTTCTCAGTGAATAATTCTCAATGAAAAATTCAGCCAGGACATTGGGGAAAGTGAACACACACATATCTGTAACATTGTTGCAAACGCTAGTAAGCCGGTTGCAGCCTGTAGTCACTTCTGCTGAGATCTGAACTTTATGAGGCGAAAGCTTAACAATGTTTCCATCTGATTTCATGCTGGACCCACTAGTTTTATATTCTTGTTATGGTTTGGAGGCTACAAGCTTGGGATGTTATGAGTCATATTCTGCCTTTCTCCTCCCAGTCTTTTTTGAAATGGTTGTCTCTTTTTTTAGAACTGCCTTTTTTTTTTAGAGCAGTGATTTATGGGGTGAGTTGTAGCATTCCTCTGAATTGCAAAGAGAATGTATTGAATAATCTTAGTTTTGATGTCATCTGTATTAACTGACTCACTTGTTCAAATCCTACTCATATTATCGAGATAACATCTAGTTCTTCTAATGATTACTCAGCCACCTTAAAGAAAGCCAACTCTTAGTTTTGCAAATTTATTTATTTCCTCCTCTGTCTGTCTGTCTGTCTGTCTCTCTCCCTCTCTCTTCTGTCTGGTGCTGGGAATTGATCCAGTGGCATTCTACTTCTGAACTGCACTCCCAGCATTATTTTATTTTATTTTTTATTTGGAAACATGGTCTCGCTAGGTTGCCTAGAACCTCGCTAAACACCTGAGGCTGACTGTTTTTTTTTTAAAACAAATTTTTTATTGCACATAAATGGTATACATTTAAACTATATTTGGTGCCCCCTCCCCCCCACCCCCATTTTCCCTTCCCCCCTCCCATCAATGGTTGTCCAGGGTAACCATGTCATATTCATAATTTTATACATATTCGGATGTACTGAGGCTGACTTTGAACCTGTGATCTTCCCGGCTCAACTTTCCAAGAAAGTGAGATTACAGGTGTGCACCATCTCACCTGGCTGCACATTAATATTTGTCCTGGGAAAAGGAAACATCTCCAGTTTTTGTTATGTGGTGGTGGGATTGGTTTTTGGCCACTTTTTATTGGCTTGGTTTCTATCTCAATTCTACCTCCCTGTAATGTATACCCGCTGTCAAGACTCCTGGCTTTAATTTTCGTTCGTGTGTGTGTGTGTGTGTGTGTGTGTGTGTGTGTGTGTGTGATACAAAGGGTACCTCCTGTAGTTGCCAGTGCTGTGTTCATTTTCTGCTGAGGGTCAAAAACTTGTCACGTCTCAAAAGAAGTAATTGCGTGCATTTGTGCCTGACAGTAATCACAAGAGCTCTTAAGGAGGAGATGCTAATTGGGAATCCCAGCTGGTGTGGGGTAAGAATGTAGAAGTCAGCATGCCAGAGGAATGAGTAGACAGACTCTTCTGAGTTGTATGCAGGGTTACACCTTCCTTCCTTATTTCTTTCATTCTTTCTTCTTCTCTTTCTTTCATCAGTGTCTAGTTGGGGAATTAATTTTAATAAGCCTTTGAGACAAAGTATGAAAATGCTAGTATACTGGGTTGTAAAATGTAAATTGCAGCAGAGTATTTTTTATGGGGGGATTGCAATTAAGCTTCACTGCTGTTGGATGGTAACATGGGCCCTCTGTGTTGTGTAAACTATGGGTAGAGAGCCGAATGTGGTGGCTTGAAATCCCAGTGCTTGGGAGGCTGAGACAGGAGGATCACAGGTTCAAAGCCAGCCTCAGCTACTTAGTGAGGCCCTCCGCAACTTAGTGAGACCCAGTTTTACAGTAAAAATAAAATAGGGCTGGGAATGTAACACGAAGGTAGAATGCCTCTGGGTTCCTTGCACAGTACTGAAAAAAAAAAAAAAAGACATGGAGATAGTTCTTTACTAAGGTCATTTTTAGAGTATAAGAGATATGGATAATTAGAAAGAAAAAGGGGGGAGTAGAAATGAAAATGTTCTAAGATAGTGAGGTACAGGGGGATTTTTTTGTGCTTGATCTTTATCTGGGATGCTGGACCTATTTATTTATTCATTTTATTGGTACTGGTTGTTGAGCCTGGGACATTCTACATCTGAGTTACACCACCCAGCCCTACTTTATTTTTATTTTGGAAGAGGGTCTTGCTAGGTTGATGAGAATCTCACTATTTGCTTGTGCTGTCTTTGAACCTGTGATCCTCCTGTCTCTGCCTCTCAAGTACTAGGATTACAAGTGTGTACCACCATGCCTGGCCACTGGTTTTAGGTCTTTTTTTTTTTTTTTTGTCTTTTTGCTTATTTGCTTAGTAAATGGTTTCTGTGTCCTATATTAGAAGATATGTCGTACCCAAACTTAATTCCATCAGCATCAGAGAGAAATTCCTTATATAGCTGTCACAATGAATCTTTACTTTTTAAAATACACTTTTATTGGTGCATTATAGTCTCCCATTACAATGTAAATCATAGCCATAGTGACATACATGCACACAGCGCTTGAAAATCTTTTCTTTTTTTATTTGAATTATCTGATTAGTCAAATCAGATTTCCTCATTATTTACTTATGGCACTGCAGATTGAACCCAGGGACATTCTACTTTCATCCTACACCCTCGGTTCTCTTTCTTTCTTTTCCTTCTTTTTATTTTTATTTTCGAAATAGTCTTTCTGGGATGCTGGAAGTCTTGCTGAGTTACTGAGGTTGGTCTTCAACCTGGGATCCTCTTGTCTCAGCCTCCCAAGTAGTGGGATCACAGGTGTGCACCACCACATCTGGTTCCCTTATTTATTTATTAGAGAGATAATGTAACATTAAACATTACATGATTAAAAAATTATGTGTAAAAATACCTTTCCTTCCTAGTTTGAGGCACAGTACACATGTAGCTTGCAGTCCTTTAAACCTGGGCTATTTGTGATAATTTTTGGTCACTGGGAAGTGTATCACAGTATACTAGACCATTTCTTATTGGCGTTTGAGATTTTTTTTTTTCTTGTCCTCTAATGTAAGTGTAGGAATTTGGCTGGTAGTTCCAGCATGATTTAAAACAGGTCTTAGTTGAAGAAGGCCTTGCGTTGAGATTTATGATCCTTAGTTTGAGGAGGATAGTGAAAATCTCCCCCTTTTCCTGAAATTGTGATAAATCCCCGTGGGGATTTGATTTTAAGAATGTTGTCACTCCACGTGGATTGATTGGTGTTGTAGAAATGACCATTCAGAGACATCCATCAGCATCTCAGCTTAGGGTATCAAACAGGGCGGGAAGTCGGCAGGGAGACTCAAACCTCCATCTTTTAGAAGAGCTGTCTCTCTCTGAAGAGCTGGGCGCTCTAGAGATGGGGCTGTTTGAAGCCTGTTCTTAGAAGCCCACAATCGGTAAATCAGCCAAGATCAGAAGGGACGATTTTATTGTGTCCCCTGTTCATTTAGCAACTATTTACAAATAACCTGCTCAGTCCTGTTCAAGCGCGCAGACTGGAAGGCTCATTGTTGGGATGGCAGAGACCTTCGTCTCTGGGTTCCCCGTTGTATTCTCAGCTTCTTGTAGCTGCTCCGAGTAGTGGCCCAGTGGTCCAGAGGCACCAAGGATGAGCAAGGGCTATGTCAAGTGCACCTGATTCAGAATCTGTGCCTTAGTTGAGGAGAAAGGCTGACTTCTCTTCTGGACACTTCCTCTTCCTCCCCCCTCTCTTTTTTAGGTACTGTTGATAAAACCCAAGGCTTTGAACGTGCTAGGCAAGCACTCTACCACTAGCCTACATCCCCATCTCCTGTCCTTTATGTTTTATTTTGAGACAGAGTCTGGCTAAGTTGTCCAGGGTAGCCTTGAACTTTGTGATCCTCCTGTCTCAGCCTCCCAAGTAGCTAGGGCTTCAGGTGTGCACAGCTTCCCTTGGCTCTGGATACTTAAGAGGGAAAGTATTCCATAATCACTGGAATAGAGGGTTTTTTTTTTTTTTTGTGTGTGTGTGTGTGGTACTGGGGATGGATCCCAGGGGCATTCTACCTCTGAGCTACACCCCCAGCCCTATTTTTTAGTCCTTTTTATGTTTGAAACAGGGTATCATTGAGTTGCGAAGGGCCTCACCAAGTAGTAGCTGAGGCTGTCCGAATGCTGGGATTACAACTCTGCATCCCCATGCCCGGCTAGAGTTCTTAAAATAAATCAAATTTTAGCGATGGAGGAGATGCACATCCCCGGGTTCTTTGTCAGTACGAGTGGGTCTTCTGTCTCAAACCATGTCAGGTCTGTCTTCAGCTGCTCTGCCTTGCTTGAATTTGTCTCTTCCAGGAAAAATGCCTATTTTTCACACTTGTTTTATTCTCTGTTCCCTCTTTTACCTGATGGAAATTCTTCTTTATAGAGATTAAAAATGGCATGATTTACCCTGAAGATCTTTCTGAGATAAGGTAAGCAAGAGAGAGGCCCATGCTTATAATTCCAGGACTCAGGAGGCTGAGACAGGAGGATTGCAGGTTCAAGGACAGCCTCAGCATTATAAGGAGACTCTCGGCAGCCTAACAAGACCCTTTCTCAAAAACAAGAAAATAAAAAGGGCTGGGGTTGTAGCTCAGATGTGGGATCCCTCCCTGAATTTGATCCCCAGTAAAACACACGTACACAGCCGGGCTTGGTGGTGCATGCTTGGAATGCTGGGACTTGGGAAGCTGAGACAGGAGGATTTTAACTTTGAAAATTGCAGGTTTGAGGGCAGCCTCGGCAACTTAGTGAAGGCTCCCCGCAACTTAGCGAGACCCTGTTTCAAAATAAAAAATGAAATAGGGCTGCAGGTATAGCTCAGAGGTAGAATCTACGCCCCTGGGTTCAATCCTCAGTTCCACCAAAATGAAAACAGATGGTGGGGGGGGGCGGGGGGGAAATAGGTTTTGTGAGCCAGTTTAATGAGAAATGAAAATAGAAAGATAAATGGTATCACTGAACTTCAATGGAAGGTTCTGGGTTCTTCTCAAAGAGGAAGACAATCCAGAGCAGTCTGCGTGGTTACGTCGGTACTGAGATTGCCCCTGCACCCACAAAGCGTAGCTTATTAGAGCAGGTGTGGAGCCCGGTGCTGTCAGAGGAGGGAGCAGATGGAACGCCTCGGTTGGCTCCAGGCTCCTGGAGGGCCGGGTTCACACAGGGGCCATTGGCATGAGCAGGTTGGATTTTTAGCACAGTGGGACTTTGAGGACAAACATCCATTTTTAGCTCGTGGTGACCTTCTTCTGTGTTTCCGGATCTCCTTAGGTCTTTTTCTAATTCCCATTCTGGGGAGTTTGTGCCGGGATGCCAGGAGCTCTCTGGGCTGAACCCAAGCGTCTGTCCATCGAGGAACTCTCTTCCTGGCTATTGCGTGTCCCAAGAACCCCGCTCTGCTACATCGGCCCCTTATCCCAAGCATCATCTCGGGTTTCTAGCCAGTCTCTCACAGCCTCAGTCGTTCCTGCTTGCAATTAATATAATCTACCCTTGAGACTGCAGCGAGGACCAAGTGAGCTCTGGTCGCAGCCTTGCTTGGTAAATGTGGTGACCTTGGTGGTGTCAGGAGAGACGGCTCCCCGAGCTTCCTCTTGCTAGCTTTTCTCTAGGTATCCGTTCATCCATGTGACTTGAGTTGACAGTGACAATTAGAAGGGGCTGTAAGGAAGCCAGGAACGGTGGTCCAGGCCTGTCGTTCCAGCACTTGGGAGGCTGAGACAGGAGGATCGCAGGTTCACGGGCAGCCTCAGCTACTGAGCAAGGCCCTCCGCAACTTAGTGAGGCCCTGTTTCAAAAATAAAGAATAAAAAAATAGGCCTGGGGTATCTTGAAGTTAGACTGTCCCTAACTTCAAGGGCATTGGCATTGAACTAGGTTCAATCCCTAGTACTGGAAAAAATAATTTTCAACACTTTAGACAGGTGCTTTGAGTTCTATTTAGATTTTTTTATTTTTGGTGTGGATATTTATTTTCCTTACCTACTCACAAGCCTTTTCTTTTAACATAAAAACCTCAGCTAGGCTTTGAGGCACGCCCTCCCTCGCCTTCGTGAACTTAATAGTTTTATGAAACCTATGGCTTCAATTATGTATAGTGGACTCTTTTGAGAGTACCAAAGTGATCTAGAGATGTAGCTCAGTGGTAAAACATTTGCCTGCAGATCTAAGGTACTGGGCCCTAGTAGGGAAAAATGAATGAATGAATGAATGAATGAATGAATGAGTAAATAAATATTAAAAACATAAAAAATGCCGGGTGTTGTGACCCACGCTTGTAATCCTCGCGCTTGGGAGGCAGAGACAGGAGGATCGCGCAGGTTCGAAGCCAGCTGTGCTGGCTTAAGAGACCCTGTTTCCAAATATTAAAAAAGTATAAAATAGGTCTGGGAGTGTAGCCCTGAGGTAGAAGGGCTTCCAGGAACCCAGTACCACAATAAATAAATAATAAATAAATAAATAAATAAAATATAAAAAATAAAGAGTTGACATTTCAGTGTTACTTCTGTGCTGGATTCTTAAGTGAACATTATTAGGTTTTGCAAACATCTTCTGTTCTTGTTTAGTTTGGAGAATATAATGGTGCTTAGAAGCTGTGGAGTTTAGTAGCAAAGTAATTTCAAGAACCTATGTAAACGAGGGAGCAATTAGATTGAACATCCATCCTTGTTAAAATATTCATCGTAGTATCAAGCAGTGCAGAGTCAAAACTTTGTTGCTAATGTACCTTTCTGAATTCGGTTACTTTTTCCTTTTCTCCTGGCACATAAGGAATCTCTGGAAATACCTTACTTGGCACCAGCCCTGGTTTTTTGGCTATTTTGTTTTGCTTTTAGCTAACGTGATCGTCGTCTGACTTGCAAATGGCAGGGCCAAGGCTGATGGACCACAGCGTTGATGCGGGCCACCTGTGAAATAGCACTTGGGGTTTATTTTGTTATTTTGTTGACATCAGAATCCAGACTAAGAATTTCTCAGTTACTTGTATACAAATTAATCTGAAAAGGGAGTACAATTTGTTTCTTTTTTTGTTCCTTTGTTAGATGGTGAGGATTTGAGTCCATACTGGTTGAGGGATTCGGAATGCCTTTTGGTATTTGAGAATTTCTTCACTGTTCTTAGGAAGAAAAGAAAAAAAGCCTAATGGGTTGCTACCATTATCCAGCAGTCATTTGGATACTTTAAAGTTTCCTTTTTCGCGTTTCATCTTCTATTTCCTTCCTGGTAACCTTCTTGAGTTCCGGTCCTGGATGTGGGGCAGTGAGTGGCCTTGAATTTCCTTGCTTCTTTGATGACTTGTAGAGGTCAGTGCTTCACACACTTGGGATTCTAGATTAGATCTGCCCTTTCTGAGAAGTCCGTAGACCAAACTGGGACTTTCTGAAAGGCGCGTACAGTGATCCTGTCTGCCGTGAATACAGAGAGGGCTTGGAGAAGGACCATAACGGGCAGATGACGGAGGCGGGCCCACGCAGCGGCTGCTGAAGCGTGCCCGTGGGGAATTCTCTCGCAGGGAAAGGAAGTACACAGGGCTGACCGAATCAGCAGGGCTCAGGCTGACAGTTTTTATCATTATGCTTTGCTTCCGAAGGGCAACGTGGGAAGGAGGGCCATATTTAGAACACTGGCATTCCTTAAGACAGAGATGTAGAATCAACTTTATAATTGCACGGTGCCTTCTCGTTTTGACTTGCTTTCCTGTTGACCTTCTGAGGAGATGGGCTGGGAGATTCCTTATGTGCCAGTGATAGCTTGGCTAGCAGGCAGGAGATTCTGGGTTTGATCCACCAATATTGGGGAAAAAAAAGATTTCTAAAGGAAGGGTCAATATTTTCTTTGCAGATGAGGAAATGAGGTTTCATCACAAGTACTGGATTCTGTGGTTTTCAAAAACATATTGAGTTAAAGTACAGATCATACAATTTTTTCTGTGTGTGATACTGGGAATGGAACCCAGGGGCATTCTACCTCTGAGCTATACCCCCAGCCCTGTTTTTTTAGTCTTTATTTTGAAACAGGGTGTCACTGAGTTGCAAATGGCCTCACTAAGTAACTGAGGCTGTATACAAACCATGATCCTCCTATTTCAGCCTCCCAAATGCTGGGATTACAAGTGTGTGTCACCACGCCCGGCCAGATCATACAATTTTGAAGGGGTTTGCTTGCTCTTAACCCTGGGGTTGGGGACCAGCCTTGGCCTTTGAGGTGGGTGTCCTGAGCCATATGCAGTCTTAGGCACTTGTTTAGAGAGCCTCTGCAGCCTCTCCCTGCAGCCCTTCCCAGCTGGTCAGCAGGTCAGTGGGGAAGGCTGGAGTTCCCAGGATGGGGTGGAGGCTCACCACACCTTTTCTTATCTGGCACCCTCCTTTGCACTTTACAATCTCACCTGTGATCTAGGAAGCAGATAAAAAGCACGTCCACTGTATAATTCTGTGCGTTTCCTTTGGGCTTGAAAAGTGTTGTCTGCTTTTCTTCTAGGTGGAGACATCTAGAAGAATAGAAGCCTTTTTGAACAGCATCCTTTTGAATCAGGAGGCTGGATAGGATATAGTTTCATCAGACATTTTAATCTTTTTCCAAAGCTTTTTTTTTTTTTTGTGGCACTGGGCATGAAACCCAGGGGCGTTCTACCTCCGAGCTATACTCCCAGCCCCATCTTTTTATTCTTTATTTTGAAACAGGGTCTCACTAAGTTGCAGAGGGCCTCACTAAGTGCTGAGGCTGTCCGCGAACCCCAATCCTCCTGTCTCAGCCTCCCAAGTACAGGAATTACAAGTATGCGCCACCGCACCGGCCCAGAAATCCTAATCTTTTTGAGACAATGCTGCTAATTCTTGTTCCTGAGGGGGGTTTGCGGGGGGAAGAGTGATTTTCACTGAGGTTCCAGGAATAACCTCACTCGAGGGCTCCTCCAGGAAGCGAGTGACCTCTCTTGGACATTCCCTGCTCCCATCCAGGGCTGTGCTGGTCACTTTTAAGCAGCCCCATCACTTACGAGGCAATCAATTTTTAGTTGTTTTAAGTAGAGTGCTTTTATTCCACGTTAAGTGCCTCTTCTGTTGAATAGTTATCTGCAGTGCTGGCGGGGTAGGGGCCACCATTAATGGATGTGAGCCCTGCTCCTCCAGGGCTCCCCTGGAGACCCAGAGTTTTAGTAGGAGTGGTTGGTGCAGGATTGGACTCCAACATCAGATGGGATCCAGTGGTGATCTCTGTCCACAGAGGGCTCTCTCCTGTTTCTCCTTACCACTTATTGATCACAATAATTCCATGAACCCTAATTACTGTGTTTCACATCTTGCATGGATTACTTTTTTCTTTTCTTATCCTTTCCTTTCTTTCTTTCTTTTTCTTCTTTCTTTCTTTCTTTCTTTCTTTCTTTCTTTCTTTCTTTCTCTCTCTCTCTCGCAGTACTAGGGATGGGACCCAGGGCCACTCTAATTCTGAGCTACAGCCCCATTTTTTATTCCTTATTTTGAAACAGGGTCTCACTGAGTTGCAGAGGGCCTCACTAAGTAGCTGAGGATGGCCTCGAACCACGAGCCTCCTGTCTCAGCCTCCCAAGTCCTGGGATTAGAGGTGTGTACTACCGTGCCTGGTGTTCACACAGCATCTTTTGGTGTGGTACCCTCCCAATCCCATCTGCTCCTTTCCAACATTCTCCCTTATTTTTATTTTTAGATCCCTTTGAGGAAGCCATTTAGTGATCACTCATCATTGTGAAAATAATCCAATGATTAGAGTGTATTGTGAGAAAACATACCTTCCTTTTCTTTAGGTGAATGAAAAACCCTAATCCATGTCACTGTTGGTAAGAATGACCATCCTTGAAGTGGACGAGATTTTTCTGTGACAGGTGTCACTCTGGGATATTGTCTTGAGAAATACTCTAGAACAATATTCTCAATTCTCTTATTCTGATTCATTTACACCTGACCCTATTTCCCGATTATTTTTGATTGTCCCAGAATCTTGAGTCTGGGCACCTGAGATAATAATTATGTGAGTGCACATGATTTTTTTTTTTTTTTTTGGTACTAGGGATTGAACCCAGGAGCTTTTTACCAGAACGACACCTCCAGCCCTCCACCTCCTTTTATCACACCGGAAATTAAACCCAGGGACATTTTTTTTTTTTTAACTTCTGAGCCCTCAAACCTGCCATCCTCCCGTCTCGGCATCCCCACTGCTAAGATTGCAGGCGTGTGCTGCTACGCCCGGCTAGGACACCCATCGTTCTTACTATGGCCCACGTGCTTTCTGACCGAGGGAACAGGAAGCTGCCATTGCTCAGGTCTATTACACACCATCAGCCATCATTAAAGGAAAGGGGTGTATTCACAACACACACACACACACACACACACACACACACACACACACACACAGAAAGAGAGAGGGAGAGAGAGAGAGGGAGGAGTATCCTGTCAGGTATCCCTGAAGACGTTTCCTGGTCTATTAAATACATTCCAAATGCAAAGGCACTTTTCTGTACTGTATGTTTACGTGGGGCTTTCTTGTGGGAAGTAGTGTGAATACTTACCACACACTGGAAATCACATGACTAGTTTAAACCTGAAATATGAGATATCAATCCTGTCTTCAGATTATCATTGTGTATTTACGATTATACCTTTGTCCTCATTCTGTCCTAGCTGGAGCCGGGGCTATCAGAGTTCAGAGAAACAAGGTATTAGCCAGTTTAAGTATTGTAATCAAAACGGCCCCTTATCTGCAAAATCATCCAATTTTTTTTTTTTTTTTTTTTTTTTTTGGTACTGGGGATGAAACCCAACGGCATTCTACCTCCAAGCTATACCCCCAGCCCTATTTTTTATTTCTTATTTTGAAACAGGATCTCAATGAGTTGCAAAGGGCCTCACTAAGTAGCCGAGGCTGGCTGTGAACCTGCGATCCTCCTGTCTTGGCCTCCCAAATGCTGGGATGCCAAGCGTGCGCAGCCACGCCTGGCTACATCCAATCTTAAAGCAAGGCACAATTTGAGTTTTAGTAGATTCTACTGTTTTCGTTACCTGTGGTTGTTTCATTTTGTTGCATTGCAAATTATCTTTCAACTTGTCTTCATAATATAAAAATGGTTCCACTATGTCTATTATATTTTAATATGTATGTATATTTATATATATATATTTAATATATATTTATTTATTTATTACTGAGGAGGAACATTTTACCTCTGAGCTACATCCCCAGCCCTATTTTATTTTTTAATTTTTAAAATTTATTATTATTTTTTTTGGTGGTACTGGGGTTCCTGGAAGCCTTCTACCTCTGGGATAAACTCCCAGACCTATGTTTTATTTTTCTTTGGAAACAGGGTCTCTTAAGCCAGCGAGGCTGGCTTTGAACCTGCGCGATCCAACTGTCTCTGCCTCCCAAGCGCGGGGATTACAAGCGTGCGTCACCATGCCCAGCTTATTTTTTATTTAAAAAAAGGGTCTCACAGAGTTGTAGAGGGCCTTAGTCCCCCTACCTTCTCAGGGCCTCACTAAGTAGTAGCTGAGGCTGTCCACGAACTGTGATCCTTCTATCTCAGTTTCTCAAATGCTGGGATTACACGCATGCGCCACTGTGCCTAGCTTTATTTTTATTTTGCAATTGGGTCTCATTAAGTTTACGAGAGTCTCACTACTTACTGAGGCTGTCCTTGAACTTGCAATGTTTCTGTCTCAGCCTCCCAAGTACTTGGATTACAAACATGTGCCACCATACTGGGCTCAGCCCAATTTTTTATTTTTCATTTGGAAACAAGGGTTTGCTGAGGCTGGCTTTGAACCTGCGATACTCCTGTCTCAGCCTCCCAAGTACTGGGATTGCAAGCGTGCGCCACCACGCCTGGCCGTGTGTGTGTATGTGTGTGTGTTTTGGTGGGGAGTCGGCTGTGAATTGTGTGTGTGTGTGTGTGTGTGTGTGTGTGTGTGTCACTGGGGATCGCTCCCAGGGGCATTCTACTTCCGAACTTCATCTCTAGTCCTATTCTATTTGTATTTGGAAATAGAGTCTCTCTAGGTTGATAAAAGCCTTACTACTTGCTGGGAATGTCCTCAAACCTGTGATCCTCTTGTCTCAGCCTCCCAAGTACCGGAATCACAGGCATGTGCCACTATGCCAGGCTTGCTGCAGATCTTTGATAACTTGTGGAAAATAATTTTTTTTTTTGAGCAAGGTACCTCTAAATCAACTCACGTGTTATCTGTTTTGTGGACTACTGGCACCTTCTCAAGGCCTTGGTTTTGGCCAATCTTTCTCTGTTACTCCCTCAAGTCTAAGTATGCGTACACTCAGCAAGCTCGCCTCTAACGCTGGTTATATGCAACACAGTTAAAACCGGGGTACCAGAGTTGTATAAATAAGAGATCACATGATGCCTTATCACCCTCTCTTGGCATCTGAATGCTGATTCTTTTATTCCTACGGATGCCTGAGGATCCTGACCCTTGTTTTGGAGTACCCCACACCAAAGAGGGAATGAAGTGTGAAATCAATTCTGATATGACTGTAACTCAGGGGACAGATAGATAGGAGAGATGGCTTCATCTGCAAAGCAATTTAAAATTAGGACCTACTATCAATGTGGATGTTGGGTGACCTTTTTGAAAGAGGCAACTGGCTTTTTGTCAGGCCTTGCAAACTCTGCTTATAACTGTCCTCTATTTTATAGCTGAGAATTTCTGCAGTTTCCTACAGGAGATTAAAGGATAATTGCTTTAGCAATAAAAATGCTCTCTTAAGATTTAGACGGGGTAGGTTTACTGTGGTGTTATTTATTGTTTACTATTTGCAATACAAAATATAGTGGACTTTTAAGCAGTGGAACATGTTCATGCATGCTGAGGTGTACTTAGGCCGACGCCGGTGTGTGCGCGCGCATACCCGCTCACACTTAGTGCAGTCACGTTTGATTTGATTAGAGATTGCTTGTGCCATATGAGAGCTGTTCAATTGAGTCTTTTCTGTAAGCATGTGTTTCGTTAGCAGGTTTTTTTTTTTTCTTACTCTTTATTTGAGTGAAGCTGCATATTAGCTATTAGGTACTGTGGAGTGGTAACAGTCTCTTTTATAGTCCAGGACGAGCTAAGACACGGCATGTGGGAAGTTCAGTATTGAGAGGAAAAAAAATCATTGAGGAAGCCCTACCACAAGCCAGTGCGGAATTAGGCGCCGAATGGGCTCAGCAAGGAGAGTTCTTGTTCAGGGGAAGAGCAGCTGGGTCCTGCAGGACTGAGGAGCTTGGAGACTGTGCACCGGGGAGCTGGGCGTGCAGAGGGGCCGTGGGCTGAGGAGCCAAGTGTTGGGGGCTTCGCTCAGGGGCGCTTTGTGGCGACTGGGGCTCTCTGATTGGGCGGAGCATCCTGGGCTTCTTCAGGCCTCTCTGGCCAGCTGAGGCGTGATGGACAGGGGCCAAGCGTCCAGGATACTGAGCCTATTGGGGGGATGGCCTCAGGGCCTGGGTGTGTCCTTTCCTGTTTTCTAAAGGCCAAATAAATGACTTGGCATGTGACTGTGTGTGTGTGTGTGTGTGTGTGTGTGTGTGTGCATGTTACGTTTGAGGAGTTGCATCTTGGGAGTTGGGATTTGTGTATTGTGATTTTGCATTGCGTGAGCACGTGTTGTGTGTGCTGTCAGGGTGTGCGGTGTTGTGACTTGTGGTGAGTTTGGTAAATGAGAGATGTGTTATCTCTGTGTTGTGTGTGTGGCACAGTCTATTAGGGTGGCCCGTGTGTGTTGTCAGTGTCTGATAGAGAGAGAAGAGGGAGTCCTCATGACCTCTCTGTAGGAAGTCATACCTTCTAGATCATTCTCTGCCAGTGAGGCCTCCTGACCAGTTGAGAAACAACAGGCACATTTGGCCGTCGAATCTGGCCCTGAATTCTGAGTCAGCACCGGGTCCCTGGAGTTTGTCTTGTATTGTCCTCAGACACAATTGTTTTAAATCTTTTTTTTGGGGGGGGGGTGGGACTGGGGTTGAACCCAGGGACAGTCTACCTTTGAGCTATGCCCTCAGTCCTTTATTATTTTTTTGTTTGAAAGAGAGTCTCGTTAGGTTGCCGAGACGCTCACTAAATGGCTGAGGCTGTCCTCAAACCAGGGATCCCCCTGTCAGCCTCCCAAGTACTGGGATTGCAGGCATGCGCTTCCATGAAGCCCGGCTTTCAGACTCTTTCTTGGGGGGTATGCTTTCTCAAGATCTGTTTGCAAGGATCTGTCCTCCTCCTCGGTCCTCTAGCACCAAGCCCCATTTGGGTCGAGAAGGAACTTAAATGCCTCCCGGAAGTGATGCACTTGAGAGGGATTCCCTCTGTGAAGAGTTTATCCCTTGATGGGCCCATCAACAACGCAGTGGGTTTAAGTAAAATACGGCAGTGAATTTAATCTTACAGGCCGTCTGGGTCTTACATGGAGAAAGCAGGCAGCCACCGAGGCAGTGGTTCCCTCCTAAGAAAGGGGCGTGAGGAGGTGGCCTCTGGGGACAGGGACGCCCGTGTTCCATCTCCTGTGCCACCCTCCAGGTCGCCCTCTCCACCCTCCCAGTGTCTTATCACTCAACCTACCGCACTGCTAGGAGGTGGGCTATAGGCCATTTCGATCACTTTTTGAAATGCTTAGACCTTTAATCCAGGCTGCAAAACAAAGACTTTTTTTTTTTAATGGTACTAAGGTAGAACCCAGGGGCATTCTATCTCCGAGCTATACCCCCGCCCTATTTTTTATTCTTTATTTTGAAGCAGGGTCTCACTGAGTTGCAAAGGGCCTCACTAAGTCGCTGAGGCTGTCTGTGAACCTGCGATCCTCCTGTCTCAGCCTCCCGAATGCTGGGATTACAGGCGTGCGCCACTAGATCAAAGAAAGCCTCCTTTTGTCTGTCGGCCTTTCCGGCAGAACACGGAACGTCTTTCGGTTTGAGTTCTGCTCTTTGTGGTCTGATCGACAGCTTCTTTTTGGCGGTGTTGCTGTTGGCTTGCTGTGTTATTAGAGGATGGGGGGCTCAGTCCATAGGCCTCTCCCTGCTCTCCAAGAGTGTTGGAGATATGCAGGTGTTTGGCCTGGCCCAGCCAGGTAGAGCCTGGGAAGCGGAAAGCTGGGGAGACCCGGTCCTGGGGTGTTGTACAGCAGATGTTTCTACCTCTGAGTTTTCTCTGGACTGCTGGGTGAGGCTCTGCTGTGTTACAAACAGGCTGCACCCCAGACTCCTGCCCTGGACCACAGCAAACTTGGTGACGACTCCGCACTCTTCCTATGGTACAACTTTTCCCGTCTTTGAAACTCTAGTGTCTCACGGGAGGGTTCTGAGTTCATGTTTTGGGGGGAGTCTCTGCTTCTTACAATGTATATATCAGCACAGGCTGGTTAAAATAGACCTCACTGTTAGCCATCAGTCACAAACGCTTTATCTCTTTATTTTTTATTTTTTGCGGGTCTGGGGATGGAACCCAGGGGCATTCTACCTCCGATCCATAACCCCAGCCCTATTTTTTATTCTTTATTTTGAAACAGAGTCTCACTGAATTGCAAACGGCCTCACTAAGTTGCTGAGGCTGTCCGCGAACAGTGATCCTCCTGTCTGAGCCTCCCGGATGCTGGGATGACAAGTGTGCGCCATGGCCGGCTCTACGAATACTTTAATAAAAGGCCTTGTTTGGTCAAACACAACTTTATTAATAATCTGACAGCAGCCTTACGGAAAAGCTTGGATTGCAGAACAGCGTGTGCGTGCTTGTTTACTCCCTTTTTGCACAAAAGCACGCCTTGATTTGCATAAAGGAGAATGTGTATGCTATGACTGGTGATTATCTTTTGGAGAGACTGTTTGACACATTTCCATATTGTCTGCTTCCTCTTTTTTAAAACAAAGAACACATGCATTCTAGTCGTAAAAGTTATCTGTGGCTCCTGAAATAATAACAGAAAATTTGGCAATATTAGCTAAGCCACGCTGCTCATTACAAATTAATGGTTTCATTCCAGCGGAGATATTTGCCAGTTTTCTTCAGTGACAAGCTCTGTCCCCCATTCTTTCCTCTTGAATTTCCTGGGGGTGGGGAGAGGGCTGCTGCTCCCCAGGGCTGGCTCCTTGGGGAGCTGCCTGTGTCCTGCGAGCCATGTCACTTTGAAGGCGCTGTCCCCAGATGTGCAGACTCCAGCCCCTCCCTCCGCACACGCGGCCAGCGGAGGTGACCTGCGGGGAGCCTGTTCAGGCGCTGCCAGCCACTGATATGCAACCTCTGTGGGCAAATCCCCTGGCAGCTGCCCTGCGTCAGGATATTTTTTTTGGCCACCGGTTCTTTCTTACCTGTGGCACAGGAGCCTGGCCACTTGCTGTAGTCACCGGAGGAGCCAGTTCACAGCCCCCAGCGCAGGCCTCCGCAACTCAGTCTCCCAGCAATTCCCGTGTAGCTGCGCAGCTGGGGGACAGTGGCTTCTCCCTTCTAGATCTGTGACTTATTTATTTATTTATTTTGGTACTGGGGATGGAACCCAGGGCCTTTCTACCACTGGGCTGCACTCCCAGACCTATTTTATGTTTTATTTAGAAACAGGGTCTCACCATATTGCTTGAGAGCCTCACTAAGTAACTGAGACTGGCTTCAAACTTGCGCGATCCTCCAGTCTCAGCCTCCCAAGTACTGGGATTCCAAGTGTGGGTCTTGCTAGGTTGCTGAGTCTCACTACTTTGCCGGGGGCTGTCCTTGAACCCCAACCCTGCCATTCTCCTGTCTCAGCCTCCTAAGTACTGGGATGATAGGTGTGTACCACCACACCCAGCTTGATTTTGTTTTTCTGAGATAAAGTGTGTATATTGCCCAGGTTGGGCTCAAATTCCTGGGCTGAAGCAATGGTCTGGGGCCATGGGAGCGCTGACACCGCGCCCAGCTTCTCAGCTCCTGAACCTCTCTGGTTTTTATGGGGGTCATAAGTGCAGCTCCTTTCCTGTATTTTCTGCTTTCTCAGTGGCTGCTAAAGGAGTAAACAGAAGGTCAACGGGGAGAAAACTGAAACCCGGACTTATATATGTTATATGGACTTTGGTTATTTGAAATAAACAGCTTTCTACCCCCACAGTGCCGAGAAGAAAGGAGTCTGTTCCCCAGTCTTCCTCTCCCCGCGTCGCTCCGCGTGAGAGTGACGGGCAGTAATAAAGTTGCGTTCCACCTGTCTTGCCAGCCTTGCTCGCTAATTGTGGCTTCTTCAAAGGTAAAACACACCGGGCGTGGTGGCGCACGCATGCTGGTCATCCCAGTACTTGCGAGGCCGAGATGGGAGGATCTCGGGTTCTCCGCCAGCCTCGGCTACTTAGTGAGGCTCTCAGCAACTTAGTGAGACCCTGTTTCAAAAATAAAGAATAAAAAGTAGGGCTGGGGGTGTAGTGTGGAGGTAGAATGCCTCTGGGTTCAGTCCCAAGAAAAGAAGAAAGTCGAACACTAGCTGGGTGCAGTGGAGCTTGCCTGTCGTCCCAGTACTCGGGAGGTGGGAACAGGAGGATTGCAGGTTCGTGTAAACCTCGGCAACTTGATGAGACCTCAGGAACTTAGTGAGGCCCTGTCTGAAAATAAATAAAATAGGGTTAATAATAGGGAAATAAATTAGCTCAGAGATAGAATGCCCCTAGGTTCAATCTTTAGTACCAAAAAAGAAAAAAAAAGATATTAGGGCAAAACACTATATTTATGGTAAGGCAAACACTTTGATCACGTGTGTGTGTGTGTGTGTGTGTGTGTGTGTGTGTGTGTATGTGTGTGTGTTTGGGGGAAACACTTTTTAAAAAATTTTTTATTGCAGTACCAGGATGGAACCCAGGGGCATTCTACCTCCAAGCTACACCCAAGTCCTATTTTGTATTCTCTATTTTGAAGCAGGGTCTCACTGAGTTGCAGAGGGCTCACTAAGTAGCCGGGGGCTGTCTGCGAACCCGGATCCTCCCGTCTCGGCCTCCCACATACTGGGATTACAAACGCGGGCCACCACGCCTGGCTTGAACACTGGTTTAGTCTCCACCTGATTATCAGCTCGAGCCTGCAGACTGTTCAGGGATGCATTCATCCAGTTCATGCCGGGCTCCTCGCCTTAGATCCTGTGGACCACAGCCGGGCTTTCATTCTTTGGCTCTACCATGTTCTCTCTGCTTCACTTGCTCATAGGATTTTGTTTTGGAGAATTATGCAAGAGAAGAGTAACAGGCTCTTGGCTCTTGCCTGGGCTTTCCCCAGTTAAAGGCCTGGGTCTGTGAGTCAGCGTTTCCCAGGAGGGGGGCGACCAGGACAGCGCCCCAGCGCACTCCCGCCCCGTCACATGGTGGCGAGAATTGGATTCTCTGAGGCTTTGTTAGAGAAAACCCAGCAGCTTCTAAATGACCGTGCATGCTGTTTTTCTTCTGAAAATCTGTAATTTATTTTTTATCTGTAATTTATTTTTTCTTAGTATTCTTTTATGTTAATTTTCTGAGATCATCAGAAATATCTTTTTAAAAAAACTTTTTGGTTACTGGGCTTCAAATTCTGTGTGTATATGTGTATATCTATGCATGTTTGTGTACGTGGATCGCATGTTCACATTTGTATATGTACATGTGTGAATGTGTATATGATACATGTGTGCGTGTTTTTGCATGTATGTGAAGGTGTTTATACATTGCTGTGTATATGTGTGCACATGTGGGTATCTCTGTATGTGTATACTCATGTTATATATATATGCATACACATGCATATATGTATATCCATGTATGCTTGGGTGATTGTGTGTGTATGTGTTATCTGTGTTTATAAACACATAAAGGAATATGTGTATGATGTATTCAGGAAATCTAAATCTTCAAAGTTTGTTTTCTCTCAAGGTGAACTCCAACAGAATTGTTATGTTCTTCTGTAGCCCCAGGGTAAAAACTACAGATGCAGGTAGATGCCTGTGGGATTTGCTAGTCATAATTCTGCCAGCATTCTATTGGTTGGTAATTAGCATTCTGTACTTACAAAGGCTCTAATGTACTTTTTTGAGTTTTATTACTATATATTCCTTCTGGATTCTGCGAGCACTCTCTACCTTTGCTTTTTGCTATCCGTTCTGAATTTTAATGGTTAGAAATTGTAATTCCTTCTGCCCTAATAGTTATAAAAAAAAATTCCTTCGAGCCAGGCATGGTGGCGCACACTTAGAATCCCAGTACTTGGGAGGCTGAGACAGGAGGATTGTAGGTTCATAGCCAGCCTTAGCTACTTAGTGAGACCCTGTTTCAAAATAAAAATAAAAAATGGGGCTGGGGATGTAACTTGGGGGTAGAATGCCCCTGGGTTCAATGCTCAGCACCCCACACCCACAAAATTCCTTTATTCGTATGTGTATATTTGATGTCTTTAAAGATGCTTGGTTACAGTAAAATGTTAAAACATCAAAAAATGTTTTGGAATATAAATTTATCTTTATTTCAAAAGTAACAGTATAAAGGTTGGAGTACATAGATTTAAAGCAAAATCATTTCTAATCTTCAATTTTAATATAGGACCAGTATATTTTTTTCTATAACATTTTGAGTTGATTAATCTAGAAATATAACAATAATTTAAGCAATGTCCACGCTGTTCAGTTTATAACTGTTTTACGTGATTCATTTTATGGGGGATCCATCAACTGCAATTGAAGTGGTAGTGTTAGAAAGAAAAAGCCGGGCATGGTGGCGCACGCTTGTAATCCCAGCACTAGGGAGGCTGAGACGAGAGGATCGCACAGGTTTGAAGCCAGCCTCAGCTACTTAGTGAGCCTCTCAACAACTTAGTGAGACCCTGTTTCCAAATAAAATCTGGGGGTAGAAAGCCCCTGGGTTGCACCCCAGTACCACAAAAAAAAAGAAAAAAAAAAAGAGTGGTTGGGCGTGGTGGCATAGGTTTGTAATCCCAGCATTTGGGAGGCAGAGACTGGAGGATCACCGGGTTTGCAGACAGCCTCAGCTACTTAGCAAAGCTCTTTGCAACTTTCTGAGATCCTGTTTCAGATAGATAGATAGGTAGGTAGGTAGGTAGGTAGGTAGGTAGGTAGGTAGATGGATGGATGGATGGATGGATGGATGGATGGATGGATGGATAGGTAAATGACATTGGGAATGTAGTATAGAGGTAGAATGCCCCTTGGTTCTATCCCCAGCACCTTTTCCTCCAAAAAAACAAAGTAGCCAGGGGGATGAGGTCCACACATCGAAAGAGAGAGGCCAAAGAAAGGCCAGATCGAGAAATTTAGAAAGAACCAGATGAGAAAATGCCCTGCATCAAGGCAAGAGAACTGGATGGCGTGACCCCTGAGAGGCCAGAGATTTTCCGAGAGTTGGAAGATCCCCCCAGTGCTGCTGGGGATGGAGAGAGCCAGCCAGGGAGGGGCTCGGAGGGGAGCCTGGGTTCAGAGAAGAGTCTTGTGAGCCTTAGGGCTGAAGGGGGATGAGACTGCGCAGGGAGCTGGTGTCGGGGTCCTTTGAAAGTTCGTCATGGAGCGTGGGTACAGGGGTGGGGGCCTGAGTGGTCGTAGCTGGAGGAAGGAGTCAGGGCGAGAGGGACGTCAGTGCAGGTAGAGCCGGATCCCCAAGGATGAGTGCGGTCCCCAGGCTTATTCACGAATTGGCTGTTATTCTAGAACCACAAGGCCGTCCACTTCATGCAGCCCAAGGAAGGTTCTGAGTAGCCTTCAAAGCCCGAGGACGCCTTGCTTTTGGAACACAATGTACTGGATTTCAGTTTATCATCGCTGACTAATTCTTAGCCTTTTTTTTTTTTTTTTTTGTTGAAGTCTTTGTAAGTGCCTCATCCAGTGCTGTGACCCACAGAGCCTCTTGGAAAATCTGCGGCCCCGCGGCCATCCCCGTGCCAGGTGGACCAGGGCCTCACAGTGGATGGAGGTCCTCGGTGTTAGAGTTGGAGCGTCTCATCCCTGAGCCGTCTAATTCTGCTCCATAAATAAAAGATATGCATGTGTGTTTATGTCTGTTTGTGTTTCTGTGTCAGTGCATATGTATGTGCATGCACGAGTGTGTGTGTGTGTGTGTGTGTGTGTGTGTGTGTGTGTACTAGAAAACACCCATGTTGTCCCTCACTGTATTTGTAGCTCCCAAGTCTTCTTTACAGCTGTGACGCTTAGGTGTGTCCACTGTGATAAGGAATATTGAAACTTTTACCTTTTGTCTTGTGTATTTGTGGTTATTATTTTTCCCCCTTCTTCTCTTCTGGCAATAACAGATGTAAGTTGCTGGTCAAAAGTTACAAAGCCAGTGACGATGCTTATACACACTGCTCCAGACAGAAAATGGAGCATAAAGCTGGGCATGGTGGCGCATGCTTTTAATCCCAGTCCTTGGGAGGCTGAGACAGGAGGATCGCAGGTTCGCAGCCAGCCTCAGCTACTTAGCAAAGCCCTCTGCACCTTAGTGGGAGAAATTCCCCTTGGTTCAATCCCAGCACCTTTTCCCTCTAAAAGAACAAAGTAGCCAGGGGGATGCGGTCCACACATACAAAGAGAGAGACCAAAGAAAAATAAAGAATAAAAAAGAGAGTTGGGGGCGTATCTTGGAGGTAGAATGCCCCTGGGTTCAATCTTCAGCACTGCAAAACAAAACAAAACAAAACAAAAAGGGAGAGTAGAGGAAGATAGGGGGCTTTTTTGGAGGGGAGAGGGTGGTTGGGACGCGCACACATGACACAAGCCCCGTGAAAGCTCGGGCAGGGCCCGTGCTGGGAGGCAGATGGACTGCAAGTGACCTGCTTTGCAATGGGGAATGAAGGTCCTCAGAGGAATGGAAATCCTGGCCTTTTGCCAAATCATTTGACTGTGATCATCTCTCTTTCATCATTACAGGTGAACTGACGGTGTGTGTAGTTGGCAAAGGCGTTTGAAGAATTCTAGGGGACCACTAGTGTTCTTCCGAATCTAGCATTTTTGCCTGAAATGCTACTTTTATTTTTGGTTAGGGGTTTCTTAGCACTTGCGTGACAGCATTTGGCACACTGTATCTTTGAGCGATGCTGGCTGGGAGGCCGTTTAAAATTAGATTCCTAGAAATCAGGTTACAGGATCCCTCGGCCATGCCACGTGGGTATGTTTCAGCACCTCATAGTGGAGTCCTGTCGCGGTGGCAATTCTTAGGATTCTCAGTATTTTCAGAGCACCCGATCCACACTGCAAGGAGAATGTTGTTTGCTCTCTTTATGAGCCTAAGGTCTGAAGACTTTCTATAGATCTCAACAGCTCTTCTCACACAAGGTCAGCATACGTGTCCTCACTGTCCTTGTGAACAACAGGTCTCTATTTTAAGTCTAGTACTCTCTTTTTGCCCCAGTCTACCAGTCGTTATTTCCCTTCACTGCAACTTTATAAAATAGGAACGAAGGAGAGCAGAGTCTTTGTTTTCTGTGCAGTGAGCAGAGATAGATCGAGGGATCTGCTCCGTTGGCTTCTGGTAGTTTCTGTCAGGAGAGGGAACCCGGGACTCCTGACTTAATCTGTTTTCTGCATTTCCAGAAAGACTCATTTTCTTCCCCTCGGTTCATCCCTCCTCAGGCTGCTTCTTTGCCTTCGGTTTTGACGACTGTGATTTAGTTTCCAAGATGATGAGAGGCTGGTGAAAAGAACATGGAAAGAAAAAGCAGGAAGGGAAGGAATTATCTCATGGCTTTAGTCAGAGGGAAGTCACGCAGACAGAAGAGATGCTCGAAGTGGGTCAGAGCCCAGGAAGCGGGCTCAACAAGCGGCCCCGTGTTCCACGGCCCCTCTGCATTATTGTTGTTACCGTGGAAACTGGAAGAATGACTGTATTCATTCTGAGGTCAAATATATGTCTTTGCTCACTCTGACTATAATTAGCAGAATGTGTTCAATTCAAGTTGGAGAACAGCATTAGAGAGGTTCTTCATACGTGTGTCTTTGTGTGCTGTAGGAGTGTTTGAGTTTGAATGTGTGTGTGTGTGTGTGTGTGTGTGTGTGTGAGAGAGAGAGAGAGAGAGAGAGAGAGAGAGAGAGAGAGAGAGAGAGAGAGAGAGAGAGATCATTTGAAAGAGAAATGTGCAGCTGGGCAAGGTGGCACACACTTGTGATCCCAGTACTTGGGATGCTGAGACGGGAGGATCACAGGTTTAAGGACAGCTTCAGCCAGTAGTGAGACTCTCATCAACCTAGCGAGATCCTGTTTCCAAATAAACATAAAATAGGGCTGGGGGTGTAGCTCGGAGTTAGAATGACCTTGGTTCAATCCCCAGTGCCACAGAAATAAAATAAAACTGAAAGAGAAATGCACAATGAAATAAGTTCATTAATTTCCAGAAGGGACATTTGGGGAATAGCTACTTCTTATAGAATTGAATGATGGGCCTCGGAGGACTGTGTGTTTGGACCTGTGTACAATTCTGTGTGTATATGTGTATATCTATGCATGTTTGTGTATGTGGATCGCACGTTCACATTTGTATATGTACATGTGTGAATGTGTATATGATACATGTGTGTGTGTTTTTGCATGTATGTGAAGGTGTTTATTCATTGCTGTGTATATGTGTGCACATGTGGGTATCTCTGTATGTGTACACTCATGTTATATATATATATATGCATACACATGCATATATGTATATCCATGTATGCTTGGGTGATTGTGTGTGTATGTGTTATCTGTGTTTATAAACACATAAACGAATATGTGTGGTGGCATGTGTCTCAACATGTGTGTGTTACAAATGTGTGTTTATGTGTAGGAAAGTGCTTGTATATATATGTATTTATTTATGTGTATGTTGGTATGTGAATATGTGTATATATGTATGTGTTTGGGTGCATTATTTTGAGATACTAGAGATTGAAACCAGGGACATCCTACCGCCAAGCTACACTATACCCCTATTTTTTATTATTTACTTTGAAACAAGGTCTCACTAAGTTGCGGAGGGCCTTACTAAGTAGCAGAGGCTGGCTGTGAACCTCCAGTCCTCTTGTCTCAGTCTCCCAAGTACTGTGATTACAAGCATGTGCCACCATGCCTGGCTGAGTATACCTTTTATGTGTTGTATGTGCATATGTGTGTATGCATGCATATTTGGTTGGTAAAAGTCCTCCTGGGGAGGGGTATGTCACTAGACAGTCTGCCTGTGACTCTGCAGCCAACCTCATAGGGAGAGATAAGAGTTGTAAATGTTCTAGCCATTAACATGCCTGAAGTTTTATATATAAAAATACAATTCTAAGGCTGGGCGTCGTGGTGCATGCTTGTAATCCTAGAGCTTAGGAGGCTGAGACAGGAGGATCGCATAGGTTTGAGGCCAGCCTCAGCTACTTAGTGAGGTTCTCAGCAACTTAATGTGACCCTGTTTCCAAATAAAGTATAAAATAGGTCTGGGAGTATAACCTGGAGGTAGAAAAGTCCCTGGGTTCCACTCTCAGTACCAAAAAAAAAAAAAAAAAAAAAAAAAAAAAAAAAGAAAAAAGATACAATTCTATATACAATGTGAGGATTAGATATAAGTTGATGCAAAGATATTACATACATTGTGATAAAATAATATTAATGCTCTCTTGTGAATGATTTCATAGCCACGTGATGTAGTACGCTTTGCCAAATGGCAGCAGGCTAATGGGAACATTTGCCGGGAGGTCTGGTTAATGATTAACACTTGTGATCACAAACAAGTGGCTGAACTCTGATGGCCTGGAGACGCGTTGCTGACACTGGCCGGGTGCGCCAGTGTTCACTCCTCTGTTCCTTCCTGCTTTCCAGTTGGTCTCATCCAGAGCTCAGACGACCTTTCAGATGCATTTTCTCTGTAAAATCCTGCCGATTGCAGTTGCCGGGTGTCCAGGGCGAGTTCCAGCTGCCTTCCCACATGGCCCAACTGAAAATGTACTCTTTTCTTGCCATGTTTTGTTAAAGCAGTAGTTACTAGTATAGCCCATTGCTATTTTTACTTCGGGTTCTTTAAGCTTTTGCTTTTTAAAGCCACGTCCCATGCTATTTATAATAAATCACCTCTGTGCCTTTCTGTGCGAGGTGGGGGCTGTGATTTGCCTTTGACTGTGCCTGCGCGCCGGCCGCGCCTCCTCCTGCAGTTCCTGCTGTCCCTCTGCCGTGCACCGCGATGCTGCTCTCGACCTCAGCAGAGTCCAGTGGCTGTGTGGGATGGGTGGCCGGTACCGACTCGGCTTCCTCCTCTCACGGGGGCCTTACTCTTTTCTTTTGGCTGCACAAAGATGCTGGGCTTTTCTTTTATTTTTTTACTTTTTTTTTTTTTAACTGTACTGGGGATGGAACCCAGGGGCATTCTACTTCCAAGCTCTACCCCCAGCCCTGTTTTTTATTCTTTGTTTTGAAATAGGGTCTCACTGAGTTGCACAGGGCCTCACTAAGTAGCTGATGCTGTCCACAAACCTGTGATCACCTGTCTCAGCCTCCCAAATTGGGATTACAAGCGTGTGTCACCACCTCTGGCTTCTTTTATTTATTTTTTATTTTTTTACTTTTTGGTGGTACTGGGGGTGGAACCCAGAGGCTTTCTACCTCTGGGCTATACTCCCAGACCTATTTTCTATTTTATTTGGAAACAGGGTCTCACTAAGTTGCTGAGAGCCTCACTAAGTAGCTGAGGCTGGCTTCGAACCTGTGCGATCCTCCTGTCTCAGCCTCCCAAGCGTGGGGATTACAAGTGTGCACCATCACGCCCGGCCTTCTTTTAATTTTTAAATAACGTGCTTTTATTGATGCATTATAGACCCACATGATGCTGTAGATCATGTTGACCATGACTACATGCTCACAGCACTTGGTGCCTCCCCATTTCCCCTTCCCAATAGAGTACTGAGATTAATGATGTATTCACATATGGTAGTAGTCCCATTGAGGAACTGCAGTCTTCTTCCTCCCCTTTTCTTAGACTACCTCCCTGGCTCCAGTGAGATTTCTCTTCCACTGTCTGGAGTCCCTCTGGTATCCCCATAACTCCTTAGTTTGTGCATATTGGAGAAAACATAGGACCCTTCACTTTCTGTGTCTGGCTAATCTCACTCAACAAAATGTTCTCTAGGTCCTTCCTTTTTCTTGCAAATGACATGATTGTGTTCTTTTTTATTGCTGAGTGGAATTCCATTGTGTGTATTTCCCAGAGTTTTGTAATCCATTCATCTGTTGGTGAACACCTAGGTTGGTTCCAGAGTTTGGCTACTGTGAATCATCATACTGCTGTGAACATGGTATGCATATATTACTGTAGTCTTCTGATTTCAACCCCTTACTCTTGTCTTTATTAGGAAACCAGATATTGCCAAAGACTTATAAAAACTCAATAGAAAAAAATACAGGGTCATCAGATAATTGTATAAAGGTAGGTCCCAACGTTGATTATAGTGAAAAAGTATATTATATAGAGAAAAATAAAATATCATGTTTGAAGCTGGGCATTGTGGTACATTGCCAGTAGTCCCAGTACTTGGGAGATTGAGATAGGAGTATTACAGGTTTGAGGACAGCCTTAGCAACTTAGTGAGACCCTGTTTCAAAATAAAGAAGAAGCTGGGGGTAGTGGCGCATGCTTATAATCCCAGCATTTGTGAGGCTGAGACAGGAGGATTGCGGTTTGAAGACAGCCTCAGCTACAGCTTAGGAAAGAGATATTGTAGAGGTATAAGAAGCTATATGCTAGTGTGCTCTCGGATAGGAGGGCAAAGCATAGCATTGCATGGTAGAAAGTAGAGTGAGGAGTGTAGCATTTGGTAGTATACTGTAGCATTGTGTGGAGTCGAATGCACAGTACGGTGCTGTAGAGGATAGAATAAAACAAATGGTTCTGCACAGGTGCTCCTTCACTTATACTGGGGTCACTTCCTGCTAAACCAATTGTAAATTGAAAATGTAGTCAACACACCTAACCAGCGCGTGACTTGGCTGGCAGCACGGGGCGCCGCCGCGTGTCAGTCATCTGTCCTATTGACATTATGGTGAAATGAGGGCTGCCGCTGGCCAGCAACATGAGAGTATTGTGCTGCAAACCGCCAGCTCAGGGAAACGGCAAAATCCAACATTTCTACTTAGTGCGTATTGCTTTCATACCACTGTGAAGTACAAACAAATTGTCAAGTCAAATCATTGTAAATTGGGGACTGGCTGTGATGGAATAGAATAGTGTGGTGTAACGGAGGTAAATAGTATGGTATTATATGGTCTATCTGTCAGAACTCTTGCAGCTATGATTTAAAAGGCTGACCACATAACTTAGAAAAAAGAAGATTTTTTTTTAAGGTTTCAGGTTCAGTTCATGTGAGGCCGGGGAACTTGGATCTTGGAATATGGCAGCAGGAGGTAGAGAGAAGGAGAGTGTGTGGGCTGTGATCTTCACATCATGGAGGCCAGAAGCAAGAGAGAGAGAGAGAGAGAGAGAGAGAGAGAGAGAGAGAGAGAGAGAGAGAGAGAGAGAGAGAGAGAGAGAGAAGAGAGAAGAGAGAGAGAGAAAGACAGACATTGGGAGAGAGAGAGAAGGGGAGAGAGAAAATGAGAGAGAGAAAGGGAGACAGAGAATGGGAGAAAGAGAAAGGGAGAGAGAGTCTGTCTCTAAGAGAGATAGAGAGGGAGAGAGATAGAGAGGGAGAGAGTAGAAGAGATAGAGAAAGAAAGGGAGAGGAGAGAGAAAATGAAAGAAAGAAAAAGAAAGGGAGAAAGAAAGTGAAAGAGAAAGAGAAGGGAGAAAGAGGGAGAGAGAGATAGAGAGGGAGAGAGTAGAGATAGAGAAAGAAAGGGAGAGAATAGAGAGAGAAAGAGAAAGAAGGAGAGAGAGAGAGAGAGAGAGAGAGAGAGAGAGAGAGAGAGAGAGAGAAACCATATCAGTTATTCCCAAGGCTGCCTCCCCAGGAATCACCTCCTTCAGCCACCCTACTGGCCTACCAGATAACACCCAGGTAAATCCATCACAATGAATTTATCCACTGCTGGGATTACAACCCTCATGACTGCACTATGCCAACCCTGAATATTAATAAATGAGCTCTTAGGGGACAGTTTATATCTAACTATAACATGGTATAGTACAAGTTACGGACCCTTGACATTTCTCTGGTTTACTCTGAAATCAGGACAGGGAACTGTAGGGGTCACGGAGGTTGGTTGGGCCTACTAACTGTCAGGCCATTCATTTACTTCTTGGTCATTCAGAGGCCCCTCTTCGTGTGGTAGTATTCTGTGGAGCAGTCTACATCCTCTACATAGAAGGAAGTAAGATCTTTTATGTAAACAGTTGCTTTGGTCCTGGCTCATGTCCAATTCTCCATGGACTGTATCTGTTGTTAATGTCCCAATGACTTCTTTTCTTTATTGAAAACAAGGCTCACTGTAAAGACCATCAATTGTGTAAAGTCAGAGCCTTTTCATTAACTGAGGCTTCTTTTTAATAAAAACAGAAAAGCCAACTAATCAACCAACCAACCCATCTAGTACTCTAGAATGCCAGGGCCCTCTGGATATTTTGTACTACAAATGACAATTCCTGTCTCACTAGCTGTGGAAAAGGAGGCCCAAGTTTTTTGGTTTTGCTACCCTTTGTTCATTTGGAAACCTTTTCAGGAAAATTCTGACTTTGTTGTCAGAAAGACACTGACTACATGTAATCCGGACAGCAGATAGGAAGTCTTCTAGGTAGCAGTCCAGGTTTGTGGCCAAAGCTTTCAAAGCAGGATTCTCCCAGAATTCCCCAATTGTCTCAGGTCCCTGTGATGAGCACTCTGCATAGAGTCAGCTCCTAAGTGGACTAGGGCAGAGCCTTCCGAGGGGTGGAGTGAGCAGATGGGTCTGTATCAGGCAGTCTGCCCGCACCCCAGTCCCAAGAGATCCCTTTGTAGGGCATCTGTTGATCCAGACATGATTAGCAAAAGACGTCCCTTCTGGCCAAGAGAATTGGAGTGTCTCTTCTGAGCTATTTCTGGCTCCATCCTTTCTGGAGAGAACCTGGGTTTCTTGAGCCTTAAGAATTAAAATACAAGTACAGTTCTGTGCCCTTTTTGAGCTGCTTGCCCTGCCAGGAACAATTTCTAAGTCCTTAATAGTTAGAAGGCCACAGTGTCCTTTGCAGATTCTCTCTTCTCCATCCTGATAGAAGAAAGGCCTTTTCCCATCCAAAGAAATGTACCCTCTTTTTTTTTTTTTTTGCAGGTCTGGGGATGGAACCCAGGGGCATTCTACCTCTGAGCTACACCCCTTGCCCTATTTTTTATTCTTTATTTTGAAACAGGGTATCACTGATTTGTGGAGGGCCTCACTAAGTATCTGAGGCTGTCCGCGAACCGTGATCCTCCAGTCTCCGCCTCTTAAATGCTGGGATGACAAGCATGCACCACCACACCTGGCTGAAATATTTGCTCTTAGTATTTCTGACTCAGGAAATTTCTATGAGCCGCTTTTGATTCTTGTTTTTTTTTTTTAAATTTATTATTTTATGGTACCGGGGACCACAGGGCCTTCTATCTCTGGGCTATACTCCCAGACCTATTTTTTATATTTTATTTTAAAACAGGGTCTCACTAAGTTGCTGAGAGCCTCACTAAGTAGCTGAGGCTGGCTTTGAACCGGTCTCAGCCTCCCAAGTACTGGGGTTACAAGCGTGAACCACCAAGCCCGGCTTTGGTTTCATTTTTATGTGTGTACATGTGTCTGGGGTGCTGACGGGTTATATATGGGGATGTTCTATCTCTGAGCTATACCTCCAGACCTTTGTTAATGAATTCTGTGGTTCTGGGGATTGAACCCAGAGGAATTCTGCCTTTAAGCTACACCCCCAGCCTTATTTTATGTTTTATTTGGAGACAAGGTCTCACTAAGTTGCAAAGGGCCTTGCTAAGTTGCTGAGGCTGGCCTTGAACCTGTGCTCCTCCTCTCTCAGCCTCCCAGGTACTGTATTATAGGCATATGCTACCGTGCCCAGCTCCTGCATTTTTTAACTTTTATTTTTATGGTTATGGTACTGGGGCATTCAGGGGCATTCTCCCTCTGAGGTACCCCCCCACCCCTTTTTGTTTTGAAACAAGGTCTCCCTAAATTACCACCTGCTGGTCTCAAACCATAAGCCTTCTATCTCATCTTCTTAAATACTGGGATTATAGGCATGCACCATTGTGCCTGGGTCTTATTTTAATTGTAATAAAAGATTATTTTCAGCCAGGCATGGTGGCGCACACTTGTAATCCCAGTACTTGGGAGGCTGAGACAGGAGGATCATAGGGTTGTGGGCAGGCTCAGCAACTTAATGAGACCCTCTGCAACATAGTGAGACCTTGTTTCAAACTAAGAAATAAAAATAGGGCTGGGGGTATAGCCCAGAGGTAGAATGCCCCTGGTTTAAATCCTCAACACCAGAAAAACCAAACCAAACCAAAGATTATTCTCACAAAAGAATCAGATTTGCATCATACATTGATGGTAAGCACCTAAAATTACAGTTAGCCACACTGTTGCGAGTCTAGAGGACTGGGGAATGAATGCGTGGGCTCTACCTTTTCAATTCCTTCTGGTCCTAAAAAAGTCCACCCCCTTCCCGAAGTTCTCTGAAGGAGACACTGCGGGCCGGCATCTTTGTTTGGGCTGTACATTTAGTTACCATTATGCACTTTAGATCTTTATGTGAGATTTGCAGCTCCAGGAAGGCAGGAGCGCTGGTTCTTCTGGGACGTCTTATCTGATGCCCAGGGCAGTTGTAGGCACTCAGAAGAGACTTGCTTATTCTCAGATGTCTGCAGGATTTCGTGGATGTCTTTCGCTCCCTCCCCATGCAGCTGTCTCTGTAGAGTACCCCGCTGCGGGCTTTTGCCAGGGGCCTGGATGCAGGAGGGATCAAGAGAGGGTGTGACCGGGGCTGCGTGGGATTTCTGAGACGCTCCTGTGGAGAGCCAGGCTTCACGAGCTTGGTTCCTCCTCCTCCTCTTTCAGATGAAAGAATGGTTTAATGCCATTTGTCTCCTTTACCTGGATTGAGTTGGCACTCGTGTGTTTTAAATGTGACGCTGGCTTTTCAGAATTCACTAGCTAGTTGAGAGGCCTGTGAGTAAAATGTTCGAAATGTTCTGATAACCTGTTTCTTTCTTTCTTTATTATTAATTAATTATTTTTTTTTACGGTACTGGGGATTGAACCCAAGGGCGTCCTACCTCTGAACTATACCCCGGCCCTATTTTTCATTCTTTATTTCAAAACAGTGTCTCACTAAGTTGCAGAGGGCCTCACTAAGTAGTTGAGGCTGGCACAAACCTATCATCCTCCTTTCTCAGCCTCCCAAGTACTGGGATTACAAGCGTGCGACACCATGCTCAGGCCTGATAACCTAAATTTCTTGAAGCAGGTGCCCTGAAAGACTGTGCATGGCCAAAATAGTACCGTTGTGAAAGTCTGTCCTTCTTGTAGCTCCTCACGATGCTGGTGGGACTCAGGCTGTGTGTGTACAGGGGCCGGGCAGAGGGCTTTGGGGTAGAACGGATGTGTTACACTATTGCAACTTATTAATAAACCTGAAAAGGGGTCACTTAGTTGCCAAGTACATTGTAGTGGTTTTTTTTTTTTTTAACCATTAAGGCCTTTTTAGAATGTTAATTGCCGTCAGAACACTGGTGCTTGCTTCCTGAGTTTATCCAATCAGCGTATTTTTTGGCAGGCTCTCGGGCAAGGCTGATGGACAATGGCCCAGTCACATGAACTCTTACTACTGTGGCTCTTTCTCTACAAACAAGCACCAGAGAGCCAATTCTGCTTCCTCCCTAGCATTTCTCCTTCTGCGGGCACCACCGTTATTTAACATCCATCCTTTGTGCAGGAAAATGGACTCCAGGTCCCCCCCCCCTCCCGCTCCAGGGGATGGACTTGGGGTGCACCTGTGAGCCTGGGCTGCCTCATAGCCTGGGGCAGTGTCTAGGAAGAGACTCCCTGAGCTCCTCAGCTAGGGAGGGCCTTTGTTTCCCTGTGTTAAATTAACAAGGCTCATGATTGCAAACTGCAAATCAGCTTGCAGAGGGAAGTGGGGCGTCTGACCGGCACAGCCCCCGGTGGAAGGCACATCTGCATCCCGCCTGGGCAGCCTCAAGCTGCCAAGCTCCAGTATTCTACCTCTGAGCTACCTCTCCAGCCCTATTTTTTTTTTTAAATCATTGCTTTATTTTGAAACAGGGTCTCACTTGAGTTGCAAAGGGCCTCACTAAGTAGTAGCTGAGGTTATCTTCGAACTCCTGTCTCAGCCTCCCAAATGCTGGGATTACAAGTGTGCACCACCACATCCAGCTCGTTTGCTTGCCTGATTGCTTTCTTTCTCTCTCTCTTTTTCTTTCTTTTCTTTTCTTTCCTTCTTTCCTTCTTTATTTTTTTGTGGTACTGAGGATGGAACCCAGGGGCATTCTACCTCTGAACTACACTCTCAGCCCTCTTTTTTTGCCTTTTAATTTAATTTAATTTATTTTTGGGGGAGGCACTTGGAATTTTTTAAATTTTGTGGATCATACTGAAAGTGGCATACATTCAGACTGACCTTGGTACCCTCTCCTCCCCCCACTTCCTATTCCCCCTCCAGCAATGAGTGTCCAGGCTGACCACGCCACATTCATACTTTTACACATATTTGGATGTAGCTCCTCCATTAATCATCCTCAGCCTTCTTCCTCTCTTATCCTTCAATTATCTGGTCCCTCTGGCATTCCTAATAGTCCATAGTTTGGGCATATTAGAGAAAACATATGTCCCTTCTCTTTCTGTGCTTGGCTGATCTCACTTAACATAATGTTTTATTTTGAAACAGGGTCTCACTGAGCTGTGAAGGGCCTCCTCGCTAAGTAACTGAGGCTGTCTGAGAACCATGATCCTCCCATCTCAGCATCCCAAATGCAGGGATTACAAGTGTGCGCCACCACACCTGGCTCTTATTTTTGTTTTTGAAACAGGATCTTAGTAGGTTGATGAGAGTCTCACTACTTGCTGAGGCTGTCCTTGAACCTGGGATCCTCCTGTCTCAGCCTCCCAAGTACTGGGATTCCAAGTGTGCACCAACATACCTGGCTCCAATGTCATCTTCTGATTGTAAATAAGTGGGATTGGAGATGAGGAAACAGAAGATGGTACATCCCAAATCTGGAAATATTTAGTGCTGAAGGGAGGCACCAAAGAGCAGCTCCCAAACTCAGCGATGGACACCATCCTGGGAGAGTGGAATTTAAACACTGATAATGAATGGGTTTTGTATATGCAGCCCACTCTGAACAGGATGCAGGATTAATCATCGGTGTCAGAGGGAAAGGAAATAGCATGGTAACATGAAGATGTTTGACTGTCTTCAAGTACAGCTGAGAAAGCCCTTCCTTAGTGCAGGGTATTTATTGGCCCATAAATCAATCTCGAGGTGATTTACAGCGTGGAGGTGGGGAGGCAGATGGCCCCGGGTCTTTATGGAGGGTGAGGTTGGCCTTTCCCCTCTGCGATTCCATTCTGCCTGCTGTCCAGAGACACAGAGTGACAGATGAAAGCAGTTAGAGCAAACAAGAAGGAACAGTGGCCGGGGAAAGTCAATGGCAGACATCAAAAGGATATTCTGGCCATGACAATTTTGAGTGCTGTGCTGCGTATCTTTTTTTTTTTTTTTTTTTGCGGTACTGGAGATGGAACCCAGGGGCATTCTACCTCTGAGCTACACCTCCAGCCCTATTTTTTATTCTTTATTTTGAAACAGGGCCTCACTAAGTAGTAGCTGAGGCTGTCCTTGAACCGTGATCCTCCTGTCTTAGCCTCCCAAATGCTGGAATTACAAGTGTGCGCCACCATGCCCGGTTTTTTTTTTTTTGTGTGTGTGTGGCACCGGGGATTAAACCCAGAATTCTACCGCTGAGCTATACTCCTAGTTCTATCTCAGTTTTATTTTGAAACAGGTTCTCACTAATTCACAGAGGGCCTCGCTAAATAGTACCTCCCAAGTACTGGGATTACAAGCCTGTGCCACCACACCTGCCTCCTGAGTATCTTTTATTTTTCCTGTTTAAGGCAATACAGACATCACCCTTATTTATTGCTCAGTTTCCATGGACTGAGAGGACTCCCTGGGACTGCTCAGGCTTGTAGAGTTCCAAGGTTCTGATGGCCACATACCAAGAAGTGTTAGTTAAATGACAAGGAGCCAGAAGCTTCTATAAAGTCATCAAGGATTTGAGTCACCTCAAGATACGCCCATTGCTCAGTGGTGATGGGCCTCACGGTACTGAGTAGTGGATTACAGCAGAGTTGGTAAAGGAAGCAGAGACGCAGGCCTTTTGGCTCATGCGTGTAATCTCAGTGCTTGGGAGGCTGGGACAAGAGGATCATAGGTTCAAGGCCAGCCTCAGCAACTTTTTGAGACATTATTTCAAAATAAAAAATAAAATAGGGCTGGGGTGTAGCTTGGAGGTACAATCCCCAGTACTTTAAAATAAATTTTTTTTTAAAAGAAAGCAGAGCTGGTTCTATCTATTCTGGCATTTAAAGTGCCCAAGAAAGTAAATAAATGGGTACAAAGAGCATCATTTGTCCTGGTACTATTTCTATTAAAAAATAAAAAGCTGGGCATGATGATGCACGCTGGTAATCCCAGGACTTGAGAGGCTGAGAGAGAAGGATCATAGATTCACAACTAACCTCAGTTGCTTAGTGAGGCCCTCTGCAACTCAGTGAGACCCTGTTTCAAAAAAAAAAAAAAAATAGGGCTGGGGTTGTAGCTCGGAGGTAGAATGCCCCTGGGTTCCATCCCCAGTACTGCAAATAAAAAAAAAAAGGAAGGTTGTGTATTTAGAAAATATCTTATAATGATGCAGTTATTTTTTGTTTTGTTTTTTTGTTTTTGTAGGGCTGGATTTAAAAAGTAGAATGAAGAAGTTAAGAGGGAAATACTTGTATTTTACTTTTATATTATTTAAGTTTTGTGGTTCTGAGGATTGAACAGGGGGGCATTCTACCTCTGAGCTACACCCCCAACCCTATTTTATTTTTTAAGTTTTTTTTTTTTTTTTTGAAACAAGGTCTCACTAAGTTGCTGAGGCTGGTTCTTGAACTGACGATCCTCTTGTCTCAGCCTCTCAAGTACTGGGAACTTTCATACTAACTTTATTTTGCAAAAGCCAACAATAAAAGCTGGTCTCGAGGGTTAGATTCAGCTTGGCGGTAGTCACAGAAGACCCCGATGTGGCGTGGTCCTGGACAGTTTGCTTCTTGGTATCAATAAGATGGGGTGGTCCTTGGTCTGCTGGTGGGATGGGTGGGGTGACCCTGCCTCTGCACTGACCCAGGTGGGGACAGCTCTGTGTCGTCTAAGTAGCTTTGAGGCCACTCCTGGGTCAGCCTGGGGAGAGTGGCAGAGGAGAGTTGGCATGCTGGTGGACCAGCTTCAGGGCGACCCATCTCTTGTTGTGTTGACGGACACTCAGCCCTCAATCTCAAAGGGATCTGGACGTGTGTTCAGGCTTTTGTCTGGACCGAGATAACAGTAGATTTTGGTCCTTGGCTGGCGGTCTTCTCCACAGGAGGTGTACTGCCAGCTCACTGAAATAGATGCAGCTCACATGGTTGAAATTTTTATTCATTTTGTTTACTACACTGGCTGTGGGACAATATGACTGTCCTGAGCTGGAATCAGTGTCAGTGGTATGGCACGAGAGTAGCTGATTGGTTTTGTATGGTTTCTTTCAAATGTCTCTTCCTATGTCTGCTGATGCCAACGCCATCGCCACCATGCTGAGGACAGGTCACCTGGAAGCAGGGACCATGGCGCCGTGCGTCTGGCACACGCTTATGCAGCTTCTGCGGAGAGATGCTTCCGGGTGCCAGGGATGGTGTTTGGAAACACCCCAGACTTAGGATGAGGAAAAATTTGAGGCTGTGAATTCACTTAGCTAAATGTTCAGAAGTGTTCCAGGGGCTGATGGTTGTAAAAATTTTATTCTGAAACAGGGTCTCTTTGGTTAATTTTTTTTTTAAAGAAATATATTTTGTTGCAGACTTTGAAACAAAAGTTAAAGAAAAACTAACCATTTTTTTTTGCACAATATCTTTCATGTAGGTACTTACTACATTGTAATTGTTAGCCAGGTGTGGTGGTGCATGCCTATAATCCCAGTAATTGGGAGGCAGAGACAGGGGGATTGCAGGTTTGTGGCCAGCCTCAGCAGCTTAGAGAAGCCTTCAGTATCTTAGAGAGACCCTGTTTCAGAATAAAATTAAAAAAAAAATGAGCCTGGTGTGGTGGCTCATGATTGTAATCCCA
This sequence comes from Muscardinus avellanarius, assembly GCF_963383645.1. Lineage (NCBI taxonomy): Eukaryota > Metazoa > Chordata > Mammalia > Rodentia > Gliridae > Muscardinus > Muscardinus avellanarius. The sequence continues at coordinate 30,042,370 of NC_137806.1, forward strand.
GGATTCGGAAGGCTGAGGTAGGTGGATCACAGGTTTGAGGGTAGATTCAGCAACTTAGACATTCTGCAATTTAGTAAGATGCAAAATAAAAGAATAAAATAGGGCTGGGGTAGAGCTCAGAGGTAGAATGCCCCCGGGCTCAACCCCAGTGCCACTCACACAGATGGAATTGTTACACGGGCATTGTATCTGCACAATGTTTATAATCTATGTGTACACCTATGATTGATTTCTGCTATTTTATACCTAATATGTTTATTTTTTCAATTATTCGGTTATTCCAAAAAGTTTGGTGGTACATTCCTCGGAGCTAGACACTGCTGCAGACAAAAAGATAGATGATCTTTGGTGGTTTGGAGTTAATATTAGTGGGAGAGGCAGATGAGAACTCCAAACTGCGATGTGGAATAATCAGTGATTCCAGACAGGTGATGGCGGAGGCTGTGGATGTGCTTGGGGTCGGGGAGATGGCCAGACCTGGGCAGTGGAGGTGAAGAGCTTCTGACATCCCCAGTGCACTTCAGCTGAGCGTGGAGGAGCAGCAAGAGTTGGCTAAGAGGAGAGGCAAGGCTGGCACTTGGCTGGACGACGGGAGGATGTATGAGGGATGCCACGCTAGAGAGATATGCAGGGACCAGGACAGGAAGAGATGGATTCTATGGGGGATGCCATGCTAGGGGGATATGCAGGGACCAGGACAGGAAGAGATGGATTTTATGCGAGATGTCACACTAGAGGGATAGGCAGGGACCAGGACAGGAAGTGATGGATTCTATGGGGGATCTCACACTGGAGGTATAGACAGGGAACAGGGCAGGAAGTGATGGATTCTATGGGGGATGACATGCTAAGGGGATACGCAGGGACCAGGACAGGTAGAGATGTATTCTATGGAGGATGCCACACTAGAGGTATAGACAGGGACCAGGACAGGAAGTGATGTATTCTATGGGGGATGACACGCTAGGGGGAATATGCAGGGACCAGGACAGGAAGAGATGGATTCTCTGGGGGATGCCCCGTTAGAGGGATATGCAGGGAAGAGTACAGGAAGATATGGATTCTATGGGGGATGTCACACTAGTTGTATAGACATTGACCTGGACAGGAAGAGATGGATTCTATGGGTGATACCACACTAGAGGGATAGACAGGGAGCAGGACTGGAAAAGACCTGTTCTATGGGGGATGCCATGCTAGAGGGATAGACAGGGACGGGAACAGGAAGAGATGGATTCTATGGGGGATGCCACGGTAGAGGGATAGGCAGGGACCATGACAAGAAGAGATGGATTCTATGGGGTATGTCACACTAGAGGGATAGACAGGGACCAGGACAGGAAGAGATGGATTCTATGGGGGATGCCACGCTAGGGGGATAAGCATGGGCCAGGACAGGAAGAGATGGATTCCATGGGGGATGCCACACTGGAGATATACGCAGGGACCAAACAGGAAGATATGGATTCTATGGGCGATGCCATGCTGGAGGGATAGGCAGGGACCAGGACAGGAAGTGATGGATCTACGGGGGATGTCCACTGGAGGTATAGACAGGGAACAGGACAGGAAGAGATGGATTCTATGGGGATTCCATGCTAGAGGGATAGACAGGGACCAGGACAGGAAGAAATGCATTGTATGGGGGATGCCACGCTAGAGCGATACTTAGGGACATGGACAGGAAGAGATGGATTCTATGGGGATGCCACACTAGAGGTTTAGACAGGTACCAGGACAGGAAGCTGTGACGTCTATGGGGGATGTCACATTAGGAATATTCAGGGACCAGAACAGAAATAGAGGGATTCTATGGCAGATGTCACACTGGAGGGATAGACAGGGACCAGGACATGAAGAGATGCATTCTATGGGGGATGTCACACTAGAGAGATAGACAGGGATCAGGACAGGAATTGATGGATTCTATGGGGATGTCACACTGGAGGGATAGACAGGGACAAGGACAGGAAGAGATGGATTCTATGGGGAATGTCACATTAGGGGGACACACAGAGACCAGGTCAATTAGAGATGGATTCTATGGGAGATGTCACACTAGAGGGATATGCAGGGACCAGGACAGGAAGAGATAGATTCTATGGGGTATGCCACGATAGAGGGATAGACATGGACCAGGAGAGGAAGAGATGGATTCTATGGGGGATGTCACACTAGAGGGATAGACAGGGACCGGGACAGGAAGAGATGGATTCTATGGGGGATGTCACACTGGAGGGATATGCAGGGACCAGGAGAGTAGGAGATGGATTCTATGGGGGATGTCACACTGGAGGGATATGCAGGGACCAGGAGAGTAGGAGATGGATTCTATGGGGGATGACACACTGGAGGGATAGATAGGGACCAGCAGGAAGAGATAGATTCTTTGGGGATACCACACTAGTGGGGTAGACGGGGTCGAAGACAGGAAGAAATGGATTCTATGGGGGATGTCACATAGAAGGATAGACAGGGACCAGGACAGTTAGAGATTGATTTATGGGGGATGTCACACTAGGGATAGATTGGGACCAGGACAGGAAGAGATGGATTCTATGGGGGATGCAACGCTAGAGTGATACGTAGGGACCAGGACAGGAAGAGATGGATTCTATGGGGATGCCACACTAGAGGTTTAGACAGGGAATAGGACAGGAAGAGATGGAATCTATGGGTGATGTCACGCTAGGGATATGCAGTGACCATTACAGGAATAGATGGATTCTATGGGGGATGTCACACCAGAGAGATAGACAGGGACCGGGACAGGAAGAAATGTATTCTATGAGGGATGTCACACTTGCGGGATAAGCATGGACCAGGAGAGTAGAGATGGATTCTATGGGGGATGCCATGCTAGTGGCTCACGTAGGGACCAGGACAGGAAGAGATGGATTGGATGGGGGATGTCACACCAGAGGGATATACAGGGACCAGGCCAGATGGGTTCTGTGGGGGATGCCACACTAGAAGGATAGACAGGGACCAGGACAGGAAGAGATGGATTCTATGGGGATGTCACACTGGAGGGATAGACAGGGACCAGGCCAGGAAGAGATAGATTCTATGGGGGATGTTACACTAGAGGTATAAACAGGGACCAGGACAGGAATAGATAGGTTCTATGGGGGATGTCACACTAGATTTATAGACAGGGATCAGGACAGGAAGAGATTGATTACTGAGGGATGTCACACTAGAGGGATCAACAGGGACCAGGACAGGGAGAGATGGATTTTATTGGGGATACCACGCTAGAGGGATAGACAGGGATGTGGACATGAAGCGATGGATTGTATGGGGGATGCCACGATAGAGGCATATGTAGGGACCAGGACAGGAAGAGATGGATTCTTCTATGGGGGATAACACGTTAGAGTGCTAGAGAGGGACGAGATCAGGAAAAGATGGATTCTATGGGGGATGCCATGCTAGAGGGATAGACAGGGACCGGGACAGGAAGAGATGGATTCTGTGGGGGATGTCACACTGGAGGTATATGCAGGGACCAGGAGAGTAGGAGGTGGATTGTAAGCTGGATGTCACACTTGAGGGATAGACAGGGACCAGGATAGGTAGAGATGGATTCTTTGGGGGATTTCACAGTAGAGGGATAGACAGGGGCCAGGACAGGAAGAGATAGATTCTATGGGGGATACCACGCTAGAGTGATAGAGAGGGATGAGATCAGGAAGAGATGGATTCTATGGGGGATGCCACGTTAGAGTGATAGAGAGGGGCGAGGTTCAGGAAGAGATTGATTCTATGAGGGATGACAGAGTAGAGGGATACGTAGGGACCAGGACAGGAAGAGAGGGATTGTATTGGGGATGCCACACTAGATGTATAGACAGGGACTAGGACAGGAAGAGATGGATTCTGTGGGGGATGCCATGTTAGAGGGATAGACAGGGACCAAGACTGGAAAAGACCTGTTCTATGGGGGATGCCACGGTAGAGGGATAGACAGGGACGGGAACAGGAAGAGATGGATTCTATGGGGGATGCCACACTAGAGAGATAGACAGGGATCAGGACAGGAATTGATGGATTCTATGGGGATGTCACACTGGAGGGATAGACAGGGACAAGGTCAGGAAGAGCTGGATTCTCTGTGGTATGCAACGCTATAGGGATAGACAGGGACCAGGACAGAAAGAAATGGATTCTATGGGGAATGTCACATTAGGGGGATACGCAGAGACCAGGTTAGATAGAGATGGATTCTATGGGAGATGTCACACTAGAGGGTTAGACAGGGACCAGGAAGGAAGATATGGATTCTTGGGGTATGCCATGGTAGAGGGATACACAGGGACCAGGACAGGAAGAGATGGATTCTCTGGGGAATGCCACCCTGGAGGGATATGCAGGGACCAGGAGAGTAGGGATGGATTCTATGGGGGATGACACACTGGAGGGATAGACAAGGGACCAGGACAGGTGAGATAGATTCTTTGGGGATACCATGCTAGAGGTATAGACAGGGTCGAAGGAGGAAGAAATTGATTTTATGGGGGATATCACACTAGGGATAGACAGGGACCAGGACAGGAAGAGATGGATTCTATGGGGGATGCCACACTAGAGGGATACGCAGGGACCAGGACAGGAAGAGAGGGATTGTATTGGGGTTGCCACACTAGATGTATAGACAGGGACCAGGACAGGAAGAGATAGATTCTATGGGGGATGCCACACTAGAGGGATACGAAGGAAATAGTACAGGAAGAGATGGATTCTTTGGGGGATGTCACACTAGATGCATAGACATTGACCTAGACAGGAAGAGGTGGATTCTATGGGTGATACCACACAAAGGGATAGACAGGGACTAGGACTGGAAAAGACCAGTTCTATGGAGGATGCCACACTAAAGGGATAGACAGGGACAGGAACAGGAAGAGATGGATTCTATGGGAGTTGCCACGCTAGATGGATACGCAGGGACCAGGACAGGAGGAGATGGGTTCTATGGTGAATGCCACACTAGAGGAATAGAAAGGGACCAGGATAGGAAGAGATGGATTTTATGGGTGTTGCCACGTTAGAGGGATTTGCACAGACCATGACAAGAAGAGATGGATTCTATGGGGGATGTCACGCTAGATGGATAGACAGGGACCAGGACAGGAAGAGATGGATTCTATGGGGGATACCACGCTAGAGGGATAGACAGGGACCAGGACAGGAAGAAATGACTTCTATGGGGGATGTCACACTAGTAATATGCAGCTATCAGGACAGGAATAGAGGGATTCTATTGTGGATGTCACAGTAGAGGGATAGACAGGGACTGGGACATGAAGAGATGCATTCTATGGGGATGTCACACTAGAGAGATAGACAGGGATCAGGACAGGAATTGATGGATTCTATGGGGATGTCACACTGCAGGGATAGACAGGGACAAGGACAGGAAGAGCTGGATTCTCTGTGGTATGCAATGCTATAGGGATAGACTGGGACCAGGACAGAAAGAGATGGATTCTATGGGGAATGTCACACTAGGGGGCTACGCAGAGACCAGGACAGGTAGAGATGGATTCTATGGGGGAACCCAAACTAGAGGCATAGACAGGGACCAGGACAGGAAGAGATGGATTCTATGTGGGATGCCACGCTAGAGGCACACGCAGGGAATAATACAGGAAGAATTGCATTCTATGGGGGATGTCACACTAGATGTATAGACATTGACCTGTTCAGGAAGAGATGGATTCTATGGGTGATACCACACTAGAGGGATAGACAGGAACCAGGACTGGAAAAGACCTGTTCTATGGGGATGCCACGCTAGAGGGATAGACAGGGAGGGGAATAGGAAGTGATGGATTCTATGGGGGATGCCACGCTAGAGGGATACGCAGGGACCAGGACAGGAAGAGAGGGATTCTATGGGGGATGTCACACTGCAGGGATAGACAGGGACCAGGGGAGTAGGAGATGGATTCTATGGGGGATGTCACACTAGAGGGATAGATAGGGACCAGCAGGAAGAGATAGATTCTTTGGGGATACCATGCTAGAGGGATAGACAGGGACCAGGACAGGAAAAGATGGATTCTATGTGGGATGTCACACTAGAGGGATAGACAGGGACCAGGACTGGTAGAGATGCATTCTATGGGGGATGTCACACTAGGGATAGACAGGGACCAGGACAGGAAGTGATGGATTCTATGGGTATGCCACACTGGAGGAATAGGCAGGGACTAGGACAGGAAGAGATGGATTCTATGGGGGATACCACGCTAGAGGGATAGACAGGGAACAGAATAGGAAGTAATGGATTCTATGGGGAATGACACGCTAAGGGGATACACAGGGACCAGGACAGGAAGAGATGCATTCTATGTGGGATGTCACACTGGAGGGATATGAAGGGACCAGGAGAGTAGGAGATGGATTCTTGGAGGATGTCACACTAGAGTGTAGACAGGGACCAGGACAGGAAGAGATGGAATTTATGGGGGATGACACACTAGAGGGATATGCAGGGACAAGGACAGGAAGAGACGGGTTCTATTTGGTATGCCACACTAGAGGGATAGACAGGGACCAGGACAGAAAGAGATAGATTCTTGGTGGATGTTACACTAGAGGTATAGACAGGGACCAGGACAGGGAGAGAAGGATTTTATTGGGGATACCATGCTAGAGGGATAGACAGGGATGCGGACAGGAAGCGATGGATTCTATGGAGGATGCCACGCTAGAGGGATACGTAGGGACCAGGACAGGAAGAGACAGGTTCTATGGGGTATGCCACGCTATAGGGATAGACAGGGACCAGGACAGTAAAGAGATGGATTCTATGGGGGATGCCACGTTAGAGGGATATGCAGGGAATAGTACAGGAAGAGATGGATTCTATGGGGAATGTCACACTAGATGTATAGACATTGACCTGGACAGGAAGAGATGGATTCTATGGGTGATACCACAACTAGAGGGATAGAGAGGGACCAGGACTGGAAGATAGAGATTCTTGGGGGATGTCACACTAGAGGGATAGACAGGGACCAGGACTGGAAAAGACCTGTTCTGTAGGGGATGCCACACTAGAGGGATAGACAGGGATGGGAACAGGAAGAGATGGATTCTATGGGGGATGCCACGGTAGAGGGATTCGCAGGGACCATGACAAGAAGAGATGGATTCTATGGGGGATGACACGCTAGAGGGATATGCAGGGACCAGGACAGGAAGAGACGGGTTCTATGGGGGATGACACTCTAGAGGGATAGACAGGGACCAGGACAGAAAGAGATGGGTTCTATGAGGGATTCCACGCTAGAGGGATAGACAGGGACCAGGACAGGGAGAGAAAGATTATATTGGGGATGGCACGCTAGAAGGATAGACAGGGACGTGGACAGGAAGCGATGGATTCTATGGGGGATGCCATGATAGAGGGATATGTAGGGACAAGGACAGGAAGAGAGGGATTCTATGGGGGATGCCACGCTATAGGGATATACAGGGACCAGGACAGTAAGAGATGGATTCTATGGGGGATGCCACGTTAGAGGGATACGCAGGGAATAGTACAGGAAGAGATGGATTCCATGGGGGATGTCACACTAGATGTATAGACATTGACCTGGACAGGAAGAGATGGAATCTTATGGGTGATACCACACTAGAGGGATAGACAGGGAGCAGGACTGGAAAAGACCTGTTCTATGGGGGATGCCACGCTAGAGGGATTCTCAGGTACAGGACAGGAAGAGATGAATTCTATGGGGGATGTCACACTGGAGGGATATGCAGGGACCAGGAGAGTAGGAGATGGATTCTATAGGGGATGACACACTGGAGGGATAGATAGGGTCCAGGAGAGGACGAGATGGATTCTATGGGGAATGACACGCTAGAGGGATATGCAGGGACCAGGACAGGAAGAGACGGGTTCTATGGGGGATGCCACGTTAAGGGATTTGCAGAGACCATGACAAGAAGAGATGGATTCTATGGGGGATGTCACACTAGAGGGATAGACAGGGACCAGGAGAGGACGAGATGGATTTTATGGGAGATGACACGCTAGAGGGATATGCAGGGACCAGGACAGGAAGAGACGGGTTCTTTGGGGATGCCACACTGGAGGAATAGGCAGGGACCAGGACAGGAAGAGATGGATTCTATGCGGCATACTACACTAGAGGTTAGACAGGGACAGGAAGTGATGGATTTTATGGGGGATGTCCACTGGAGGTATTTACAGGGACTAGGACAGGAAGAGATGGATTCTATGGATGATGTCACACTGGAGGGACATGCAGGGACCAGGACAGGAAGCGATGGATTCTATGGGGATTTCACACTGGAGGGATAGACAGGGACCAGGACAGGAAGCGATGGATTCTATGGGGATTTCACACTGGAGGGATAGACAGGGAGCAGGACTGGAAGATATAGATTCTTGGGGGATGTCACACTAGAGGGATAGACAGGGACCAGGACAGGTAAAGACGGATTTTATTGGGGATATGATGCTAGAGGGATAGACAGGGATGTGGACAGGAAGCGATGGATTCTATGGGGGAATGCCACAATAGAGGCACATGTAGGGACCAGGACAGGAAGAGATGGATTCTATGGTCGGTGTCACCATAGAGGGATAGACAGGTATCAGGAGTGGAATAGATGGATTCTATGGGGTATGCCACACTAGAGGGATAGACCGGGACCATAATAGGAAGAGATGGATTCTATGGGAATTCACACTGGAGTGATGGACAGGAACCAGGCCAGGAAGAGATGGATTCTTTAGGGGATGTCACACTAGATGTATAGACAGCGACCGGACAGGAAGAAATGGATTCTATGGGGGATTCCATGCTAGAGGGATAGACGGGGACCAGGACAGGAAGAGATGGATTGTATGGGGGATGTCATGCTAGAGGGATAGACAGGGACCAGGACAGATAGAGATGTATTCTATGGGGGATACCACGCTAGAGGGATACGCAGGGACCAGGACAAGAAGAGATGGATTCTATGGGAGATGTCACACTAGAGGGATAGACAGTGACCAGGATAGGAAGAGATGGATTCTATGGGGGATACCATGCTGGAGGGATAGACAGGGATGTGGACAGGAAGCGATGGATTCTATGGGGGATGCCACGATAGAGGGATGGAGAGGGATGCGGACAGGAGGAGATCGATTTTATGGGGGATGCCACGCTAGAGGGATATGCAGGGTCCAGGACAGGAAGGGTTGGATTCTATGGGGGATGCCTCACTAGAGGCACACGCAGGGAACAGTACAGGAAGAGATGGATTCTATGGGGGATGCCACGCTAGAGCGATAGACAGGGACTAGGATAGGAAGAGATGGATTCTATGGGGGATGCTAGGCTAGAGGGATACACAGAGGCCAGGACAGGAAGAAATAGATTCTGGTAATTTTGGAGAAAGGTTTCTGGGTTGGGTACCAGGGGAGTAATGGCTCTAGACCTTTGGAGATAAATGTTGGGACTAGAAGCTCTACGGTGGGCATTTGCATTAGGTTATAGATGTTTCAGGAGTAAGAGCAGGACAGGTGTTTGAGCCGGGCTGAAGAGTGATCCTGTCTATGGTCTATGAGGCCAGGGGACATCTGGGTTCCATGTGTGAGCTGGCTAGGATTTTGTTTGCAAATTATGGAAAACAACTAGAACTCAATTATGCAGGGAAATTAGTCCAGAGCAGCAGCGCAGGACCACGTGGGCCAGGCTCTGGGACGGAGGCCTCAGCTGCCCTGCACCTCACCTCTGCAGAGGGATCTGTCCACTGTCCAGCAGCATGGCTCATGGGAGGAGCCACCATGGACTGAAGACACCACCTCTGAAGACATTGGACTGATATGTGCCCTTGGCTCCTAGCCCCCGCTTTCAGGGTAATGATTCCAGTGAACCTGCTGGGGCAGTGACAGCTCTGACAGTGGAGGGAGGAAGGGGCACTCACAGTAAACGTGGCTGCTGCGCCCAGGTTCCTCCAGTCGGTTGATAACAATGGTGCCCAGTGTCTTTGGAGATATTGCCAGCCATGCGCTTTGCTTCTTTCTGTTGGTCCAGCCATATGCAGCTGGTGCATGGTGTGCAGACTCTAGCATCCCACCACTGAAGTCTCCATCAGCCGTGGAGACTGCGACCTTCCGGAGACCTGTAAGGCGTCCTTCTGTCCCAGGACTTCCTTGCTGGCACCTCCCAAATGCAGAGGGGATGACTCGGCACCCCTCCACCTGCCCAGGGGACTCAATTTCCCTCCCATTCAGTGGGTGTGCACCACGCAGGGGAGCAGCTCCTGAGTGTGGGCACGCTGCAGGGGGGTGTTGCTTTTCTGACCTCAGACAAAAAGATCACTGGTTTCCTGCCAGAGAGAGGCGATCCTTCATTTGAAACTCGTAGGTGGCCGGGTGTGGTGGGGCACACTTGTAATCCCCATGCTTGGGAGGTGGAGACAGGTGGATTGTGCAGGTTCAAAGCCAGCCTCAGCTACTTAGTGAGGCTCTTAGCAACTTAGTGAGATCCTTTTCCAAATAAAATACAATTAAAAAAAAAAAGGTCTGGGAGTATAACTCGGAGGTAGAAAGCCTCTGGGTTCCACCACACACACACAAAAATCTCGTAGGTGAAATCAGTTGGCAAATGATTTTGGTTTTGGGGAGTTACATGAAAGAGAAATGAATTTTATTTTTGAGCACTCTGAACATGATATTTGAGCTAATTATTCATTGAGAATTTGACTAACACTTACACACTGTGCTCTGACTTGTGATTCCTTCTAATTCATGGAATTTGCTGTGATACGACAGAAGTCCAAATCTCAGAATTACTGGTTTCATGTGCGAAACAGAAATTTGGTTCTCTGCTTTTTTGCTTTAATGGAGGGACATTATTTTGCAGCTGCATTAAGTTTTGCTTTTTCAGATAAGAAAAAAAAAGTTTCTCATTACCGGTTTTGAGCTTATGTGAAAATTAATAAAATGAAGGTAAGCCAGGCATCCAAGCCAATACTTGGGAGGCTCAAACAGGAGGAATGAACGCAGGTTTGAGGCCAGCCCCAGCAATTTAGGGAGACTCTTCCCAACTTAGACCCTATTTCAAAATAAATAATGATGATGTTGATGATAAAATTGATAAAAGGGCTGGGGTATAGCTCAGAGGTAGAGTGGCCCTGGGTTCAATCCCCACCACCAAAAAATAAAAATGAAAAATAATGTACTTTGAAGGGCATTTATTTATTTATTTTTTGCAGCATTGAGGATGGAACCCTGGGGCACTCTACCTCCAAGTGACACCCCCAGCCCTATTTTTTTCTTTTTAATTTGAAACAGGGTCTCACTGAGTTGCAAAGGGTCTCACTAAGTAGCTGAGGCTGGCTGCGAACCGCAATCCTCCTGTCTCAGCCTCCCGAATGCTGGGATTACAAGTGGGCGCCACCATGCCCGGCTTGAAGGGCATATCTTTTCATTGAAACGTATGAAATTGCCATAGGGTGCCATCTGTATTTGCTGTTGTTTTAATTTTTCCGTCTGTCTTTGTCTAGCGTCTAGCCTAATACTGTTGGTCATTCTTTGCTCAAAAAAAGAAACTTTTTTTTTTTTTTTTTTTTTTTTGGTATTGGGGATTAAACCCTGGGGCATTCTGCTTCCAAGCTGTAGTCCTCAGCCCTGCTTTAGTTTTTGTTTTAAAACAGGCTTTCACAGGGTTACTGGGAATCTTGCTAGTTTGCTGAGACTGGCCTTGAACCTGCGATCCTCCTGTCTCAACCTCCCAAGTACTGGGACTACAGTTGTGTGCCACAAAGCCTGACTCAGTATATCCTTTTTCAATAGCTTTGAACTATGGAACAGTGGGACACCATCCTAGCAATGGAAATACTCAATTGGATAGGTCCATGTGAAATTTGGAAGAAAAAATATTAGGCGATTCCCGTCTGTGCGTACCCCTGCCCCTGGGCTTTGAGCGTCGTAGACTCACTCTCATTCAAGAGGACTCGGCAGTCTAACAACCACTAGTCCTGTAAAGTTCTGCTGTGTTGTGTTTTGTTTTCTTCCAGTTGCTCGGCTTAAAATGATACACGAATGCACCATTCCTTGTTATTTTACTGATGGCTACAAAATTAATGTCTGTTCTAAGTGGTGTAAAATTAATTTTATCGCAAAATGAAGGAGATAAGATTATACGCATTTCTTTTAGCAGCAGAGCTGCTTTCTCTGCCTGTGCTCACGGAGCGTTTCGGACGTCCCTGTCGGGGACAGGTCTGCAGAGGCCGAGGAAGGCCGCCGCGCTGTGGTCGTAGTTAAATGAGGCTTAGTGAGTCCCGAACCGGCCGTCGTCAGGGCCTCTCCGGGCAGGATTGTGTTCTCGGCATGTCTTCCCCAATTCCATGTGTTTGCAAGTGCTTTGGGGTGTAACGCTACACGGAGGGGGGATTTCTTTCCTCTAAAGATCGGTCAGAGCTGGGCGTGGTGGTAACCCCGGTACTTGGAAGCGAAGACAGGAGAATCGCAAATTTGAGGCCAGCCTCTAGAACGTAGCAAGGCCCTCAGCAACTCAGTGAGACCCTGTTTCAAAATAAATAAATAAATAAAATAAAACCGAGCTGGGCCTACAGCTCAGAGGTAGAATGCCCACTCACACACACGACACAGTGGTGACTTTGCTGAACCTTAATTTTCTAGCACTTGGCTGTTGGCTGTGTTGCTTCTGCATGGGTGTCTTCTCAACCAAAGAGCACTCGAGGAACACAACATGGCCTCCTACCGCCTGGAGCAGAAGGCCTCGGCGTGGCTGGGTCCTTCGTGCCGGCTGGGTGCCCTGCCACTGTGGGAACATTCATGCACCTGCTGCGCCGGGGAGACAGGGCACGAGCTAGCGGCCCCCGCGGGCTCACGGAGGCCCGGAACACACCGCAGCTGAGGCCGGAGCCCACGCCAGGCCGCGGAAGTGTTTCCTTGACACACTCGGAAGTGGACTTTTAGGTGCCAGCACTGGGGAACGCTGCAAGCCGCTTCCTCCCTGTGTCCACAGCAAATGCTGCTCCCCGGCATGGCCTCGGGGAGGGCTGGCGCTGCGCGGGGCGCTTCTTGTAAAGCAGGTGCCGTCTGCTGCTTTCAAAGGGCAGCAGACTCTACAGTGTGGGGCAAACTGTTAAGTGCAGTGCGAAGGACAAAGTCAGATGCGCCCAAGCTGGGCTTGTCATGGCTTTAAGGACATTGGGCGGGAGCTTTGTAGACCTCCTGGGCGACCATTTGTAGGCTGCTAATAGGAGAGCCCGGCCAATCTCCTCATTGTACCTACAGACCGCAGCGTGATGGAGGTATGCACAAGACCTCCGCATGCGTGTAATTATCTCTATTCGTGTGTGTGTGTGTGGGGTATGGAGGATTGAACCAGAGACATTCTACCTCTGAACTACACCCTCAGTCCTATTTTATTTTATTTTTCTAATTTTTATTTGACGAATCTGGAATGGAAACCAGAGGCATTCTAACTCCAAGCTCCACCCCTGGCCGTATTTTTTTTTTTTTTTTAACTTTGAAACAGGGTATCACTAAGTTGGCGTCACTAAGTAGCTGGGGCTGGTTGGTCTTGAACCTGTGATCGTCCTGTCTCAGCCAATTCCAGTACCTGAGTACTGGAATTGCAAGCATGCCCCCCCCACACCCAGCTCCCTATTTTACTTTTTTTTTTTTTAGAACAGTCTCCCGACATTGACGAGAGTCTCACTACTTGCAGAGGCTGCCCTCCAACCTGCCATCCTCTTGTCTCAGCCTTCCAAGTACTGAAATTACAGGAAGTACCACCATGCCTGGCTCATTATTGCTTTAAAAAGCAATAATGAGGTTCGGCTAGTTGTGTTTTCTTTTTCTGTGATCCACCGTCAGTAGTGAAAAGGTAGCAGCCATTGCTTGACCTGGTGTCTTTCTCCATTTTTAATTAATTTTTGGCAGTCCTGGGGATTGAACCCAGGGTCGTTCTAGCTTTGGGCTACACCCCAGTCCTATTTGTTTTGAAACAGGTCTTGCTAGGTTGCTGAGAGCCTCACCACGTTGCTGAGGCTGGCCACGAACCTGTGATCCTCCTGTCTCAGCCTCCCGAGTACTGGGATGACAAGCGTGTGCCACCACGCCTGGCTGTGCTGGAGCTTTGCAGACCTGCTTCTGCAGCAGAGTGAAACTCGAGGAACAGGCAGGTCTAAATCAGGATGCAAACATTTTAGACTCTTCGGTAACTTTAGCCCTATTAGAGGAATTATTTATTTTTATAGCTTAAATGAGATGGGCAGATGTGAGTATTTTTAGGGACACGGGGCAGGTGGTGGCCCAGACACACAAGAAGCTGAACTCAGGGTAGAGAGTTCAGATCAGGGCACATGGGCTTTGTATTTTACCTGTGGAGGTGTTTTCAGAAGCTGGGAGAGCAGTGGAGGGCTTCTGTTTGTTTTCCCCAAGTGGCCCCGGGTCTGTGTAATGGTCCCTGCAAAACAGTTCTGAGAGCTGGGCGTGGTGGCGCACGCTTGTAATCCCAGCATTCAGATTAAACAAAGTTTCCTAAACAGAGAGGCTCTTTTTATTATTCCCTCGCCTTGGCTGCGTAGTCACCGCCATGTCTGTTTTTAAAGAGTTACTTCCATCCAGTGCTGAGGTAAGAATACATGAAGAATTTGGCTTAGAGATGATTAGTTTCTTTTTTTTTCATTTCTGTTTTCATTTCTATTAGAAAACATTTTCTCAGACTTGGTATCAGGTATTGAGTATCCATTTGGTCGAGGAATGTGTGTGTGTGTGTGTGTTTGTGTGTGTGTAAACTTATGTGTATATATTATGTATACATATATATACATATGTGTATATAAATGTATACATATATGTATATTTATATATGTACACAGACAGATATGTTTACATATGTGTGTTTATATATGTATACACACACACACACAGTGCAGTTTATCCAGATGTTAACAATTGTTGGATTTAAGTGGAGAAAATTGGTTCAGATGTTCACTGTCTTGCAACTTTTTAGTATGCTTGAGCATTTTCATAATGAAAATGGGGACATAAAACCAAACCTGGAAATCTGAAAAGGAGTCAGTGCTGTAAGAAAGGAACACAGTCTTTCCTGTCGAAGTTAGAAGCCCACATCGACGCTGGAGGCTTTCGTGCCGTGCCTCTGGCTTAGGGCTCCGTTTTGTAACTTGTGAACCTGAGTCAGTGTGTTCTACTCCTGAAGGTACCGGTTTCCTGTTTCTCCTTTTGTAAAATTTGCCCTGTGAAAATTAGCCAGTTGAATCAAAGATTATAAAAGACGTTCTCCAGCCAATGGGGAACGCCAGAGCGGCCTTCATGGTGGGGAATAAAAGGCTGAGCGGCCTGCTCGTCCAGTAACTTGTCTCGGACTTACTTTTGATGTCATGAGTTTTCATTTTCAGCTTCCCGAAAATCCATTTCTAACAACAGGACACGGCATTTTCTTTGGATAAAGATATGAGGAGTTGAAGTTCGCTTGAAATTCTAATTCCTCATGGGGATTTCATCCTCTTGGGTTGATTTTCTTTCTAATAAAGTTATTTTAATAAATAATAATAAAGTTATCTTATTCCTCTGTCAGGCACATAGAAGGAGCTGGGCATGGTGGGCATTCGGGAGGCTGACACAGGAGGATCGCGGTTCGCGGCCAGCCTCAGCTACTTAGTGAGGCCTTTTGCAACTCAGTGAGACCCTGGTTCAAAATAAAGAGTTAAAAATAAGGGCTGGGGGTGTAGCTCAGAGGCAGAATGCCCCCGGGTTCCATCCCCAGTACCCCCCCCCCCACAAAAAAACCAAAAAACAGAAGATGCAAAAGCTCAACTGTGATGTTTTTAAAACAAAAATGCCTATTCACTGCAGACTGTCACAAGGAGTAGAACTGCTTGGAGAAATGCTTACTTGGGAGGCTGAGAAAGGAGGATTTCAGGTTCAAGAGCAGCTTCAGCAACTTAGCAAGACCCTGTTTCAAAATAAAAAATAGGGTTGGAGGAGGTAGAGCCCCGAAGCTTAATCCCTGGTCTGGCAAAAAAAAAAAAAAAAAAAAAAAAGAAATCGAGTTTCTGTGATCATTTCACTTAGATAGCTGTGGGGACAGGTTTCCCGGGGCACAGCCTGGTGGCCGGCTTCCCTTTGGCTGGGCCTTTGCTTTAGAGGCCCGAGCCAGTACTTGGGGAGCACTGATGACAGCACCTCTGTGCTGATTGGTCTGTGCATCTTCCCTCCCGGTCTCCTCGTCTCCTCCTGAGCAGCAGGAGCGCGCATCACGGGTACCTCTAGGTCTCTTCTTCCCAAACTTGACTTCTGCCCGCCCCTCCGACAGTTTACGAGAAGGGACTGCTCCCTCGTCCATGATCCACATGTGCCTTTTTTGAAAACCAATTCAGCGTGGCTGTGCAGAATGGCACGGTCTCCTAGCACGCCAGTGTCCTTTAATTAAACGGTTGTGCTGTTTGTACGCCTCGGTCTCCTCTCTGTCCCCACACACGGGCTTCTCCCGGCTCCGAGACGGTCGTCTTTGATCAGACTTCGTGTCTGAAGTTTGTGGAAGTGTATGGCGTAGGAGTTACTGGCCGCTCGTGGTTTACCTCGTGAGGAGCTGCGTTCTAACAGAGGATTCAAGTGGAAAATGGAGCTTTGATTTATATGACTGTTTTTATAAATGGACTCATGTAAACTGTTAAAATGCTTTCACTTAACTTGGTATTTTTCTGATGTGAAAATGGTAAGGCTCTATAGGCACTCTGTAGGGGTGCCTTTGTAGGGTCCGTCTAGGAGAGTGTTACTCATTTCTTGAATGGGAGGTGTGTTTTATTTATTTACTTACTTTTGGTGGCACTGGGGATTGAACCAGAGACATTCTACCTCTGAGCTACATTCCCAGCCCTATATATATATTTTAAATTGAGAAACACAGTCTCACTAGGTTGCTGAGAGCCTTGCCCATGCGAATCTGCGATCCTCCTTTCTCAGCTGGGGATCCTGGGATTACAGACATGCGCCACATCCAGCTAGAATTGGAGGTATTTTAAAAGGGTTGGCTGGAGAGAGGGGCTGTTGAGCTTTGAAGGAATGTTGGATAAAGACTTATCTCAAGATAGAAGTAGTTTTGAAAACTCTTCTGGGTTTCCTCTAAGGGTTTACCCTTTAAGGAATGCTCTTGAAAAAAAAGCGTGAAGATTTTTGACACCCAGAGGTGCTAAATACTAATGGGCCCTCCTGTGCTATTAGTTTGTCATAAAGGGACGCGTCTCGGCAGTCTTGGTGTTTGGAGTTAGTTGCGTATCAAGTGTGATCACACGCTGACATCCACTTGAGTCCCTGTAGATGATATAATGTTATGCAGATTTAATTACAAAGGAGGTTGCTACAAAATTGTAAATGTCCTCCAGGGACTCATAAAAACACGGAAAGCAGAAGACTCCAATATACTTACTGTCCTCTGCCAGAAGGAGTCCTATGTTCCCCTCAAAGGTGGGAAGTCTGCCAGGTGTGGTGGCGCACGCTTGTCATCCCAGTATTTGGGAGGCCGAGGCAGGAGAATCTTAGGTTTGCAACCAGCCTCAGCTACTTAGTGAGGCCCTCTACAACTTAGTGGAACCAGAGGGTTTCTACCTCTGGGCCATACTCCCAGACCTATTTTCTCTTTTATTTGGAAACAGGGTCTCACTAAGTTGCTGAGAGCCTCACCAAGTAGCTGAGGCTGGCCTCGAACCTGTGCGATCCTCCTGTCTCAGCCTCCCAAGCGCGGGGACTATAAGCGTGCGCCACCACACCCGGCTTCACCTGTATTTTTAAGGCAGAGTTAAATGCTTACTATGAACTCCTGCTTTGGGCTACCATATGTTTGATTTATTTAATCAGATTGTTCCTATACCACAGAGCAAGAAGGGACCTTGGAACCTATTAGCACTGCCTCCTCGGTCTGAGCCAGAGCACAGGCCTTATTAATTATTCATGATGACATTTTATATGTTATTTTACTTTTCCTAATTACCCGAGTCTGTATAATTAACCTTTCATTTAGTTAAAGCACTTAACATTAGGCAGGGATGTAATTACAACTATTTTTAAAAGTATATGGAAGAATTTTTAAGAATCTTTCATTGGAAAGAAAAGGATCTTTCCCAGTTCCATGGTGAATTTTCTACTTGTCAAGAAATATCTTGGATTACTTAAACAAAAAGCAAAAAAAAAAAAGGGCCCCAAATAAAAATGTGTAATGTTCTCAAAGGTGGCTTGCAGCTTTATTAATCTCATATTTTGCTTCTTGGATCAGTGATGGGGTTCTGGACTATATCTTTGATATTCTTTTTTTTGGGGGGGGGTACTGGGAATTGAACCCAGGGGCATTCTACCTCTGACCTACACTCCCAGCCCTATTTTTATCCTTTATTTTGAAACAGGCTCTCACTAAGTTGCAGAGGGCCTAAGTAGCTGAGGCTGGCCTCGAACCTGTGATCCTTCTATCTTGGCCTCCTCAGTACTGGGATTACAAACGTGCACCACCACATCCAGCTCTACATCTCTGATTTTTCTAACATGTCAGCAGAGCAGGGCATTGAGTGTAGAGACAGCCTAGTCCCAACTTGTTCTTTGGTGATTGAGAAAATAAATTATCTCCCACAAGACAGATCTGAGTGGAGCTCCTGGGGAGTCACCGTGGCCATTCTCCCCTCTGAGAAGCCTGGAATCAGCTCCAGTTGGAAGTCCGTGGGAGGCCCGGGAAGGTGGCACCCACTTGCAACTCCAGTATTGGGTGTCCAAGACAGGACAGGAGGATCGTAGGTTCCAGGACAGCCACAGTAAGTCGTGAGACTCTCGTCAACCTAGCGAGACCCTGTTTCAAAATAAAAAATAAAATGGGGCTGGGGGTGTAGCTCAGAGGTAGAATGCCCCTGGGTTCAATTTCCAGAGTGCCCCCTCCTTCACACACACACACACACACACACACACACACACACACACACACACGCAGTCTTAGGGACAGGAGCCCAGTCTGCTTCTCCTTACTGTTCAGGATACTGTTAGTATACTGTGATCTAGGAAGAATTTAGTCCACATCTGGCTAGAGTGGGCTCTGCTGGAAAATTACATAGAGAGATAAGGGTGGCCGGCGTTATAGGCAGGGTGCCGCGTCTTGGCTGAGTGGCTTCTCACCTAGCACGTCATGTCATCCTTCTCTGTTCGGTCGTCACCCTGACTTGGGGGCACCGGAAGGCCTTTTTTTTAAAGCAACTGCCGCAGTGACTCATATCTGGGCGGCCTCAGGCCCAAGTTCCAGGAAGGAGAGGCAGGCGCCGTCCGTCCCTGGGGGCCGCGGCTGATTTCATGGAGATGACGGCCTGTTTACCTCTTTGTCACATAGTGAATCTGAGCTTTGTCTTGTAGGTGTAGGTGACAGCCTCAACTGAGGAAATGAGAAGTGTCATACCCAGATGTGGGCGCGCAGGGCAGGAACCCCGGACCCAGCACAGAGGAGACAGTGGGGGGACAGCCTCAACGCCCCATCCTGAGGCTTCTGCTTTGCTGCAGGTGTCTGTGTCCCAGTCCTTTGACTGTGTCTTTGAGTCCACATTCTCACCTGCAGAATGGAATCATAACTGCACCTCGCTGGGCATGGTGGCGCACACTAGTAATCCCAGCATTAGGGAGGCTGAGACAGGAGGATTGCGGTTCGCAGACAGCCTCAGCTACTTAGTGAGGCCTTTTGCAACTCAGTGAGACCTTGTTTCAAAATAAAGCATAAAAATAGGGCTGGAGGTGTGGCTCGGAGGTAGAATGCCCCTGGGTTCCATCCCCACTACCACAATAAATAAATAAATAAATAAAATAAAATTCATCCAGTTGCAGGTTAATTTCTTGTTTGTTTGTTGTTTGTGTTTTAGGTAACAGGTCCCTATTTCCAGGTTAAAATGGCAGTGTCCATTGAGGCTTGCTGACTTACTATTTTCTAGCAGATTGGGAAGTCATTGTTTTAGTCCTGTTCTTTTTTCTTTTTTTTTTTTTTTTTTGTGGGTCTAGGGATGGAACCCGGGGACATTCGACCTCCGAGCTACACCCCCTGCCCTAGTTTTTATTCTTTAGTTTGAAACAGGGCCTCAGTAAGTAGCTGAGGATGTCTGCGAACCGCGATCCTCCAGTCTCAGCCTCCTGAATGCTGGGATTACAAGTGTGCGCCACCATGCCCGGCTTCCTATTCTTTAAACCTTGTTGTCCCTGGCCACCGCTGCCCTGTCCCCCTGGGGAGCTGTGTGGAGTGAGCTTCGACAGTGTTAGAAGGTTCTGTTGGATGCTGGAAGCTGGAAACTCAGCACAAACTGCATGTAGCCGAGTCCAGCATCTCACTGGCCCTTCTGGATGGAGCAGAGAACAGGGGCCCGTTAGTAGAGCGCTGCTCACCAGGAAAGAAGCCCGTGCATAATGTCTAATTTAGGAGTTGGCTGCTGCCAACGTAGGATGCATTGAAATTTTGATAGGACTTAAATTTTTTTTTTTTTTTTTCCCTGCATGGAAGCTAGTGTGCGTCTAGCTCTTAGTCATCGTCATGGGACTTCATGCTGATTGGCCTGGACCTGGCAGAGGGAGGCCCGCTGCCGACAGCCCTCGCCGGGCAGTCCACGGGGCCAGTTGGTGAGTGGATAATAAGGGGTTTGTTGTCTGCGGGCTGCAGTTGAGTTCAGGCTGCTTTGTGTCAGCAGGCGGAGCGGCCAGATGAAGAAGGGACTCGTCATTTGAGTTGACAGGTTCTTATCTTCATAGTGGACATCAGGGCCTTGGATCTAAAATGCAGGTGACTATTTAGTCCAAATGTGACCGAAGGTAATCTTCCCTGAGCATCTCTTGAAGATGGGTAGGGACTTTCTGACTTCCCGCGGTCCTTGTGTGTGTGCTCCGCCCACTGGGTGGGGTGCCTGGCTGCACCAGCCCAGGGCTTTTGCCGGAGGCTGGAATGTGCTTAGGGATTTATTTGCTCTTGGGACTCGGCTCTCTGTCCAAACACACCCGTTTCCTTTTTTTCCTTGTCTCTGTGTTTTCTTTTTCTTTTTTTGTAGTACTGAGAAT
Source organism: Muscardinus avellanarius (assembly GCF_963383645.1). NCBI lineage: Eukaryota > Metazoa > Chordata > Mammalia > Rodentia > Gliridae > Muscardinus > Muscardinus avellanarius. The sequence goes on from NC_137806.1 coordinate 30,063,464, forward strand.
GGGACCTAGGGTCATTCTACCTTCGAGCTCCACTAGCCCTAGTTTTATTCTTTATTTTGAAACAGGGTCTCTGAGCTGCAAAGGGCCTCACTAAGTAGCTGAGGCTGTCTGAAAACCACAGTCCTCCAGTCTCAGCCTCCCCAATGCTGGGATTACAAGTGTGCGCCACCACGCCTGACTGTAGTCGTGTTCTTCAAGGCTGTGTGCATAGTGCACGTGCACACACTCCTGTAGCGAATTTAACAGATTACACAACCGTCAGCATACCAGAGTTATCTTGTGGCCGGGCGGGCATGGTGGTGCAGTTTGTAATCCCCGCGCTTGAGAGGCTGATACAGGAGGATCACGCAGGTTCAAAGCCAGCCTCGCTGGCTTAAGAGACCCTGGTTCCCAGATAAAATATAAAATAGGTCTGGGAGTGTAGCCTGGAGGTAGAAGGGTTCCATCCCCAGTACCACCAAAAAAAAAATTTTTTTTTTTTAAAAAGTCTAAGAAAATAGGGGCTGGGGTATAGCTCAGGTCCAATGCCCTTGGGTTCCACCCCCAGTACCACAAAAAACAAAAAACAAAAAACAATAAAAAACCAGGCATTCCGATCCTGTCAGCCAACAAGAATTCGAGGAAGGCCCCTACCACAGCTCTGCCTGAGCCACCATGCCTGGCTCTTATTTTTATTATTATTTATTTATTTATTTATTTATTTTTGTGGTGCTGGAGATGGAACCCAGGGACATTCTACCTCTGAGTGACACCCTCTGCCCTATTTTTTATTCTTTATTTTGAAACAGGTTCTTACTGACTTGTAAAGGCTCTCACTAAGTAGTAGCGGAGGTTGGCCATGAACCGCCATCCTCCTGTCTCAGCCTCCCAAATGCTGGGATTACAAATGTGTGTCACTACACCTGGCTCTTATTTTTATTTATTTTTTTATTTTTATTTTTGCAGTACTGGGGATGGAACCCAGGGGCATTCCACCTCCGAGCTATACCCCCAGCCCTATTTTTTATTCTTTATTTTGAAACAGGGTCTCACTGAGTTGCAATGGGCCTCACTAAGTGGCTGAGGCTGCCCATGAACTGGGATCCTCCTGACTCAGCCTCCCGAATGCTGGGATTCCAAGCGTGCGCCACCACGCGCGTCTTATTTTGATTTTTGAATCAGGGTCTCGCTGGGTTGCTGAGGGCCTCACTACTTGCCGAGGTTATCCTGGAGCCTGCGACCCTCCTGTCTTAGCCTCCCAAGTACTGGGATTACAGATGTGTACCACCAAGCTCGGATTGTTACACTTCCCAATTATAGAACGTTAACTCCTGGATCAATGAGCGAGAACGGACCCAATAAAAGTAATATTACAAGATGCGAGGCAAGTGCTTTACCACTGAGCTACACTCTGAGTTCACGACTTGCTTAATCTTGCTGAGCTTCTGTGTCTGCAGTCATGGAATGGGGATGATGCCCGGCCCCTTCCCCACCATGAACGGCAGCATGGGTCACAAAGCATCCCTCTGGTGTTAATTGTGCCTTCAATTTGTGGTATCTTATTTCACTTAGTTACAACTCAAATTGTGTTCTGCTCATGCATGACGGTCTTGGACCCATCTCACTCTTGGGTGTGGGGAGGACTGGGTAGTGGGTCCTCAGGGAGCACCATGGCCTTGGGTGCCTCTGTGTGTGACTTTGAACCCCACTATGATAAATAATTACATGCAAATCAAAACTACCCCAAGAGTTCACCTAACCACAGCTAGAATGGCAATCATTCCAAACACAAACAACAACAGATGCTGGCGAGGATGTGGAGAAGTGGGAACTCTAAGACATTGTTGGTGGGATTGCAAATTAGTGTGGCCACTTTGGAAAACAGTATGGAGAATCCTCAGAAGAATGGAAACAAATCTACCATTCGATCCAGCAATACCACTTCTGGGTATCTACCCAAAAGATAGGAAACCAAACTACCAAGCTAATGCATGTGTATCTATGTTCATAGCTGCACAATTCACCATAGCCAAACTGTGGAACCAGCCAAGATGCCCATCAACAGATGGATTACAAAACTGTGGGATATGTACACAATGGAATTTTACTCAGCCATAAAGAAAACACAATTACGTCATTTACAGGGAAATGGATGGAAGTGGAGGACATTGTGCTAAGCGAGATTAGTCAGTCACAAAAATAAGAAATCGGATGCTCTGCCTAATATACGGAAGCTAGGGAGAAAAAGAGTCCTAGGAGGAGCTCTAGATGGAGAAGGAGATTCTATAGATGAGGAAATAATGCGACCTAACTGAGGGGACGGGGGCAGAGGAACATTCCCTAAGGTACCAGATGTCTATTCACAAACATCAAAGTCAGTCACTAAGCCAAACAGGAGAAGGAGGGAGGGGGAGGGAATGGGCGGGAACTGGGGAAGGGCCGAGTGAGTGCATTTGGGCCTGTACCTCTTGTGCTCCATTAAGATGTATGACTACAATTCACCGATAAAATAATTAAAAAAAAGTTTTCAGAAAACATGTTCGCAAACTTCTTTTTTTTTCTTTCTTTCTTCTTCTTCTTCTCATACTGGGGATTGAACCCAGGGGCGTTCTACCTCTGAGCTACATTCCCAGCTCTTTTTATTTTTGGTTCTGAAACAGGGTCTTGCTAAATTGCGGAGGCTGTTTAACCTGCGATCCTTCTGTCTCAGCCTCCCAAGTACCAGGATTACGGTCACACGCCACTGCGCCCAGCTTCCCCAAACATTTTCAAACAAGTCAGAAGCAAGTAATTTTTCTCAACACCCCCCCCCCCCATCTCTTTCCTCCTGATTCCCACTTAAAGCCAATGCGGATGTATTCTGACATGTGGCTTTATTACTGGCTGGGGGCTTCCCAGCGGTAATAAATCATGCGACATTTTCATGTTAATCAGTGTTCTTACAGAAAGCCATTTTTAATGGCTGCTTGGCACGTAGCGGGTTTCTGAACCCCGAGAGTATCTATTTTATACAAGGCAGGTGGAGCTGCAGTTGTTGAAAATGTCACACGTAGCCGGGCGTGGTGGCGCACGCTTGTATTCCCAGCCTTTGGGAGGCTGAGACTGGAGGATCGTGGTTCGCGGACAGCCTCAGCTACTTAGTGAGGCTCTTTGCAACTCAGTGAGACCCTGTTTCAAAATAATTAATAAAAAATAGGGATGGCGGTGTAGTTCAGAGGTAGAATGCTGCTGAGTTTCATCCCCAGTACCGGGGGAAAAAAAGGCACATGTCATCTGTGGAGAGGCTGGGAGGAGTGGGCGGAGGGCCAAAGATAGCTTCAATGTCCAGTCCTTGATGTTGTGGTACCAAGAGCGGGAATTCCATAGGATGATGTCTCTCTCTCTCTCTCTCTCTCTCTCTCTCTCTCTCTCTTGCCCTGGGGACTGAACGTAGGGCATTCTACCTCTGATTCACACTCCCTTTCCTTTTTTTAAAATTTATTTTGAACCATAGTCTCACTAAGTTGCTGAGAGTCCCACTGAATAGTTGAGGCTGGCCTTGAACCCACGTTCCTCCAGTCTCAGCCTCCCGAGTACTGGTATTACAGACTTGCATCACCCCTCCTGGTAGGATGATGGTCCTTGATGCGTGCCAGAGACCAGCAGCCTCACCATCTCCCGGAAACCTGTCAGAGATACAAAGTCTCGGGCCCCACTGAATTCCAGCCAGAGGCCCCTTGTCCCAAGCCTTCTGGGCAATCCAGCTGCAGGCTGACGTTTGAGGACCCTCCTTGATATTTGTCATCCACAAAGAGGCCTTTTGGCCGTATCTGCAGAGTCTGGTGGAAAGCAAGACCACCCATGAGCACGCACGATCAGCCGATTGGAGACTGGCTGAGACACGGAGGACGCGGGAAGCTTAGGCAGGAGGCCAGATGACCAAGAGATGGCTCAGATCTGGGAGGCTGCAGACCGTGGCCGAGGAATCCAGGCGTAACCTCAGAAAGGGACTTTAAGGGCTGAATAAAGAAAGAGTAACGGGTCGGCCTTGGGCTGTTTTCTTATCAGGAGGGACTGGACAGGCAACTCCTTTTGGGTAAATATTTTGATGTCAACAAGTCATAGGAGAAATTTGTTTGTAATGAAGTGGGTCTCCTCTTTCTACTCAGCACAGGCTTTAGTCTGGTGTTTTGCTTAATCAGTACAGGGTTAAAAACTTTGTGCCAGGCATGGCGGTTCACAGCTGCAATCGCAGAGCTTGGGAGGCTGAGGCTGGAGGATCGTAGGTTCTAGGCCAGCCTTGGATAGTGAGACCCTTGGCAACTTAGTGAGACCCTGTTTTAAAATAAAAAATAAAAAAAGCTGAGGATGTTGTGGGGAGGTGGAACGGCCCTGGGTTCAATCCCCAGTACAAAACCAAAAAAACAAAACCCAAAACTTGAATTTGAGAGCCTCCCAATCCCCAGCCCCAGTGTCAGCCCCTCCCAGCTGGCTGCTCCCGAAGGTGTCTGTGTTTACGCTGGGTTTCAACCTCTGGTACCTTTTCCTGAGATCAGGCTTCATCCACAGCAACCCCTGTGGCATCCAGCACTGCTGTCCTGGCATTGGAAGCAGCCATTCTCCTTCTCTGTTTGGTCTAATTATTTCCTCTTAGCTTGTATTTTATTTCCCCCCTTTTGCGATTTTGGTGATAGAGATAAGAAAGATCAGGTCTGACTCTCTGAGCCCCTTTCCAGACAGGATTCTGGGATTCACGATAACGCAGATAATTCCACCTATTTATTTGTTTATGTGATCATTTGCGAGCAACCCAGGTCTTTTCTGTGCTGAACTCTCAGCTTGGTAGCTCTGACCTCTCCTGGAGGATGGTGGGGTGCAGGGGCCCTGACCCGCTCCCTCCCGGGGCTCAGCCATGAGCCAGAATTGAGGTAAGCGGTGTGCACTGCGGTAGAAGCTGAACACACGATGACGATTGTGCTGGGGATTGTACCCAAGAGCATTCTACCTCCAAAATAAAATAGGGCTACACCCACGGCCCTATTCTATTTATTTGTGTGTGTGTGTGTGTGTGTGTGTGTGTGTGAGAGAGAGAGAGAGAGAGAGAGAGAGAGTGAGAGAGAGAGAGAGAGAGACAGACAGACAGACTCAGGGGCTAATTCTATCTCTGAGTTATCTACCCCCAGCCCTTTTTTTTTCTTTTTTTCGGTATTAGGGATGGAACCCAGGGGCGCTCTACCTCCGAGCTCCACTCCCAGCCCTATTTCTTTTCTTTTCTTTCTTTCTTTTTTTTTTTTTTTTTCTTTCGGTACTAGGGATGGAACCCAGGGGCATTCTACCTTTGAGCTCCACCCCCAGCCCTATTTTTTATGCATTATTTTGAAACAGGGTCTCACTGAGTTGCAAAGGGCCTCACTAAGTGGCTGAGGCTGTCCGCGAACCGTGATCCTCCTGTCTCATCCTCCCAAAGTCTAGTTCACTATCTTTTGTTATTATTTGTTTGTTGCTGGGGGTTGAATCCAGGGGTATTCTACCTCTGAGCTGTAGCCTCACCCTTTGCATTTTTTATTCTGAAACAGGGTCTTGCCAGGTTGGGAAATGGAAGAGGTTGGTTTAGAACCTGCAATCCTCCTGCCTCAGCCTCCCAAGTACTGGGATGACGGGTGTGTGCCTCCACACCTGGGTAGCTCACTGTGTATCCTGCTGCTCCCAGTGGCTCCCAGCTCTTGGGCCCTGTCAGTTCTTCTTAAATGCTTACATAAATGAACTAACCCCAACTCAACATTCGCACCCGGGGTTAAACACCGCTCCCTGGACACGTGGCCTTTGGAACATGAGTTTTATCTTTATATAGTAAAGGGCATTCTGAGTGTAAGTCCAAGTTAACATTAGATACCTAATTAATCAAATTGACTTCAGATACAGAGTTGTCATTGGACCAGTGACTATGTGACTATGGTGCTTTGTTATTGGTTAGTGGAAAGTGTTTTTTTGGGGGGGGAAGGGGGACAGGAGCAGGGAGGAGGACAAAGCCCTTCAGGAATCTGCACTGTGGTCTGAGCAGATTTCCAGAGCTGGAGCCAGCAGCTGCTGTATTAGCAGCCCCGGCAGATGTCTCAGGGAAGCATTACTAATGGAATTCCTAAAATAATGTCTTTTCTTAAGGTGCAGTAGGGAAGATTGACGTATATGCAGAGCTGAAATGGCATATCTGGACAGAAAGAAAATGAAATTATACCGAAGAAAGTAGATGGTTTTTAAAAAGTCAGACTGTGGCATTTTTGGGGGAAAAACACAAACCTTTTTGTTGGTTCTTAGACTTGTTTAATAAAATTCATGTGAGGTTGTTGTGGATTTGAACTGGGCACGTGTACTGGGACCGTCAGACCTAACCAATTCAGAGATGAATCCAGAATTGAGCTGTGCCTGCTCGCAGGACGTCCTGTAGGCAATTAACTACTTATTTGCTTGCCTAAGCTGTAGCCAATTCAGTTGTTTTCTATCTGTCGATTTAGTGAGATGGATCCACGTTGTACTTGAGGCGCTCAGAACCTGAGTGTTAGGGTTTTTTTTTGGGGGGGGAATCATTTTATTTTTCTTTCTCAAATAAATCTTAATGACCCAGTCCTTGGGAAGTGAGACAGGAGGATCTCAGGTTTGTAGCCTCTGCAACTTAGCAAGACTCTGTTTCAAAATAAAAAAATAGGGCTGGAGGTATAGCTCAGAGGTGGACCGCTCCTGGGTTTGATTCCCAGTACCAAATAAATAATAAATAAACCTGATTGGATTTAATTGGCCTAAGAAAGTTTTCTTATTTCCTTCTATGCTATGAAGAATTTTCCTTTTAACAGACCTTAGTGGAGTCTTAAGTCACGTTTTAGGTTGTAAGCTAGTGATAGTCCTCTTGGGAATTAGATTAACCTGTTATTCTTTTTGTTGTCATGGTGCTGGGGATTGAACCCGGGGGCATTCTACCTCTGAGCTCTACCTCCAGCCTTATTTTATTTTTTATTTTGAAACAGGGCCTCACCAATTTGCAAATGGCCTCACTAAATTGCTGAAGCTGGCCTGGACCCTGCACAATTCTCCTGTCTCAGCCCCCCCCACCCCCCCAGTACTGAGATCACTGGTACCACGCTGCCTGGCCAGCTGTTATTCTTTATTTTGAAACAGGGCCTCTCTAAGTAGCTGAGGCTGTCCGCAAACCACGATCCTCCCGTCTCAGCCTCCCGAATGCTGGGATTACAAGCGTGCACCACCACGCCCGGCTTAGCTGTTACTCTTTTATATCATCAGCAATAGAAAGGAAGCCCTGTCAGGTGTTCTTTGCTCACTGCCTTGGCGAGGCTTTGTCTGCATTATCTTATCTCTACCCCATCAGATCCCTAGATGTAAGTAATTGTTACCCACACTGAGAGAATCAGACACCAGGGCTAAAGGATCTCAGTAAATTGGAATATCCCGCCAGGATTGCATAGTGGGTCCCGCTAAACCAAGGGGCACATATTGGAGCAAATCTGTGACCTTATTTACATATCCCATTCTTCCCTTTCCAATTCATGACTGTGTGGCAGCTCCCCGCCAACGCTGTGTGGGGGCTACCGTGCACGCACGAGTGTTTTACAAACAGTATACAATACATTTCGTCCGATGTCCCTGCCCTGGAGTCGAAATCCATCTGTGGCCCTCAAGCCTTGCATCTCTGTCTCCCACACTCAAAATAAATGTCTTGGATTTTAAGATCCTTCACTTCTGGGTACTTGGGCCTCCAGAAGACCAAACATAAAAACCTGCTAGGTGCAAACCAATTTCGTAAGCTTAAACTTGGGGCCTGACTTATCACTAGAGTTGAAAAAGAAAGAAACCTAAAAAAATTAGGGAAAAGGAAACCCCACAATAATGGAATAAAACACAAATAAAAATATTTGGTATTAGAAAAGTATGGACAGTAATTAACTGGCCGTAAACATTTGGCTGCGTGCTTGCCTAAGCTGTGGCCATTTAAGTTGTTTTTCTAGGTGTCAATTCAGTGAGGCAAACACATGAAAATACATTCCGTGGTGCAAAGATCAGCTGTAGAATTCTTATGCAAATATGCTCGAGCCCCCTGCGGCTCTGATAATGAACGCTGGTGTATAATTTTGATTCAAAATATTTTAGTGGAGTCACACCCAGGTCGTGCAAGCAAAAACACTTAGTCGGGCATCAGGAGGGCAGTTTACTTGAGCCAGTAGGACTTGGGTCCAAAGGGGACGGAGGCCCCCATAAGCACGGAGCACGGTTATTATTTTAATTATCATGTTCCTGGTTTGGTCCGTCCAGCGTGTCTGCATGGACAGGCGACTCCTCTCGTGCTCAGATGCCATTAGCCCAGTGTCTTCTGCTTTAGAGCCCGGGACAGCTGGCAACCTGGGCTCACCTGGCCTCAGCTGGAGGGGCGTGACCATCAATTAAGCCACCCTCTGCGGGCTCGGGGCACGAGGCCCACGTGCACGTGAATCCATTCGTGGTGTGGGCAGGGATGGCGTGGAGCACGCTGCTGTGCCCCTCTCTGTGCAGGTGAACCTAGGTAAAGTAGAACCTTTATAAGTCTGCTGTGCGAAGCGCGTGCGAGAAGGCGGGTATTTGCGCTCAGCTCTTTCACGTCGGCTGCTGGTTTGGTCAAGTGCTGGAGAAGAGAGAGGCCGAGGCAGTCCGGGCGGCTCCAAGCCAGGACTCAGCTGCCGTTGCAGGCTCTGAAGGGGTGCACTGGAGAATGCGGGACCCCAGGGCAGCAAAGAACTAGGCAAGGAGGTAGACGGGTTCGCCTTTGGAGACCCTGGCGCCTTGGCTTTACTTTGGCGAGGTCTGTTTCAGACTTTTTTCCACGCAGAAGTCCTGGAGAGGTAGGTGCTGAAGGCAGCGAGCTTCTAACTTTTTAAAAGAGCAACAGGAGGAGATACGAGGGCCCATGCTTTTAAATAGAAACCTCAATTTCTAACGAAGTTCTGTGAAGGGTGCAGTCAGGTTTTCTCTTAACGACACACTTCTGCTTAAAAGTCCATGCCCCCCATAACTGAAGGTGGCATGGCATTAATAACCACAGCGTGGTTCTGGTTTAATTTCATCTCATGGAGTAAAAGCCTCCCCCCTCCCGTGCCACCGTGGGTGAGGTTGAAATAGGTTTTTGAAGCCGAAATTGGGAAATTAGAAATGTCTGTTTTACATATATATGTCCTTCCAGGCTTCTCTTCCAGGTAGCGACAAGCCAAGCCTTCCAGAGGAAAACGGGATTCTGGACCATAGTTTGGCTTCATCCCGGGGACAGTTCTCGTCCTGCGAAGCGCTTAAGGGCTGTATTCCCAGTGAGTCTGCGGTTTTCCGAAGGCTGCTGGGCGCGTACTTGGGCTGCCGCTGCTTATCTGGCGAGGTCTTGTTCCTGAAGTCATCCCATGGTTTCATTCTGTACCTACGTGGTAGTTGCACAAAAGCAAACAAGCGTGTAATCAACAGCTAAGTTACTCGGCAGCCCCCACTATAAAGGGTTCCAGAGTTGAGTGTACCAGGCAGAAACTCACGGTCACCTGCAGCACGGACAGTGAGTGGGTATTTTTAATGCTGAGATGGGGCCCGCGGGCTGGGTGCAGCGCGTCTCGACGCTCCGTGTGAAACCCAAGCAGCAGCTGCTTATTTGAGAAATGTGGGTAGGTCAGCTGACTCAGCCAGGGTGCTGTGCGGTTGGGGTGAGGGGTCTGGGGCCACGTCAGGAGCAAGGAGTTCAGATTTGCTCGGCAAGTGTTCCAAATCTTTCCAAGCCTGTGAGTTGGCCAAGACTGGGCTGTCCTGTAATTCCGGGGTGTGGGGCCCCTACCCCCCCACCCAACCCTCTGGAGATACTTCTGTACATCAAAGGGTTACTTAAGTATCAGAAGCAAACTACTTAGACATGCCTGAAGCTGGAGGTGGTGGTGCACGCCTGCGATTCCAGTATTTGGGAGGTTGAGGCAGGAGGATCTCAGGTCTGAAGACAACTTCAATTCAGTGAGGCCTTCAACTTAGACCTTATTGTCAAAAGATGAAATAGGGCTAGGACGTAGCTTTAGAAGGCTTCTGGGTTGAAGCTGCAGCCTGCCCCCCCCCAATATGCACACAATCTTTATTTTTTGTGGTACTAGGGATGGAACCCAGGGGCCTCCTACCTCTGGGCTACACTCCCAGACCTATTTTATATTTTATTTGGAAACAGGGTCTCTTAAGCCAGCTGAGGCTGGCTTCGAACCTGTGCGATCCTCCTGTCTCAGCCTCCCAAGCGTAGGGATTATAAGTGCACCACCACGCCTGGTGTACACACACATGCCTGAGCCAGGTGTGGCGATACACACTTGTAATCTTAGTACTTGGGAGGCTGAGACAGAAGGACTGTAGGTTCAAGGCCAGCCTTAGTAACTTAGAGCCTGTTTCAACAAAATTTTGGTCTGGGATGGTAGCTCAGAGATAGAATACACCTGGATTCAGTTCTTAGTATTTCAAAAGACAAAACTGAAAAAACCCCGTTTTGCAAACTTGCAACTTGTGTATTATAACTGATATTTGCCTTAAGTTTTGCATTTTCCTCAATGTCAGTGTTTTGAAGCAAAGTGTTATTTTTGAAGCTACCCTGGGACGCTGTGCTGGGCTTTGAGTACGTTGGCGAGCTGGGTGGACGGGGGCTTGCCGTCCCGACCAGGATCTAGTTACTGCTTACACGCAGCGCCCATGGTGCTTGACAGCAAGGTCCGTTCCCACCACAGTATTAGTCGCCCCGGGTTGACAGGTGAGTGCACTTGGGGAGGGCAGGGGTAGAGGGGAGGGCAGCTTCCTGGTAAAGGTTACTTCTAAGAGAACGGAGTCGGGAAGGTGCTCCTGTGGGACAGGGGACATTTAGCCCACAGAGGAATGAAGACTTCCATTCACTGAGGTAACCGGTACGTGGCTTTGAAACACTGCACCAGAGGAAATGGAGAAATATCTGTAGTGGAATTGGGTCCCAAGGACATTGCTTATGACTTCTAGCTTGGCAAGAAGGTGGCGGCAGTGCCATTAATTAGAAGGTCTGTATTGGAGCCAGGTGTGGTGATGCACGCTTGTGTAATCCCAGCATTTGGGGGGCCGAGACCAGAGGATTGTGGTTCGCGGACAGCCCCGGCTACTTAGGCCCTTCACAACTCAGACCCCGTTTCAAAAATAGACTGAAAGCCGGGTGTGGTGGCACACGTTTGTAATCCCCACGCTTGAGAGGCGGAGACAGGATCACGCAGGTTCGAAGCCAGCCTCACTGGCTTGAGACTGTTTCCAAATAAAATATAAAAGAGGTCTGGGAGTGTAGCATGGAGGTAGAAGGGTTTCATCTCCAGTACTACCAAAAAAATAAAACTAAAAAACATGGCTGGAAATGTAGCTTGGAGGTAGAATTCCTCTGGGTTCCATCCCTAGTATCCCCAAAAGTCTGGGGGTGTAGCTCAGAGGTAGAATGCCCCTGGGTTCCTTCCCCAGTACTGCAAAAAAAGCTTTTCCTAGTGCATGCTCTATACCATGATAATAAGCTGTTTAATTCCTTTAATCTCTGAAGTAACCTGGGAGACAGGCTCGACTCTGACCTCGATATTTTCCACTGGAAACCTGTGGGAAGCTGTTGGCGCCGCTGGCGAGCAGGAGCCCGTAGATCAGCCTGGCTGTGATGGGGGTGGATAGCATGGCTTGCTACCTGGCGCTCCTTATGCAGTCATAGCTAAAATAGTCATAAGGTTGCCTGGAATTAGACCAAACTGGAGGCTGCTTAGAGATGGATCAGGAGTCTCTGGGGGCAGCGGGGGGCAGGGGGTACAAAAGAAGAGGTCCTGGGAAGAGAAGGGGTGTGTGAGCCTTGGGTCTGATGGGTTGGGTTCTAGGGAGCAAGGCGTATGCAAGCAAAGGGGGCTACTGGCAGAAGTAGAAAGCAACGTTGCCCGGTTGGAGGGGGTAATCGGGGGAAGGCAGATGGACAGCCGGAGGATGAGCTTGGGTAGGATGAGCCTAGGAGGGAAGCTTGTGGAAATCGCCAAAGATGAGCCCGGCTGGTAACGATCATGCAAGGAGACGCAGTTGTTGAAAGAAAGAAAAGCTGAAGCTGGAAGTGTGGCGTTTACTTAAGCACCACTGGGGCGGAGCATGGGGCGCACGCCTGCAGCCCTAGCACCTGGGAGGCTGAGCCGGGAGGATTGGGAGTTCAAAGCCAGCTTCTGCAACGTAGCGAACCCCTGCTTCCAAAAACAAAACTAGGGTGGGGGGAGGTGCAGCTCAGGAGTCTGTTTAATATGAGAGTGTTACTTGGGCGGTGGCCAATCGTGCCAAAGCTGAGAGCACTAGCTGGTTAGCAACTAAGGTGATGAGTCTTAACGTTGATCAGCTCGCAATTTGACTTTCTCAGGTAGCTTAATAGAATTTTCATTAGAACAGACTGGCCTATGGAATATTCTAAAGGTGTTCATCCTCCCTGTGTCCTAGAACTAAATAGGTTTTTGTTGGCTGTATTTGCATTGTGGTTAAGACTATATTCTTTGTGGTACTGGGGATGGAACCCAGGGGCATTCTACCTCCCAGCTATATCCCAGCCCTATTTTTTTATGTTAAACAGGGTCTCACTGAGTTGGAAAGGGCCTCACTAAATAGCTGAGGTTGTCCACGAACCCGGATCCTCCTGTCTCAGTCGCTCAAATCCTGGGATTACAAGCATGTGCCACCATGCCCAGCTACCATATACCTTCTCAATTGTTACTTTGAAATGGATGGCTTCAGGGGGATCAAAATGATTCTCCCCTCTCGCCCAACCAACCTGATACATCTGACATGAATTAGCTAAGGTATCTTTTTTTAATGTAGGATGAATAGTTTGAAAAATCTTCCTGGGTGGGGAAAGAAAAAGACTGATACATGCATATATGCCTATTGTGAATCTTCCAGGGATGATTATAATGCACCAATAACTTAAAAGCTTTCTGGATGATCCCATCTTGCTGGAGGGGAAGGTGGCTGCTGAGAATCGCTGTCCAGTAACGGGACGGATGTCTTCTGGGATGCTGAGCTTTTTTTTACAATCTAGGGCTTTAAGATTTAAGAAAGATATATTCAAGGGCAGAATGTTGGCTTTCTCGAGGGAGATATCTTTTGGGGTAAATATTCATCTGAGAATTTCTCCACCTGGAAAGCTAACTTCTTGGGTAAAGGAAATTCAAGTGGTCACCCACTCAAGGGCCATGTTGGGAAAGACACTCGCTTGCTAAGGGAGCGTTACTATCTATAAAGGGCTCATCACTAGGGGCTGGGCTGCTGTTTTGATCTATAGTGTGGAAGATTCTTGATTTTTCTTTGCAAGGTGAATGGTTTTAATATCTCCCTTGTCCCATTTTTTTCTGGTCCTTGTCTTTTTTCCTCTCTGGTTATTGACCTATTGAGTTGGATTTTCCGTCTTTGTTTCTCTTGGTTTGAATCTGAGGAGCATATTGAAGATACTCCTGTTTTTGTCTGTTTGACTTTTTCCTCAGTTTTTGTCAGATTCCTCACTTGATACATGTTACATTTTTCACTAAAGGTTTTTTTGTGTGTGTGTGGTGCTGGGGGTGGAACCCACAGGCTTTTCTACCTCCGGGCTATACTCCCAGACCTATTTTTATACTTTATTTGGAAACAGGGTCTCACTAAGTTGCTGAGAGCCTCACTCAGTAGCTGAGGCTGGCTTCAAACCTGTGCGATCCTCCTGTCTCAGCCTCCCAAGTGCTGGGATTAACAAGCGTGTGCCACCACACCCAGTTATTCACTAAAGTTTTTAACCATAGATTTTTCAAAGTCTGCAATACTGTTCCCAGAGGAAGAAGGGGGTGCTGAACAAATCTGCTTAGTATGGCTGTAGCCTCAGGCAATTGAGGGGTACTGACTAAAAATAAGGGGGTGGTGGAAGCACCTGGGGGTGCTGAGTAATTTTTTTTCTGGAGTGGGTGTCAGCCAGTGAGCTTGGGAATCTATGCTTTAACCTATTGGTAATAACTTTGGTAACTTTCGTGTCTCATAGTTTTTAGACCTGAGTCTTTTTCTAAAGTGTTAGATTTAAAAATCCATACTGGGAGCTGGGCAAGGTGGCATGTTCCTGCAATCCCAGTACCTGGGGGGCTGAGACAGGATTGAAGGTTTGCAGGTTGGCCTCAGCAACTCAACTGTTTCAAAATCAAAAGGGCTGAGCATGCAGTTGAGGTAGAATGCCCCTGGGTTCAATCCTCAGTTGAACCCCCCCAAAATACACTGGAAAAACCTTTTTGAGAAGAAAATTTGCATTTGAAGACAGTATTTATTTTTTATTTTTTGCGGGTCTGGGGATGGAACCCATGGGCATTTGACCTCCGAGCTACAGCCCCTGCCCTATTTTTTTTTTTTTTTTTTAAATTTTGAAACCGGATCTCACTGAGTTGCAGAGGGCCTCACTAGGTAGCTGAGGCTGTTCACGAACCGTGATCCTCCCGTCTCAGCCCCCCGAATGCTGGGATGACAAGTGTGCCTACCAGGCCCGGCTATGAAGACAGTATTTGAATAATGGGTTTTTAAAACTGGCTCCATGAACAATCTACAGATGAGTTGAAATTCTCACTTGCTAGCTTGTCATGTAAACAGGACCTATTGCCACTGAGATGAGCTTTACAATTATGCATAGATTGTGGTGGTCCACACGACAGGACTGTTAAATTCTCTAAAGGTTTCGGCCTCCAGAGCCAAGGTGATGCGTCGCTCAAAGGCGTAGATCCAAGGAGAGGGACGAAGTGGTGTTCGAGAGATGAGAGCCTGAGTTTTTGATTCAAGTAGCGTTCTTCTACCTTTCGGCTGTCCTCTGCAAAAATGCTCGGTGAGACAATCCAACCTTGTTTCTTTTCCTGGACCCTGAACTTCTCATTATGAGACAGGAGTAGGCAGAATCGATGCAACCTACTTGCCGACAAAAATAATGAGTTCAGAAACGGATGGTGACGTTCAGTGTTCCAGTTGCGAGGGCCCTTTTGGGCGAATTAACGTGAGTCACAATTTCTGTTCTGTGGGGGGGAGTCGATCTGATTCAGGAAATGTAGACTTTTAAATACCGTGGCCAAGGGACTTGTTGCAAGTGGTTGCCTTCCAAATAGGTTTGTGTGCTGTGCGGGGCTGGAGCAAAGATGTCTCACCCTGGGGTGGAATCTGTTGGTGACATCGTATTGGATGACTCAAGTTCTGGGGAAGAGTAAGCCAAGGGCTTTCTGAGCTCTCTTCCTGTATCCCAAAGTAAATTATGACTTATAAACATTATAACTTAAATATCTTGGACATGCATTAATTTGATAGGCTGTTAAAGTTCTAGAGAATTGAAGTTTGCTAACACCTTTAGCTACTTTATAATTATAGATAAGTGACTAATTTCTCTATTGCTAAAGTATGAATTAAATTTCCTGGAGGCGTGAAAGTCATGTAGTAACCTATGTTTCCCCCATGATATTTAATTTGGCTCCTAAAAGAATGTAGGTCTTAGATAAACAGCTATGGTGGTACTTGGTAATTAGCTGGACAAAAGCCATTTGAACTAATGATTTTAAATGTTTAAGATTTGGAGCCAGGAGTGGTGGTACAAGCCAGTAGTCCTAGTACTTGGGAGGCTGAGTCAGGACCTCAGTTTTGAGGCCAGCCTCTGCAACTTTAGCAAGACCCCGTTTCAAAATAGAGCGGAGGGTGAACTTTGGAGGTAGAATGACTCTGGGTTCAACCTTCAGTACTAAAACACAAGTTGGGCAAGTGATTTGTTTTTTTTCTGAAAGCAAACAGCAAATGGAATTACAGATTTTTCTATTTTTTTCCACCTGAATATTTGCAGAAACAGTGACACAGAGCCCACCTCAGGTGGCTCAGATCCTACGCTGTTTTCATAATAAAGCCTTCATTTACATTTCATTGAGAAGCAGAGGATGTGTCATAGAAAGTCTTAATTTTCCTTTTTCCCTGTGTGTGTGGGGACAGTTAATTGCCTACCTGTATCTCGGAGGATGACTAATACTGTGGTCCGGGCTGCTACCAGATGACTCTCACCCTGCTACCGTCCAGGTGGGCGTCAGCACTGATCATCTGAGCGGAGGACACAGATGTGACGTGAAAGGTAACGGTGGTGGAGTCGGCGCCGGCCTTGACTCAGAGCTGCCTTCTTCCACCTGCCAGGTTGTCTCATGCTGCTGATGTGATTGTGTCAAATTATTCTGAAGACCATGAAGAGGTTCTTGCTCTTACACACTTGATCTTTAGAGCTGTGATTGTTAATAACATGGGAGCCGAGAGTCATGGGTTACTTTGACTTTTTTTGTACTGGAGATAGAACTCAGGGGTCATGCTACACCCCCATCCCTTTTTTAAAAATTTAAAACAGGGTCTTCCTAAGTTGCTGCAAGTCTGGCTACATGGCGGAGGCTGTCCTCCAACTTGTGATCCTCTTGTCTCAGCCTCCCAAGAACTGGGATTCCAGGCATGTGCTGAATTACAATAAAACTTAAGTACATAAACTAAATGCATTTGGAAAGATGTTTATGAACTAAAGATTTAGATCTTCAGTCACAGCAGTTGTGTCTCAGGTGCTCGGTAGCTACAGGTTTTGGCAGAGCAGGCTGGGGCTTCTCAAGAGTGTAGGCTGCTCTGAGCCCAGAGTTGGGGGCTGGCAGAGGAGCCTGGGAGGACGCCCATGCCCGGTGAAGGGCTTGGTGGCACCGGTTTACGTCTGGTGGCTCTGCTTGCAACACCGCCAGATGCAGGTGAAGCTGGACACTGTGATGGGAGTCAGCGTTCAGGTGTTGGAAGCAGAGCAGTGTGCCCTGGAGTTGGGGCAGCTCCTTTTGCCTCGTCTGCTGGGCTCCTGTCTTGGAGTCTGCGGAGGAACCTGGAGCATCTACAGCCTCAGGCTTTGCCAGGACAGGACGACTGCAGGGCTCCTTGTCGGAATGTTCAGGAATTCTGAACGCAGTGTGACTCCTGGCCGAGACCCTGAATAGTCGATTATGAGTATGGCGGAACGGGTTGCTCAGTTGAACGCAGATGTCTATCCACTTTGAATGCAAGATTCTGGAGAATGCTTGCCAAACTAGCTTCGGTGGCCCTTTGGGGACCGAGATCCGGAAGTGGCTCTGAATGACTGGGAATATAGTCACTGGCTTTGATTCGGGGTGACGGGTATGGGGGAATACTTTCTTGGGCGAAGGGGAGCCAGGGCCTAGCTCGGTAGCATTTTTGGTGTGGGGAGGGGTGAAGGGAAAATGCTTAAATACCTTTTCATAATGGGCAGTAAAAGGGCCTGTATTCAGGAGCTCAGTGCCACCTTCCTGCTCTCGTAAGGAGGGTGTGCTGGAAACTAAAGCAGATGTGTGAAAGTCACTTTTCCCCGCTGAGAGGAGAAACCTGTTGACTGATTTCCAGGCAATCATTCCCTGGTATCGAGTCCCTGCTTACTGGGACTTAGCCGCTAGCCTTCAGTCGCAGATCGTGCAGTTGCGCTAATTACCTGCTAAGTTCCCATCCCAGTTACCGTGATCTAGAAGCAGAGGCAATGGCTAAAAGAGGTCAGGGATCGGAGATGGCCAGGGCGGGAAGGAATGCAGTTGGTTGGCCTGGTCAGGCCTTTGCCAAGAATATAAAACCATTGGAACCAATTTTAGGTGCCTTGACGCTTCTCCAAGTTGGATTCCTGAGCTGGCCCCGGTTCCCCCAGCTGCTTCTGGGCTGGTGGCGCATTCCAGACATGCACAGCTCGCAGGCCTGGCCGTGCTGATTATTTATAGAAAATGCCATTCTCATCTACTGGAACTGATGTTATAAGTGTGGAAACTGAGGCCCAGGAAAGCACACCCTTTGTTTCCAAAGTTCTTGTGTCGGTGGTTGAGCCCAGGGAATTTTCGCCTCTGAGCTGTATCCTCACCCTATTTATTCTGAGAAGGTCTTGTTAACTTGCTGAAGCCGGCCTCAAGTCTGTCATCCTCCTGTCTCAGCCTCCCAAGTATTTGGGTTAGTTATGTGCCATCACACTCAGCTTTCTTTGTTTTTTAAACTTTTATTTTTCGGTACTGGAGATTGAACCCAAGGACGTTCTACCTGAGCTGTACCCCAGCTCTTATTTTGAAAAAGGTCCCACTATGTTTGAGGCTAGCCTCAAGGCTGTGATCCTCTTGTCTCAGCCTGAGTACTGTGATTGTAGGCCTAGGCCACCAGGCCTGGATTACTTTGGCTTTTATAATCTGTCATGCGCCGGGTGGCATATGCTTGTAATCATTTGGGAGGCTGAGATGGGAGGATTGCAGTTTGTGGACAGCCTCAGCTACTAAGGCCCTTTGTAATCAGTGCAAACTTGTTTCAAAATATAAGAAAATAGTGCTGGGGCTTCAGCTTGGAGTAGAATGCCCTTGGGTTCCATCTCCAATACTCTCCCTATCCCCCCAAAAATGAGCTGGAATGGTATAGCTGCTTCTAGAAGTTTACAGGGCAGAGGTCTTTTTTCTAATCCTGTCTCTAGCAGGGGAATGAGGGTCCTAGCATTGCACGACCTGGATGCCTGCTCAGGAGAACGATCTGGTTATCCTCCTGGTCAATTTGACAGGTTGCCTCTGAGGTGAAATGCAGCTGGCAGCACACCCTCCTCTGCTCTCCACTACATGACCTGGGAGTGCACAGGCAGTCGGGAGCTGGCAGTGTCCTGTAAGTGATTTGTACTACAACTTAAGCTTCTCACTGGTCACCCGGCAGGTTGCTCCCTCCGAGATTTGCCCTCCGGGCTGGGCATTGGGGAGTTGACTGTCTCTTGAGCAGAACCTCAAAGGCTTCAAGGTCTGTTTTCTCTTAATTGGCTCCTAAGAATATTTAGGTCCAGTGCTTGTCAAACTGAGACTTTGATCATGTACTGAATGACCTGTTAAAGCACACTCCTGGGCCCTCCCCCTGGAAGTCCTGGTTCCGTAGCTCTTGGAAGAAGCCGAGGAGTGTGATCGCCTGGAAGACTTGTACCTACCTTTATGGGGGGATGCTGGGGATTGAACCCAGGGATGTTCTACCTCTGAGCTATGCCCCCAGCCCTATCTTATATTTTTGGTTTGAAACAGGGCCTTACTAAATTGCCGAGATGGGTCATGACTCTGCCATCCTCCTGTTTCAGCCTCCCAAGTCCTGGGAAAAGAAGTGTGTGCCACCATGCTAGCTGATACCCACCTACCTCTAAGTAGTTCTGTCTAGATTATAGTCACTGACTTGGAGCAGGCTTACATCTATTCTCTAAAATTTTCTGGATGCCAGGCGTGGTGGCGCACACTTGTAATCCCAGCATTTGGGAGGCTGAGACAGGAGGATCCGGGTTCATGGACAGCCTCAGCTGCTTAGGCCCTTTGCAACTCAGACCCTGTTTCAAAATAATAAAAAAATAGGGCTTGGAGGTAGAATGCACCTGGGTTCCATCTCCAGCACCGCAAAAAGTTTTTCTGGAACACAGCAATCTCTTGTGAAGTCTTCAAATGGCCTTGTGATAACCTCTGTTCACCGTAGCTTCCTCTGTAAAATGAACTGATCTCAGATGAGACAGCGTGCAATTCTGTTGACTATCTTTGGCCGCAGACTTTACACCTGCCCTCTGCGGCCATTTCTCAGGTGTGCGATGTTGTGTTAAGACTCAGGAAGAGGAGGTGGGCAGGACACACTGTCCGTGCCACTCGCTTCAAGGGCACGGCTGCTGAGAAGGGTCGGCTGGTTATTCTAGAAATTGCTGGCACTCCTAGTAACTCGGCTCCGGTCTCAGGACACCGGGCTCTTGGTGACTTTAGAAAAGAGAATTACCTGGTTTTGTGGCGCATCCAGTGCTTGCTTCTTGGTGCTTCGACTATGTTTGGAGCAAGGGGCAGCAAGTGCAGGTGTCGTCCTTTCTTCTGGGACCTATGGGATTCTCCCAGAGGTACTGATTGGACGAATAAATGAGGCTGAAATGCT
This sequence comes from Muscardinus avellanarius, assembly GCF_963383645.1. Lineage (NCBI taxonomy): Eukaryota > Metazoa > Chordata > Mammalia > Rodentia > Gliridae > Muscardinus > Muscardinus avellanarius. The sequence continues at coordinate 30,083,423 of NC_137806.1, forward strand.
GTCCAGAAGCACTCCATCAGAGCTCCTTGGAACCTGCTACGTTCTTGTCTCCCATCTTCTCGAACGATGTAGAGAAAGGAGATGCAGCTGAGTTCATCTTTTGGGCATCTCTGCTCTTTTCAAGTGAAAATCCAGGGCAGATCTTGCTGAGGTTTCTGTACTCTACGCTTCCTACAACTACCTGATTGAGTCACCCCAACTCCCTCTTGGAGAAAACTTCATATGCTTTTTTTTTTTTTTTTGGTACTAGGGATTGAAATCGGGGGGCAGTCTACCTCTGAGTTATACCTCAGCCCTTTTTTGGAAGAGGATCTCACTACATTGCTGAGGCTGGCCTGCACCCTGTCCTGTTCCTGTCTTAGCCTCTCAAGTACTAGGATTATAGGGCTGTGCCACGGTGCTAGGATCATATCCTAAGATTTTTATGGACACATTGTAATTATGGGATGGTGAAATTCATTTGCTCTCACGTGTGACCAGGAACATTTCATATCTTCTTTGAAGATGTATTGAAACTGAATGTATTCCATGTTAAAATGTGGTTCCTGGGAAATGGAGTAGCTCGTGGAAGAAAATATACACAGCATGCCTGAGGCTCTGGATTTAATGCCCAGCATGAAAACAGACCCCCAAAATACCTCTTCATGTTAATTATCTTACCTGGTCCTCGACTTCTTGTGAAGTGACTTGCATGGGTTTATTCTCTGTAACTGTACAGCGTCTTTTAAAAAGGTGTTGGAAGCATCCTGAATCAAGACACTTTGGCAGGGATGTGAATGCCAGCTTAATGGCCCAGCACAAATCACAGGTAGGGGGCCTTCTGGCCTGTTAAGTCTAGAGTGTTTGAAGTCCTTCAATTGCTCTGCGGACCTGGTGTGGATAATTCATGTGGTATCTGTTGGGTGCTGGTGGCTGCGTTTTCTCTTAGGAGCTGTTGATGGTCATAGATGGGAGGTAAATCTCTGACCACATGGCACTTTGTTTAAAAAAGCTGGGCCCAGCAGCACAAGCCTGCAATCCCATTACTTACAAGGCTTAGGCAAGTGGATTGCAGGTTCAAGGCCATTACACAGGAACTTAGCCCATTTCAAACTAAATTTGAGAAAGGACTGGGGGTTTCAGCAGAGGGAGATGCTCCTGGGTTCAATCCCCACTACCACAGTAAGTAGAAAGTGCCAGATGTTTAAGTGTCCAGATAAAAGAAAATGCTAAGACTTTAAATAGCTGAATCTCAAGAGGAAAAAATGTTGGAATTGCTGACCAGAAAGGGCGCTTGGCAGAGGTGTTCTTGTGTTACTGGGGATTAAGCCCAAAGATGTTCTACCTCTATGTGGTCCCAGCCCTATTTATTTATTTATTTATTTATTTATTTATTTATTTATTTATTGTATGGGGATGGAACCCAGGGGCATTCTGCCTCCAACCTACACCCCCAGCTCTATTTTTTCTATTCTTTATTTTGAAACTGGGTCTCACTGAGTTGCAGAGGGCCTCACTAAGTAGCTGAGGCTGTCTGCGAACCGTGATCCTCCGGTCTCAGCCTCCTGAATGCTGGGATGACAAGCGTGCGCCACCACGCCCGGCTTCCAATTTATTTTGAAACTAACTACATTGCTGAGGGTCTTACTAAATTGCTTAGATCAACCCTGAACCTACGATCCTGTTTTTCAAGTACTGGTAGCCTTTGGCTATAATACAGTGACGGTATCCTAGATGTATTTAAGAGTGTGAGGTATAACTACTGTGCGTAGATGAGGTTTTCTGAGGTAGGAAAAGTCCACAGACCTGGAATGGCCTTGGGAGCTTCGGCTAAGGGCTCGGGGAAAAATAAAGATGGAACCCTGGGACTTGATGTCTGGCTAGAGAGGAAACGTGGCCTTCGTGGACCCTGTCTCTGCCTACATGTGCATCTCCAGCTCACTGGATTTATATTTGTTTTAGTTTTTGTTTTGGTACTGGGGTTCCTGGAAGCCCTTCTACCTCTGGGCTACACTCCCAGACCTATCTTTTTATTTTCATTTGGAAACAGGGTCTCCTAAGCCAGCGTGCGCGGCTGGCTTCGAACCTGCACGATCCTCCTGTCTCTGCCTCCCAAGCGCGGGGATTACAAGCGTGCGCCGCCACGCCCGGCCTATATTTGAGTTTCAGCTATTCTAGTATCAGTTCAGGCCAGATATCCTCAAAGCCGTCATGGGAGCACCAAACTTCTTTGTGTACCCCGATTCCCAGCGTGGGAGTACTGGGGAGCTGCTGCGGAGCGAGCTGGTTGACCTCTGTCTTTAATTCATACATCAGCTGCAGAGGCCGACTCTGAAATAAATGCTGCTGTCGGACTTTTTTTTGGGGGGGCACTGGAGGTATTCTACCTCCGAGCCACACCCCCAGTCCTTATTTTTCTTACGGGGTGCTACGAGATAGAATCCAGAGGCATTCTATCTCCAAGCGACACCCTCTGTCACACACACACACACACACACACACACACACACACACACACACACACACACTTAAATTTGGAAACAGTTTTGCTAAAATGCTGAGGCTGGTTTGGAACCTGCAATCCTCCTGTTTCCCAAGTACTGGGATTACAGGTATGGGCCACCACACACCCAGCTTATGTTTAACTTTTAAACACGGGGTCTTGCTAAATAGTTATCAAGGCTTCACTAAATTCTGAGGCTGGCCTCAAATCTGTAATCCTCCTGTCTCAGCCTCTCAGGTACTAGGGATACAGGTGTGCATCACTATAACCGATCTTGACTCGCTTTGATGCTTCTGACCTAGCTGGGCTAGGGCATGATTTGTCTTTAGTATTTGACAGGTGATAAATCTTATTTCCTAAGTGGTGGAAGGGGACACAAGTGATCATTAAATACTCAACTATGAGCCAGGCGTGGTGGTGCGTGCCTGTAATCTCTGTACTTAGGAGGCTGAGACAGTATTGCATGTTTGAGGGCAGCCTGAGCTACGTAGTTGAGATCCTATATTAAGAACAAAAAGGGCTGCGAGTGTGGCTGGTGGGAAAATCCTCTGGGTTCAATTCCCAGTACCAAAACCCTCAAGTATAGATACAATCACTGGGAAGAACTATTTTTAAAGAAAACACCGTTTCTTACAAACGTGAAGGCTGCTTACAATGTTTCTGAATTGTCTTAAGAGATTCTGAGAAGATGCGGTGTGATACATCAAAATAGCTCTTGATTTTAATTTTTAATTTTTTTGGTGGTACTGGGGATGGAACCCAGAGGCCTTCTTCTAAACTGGGCTACACTCCCAGACCTATTTTTTCACATTTATTTAGAACAGGGTCTCGCTAAGTTGCTGAGAGCCTCACCAAGTAGCTGAGGCTGGCTTTGAACCTGCGCGATCCTGTCTCGGCTTCCCAAGCGCAGGGATTATAAGCGTGCGCCCCCACGCCTGGCCTCATTTTAATTTTTTAAAAAGGTGGCCTTTGGAGTATGCTGCTAATACTTAGGTCTAATTCCGCCGTGTTCACTGGATTGTAAGTGAACCGGAAGATAATTGGATCCTTCTTCAAAGATGTATCACGAAGGACCTGCTCCTGACAGGGAACATTGTTTAACCAAGGTCTTCTTGATTCCACTACCAGAGAAAACTCGTCCTGTTGACAGGCACTTCTGAAGAGTAAGTTCTAGAATAACAAGTCTAAAAGTCACACTATTTGAGTTGAGTAGTGACTCGATTTTAGGTGGAGATTAAGTGTTCTGTAATATTTCTGTATTTTCAGCAATTCCTCATTAGACTTAGTGAGTCAAAAGCCTGACATATTTCTGGCATTCGTGTGTACTGGAGATTAGACCTAGAGACATTCTACCTCCAAGCTACACCCTTGGCCTATTTTTTAAAGTGGTTTTGCTGGTTGCTGAGTCTCACTACTTGCTGAGGCTGGCCTTGAACCTGTGATCCTCCTGTCTCAGCCTCTCAAGTACTGGGATTATAGGCATGCGCCAGCAATACTATCATTTATATGATTAGAGTAGTAAAGAATGACAGAATATTATGCTTATGATTAGACTGAGTATAATGGTATTTTTTGGAAGAACAAGCAGATCATTCTAGGTATGCTGTGTAATGACCAGTAATTACTCCCATCGCTGTAATAAGAACCATATGAAACTTTCACACGCTGAAGACCAAACCCAGGGGCATTTTGCTTTTAAACTACACCTCCAGCCCTGTTCTGAGACCAGGGGTCTTTGCTAAATTGCTGAGACTGTTCTAAAACCTGCAATCCTCCTGTCTTGGCCTCCCAAGTGCTGGGATTACAGGTCCAAGCCACTGCACTTAGCTGAAATTTTTGTGTGTGGTACTGGGGTTCCTCGAAGCCCTTCTACCTCCGGGCTACACTCCAAGCCCTATTTTATACTTTTTTATTTGGAAACAGGATTTCTTAAGCCAGCGCGATCCTCCTGTCTCCACCTCCCAAGGGCCGGGATTACAAGTGCGCGCCACCACGCCCAGCTCAGCTGAAATTTATGACAGCACTTGTATATGCTGAACTTTTCTTTCATTCTGCACGACGAGTATACAGTAGGTTGGAGATCTGTCTGCAGAAGGTCTGTTCTGAATGGCACACATTTTAAGTACTGTATAGTTGAGGGTGGTCTGTGCTAGTGTTGGGTCTTGGGGAGGGAGTTTGCTGATGAACATCCCTACTCTAATGAGCGTGCATCGAGTGGGTTTGGTCCTTGCAGTGTCCATTAGCCCAGAGCCTCAGCCGCTGCCTCTACCATCCACTCGCGGGGTGGAGTGAGTCATTAGCATCTTTACAGATGCCTGTATCACAGCAGGAGAGGGGAGCAGGGCTTAATCAAAGGCCAATTTGAAACTGTAGGATGCTGAGAATCGAATTCTAGACCTCTTTATCCATTTTAAGGGGTTACAGGTTGATTCTCCTGAGAGAACTTCTTGGTCTGTTTGTTTAGTAATATTATGACTCCTGTCTTCATTAAGTCCATCTTATGTGTTTCTTTCTTTTTTCTTTTTTTACAAACTTCAAGTATGACTTAAGGATTAGCCTGGAATGCATGTACACGGGCTCTTGAGTTTTGTCCTAACTTTTAGTACTGGATATTGAACTCAGGGACATTTTGTCAGAGCTATACTTCCAGACCTTTCTAGTCCACCCCCCCCCCCAAGATCTCACTAGGCTGTTGAAAGCCTAATTGCTCAGGCTGGTCTTGAATCTGATTCTATCTCAGCTTTATTAATTTTGGGGATTACAGGTGTGTACCACCATGCCTGGCTTTGTTTTTATGTGAGTTTAATGAATTGGCTGCTTTTCTTTTTTCTTGCAGCACTGGGGATGGAACTTGGGGGCATTCTACCTCCGAGCCACAATCCCAGCCCTATTATTTTGAAACGGTCTGGGTTGCAGAGGGCCTCACGAAGTCGCTGAGGCTGTCTGAGAACTGCGATTCTCCTGTCTCAGCCTCCAAATGCTGGGATTACAGGTGTGCGCTACCACACCTGGCTCGAATTGGCTGCTTCCTAAGCACAAAATGTTCAAGGGGTCTCAGCAGTGGAAGATACCCTTGTTGAAGAGAAACACAATTTGTGAAATGTTTTTGTGGCCTTGCTTTCTGGAACAAATAGAAGACGTTCCAGAACTTAAAATCATAGCACACTTGTGAGCCTTCCTCGTCACATAGGAGCACATGACCGGGCGTGATGAAGGGCCACTAACTGGTCTACCTCATTTGCGTAGTTCGTATATGGATCACACTGTGGTGTAGTAATTCTGACATGTATGTGAGTGTAGGAACTCAAAGCTCATGTTCACTGTATCTGTCGCCTATTGAATGGCTGGAAAATACCCTTTACTCTCTGGGCGGAGATGCCTTGACAGAGCTCCGCCACCTGTAATCACTGAACTTGAAGCAAACCCAGCTGTCAGTCACCCCCAAGCATGTGTCTTATCTCATCTTGGGTTGGGTCTGGTTTCTGAGATGGCAGAATCATTGTTCCTGAAGGCTTTCTAACTCTTTGAGTGGCACCTGTGAGCAGGTGCCTAATGACTTCTAATGACACAGGATGCTGGGCTGGGCTCTGGCCCCGCACTCTGGAATTCAGATGTCCTATGGGAGCTGACGGAGCGTGCTGCTTAGACGTGCTGCTCAGCCGTAGTCATCGCCTCCGCACACAGGCTATAGCCAGGCGGGATGTCCGTCCGGATTTCCACAGGACTTGGTCTAAAGAGGCAGCTGAGGAGTTGGAAAGCAGAATGGGGTGGGGGGTGTTCACACACGTTCTCTCCACATTTGTCGATGGTTCCTGATGTCAGACGCAGAAGGCTGGCCCTGAGGGGACTCCTTAGGAGAGCCGGGTCGGTGATTGGAAGCTGGGCAGGGGATCGGGAATCTGGAGGAATACTGCGTGTGCTACTGTGGATTGAACTGGAAGGCATGCTACCTCTGCCCTACATCCGCAGCCCTGGGGTTTTGCTAGGTTGCTGAGAGTCGTAGTTGCTGAGGCTGGACAGGAACCTGTGATCCTCCTATCTCGGCCTTCCAGGTACTGGGATTACAGGTGTGCACCCCCACGGCTAAATTTTCTGCCATTTTTTTTCTGCCTTTTTGCCCTTTTTCTTATTTCAACATTTCTTCCTATATTGACTTATCAAGTCCTGAGCTGCTTTAGTACTATAAAAATCCCAAGAAAGCTCCCTTACTGCATATTCTAATGGTTGCATAAGTGACCTGCAAATACTGGTGAATCATTTAGTGGTATTGAGGGGATTATTCAAGTCAGAGGTGGAAAATGAGTAATAAAACACAAGCTTCTCCAGAATATTGGTGCTGTGTACTGACATCGACACCTGCTTTAGTAACAAACATTGCACCCAGATCCTAAATGGGAACAGTGAAACGTCCTGGTTCCAGTAGAACCTTCAACAATCTCATGTACGTGACTTGGCTTCGTAGACCAGTGCTAAGGGCAGCGCCTGACTCCATCTTTTGGATGGGCACTTATTGGTAAGAAGCTGAAACCTGAGATCTTAAAAAGTATGAGGAAGCTCTGAAGCCTGTAATAAAATCTGGCTTCCAATGTGAAATTAGGGTTTGGATTCTGTTTCCTGACATTCCCCCCATGCCCAGTAGTGGAGATCATTGTAGAAATCTAATTGTGCTGCCCTCATTCTTCATCTTGAGGGGAAAATGTTGCTTAGGTCTGACATGTTCTGAGCTCTGATGACTAAAGCAACTGTATACTGACTCTGCTCCAGAGGCAGGAGGTTATAGCCATGTTAATGGACAGCATTATGGCTAGGAGTTGGCCCTCTGGTCCTTTATGGGTAATTCTGTCTTTTATAAGCCCTAAATGTATAGGAATCTTTCAATGCATAAATCTTTTATATTTAAACAGTTCTATTGTCTTTTACTTATTTCTTTTTAAATTTACTGGGGCTTGAGCCCAGGGGCATTTTATCTTTGAGCTATAATTCTTGAAAGTTTTGCTAAGTTTGGCCTGGAACCCGATCCCTGCCAAGTACTTAGGACTACAGGCGTGTGCTACCATGCAATGCTTGTCTGTGGTTTTTGACTTATATTTCATACTTAGAAATTGGCCCCTTCCAGAATGCTTGAACTACTTTTTTTTTTTTTTTTTTTTTTTTTTTTGCAAGAAGCTGCTGTATGAAACAAAATGAATAGCTTGATAGAAAATGCTATTCATGGCCTGCCTGTTTAGTGAAAATGTTCCTTTTCTCCTAATTTTTCTGTGGTTCCTGGGTTAAGCAGGAGAGCAATCATGTTTGAGTTGTAGGCAAACCCCTAAGTCAGATATTTCATGTTTATTTTCTTGTCTCTCAAGCTCATGAAGTAATTTTTCATTCTAGGGGTGAAGTCCATATAATGATAGAGAAGTCCTTTGTTATTTAGGAAACCCAAACTCTATAATGAAAAACTCTCATAATGAGATAAAGTTCCAATTAAACAATAGATTTGAAACTTCTCATTTTAAATGTATGCATGCGTGTTTTCCATAAAATTAAACTGGGCTCTGAATTTTTAAGTGATACCACTTGGCATCTGATTCTGGTAGTGATTAATATAGTCATCAAGCAATAACATGTGGGTCTTTAAAAATGAAAGAAAATTACTATAGGCATGGCAAATAATTTTTATTGGCACTTGTGGTTTAGCAGAATAAAAGCCTCTAAAGATTGGTCTCATTTCCCAGAATTTGGGAAGAGGTGGCTCTCCATGGCAGAGGAACTCTGCAGGTGTGACAAGACCAAGGACCTCAAAACTGGGAGATGGTCTTGGATTGTCCAGGCTGTGGCAGTTGGGTCACAGGGCTCCTTAGAAAAAGGGTCATGGAAGAGGGTCAGCATAAGCAGAGGTTGAGGTGATGTGGGGTCATTGGACAAGCCTCTAGGAACAGAACAAGGAAGCCCATTTTCCCAGAAGGAAGCCAACACCTTGGCTTTAGCCAGCTGATTCTTACAACCTTCTGTTCTGCAAGAGTAGCTTTGTGTTTTTAAGCCTTGGGTTTGAGGTAATTCGTTACAGTGGCAATAGGAAATTAACAAGTATTTCTATTCTCTACCTCTAAGTCTTTTAAAAATAACTATCGTATCAGCCTTTCATGTGTCCTAAATTATGAGACTGTTTCTAGGAAACCATAGGTGTTTAAACTCTGGAAATAGGACCAAAGCCATGTGTCTAGGGCAGACCTGTTATTTAGATCTTAAAAGCAATTTCTATTGTGTTACCGTAGTCTTGTTTAAGGTTGTATCCGAAATGCTCACTTAAGAGCTTGCTGGGGAAACTAGCTTTTCTATGTATTTTATGTAAGGATTAAAAATTCAAGGACATAGCTCAGTGTGGTGGAGCATGCATGCCTGTAATCCCAGTATTTCGGAGGCAGAGACATGGCTGACCACAGGTTCAAGGCCAGCTGCAATAACTGAGCGGAAAGATTCTTGTTAGCGCAATCTGGGTTGCCCCTCTGTCCTTCACCCTGGCTCTTCCTAGGAGCAGGCATTCACAGATCTCATGTGACATAGCACGCTCAGCTACCTCTACAAGCCTCCCTCAGTTTTCCGTCTATCTACTCCTTGTAAAAGCAAACACCCTTTGCTTAATCTGTTAAGGTGCTATAGACCTCAGTGTTACTTCCCTTCCCAGTTTGCAGTAATCCTTTCAAATAACATCTCTGCTTTGTGAGTTTGGACTTTTTTGACACACTGCTTTCTGCAGAGACAGTACAGGCAGCAGTGTGTGCTCTGCCACAGCACTGTCTTTGAGGTCGGTATTGACCTCCGTGGGGACTCCCGGGCCATGTCTTTAATTCCCAGCTGTAGGTGGTATCAACGTGGCGCAAGCCAATCCCCAGCACCCATCAGAAGCCATAAACTATTATAGTTAAGAAAATGGTATCCTTCGTGTCAGATTACCAAAACTGATTCAGGGCATTGCTATTTTCATTTCTTTTGTTATTCAAATCGGGACTGGCAGCTTTTGAAGCATAAGTATATTTTTAAACTCTCGAGTGTTGTGAACCTTAATGTACCTTTCGTTTTTGCCCAATTATTTGGCAACTTGACTGAGTCTCTGGAGCGGTACTGACTGCTTCATGTTTGTGACTTTTCTATGAAGCTAAGTGCTAGGGTATGAAAAACCAATGTTAAAGCAAGTAATGGCTGAAAGGCAGCTGGTCTCCAGGTTTTCTTTTCAGCAAACAAGCAAGGAAGCTGCAAACTGGTTGCAGAGTGTGCCGGAACACCCAGGGCTGAGCGGTCTTCGAGCAGTGCGCACTCACGTGAACGAGCAAGTTGGCATCTCCAAGGCCAGGGTGTGGGCTGCCATGAGCCAAAGCCAAACCTGGCTGGGACGGACTGGTTTTTAGAGCCCTTCAAAATATTGGCTCCATTGAATTGTCCAGTTTCGTAACAGAATAAGTTCTTTTGCTACTGGTCCTGTGGGTTGAACACAGGTGCATTCGATCTCTGAGCTACACCCTCTATTTTTTTGTCTTGGTTTTTCTTTGGAATTGAAGTTTTGCTGAGTTGCTGAAGCTGCCTGTAAACCTGTGATCCTCTAGTGTCAGCCTTTCGAGTACTGGGTTACAGGCGTGCGCCACCAAGCCTGGCTCAGTGGGCTTTGACCAGGAGACCAAAGACCGGGCTACTCGCGCATTTGGGACTGAATTACAGTGTGGCTTTTCCTTTGGAGCTGGCTTGATGAGGCTTCTAACCTCACTGGACAGTTGGAAGACTAAAATGAGATGCTTGGAGTCTTAAAAGATGAAGAGCTGTTGAACACGTGTACATCACGATCCTCGGTCTTTTCTGACCCCCTCCAGTTTCTCATCTCTAGGCCTTGGGCTGTTATTGGCAGTTCACTGCTGGGCTGCGAGGAGCCTTGGCCCTGGGTAATCTCATGTTAGCGTTATACATTTGAGAGGTACCTGTGGTCAAATGGCAGTACTTATAATCACTGAAATGAGCAAATCACCGTGAGTTGGCTGTGTTCCAGGATTTCAGTGAGTATTCATTGAATTTCTTTTTTTTTCTTTTATTGGTGCACTGTATTCATACATCATAGTGGGATACAAACTTTTGTAGACATACATGCACACATTGCCCAGTCAGCCCCCACCCGAACCCCACCCCATTCTCTCCCCATCCCTCCCTCCCATGCTTGGTTTAGTGGTTGACATCTAGTATTAATAGCAATTTATCCAAAATTAAAAATGATAATCTCACATAACAGTTTCATTTGTCTGATACCAACCTTTTGATGACTTAAAGATAACATTTCAATATTTTTTTACTTTCTTACCAGAGAATATTTTTTTTCTATTTTTCTTAGGTGAAACTATCATATATTTATATATTTTTCAGAAAAAAATCTATCCTAATATGGAAAATGGACTCTAGATACCCAAAACGATCTTGAAAAAGAACAAAGCTAGAAGATATATATTTTCTGATTTCAAACCATATAAAGCTACAATAATTGAAACAGTGTAGTACTACTCTAAAGGCAGATATATAAACCATTGGAGTTAAATAAAAGCCTAGAGCTAAATTCTTCCCTATATTGTCAAGTTATTTTTGACAAGGTTTCCGCGAACATTTGGTGGTGGAAATAATAATCTTTTAACTAAATATTGTTGAAACATAATAATTACATGGAAATTCATTGAATTTCAAGATTGCAATTTAAAAGCTAGGCATGGCGTGGCACATGCTTGTAATTTCAGCACTTGGGAGGCTGAGGCGGGATTGCAGGTTCGTGGCCAGCCTCATCTACTTAGGCACTCTGACCCAGACCTTGTTTCAAGATAGAGTAAAAAAAATTGGCTGGGGATAGAGCTTGGAAATAGAATGCCCATGGGTTAAAGAACCAGTTATGCAAAAAAAAAAAAAAAAAGTTTTAAGGAACCAGAAATGCCAGGCATATTGGTGGATACTTTTAATCTCAGTACTTGAGAGGCTGAGACAGGATTGCAAGTTTGAAGCCAGCCTCAGCACCTTTGTGAGGCCCTCCGTAATTTTGACCTTGCATTAAAATAGGGCTGGGGGTATAGTTGAGAGGTAGAGCACCCCTGGGTTTAATCCCCCCCACCAGAAAATCAAAATGAGAAAAAATGAAGGATTATCATTCTTTTTGCTTTTGATAGATGCTAAGCACTGGGATTTTTAATTTTTCTGGCAGACTAAGGATAGAATACTCAGATCATTTGTACTTATGGTACCTTTTATTAATTTTTTTGGTTTGGTACTTGGGATGGAACCTAGGGGCATTCTACCTCTGAGCTACACCCTTACCCTATTTTTATATTTTTAAAACAGGGTCTTACTGAGTTGCAAAGGGCTTCACTAAGTGGTAGATGAGACTGCCTGTGAACCACGATCCTCCTGTCTCAGCCTCCCAAATACTGGGATTACGTGTGTGCACCACCATGCCCAGGTGATTTCCTATTTTAAACCCATAGTTCTTACTGTTTGTATTATGAAATAGAAGAATATAGTGTTTTGTGGGAGGAACTTAAAAATACTAGCTTATTCTGAAATACCTATTGAAATGAATCGTGTATTAGGGAACAAACTAGATGGCCCTATATATTCAAATGAAAACTGGTGAATTCAACCTCAACCCTCAACTATTTGCTTATTTGACTTCCTTTCTGTGTTTGGTTTTGAGTCTGGGTATTTAACTCTTGCATCTCATGCTGAGAATCACAATATAAAGCTGGTTGTGTGAGCGCCATGTGTCATGGGAAGAGAGGGGAGTGAGTTGGGACACCGGGCTGGAGCAGTGATTTTGCCTTAATGACTAGTCTCATCGTGGCCATGCGTCTAAAGGCCTGAATTAGATTATCTGGAAGGTTCCTTCATCTAAGATTTGTACCCCATTCAGGTTGACGTTTGACCAGGGTCTGTGATTAACATGGCCTGTAGTCATTGACCCACCAATGAGCGCTGGCTCATGGGAATTGGCCAGCAGGTCTATGTTACTTTTGTGCTCAGAACAAGATGAAACTCTGATAGAGCTAAAAGGTCAAGAACAAGGTTCTATCTCATTTTAATTTTTCCTCCAGCAATTTTAGGTCTGAATTGAGACTAGGAAGAGATAGTCAGATTTGTTTCTGAATATTTTGAAATTAGTGGCTGTCTTTTTTTGTGTGTGCATAGTTGACCATTGTCACAGTGCAGAGTTACTTCTATTGGGATCAATGGCTTTTTTCTCCCAAAAGAGGGAACTAGCTTTTGGCAACACCTTCCTGGGGAGATGGGCACAGGGTTTCTGGCTGTTGAATGTGGTCCATACACATTCAGGAGCGTGACTGTGGTCTGTGGAGCCTGTTGTATGAAAGGCCAACGTCTCGTTCATGGGTCCTTATATCACTTTGTTTTACAAAGCGATGAGGAAGCTAATGCTTCAGGGACCCATGCTTCTGCCAGTAAGACTCAGGAATCTCCTGAGTTGGAAGGTAGACTTGAAGGGAGACCCGAGTGTTTTCCTACTTACAACTGAAAACTAATACCTATGAGCTCTAATTGTCTGCAGTATTCTAAAGCTTGTAAAGACACCTTATGTTCTACTCCCAGTCCAGTTTCTGTTCCTATGCTACCATGTTGAGCCATAAAATGATTCTCGTGCATAATTTTTTGGCCAGGTGTGACACACACATGTAACTCCGTTACTTTGGAGCCTGAGACAGGATCATTGGCTCGAGGCCAACCTTAGCAACTCAGCGAGAACTTAGAACCTTGTGCTAAAACTTAGAGGGCTCTGGCTCAGTTAGAATACCCCTGAGTTCAATTTCTAGTACCACCTTAAAGGTACAGATTTTCTTCTAAGCTACCACATTCTATTGCCTTGGATTTGAGGAACGAATAATGTCAATATTTGGTAAGGATGAACTGCTGACTACCAGGGCTGTGGTGCTGCTGGGCGGATGGGAAGGGAGGGTCTTGGGGGCAAATGTCTTGGGTACTACCATGCAGCTTGAGTGTGATTTGATTTGGACAGAAATGAATATTGCAATTTTACTTTGAAAGGGTGGCCATTTGGATCAAGGAAACGGCTATATCATGATTACTGTTTCGTAGCTTAGAGTTGCGTTCAGTGTAGGGGGTTCCTACGGAGGTGGCAGTGTCCTTGGCTGCTTTTACAGGATAAGGGGTGACCTCTTTGGGGACAAAGGCAAGCCTTTGCTTTTAACTCTTAGAAAAAAATATTCTGAAAATACCTTCCTTTTCCTTTATTTACCTTTTTATAAACACCACTTTTATAAACAAATACTGCTCTTAATTGATTCTTTGGGTTTCATAGCCTTTGCTGACCTTAATAAAATGTTCTTCACAGATCAACTCTGATCTAATATACCTTGTCTGAGTGTGCTTCAACTTTGACCTTACCAGCAGCTCTCAAGGGAGGACCCAAAGTGGTAACATCAAGCTAAATGTCCCGCTGCATGAGCTCTGGGGTGGAAGTGCGTGTTCTTGGGATAGAAGAGGGGTATAGAACTGAAAAGCATCTATGTGCTTGGGGAGTTTGGGGAAAAGAGTGTGACCCCAGAAAGAGGGTTTTCTCATTAGCTTCTGGGAGCATGGGGTGATAGGTTCATGCCTGGGCCTTATTTCTAGTTTTGTCCACACATCTATATATAGAAAGGCATAAAATCAGGGTCAATCAGTACCTTATGGGTATAAGTTCTATTCTCATGGAGTCCCAGCTGTTGTCAGTAATATTATTTATACTCTTCTAACCCGAGGCTCAATTGCTATAAAAACACGAAGGGACAGAAATAGTTCAAGGGCATTTAAAGACTTACGTAATCGCTAGTGGGCCTGGTTTTACGATTCCTCATGAACTCCCAATGAGTCCTGAGACATGCATTTAAATTGTTTCAGGAAATGTTGGCTATTGTGGCAAACAGCAATTACTTAGTAAAAAGGTCCTGGTGATTCTTAACTAAAGCCACTTGGCTCGGGGGCGTCTTCACCCGGGCACTGTAACCCCTTGCACACATCTATATTTGATGGACTTGGGTTACTGAATGTCTTTTATGCGTAGAAGTGAGTTACTAGTGCTGGGTCCTCAGGACTGGAAAGATATCCACTTGTAAAGGTGACCCTTCTCCAAGGAGGGAAGTAATTTTTGTACTTGATCAGAATTTTTGTGTTGCTGGAGATTAAACCCTGGGCCATTCTACCTCCAAGCCAGACCCCCAGCCCGATTTATTTTTACTTTAATTTTATTTTTCGGTACTGGAGATGGAACCCAGGGGCATTCTATCTCTGAGCTACACCCCCAGCCCTTATTTTTGTGGTACTGGGGGTGGCACTTTTATTTTTGTAGTACCAGGGGCTTTTCTACCTCTGGGCTATACTCGTAGGCCTATTTTATACTTTATTTGGAAACAGGGTCTCACTAAGTTGTTGAGAGCCTAAGTAGCTGAGGCTGGCTGGTTTCGAACCTGTGTGATCCTCCTGTCTCAGCCTTGGAAGGGCTGGGATTACAAGTGTGCGCCACCACACCCAGCTTAGCCTTATTTGTGTGTGTGTGTGTGTGTGTGTGTGTGTGTGTGTGGTGTCTTTTTTTGTTTTTGTTTTTGTTTTTTTGTAGGTCTAGGAATGGAACCCAGGGGGCATTCGACCTCTGAGCTACACCCCCTGCCCTATTTTTTATTTATTTTGAAACCGGGTCTCACTGAGTTGTGGAGGGCCTCACTAAGTAGCTGAGGCTGTCTTGGAACTGCGATCCTCTGGTCTCAGCCTCCCGAATGCTGGGATTACAAGCGTGGGCCACTATGCCCGGTTTGATTTTATTTTGAAACAGGGTCTCACTAGGTTGCAGAGGACCTCCCTAAGTAGCTGAGGCTGTTGGCAAACCTCAGTTTTCCTGTCTCAGCCTCCCAAGTACTGGGATTATAAGTGTGCGCCACCATGGCCAGATTTCTCAACTGCCATAATAGTTAAGATAAATCAATAAGCAATGTGTGTGTGTGTGTGTGTGTGTGTGTGTGTGTGTGTGTGTGTATGTGGATGTATATGTATTTGCTTTAGGCATCTGCTTTATAGAAGGCAAGTTCCATGACCTGCAGTCTTCAGGCTAGAGGTCTGAGGACCAAAGAGCTGGTGGTGTCGGTTGCAGTCTGTCCAAAGGCCTGAGAACCAAGCGCGGGTAATGGGCGTCCTTGCCAGAGAGCGCTAGTCCAGCGCTCGTCCGCCTCCATCCTTAGTCTTCAGTGGTCACCCAGCGGGAGGCTGGCCCTCTGCTTCA
Source organism: Muscardinus avellanarius (assembly GCF_963383645.1). Taxonomy (NCBI): domain Eukaryota; kingdom Metazoa; phylum Chordata; class Mammalia; order Rodentia; family Gliridae; genus Muscardinus; species Muscardinus avellanarius. The sequence continues at coordinate 30,099,187 of NC_137806.1, forward strand.
CCATGAACTTTAAATGCCAACCTCTTCCGGAAATATCCTCAAGTACCCAGAAATGTTTCACCAGCTATCTGGGCACCCTGTGGCAAGTCACATTGGCACATCAAATTAACTCTTCTGCCTGTGTGTGTATATACACGAGTAGCTTACTCTGCTATCCTGAGAGTGGGTACTCCCGTTGATGGCTCTTGTCTTTATCTTGTGTTGGAAAGGTCACTATTGGGGTCTGAGCAGGAGCCAGCCCAAGAGCGGAAGACAAGACTACCAACAGAACCTCACACGCCCCTGCAGGTGCGCGGAGGCTGGCCGCCTCTAGTGAACTGTTTATGGGTTCACTTGAATGTGAACTTATAGCTAGGCTTTAATCTTTTAAGAAACTTCTTTCTTTACCTCCTAAAGTATAGCACTTTTATTAGTTGGACAAATGGATGAATAAATGATAGGAGCGCAGGAAAATTCAATACAGTAGCAACTTTCCTGTTGTAATGGACTTGCTAAAAGCTTATGTTATAGTGAAGACCACATTTAAAAACAAGACTGTTTTGTTTGTGATCTTTGTTTTGAGCCTTGTAGCTTGAATCTTATAGAATGCTATAGCATGCAAAGGGATTATTGTTCATTTTAATAGAGTAACGTAGGAATGGGCCCTACACACATGTGATCAGTCAGGGCCTACAGCCCTGGGTTTCTGTACTTTCAATAATGGCTTCAACCCAGTGTTAGCTAAAAAATCTCCCCCTTTGTAATCAGGATGGCCAGTTTGTTAGCTGATGTCAAATTAAAGAGCAAATACACATATTTTTTGGTGGTACTGGGGTTCCTGGAAACCCTTATACCTCCGGGCTACACTCCCAGACCTACTTTGTTTTCATTTGGAAACAGGGTCTCTTAAGCCAGCGAGGCAGGCTTTGAACCTGTGCGATCCTCCTGCCTCCACCCCCCAAGCGCAGGGATTATAAGCGTGCGCCACCACGCCAGGCTAAATGGCAAATATTCTTAAGGTGGACAAGGTAGCACAATTTCAGGATCCCAGCTACTCAGGCAGAGGCAGGAGAATTCTCCGTTTGAGATTTGACTTAGCGATGTAGTGAGACCTTGCCTCAAGATACAGTAAGGGGGGATGGAGTTCGGCAATCCCCAGTACTGGTGGCGCAGGGAATTACTGCTTTCAGACTTTTGCCTTAACACAGTTAAAAGCTTGTGTCCTGCTGTGCTCTAAATAGGAACTGAGGGGAAGGTGCTAAATTACTTTATTTTAGATCTTGATAGGATACTGACACTCTTTGAAGTGAGTCTTAGGTGAATAAAAGATGAATCTAGGCTTCAAGGGATTATCAGTCTGAAAACAAATATATGGTATGTTATATAACACCCTTTTAAATTCTCTGTTCTGGGGATTGAACCCAGGAGCGTTCTACCTCTGAATTGTACCCTTATCCCTACTGGATTTATTTTGAAACAAGGTCTCAAGTAGCTGAGGCCGGCCACAAACTTGATCCTCCTGTCTCAGCCTCCGAAGTACTGGGATTATAAATGCATGCCACCACACCTGGCTGAATTGGGATTCTAAGTCCAACTCTGTAGCAGGGGCATCAGCTATAGATGTCCTTAAGACAGTTCTAAAAGGGAAGATCTAGGTAAATGCAGCCTGGTGCACTTGTTTGCTGGTTCTCTACCAGGGTTGACTTGGTGTGGAAGTGACTGTTCAGCTGCCTGTGAGCGCAGGGTCCCAGGATCCCCACCTTTGCTGGAGAGAGGAGCTATTTTGTGTTGCAAACAGGAGACGCCTTGTTCAGGAGACGGTGGATACCACGTGGACGATCTACAGGAAGGTAGGCAGGAGCTGAAGTCAGGATCTACTCTGGCTGTGAACGTGTGTGAGGGTAGTTCTTGCGCTGGACAAACGGGTCGCCCCCCCCCCCCAGCCTTCTTTACGTTAGCCTCTTCAGCCCGTTTGGGAAGAAAACCCCCAAATGTTGTCAGGGTCCGAGAAAGCTGTCTGCAGACTCCTTAGGTGGATACTGAAAGGTTCATGTTGTATTGCGCGTACAGTATAACAAACACATCCTCCTCTATGCTCAACTGAGAGCGCTTGAGGGACTTGACAGGGCTCCAGCTTGCGGTGTGATGCTGACTTCGCAGGTGTCCCTAGGCCATCCTCTGATGTACATCCCCCTGGCCGGCTTCCTCACACTGTGGTATGGATGGGATCGGGGCAGGGCAGTGTGGGCCTCAGCCTCCCAGCTGCAGGGGTGACTGGCGCGCTCAGTCATAGAGCTCAGTTCTGGGCTTTGGTGGCTTCTCCAGCAGTTCCTAGTGTTTATTCTGAATTATCCACCAACACTTTTGAACAGCTTTTCCATCTAAAATGAGGGAACTGAGGGAGAGTCCCCGAGGTCTGCCCAGCTGTGAAGTTTCAGGAAAGCAGCAGCCCCTTGGTCTTGTGATCGCGTGGTTCCATGCTGTGACTCGGTGCTGTGACTGCCACAGCAGGAAGATGGCCATGGGGGCGCTTTAAACACTGTAGCCACAGGAAGCCCATGTTCTTGACTGGCTCGTGGACGGAGGCTCACAGCCTACAGCTGTTGACAGCAGCTGAAACATTAGGTTGGTCTCGAACAAAGGCCACGGCTGCCTAGATTTCCACACGGTCTTTGAAGTCCAGGTAGTGCAGGCTCAGCCCGAGAACTGGTGGCGCCTCTGAAGGGCTGGTGTTTCCTCTGGATGGACTTCAGTGCTGTGTAATACCTGGGGCCCAAGAGTCACCAGTATGTCAGGCTGAACGCAGTGGTCAGGGCCAGCTTGAGGTTGGACTCTTCCTGGGGCTTTGCTGTGGCTCTTTGCTGGACTTTGTGGTCTCATAACTGAGTCATTTACTTCGAACTTGCTTCTCACGGCCCTCTTCAAGTTGTACTGAGCCTCCTCCCTCCCTCTTTCCTTTTGGTAGTACTGGGTATTGATTCCAGGGGCATTCTACCTCTGAGTTGTACTCCCAGCACTTTGGTTTGAAACAGGTTCTCACTAAGTTGCTGGGGCTGACCTCGAACCTGCAATCCTCCTAACTCAGCCTCCCAAGTTCTGGGGTTATAGCCACATGCCTAGTTTGCACATAGATTCTGTTACGATGGAACTGTAATGGTGCCCCACATTGGCACCAAAACTGTTACGGTGAGGAGACTGTTGGCTTGAGAACTGTAACAGTGAGATGTAGCCACGGGTTCTTGTTCTGAGCTATGTGTGGAAAACAGATGACACTCTCATGCTGTAAGTGACCTTATTACAAAGATGGAAAGACAGAACATAGCTCGGAGTAAAGCATTACGCCATAAAGGGTGACATAGTGGGGTGATCTGAAAAGAAGTCACTGAAGTCTTTTGGGTACAGAATCATTTTATACCAAGTCTTGTGACCCGACTAGATGCGGCGGTTCCTTCCTGTAGGCCTGCCCCGTCTCTGGTACAGACCCCAAGCCCTTTTGTTACACCCCAAAATGTGTTGATTATCGGAGTCTGGGATTTCCTGAAGGCTCATGGCATCCCCCCACATCTTTGGGAAACTTTAGCTTATGTTAGAAATGTAAGAGACCCTGGACTTCTCTCTTCTTGCTAGTCACCCTTGTGTGTCCGGAGCTCTGCAGGATCTCTTCCCTTTCTGCCCTGTCTCCAATCTCTGGCTTTCTAATGTCAGTTATTTTCAAAAACATTTTGAAGCCATTTCCCACCACGGTATGGATTCTACCACTGATGAGCCCTAAGTAGGGCTTGCACTGCAGGCTCAGGGCCCAGTGAGCAATGCAGTGTGCTGGGTGTGGTAGGAAGTCACTGCTTTGACTTTAAAGACAGCCCGGAGGCTTTTTACTTAACGTTTTTGTTTTTGATACTGGGAATCGAACCCTGGGGACATTGTATCTCCAAGCTTCCCTTCCGTCCCTGCTGTTTTTCATTTTGAAACAGGATCTCAGTATGTTTCCAAGTTTCATGCTAAGTGAGTCTGGCCTCAAATCCTCCTGTCTCATCCTTCCAAGTACTGGGGTTACAGATGTGCCCCACCGCATCTGGCTTCAAAATTTGTTTTGCCTTTTGGGTAACATTTGTTAGTAGCCTGCATACTGTAATAGTTAATAAGGATAAAAAGTTTTCTGGGCCTTGTTCCATCAATAAAAGAACGAAGAGTTTATTTCGGAATTTCCTGGTACTAGTGCCAAATGGCCATCCCTGCTTTGTTCCAGGGAGTTGTACAGCCAGGTGAAGAGTTAGCAGAGGTCAAGAGGAGCAAGGGTTGTGTAGAACAGTAACAGATCCAGGCCTGGGCGTAGTGGCACATGTTTATCATCCCAGCACTTGGGAGCTGAGAGAGGAGGATCTTAGGTTCAAGTCCAACCTCGGGAAATGAGTGAGACTCGGCAACCTAGTGAGACCCTGCTTGAGAAAACGAAGGTCCAGGGTGTAGCTCGTAGGTAGAGTGCCCTGGGTTCAATCCCCAGCAACTCCTCCATAAAAGGAAGAGTCCAGAACCTTTTTGGTGATATTCTAGGGACACACCGGCAAAGCACGTTAGATGTCGCCCATGTCCCAGGATTGCCGTTCTCCATGAGGGCCTTTCTGTGACGACCGCAGGGGTGGCCAGGGATGCATGTCCCGGTCAAGGGCCCTCCTTCTTTAGTTAGGTTGTGTGTTGAATATTAAGCCCAGGTGTCATAGCCAGACCCAAGTGTGGGCTTTGCCCTTCTCGCCAACGGCCGCTCCGCGCTCTGGGAAGCGGGAACCCTGTGAGGTCACATCCATCCACCTGCGGCATGGCTGACACGCCATAGTAGGAAGAGGCCATGAGGCACGCAGGCTTATGCACACCTTTTGCATGGATGTGCTGCTACTTGGTGTGAATAACCACGGATGACAATGTCTGAAATGCCAAAGGAGTCTGTTTGAGGCTTCTAAAGTCACCTGCTGGTTGGATTTTGCCAAAAATGCAGGCGTTTCTGTACTTCTGGCTTGGCCTCTGCTGTTGTGTGCCCCCCCCCCCCCCCCGTTTTGGCAGAGGTGGGGCCATGGTGGGCCTTGCTCTTCCTTAGCCCCTGTGAAGACAGCTCTTGGGCACAGGTTCCCATCCCCTCTGCCAACTGATCTGTTAGGCTGAGAGTCCCCGAGGGCTTGTGAGACATGGCTCCAGAAGGGGTCACGGTCCTTCCCAGGCAGGTTCCCCCTCTTATTCCCACAGCCCCCTGAACACAGGTTAGCTCGTTTCCCGGTAGCCCCAGGACCTTTGACAGAAGACATCCATATCTTCTTAGGTCTAGTCTGTAGCCCAGAATAACCAGATGCCCTGGAAGCACACCTGGCTGAGATCTATGGGCAGAGATGCCTGGGACTTCCTGGTTGCTGGGTGCTGGGGCCTATGCATTTCAGGACAGCTGTTTACTTCAGTGTCGGCGATGGCAGACGGCTGATGTAACTCAGACCCAGAAAGTTGGATTGTCATGTGGTACATACATGGCAAAAAGTGCGCCTTTTGGGGTTCTTTTTGCAGTGCAGGGGATGGAGCATAGGGCCCCAGGCCTGCCTGAGTGCTCTCAGAGCTACACTCTAGCCCGTGCACCCGGAATTCTTCCTGCCACCCAGTTGAGCATAAATCATTTGTATATGAAGCCCATGCCAGGTTGTCTGGAAATAAGATTTCTGCCGGAAGTGGTACATGCTTGTAATCCCAGCACTTGGAAAGCTGGGATGGAAGGATCTAGGTTCAAAGCTAGCCTCGGCTACTTAGTGAGGCTCTCAACTTAAGACCCTGTTTCAACTTCAAAAAGGGCTGGGGGGTATAGCTCAGAGGTAGAATGTCCCTGCGTTCAATCCCCAGTGCCACATGAAAAGTTTCATATGGGTTAGACAATGTCTGTTAAATTTTTAATCCCTTTCTGTGTGTGCTCTGGACACAAGAGTTTGTGGAACTTTAGCAAATAGTTCTGGAGGGCAGAATGTTGCTTACCGTCAATACATGAGCATGCATTGGCCGTTTCTGGCATATTCCCTTACAAAAGCGTGACAGGAAGTTACAGGACTATATTCCAGCCTTTGTGTGATCAGCTTCTGGGTTACATAAAGCTCAGTTGTGATAATGAAGAAATATAACAAATCTTAGCTTCTCAGAGGCCTCTGACTGGAGTGATGGCTGCAGGTTGTTGGCCTGTACGGAAGGTAGAGAATTTCAGAGGCCCATCAACTCTGCAGCAGAAATTTCTTTTTTTTTCTTTTTTTTTGTGGTACTGGGGTTTCTAGAAACCCTTCTATCTCTGGGCTACACTCTCAGATCTTTTTTTAAAAAATATTTTTATTTGGAAACAGGGTCTCCTAAGCCAGCAAGCCTGGCTATGAACCTGTGTGATCCTCCTGTCTCTGCCTCCCAAGCACGGGGATTACAAGCGTGCGCCCCCACGCCCGGCAGAAAATGGGTTTTTAAATGCCTGTTCTAATAATGACACTCAAGTCCCCTTCTTGCACCAGAAAGACATTGAGATTTGGAAGATGAGTCCTTCTCTTAATACTGGCAATAGAGACAGTGCAGTCGACAAGTTTGAGGACCCTGTGATAGTGTCAGCATAGGGCTGCTTCCCCCTGTGCTCCCCGGTACTGGGGATGGAACCCAGGGGCATTCTGCCTCCAAGCTGCACCCCCAGCCCTATTTTTATTTTTATTTTTTTGGTGGTACTGGGGGTGGAACCCAGGGGCTTTTCTACCTCCGGGCTATACTCTCAGACCTATTTTATACTTTATTTGAAATCAGGGTCTCACTAAGTAGCCGAGGCTGGCTTTGAACCTGTGCGATCCTCCTGTCTCAGCCTCCAAAGTGCTGGGATTTACATGCATGCGCTACCACACCCAACTCCAATTTTATTTCTTGACATGGGTCCCTCTAAGTTGCAGAGGGTCTCAGTAAGCTTGTGAGACCGTCCTGTCCTCAAACCTGCGATTCTTCTGTCTCGGCCTCCCAAGTACCGGGATCATAGGTGTGCACCACCACTCCCAGCTTCAGCTTTGTGTTTCTACTTAGAGACTGTATCTGAATATCGTCTTTGTTTGGTATTTCCCATATTTATGTCCCTGGTGCACAGACTTAGTGCTCATATCTAATTGACAAGGCAAATAGAAACAGGTCTTAGTCACCGGGCATGCCTTTGTTTACAAAGCTCACCACTGGATCTTTTGAATTGTCTGCGCAAACTGATGGCGTTTTGTTCCTGCGAAGAGTGCTATTTGTCCTCCAAATAGGTAACTCCTGGATGGTTGTCAAGAAAATACAGCCACAAGACAGGTTTTTTAAAAAGGCAGAGGGGAGTAGGTGGGAGACGGGCGCACACATGTACACAGAACAGAAGTGGCTGTGTAGTTGATGAATGTAACTAATTGCATTGCTTTCGGTGACAAAGTGAACGGAATCCGTGTTCGCAATATCCATCTGAAGCGACGAGGCTAAGAACCAAGGCGTCACTCACCACCAGCCTCACCATTAAATGATTTTCTTGTCTTGCTGGAGGACATGGGGACTTTGAGCCCAAGCATGTCATCAAGGTCTGTAGTGTGCGGCTGTGGGTCAGGGCTGCTCCAGGACCCTGCTCTGGAGCGGGGAACGCTTCTTCTGGCTTGTGGTTTCCATGTGAACATGGAGACGGGAGAGCCGCCTCCTGAGATGCAGTGTAGGGGAGACCCAGGGCCCGAACCTTCAGTGAGCAAGACTGGTCAGACTGCTCGACCTCAGTGGGCTTGAGTTCTCAGTCCTGACTTATTCCCTTCACATCCTCGTCCTGTGTGGCTGTGTGGAGTCAGGGGAGAAGATCTGAGGGGCTCTGCTGAGGCAGGATCTGCTGCATAGGACTCTACTAAGCTAGCAGGTAACATCTTAGGATCACCAACTTCCATAGGATTGTTCACTTTTTGTGGCTATTTCTTGGTTTTCTTTTTGTGGTATTGGGGATGGAACCCAGGGGCATTCTACCTCTGAGCCACACCCCAGCTCTATTTTTTTTTTTTTATTTTGACACAGGGTCTCATTGAGTTGCAAAAGGCCTAAGTAGTTGAGGCTGTCCACAAACCGCAATCCTCCTGCTTCAACCTCGCAAATGCTGGGATTTACAAACGTGTGCCACCACGCCTGGCTTTTTTCTTTTTAACAAGCTTGACATGCACTTTATATAGGGGGTAAGATTGTTGGTGTCCACACAGGTGAGTTGGACACCTGTCCCTGCATGCTGCCCCCTTGTGATATTGACAGTTCCTTTAGGTCCCATTTTTCTGAAGGCCGTAAAGAGCAGAGCTTAGAACCAATACCTCACTGTCCACAGGGTCCAGGACAGCCTGGGGCTTTAGAACCAGGCTTGTAACTCTTGCAAACACCACGAGGTGAGCTTTTCTTCAAGTCAGTATTTCATAGCTTGTGAAAAAGAAGCAAAACTTAACATAGTTTGTTGTGAGATCTGAAAATGTTCTTTGGAATTGGCATTGCTGGGAGTTAAAGAAGAGAAAATGTTGCTTTAAGAACACGTATGACTAGAGCTTTACCAGGGCTCCTGAAACTTCATAGAGTTTTTCTTACTAAATCTGCTTGCCAAATATTAAACAGAAACAAGGTTTAGGGATTTCAGTTAATTTCCTTCTTTTAGAAGCATAAAAATGAAGAAAATCTACCTGCAGTTTTTGTTTTGTTTTGCGGGTCTGGGGTTGGAGCCCAGAGACCTTTGACCTGAGCTATATCCCCTGCCCAGATTTTTATTCTTTATTTTGAAACAGGGTCTCAATGAGTTGCGGAGGGAGCTGAGGCCATCCGCAGACCAAGATCCTCTGGTCTCAGCCTCCTGAATGCTGGAATTACAAGCGTGCGCCACCACGCTTAGAAAAATATGCAAAATTTATGAAATCTATTTTCTTCCATTATGTCTTTTTTGTGTGTGTGTGCGTGGTACTGGGGATTGAATTCAAGGGTGTTCTCCCTCTGAGCTATACCCCCAGCCTTATAAGTTTTCACTAAATTGCAGAGGACCTCACTAAATATCTGGGGCTGGCCACGGACTTGAGATCCTCCTGTCTCAGCCTCCCAAGTGCTGGGATTACAAGCGTGCGCCACCATGCCTGGCTCTTGTCTCCTTTCTACCTATTCTACCTCAGGACCACTTAATCATTCTGGACTTCGCAGTTCTGAAATAGCCTTGTGCTTAATCTCATTCCTACTTAGAACTGACTGTAACGTAACATGGACCTCCATCTTCAGCGTTGCCAGACTTCTTGAGTAACTTGGTTTCTTAAACCTATTGAAAAACTGCTTAGTGCAATTTAACCCTCCTTCTCCCCCAGAGAAAATCTGAGACCTAATTAGCTGTAATCTTAGAATGAGTTGACGAGGTGATGGAAGAAATGTCCAGCATTCTCCTGTGTAAATACAGAAGACTATGGCCTTGGACCCCATTGGACTCTGGTAGATGAGGTTAGTAACGTTCGGGTCAGAGTAGCAGGGCCGTTTTCATCAGAACATGCCTGCTACCTTTAATCTCATTTTCTGCCTGTGCCTTGGGAGCATTGTTATCTTGAGACCCATCAGAATACTTGAAGCATCTTGGTTTCTGGGCTGAGCAAATTGCCTATCCCCCTTATGGGGCAGTTACAAATATTTGCTGCAAAACATCAACAAAATGATGACCCCCCTCCTTCACACTTTAAAATGGTGACCAAATAAGTTTTAAGTATAGAATTCCCTCTTGAAGGGCCAGCTTTTTTCCCTCTTCCATATACGTGTTGCACCCAACCAGTGTTCTACTTTAAAATCCCCTGGCAAATTGACTATGCCGTATTTCTGTTTGGGGTGAGAATGTTTCCATGGTGTACCTTAGACATGAGGCGAGCCACTGTAGGCACCTGGGGTGTTCCTGGTTCTGAGGTTGCTAGCTGACCTAGGCTCAGTGTGTTGGTAAATGATACCCTAGGTCGTCTTCACCAGCTCAGCTGTACTTAACCATCAGAGCTTTAGGATCTGTTGATCATGTTACCTCTAGCTGTGGTTCCTGGAGGACTGTGATTCTTGGTTTTATAGAACCAGCTACTCGAGGATTATTAAAAGCAAAAATGCTGTTTCTCTCTAGTTCTTTGGGAACTTTTTCATGAGGATGCGGAGGATCCTCCTACACCCTGCTCCATGCCATTTGATTGACATCTAGGCTGAAGTGTGTGTGTGGGGTAGTCACCAGGAATTGAACCCAGCAGCATTCTACATCTGAGCTACACCCCAGTCCATTTCATTGTTCAGTAGGGTCTCACCAAGTTGCTGAGGTTGGCCGTACAACAAAGCTGAGATTCTCATGTCTCGGCTTCCCAAGTACAAGGATTGCGGGTGTGGGCCACCATGCCTGGTTGTTAGTCTCTTTAGGATTTTTTCTGTCTTGCCCTGAGTTTTCTACCCAAAGTCATGAGAGGTGCTGTTTGCGAGCTTGTTCTTCTTTGAAGCTACTATCTGGGCCGGCAGCCGCAGGCCTGAGCGCCTACAGAATTGACTATCTCTTTGGCCACCTCTCCTTTGTGGCCCTTGACCACATCACCTGGGCCATGCTCTTAGGTAAACTGGCAAGGACTGCTTGGGGGTGAAAAGTAGACTTAACTTTTTTTTTGTACTGGGGGTGGAACCCAGGGGCTCTTCTACCTCTGGGCTATATTCCCAGACCTATTTTATACTTTATTTGGAAACAGGGTCTCACTAAGTTGCTGAGAGCCTCACTAAGTTGCTGAGGCTGGCTTCAAACCTGTTCAATCCTCCTGTCTCAGCCTCCCAAGCATTGGGATTACAAGTGTGCGCCACCACGCCCGGCTAGACTCATCTTGGGAGGAAAAAGGCCTGAGACTCAAAGGCAACTGCTTGGGACCCCGAAACACCTCTGGGAAGATTCTGGTCTCGTAAAGATGCAGTTGGTGCTAGGGCAGGCTTCCAGGTAGATGTCTCCGTCCACTGTAAGGACTATCATGGGCCTGGACCTGTTAGTGGCAGTTTGCTTTGTAGTTGAGACATGCTTGTGTACTACATGTCTCCACAGGCAGATCCGGAGGAAACAGGTGTGTTTTATTTTTTTTGTGGTACTGGGGATGGAACATTCATGGGCATTCTACCTCTGAGCTACACACCCAGCCCTGTTCTTCTGAAAGAGGATCTAAACTGTGGGGGGGTCCAAGCAGCTGAGACTGTCTGCAAACTGCCATCTTGTCTCAGCCTCCCCAAATGCTGGGATTACAAGCGTACGACATCACACCCAGCTCAAGTGAACAGGTTCTTGATGATAACGTTAGGTTTAGGTTATTCCTACAATCTTGTGGCAGTGACGACCCATGTGATATGTACTGTCTCGATCCCATATCCCAGGCAAACCCCCCATCAATTGTCCTTGGTAAGGAGCATCAATTTGCCCCTGAGTTTTGAGAGGTTGAGGACTTATCTTAGTTACATGACCATCCTCTTAAAGGAGACCTCTGCTTTAGCATAATTGGCATTCACATCCTATTTCAGCACATATAATTTAGGTTTTCTGCCATTGAGTACTTAAAAAGGATTGTTCAAAGCCACCCGGTGAGGGAGAGAAATTGGAACCAGATTGTGGAGCCCTCCATTTCACTCTGCTTGGTGCACTTGGGGCTAATGGCTGTTTTCTGGCTTCCCTGCTCTTGGCCATGGCGGGCATCCCATGGGGGAAGCCCATTACCTTTCATGAGAGCTGCTACTGAGTTCTTTCCTCTTGCAGAGGCTTGAGCAGTTGAGTGTGGTGGGGGGAGGGGCTGGTGCCTCCTTTGTTCTGCCTGATTGCTGGGTGATCTGTAGCCCAGGTCCCTCTCCTCATCTCCCTGCATCTTGTCCTGAACTGGCAGTCCATCTTCTGGATGTAGACAGCTTCAGGGGAGAAGTGTCTTGTTTCAGACTTCTTCCAGGCAGGTGTTGGAGCCATCATTTAGCCCGGGCACTTCTAGGCCCAGCTCTCGGTGAATGTACATTGCTCTCTCCCGCGTGAAGGCTTCCTCGCTTTTAGAGGTCTGCAAATGTAACTTAACTCATCTTCAATTTAAAGTGTATTAAATTTTAATGTTCAAATTGATGGATAACTTTTATGGCCTTTATTTGATTTCTCTCTCTATCGATGTTTTCCCCCGCCTCCTCCCTGGGGGAGAAGGGGTGTTCTAAGGGATGCAGGTAGGCACGGCAGGCCCCGTTCCTGAGGATCGAAGTGACTTCTGAGAGCTCTGCGTTTGGCACTAAAAGAACCATATGACAGTGATGCCTGTTAACAGAGCATGGATAAGTCCTAAGCAGAAGAAAACGGCCTGAGAGCGAAAGTTGATGCTGAGGCCATTCTGTTTGGCCTGGGTGCGCAGCGGGAAGCAGAGAGGCGTTGCAGACCGTCGGAGCTCTGTTCATCTGGTTTCTCCAGTCCCTAACGCAGAGGTGATTCTGCCAGATAGAGCCAGGGCTCGTCCATCGGGTTCCTAGCACCTTGTCTACTGGCCAGTATTGTCTTCATAATTGGCGGTGTGACAGGGATTGCTTTTGACACACTTGTCATCTGGAATGCTTGCAGAGTATGGGATAGGGCAGGTCCCACTAGTACAGCTTTCTAGCTGGAGTCGTCGGTCATGAGCTGATGTACCTGGAAATGACCCAGACAGTGGTTCTTGTCCTTGACTTGGAAGCCCATAAAGCCTGTAGACTTGACGTGGAATTATAGGGTCTCCTTGAGACACCCATTCAATGCACAGCCCTGACCTATGCTAGTCACCGGCATTTCTCTAAGTTTAGCGAATGTAGCAAGATTGAACCTTGTCTTGGTATGAGCTGGTCTCTTGTGCAAATAGGATGGAGGTTTGTGCTTCGTCAAGCAGAAGTGGTAGATAGGGAAGTGCCAGAGCCTGTGGCAGGAAACCATGCTAGCGGCTTCTGTGGCTCAAGAATTGATGACGGGGACAGCAGGGGCAGTGTTTCTGCTCTGCATAGTGTCCAGGACCTCAGATAGAGGGACTGGAGTGATGAGTGGCTTCTCCATCCAGTCGGCCACGTGGGCTGGGCCTGCTGTGTGTGGGTTCTATCTAATGCTTGGGCTTCCTTACACCATGGTGACTTCCATGGCATCTTAGGGCAAGTGTTCCAGCCCATCAGGAAGAAGCTGTACTTGGTGGTCTAGCATCAGCAGGTGCATGGGTTCAGGTTGGTCAGAATTCTCTCCGGCCTACTGTGAGTCCAGGGCAGGAAATGGAGATGTGTTTACTGGCCTCATGATGTCTTGTGATTTTGTTTCATAAAGTACATATTTCTACTTAAAAACCTAAAGGGAGGACCCTAAGCTATAGTTTTTTAGGTTATCTGTTGGGTATCTTGCTGCAGAATGTTACAGAATTTGGAAATGGTTTAGAAGACAGCCTGCTCCTTGTCCCGTTGGTGTGGTCAGACAAGACCCCTCAGCTTTCTAAAACTCTATAGAGATGTGCTTTGCCTTATCTCTATTGACTAAGGGCCCAAATTTTGTAAAGTTACATGTCACCTTGGAAATTTTTGTTTGGTAGAAATGCAAATCTTTTGATGGAGGCGAAAATCGGGTGGATTCTGCCGCCCTACAGGACCCGAGTGTCTTCTGCATATATCCTAGTAATTCCATCCCACTGTTTTCTCAACTGCTTAGAAGTCCTAATCAAATTTGCAACCTGTTGATCCTCATTAATGCATTGAATATATTTTTGGTTGTACTGTGGATGAACCTAGGAGCATTCTTCCTTTGAGCTAGATTAACCCTGGTCTTTATTTTATTTGGAATTGGGGTCTTGTTAGGTTGCTGAGTCCCAGCTACGTTGCTGTCCTTGAATCTTCCTGTCTCAACCTTCTAAGTCCTGGGGTTTACAAGATGAGATCCGCAACACTCAGCTGGTTGACTACATATTTTTTCCTTATGTACTGGGGATTGACTATAGGGGCATTCTATCTCTGAGATACACCCCAGGTCCTATCTTTTCATTTTTAAAAAGTCTAAATTGCAGAGAGCCTCACTAAGTAGCAGAGGCTAGCCTCGAACCCTGCAGTCCTTGTCAGCCTCCCAAGCACCGGGATTTCAAGCATGCACAACCATGTCAGGCTGGTTGACTGTTTTCATGCATATCCTGATTCTTTGGGAGTTACATTTAGCTCTTTGAAATTTTAAGTCAGTGGCGAGCATATAGGTATTTAGGAACTGGCGTTTTTCTGTTGCCACTTGTCCTGAACTAGACTCCCCTGGTACTGATGTGGATGGACAAGGCAGAAGTTGACTGTCAAACCTGGAGGAAGCAGAGGACAATCCACTTAGTGTCTGGTAACTGAAATGGGTCGCTTCTCCTATACCTCGAGTTTCAGTCTGATCGTTGGCTGTGCTAATTGCACTCTAGTTGTGGGTAAACAGCTACGCACTTTGGGGGGAAGCTTAGAAAACAGGGTACAAAGGGGTGTGGGGGCAGTGGGTCAGGGAGCTTTGAAAGCAGTGAAAACACAAGAAATTAGTGTTAGGAGCAAACCACACACTTGGAACCACACATGAAGTCTTTGGGTGTGCCTGGGTAATGAGACACGAATTAAATAAGCAGTCTGCCTTTAACTGAGATGGTGTGCGTTTTAATCGGTCACAAACTACATTGAACAGCAAACGTTGAAGAAAGTCTTAGGTGCTCTGCAGATGGAAAAAGTCCTGGGCACAATGTACGAGAGAGACTGTCTTAGAGGATAAGACACACGCATGCAGTGTTGGTCAGCACACGTGAAATGCACGAGGTACTGTTCACTGGGTAAAGAGCTGTCAGTGCTTACAGGATCCTGTAAACAATGGGTGGGAAATGGCCCACCCCAAACTGGACCATGAAGGGCACTGTGGGTCTGGATGTGCCTGCCCACCTTGGGTGCTTTGGGTGAGAATTTCTTTTATTGGGGTTTAGAAAATAAGATGGGGAATATCACCTTGGGGTCTGCTCTTCCTCAACCTGTACATTTCCTTTTTTGGTGGTACTGAGGATTAAACCCAGAGGATTTCTACCTTAGCTTATGCTCCCAGCCCTTATTATTTTGCTTTGAAATAGGGTCTCACTAGGTTTGAGATACTCAGAGTTCCTAAGACTGGTTTCTAACCTGTCACTGTTCTGTCTCCAAGCACTAGGATTATAGGTGGGTACCACCATGTCCAGCTTCACATGTACATTTTAAACAAGCAGACTGCCCTGCAGGAGAAGGATATTTGAAGAAATTGGGTGTCTGTCCTCTCTGGAGAAGTATCCTGGTCCCAGTTTTTTGTTTGTTTTTTTTTTTGGTGGTACTGGGGTGCCTGGAAACCCTTCTCCGGGCTACACACCCAGACCTATTTTATGTTTTTATTTGGAAACAGGGTCTCTTAGGCCAGCGAGGCTGGCTTTGAACCTGTGAGATCCTGTCTCCATCTCCCAAGTGCGGGGATTACAAGCGTGTGCCACCACGCCCGGCCTGGTTCCAGTTTTTTTTCTTTCTTTTTTTTTGCCTTTTCCCTTTTCTCCTCTTTTCTATCTTTCTTTTACACACACACACACACACACACACACACACACACACACACACACACACACACACTGCTACTGCTAAAAATGTTTTGTGGTACTGGGGATTGAACCCAGGGGCCTTTTACTTGGGAGCTACACCAGAGCCCTATTTTTTCTCTTATTTAGAAACAGGGTCTCAATAAATTGCAAAGCGCCTCACATAAGTAGCTGAGGCTGGCTGCGAACCTGTGATCCTCCAGTCTCAGCCTCCCAAGTACTGAGATAACAAGCGTGCACTGCCATGCCTGTCTTTTTTTTTTTTTTTTTTTTTTTTTTTTTGGCAGTACTGGGGATGGAACCCCAGGGGCATTGTACCTCTGAGCTATACCCCCAGCCCTATTTTTTAATTTATTTAGAAACAGGGTCTCACTGAGTTGCAAAGGGCCTAAGTAGCTGAGGCTGTCCGTGAACCATGATCCTCCTGTCTCAGCCTCCTAAATGCTGGGATTATAAGCGTGCGCCACCACGCCCGGCTCCAGCTTGCAAATGTATTGTGAGGAGTAGGAACCACGGAGATGAGGTTGTTCATTTCTTGGTCAGAGGTGGTGGTGTCCAGTCTCCCTGCTCGGTCGGTTGGCAGGCGGCACTGGTGGTGTCTGAGGTTGGGAGTGCTAGGGGAAATGGGCTGAGGACCTCCCTGCCCACATCGGAGGCATCCTTGTTCAGCCATGTCAAAGCTGCAAAGCTAACAGGACAAAGCCGTCGCCACTGCGTGCGGGTGTGGGCCGCTGCAGGGACACGCGAAGGAAGTACCAAGCTGCTGCCTCTCCCAGGAGGCGTCTGCAAAGCTGCCTTTGCGGGCCTGATCCCTGGCTTCCAGGTGCGTTTGGGCTTCCTTGGTCACGTGCACGGTTGCCAGTTTGAGACTCCTGTGGTCCATTCAGGAAATGCAATTTTTCGGTTTCGACGGTGGTATCCCCAAGGCGCGCGTTAAAGCAGCTCAGGGAGTCCCAGCCAACGGTCCTTTGCCTGTGCAGAGACCCGTTTGTTCCAGACGGTGGGAAAGAACACCTATTTAATTTGGTTGATGGCGTCAAGGATTTTTCAGAGAATGGTAGCCTTCTTTTGTTCTGTGGTACTTGTATAACTGAGCTTAGGATAAAATGAGACAGTGGTAGGAAAATATCTTGCTGGAAAAGTCCCTCTGCAGCCCTTAAAAATTAGAGCAAAACGAATCCTCACCTGTGGTGTTGTAGCAGCTCGATTTGGAATTGGTCAGAATCTTAAGAATTACAAAACGGTTGCTGTTTCCCGAATTGGGCCAGTATTAGAATACATGACATAAGTATAGTGATGCTAAGACTGTATTTCCATAGTGAGAATCCCGTGATAGCCAGGTGTGGTGGCACATACGTATAATCCCAGGATTTGGGGGCTGAGATGGGAGGATTTGCAAGTTGAAGATGAGCCTCAAACTTAGCGGGACCTTTAGCCACCTAGTGAGACCCTGTTTTCAAATAAAAGGGCTGTAACTGTAGTTCAGAGGTAGAATGCACACTGGGTTCAACCCCTACTACCACCAAAACAAAATTCTGTATAAAATACAACAAGACAGAGAGCTTCCTAAAAGGTCTGCTGATGGCTTAGTTCGTATGATGGAGACAGGATCAGTCGATTCTAGGATTTTAGAGGAAAGCCCATTTGTCTCTGCTGAGGGTCAGTTTGCACACAAATAAGATGGGGATGTGAGGATCACACGAGTTAGTACCTGTTCAGCGTCTAGCCACTTGGAGTCTCTACTGTAAAGGCTTAAAACTTGAGTTGCTACTGCTGCCCACCACCCCCCTGGGTAAATGAGGCAACCGGGTGTGGTGGCGGCGCACACCTGGAGTGCCGGTACTTGTGAGGCCGAGATGGGAAGATCGCAGGTTTTGAGGCTAACCTCGGCAACTTAGCGAGACCCTGTTTCACAACCAAAGGGCTGGGGATAAAGCCCAGTAGTAGGGCTACACTCCCAGGCCTATTTTTATTCTTTATTTGGAAACAGGGTCTCTAAGCCAGCGCGGCTGGCTCCGAACCTGCGCCACCACACCAGCAAGTTACTCAAAAAAAAATTTTTTTTTTTTTTTGGTGGTACTGGGTTCCTGAAACCCTTCTACCTTCGGGCTATACTCCCAGACCTATTTTATACTTTATTTGGAAACAGGGTCTCAAGCCACCAAGGCTGGCTCCGAACCTGTGCGATCCTCCTGTCTCTGCCTCCCAAGCGGGGATTATAAGCGTGCGCCACCACGCCCAGCTCAACCCTATATTTATTTTGAGCCAAGGTCTCACTGAGTTGCAAAGGGCCTCACTAAGTAGCTGAGGCTGTCCACCAATCTCGATCCTCCTGTCTCAGCCTCCCTAATGCTGGGATTACAAGTGTGCGCCACCACGCCTGGCTCCCTCCTCTTTTTGAAAATGTAGAGATCTTGCTAAGTCAGGGTCTGCTTCTCTTACTGTCCCAGATACTGTTCTCAGTTCTTGTGACAAGGCCCGGTAGCCCGTGTTCTGGCTTGGTGGTGGT
Organism: Muscardinus avellanarius; assembly: GCF_963383645.1. Taxonomy (NCBI): domain Eukaryota; kingdom Metazoa; phylum Chordata; class Mammalia; order Rodentia; family Gliridae; genus Muscardinus; species Muscardinus avellanarius. Next base: position 30,117,280 of record NC_137806.1, read on the forward strand.
TTCCTCTGTACGGTACCCTGAGAGGAAAAAACCGTCAGAAAACTTCTAGCAGAAGTCATGCCGTGTTGAAAGTTTGAATCAAACTTGCCCTCGGGGGCTCTGAAGCTGCTTCCTCATAGCAGCGCCTGTGTGTAGGAGGACGTGCATCCAGCTCACGGGCTGGTGCTCGTATCTGAGATACGGCTACCTGTGGTGTAATGACCCAATGACTAGAGCAGACCTAAGTCGCCTGTGGTGTAAGGGTGTCTTGTCACTGACGCGGATGGGATTCAGACTCCAGGTTCCTTGACGTGCCGGCCCTCAACCTATGTTTTGCAGGTCCCGGTTGTCCCAGCTGGAAGATGTGTCTACTGATGACGCCTCACAGGTTGTCATGGTGATAGCTGTGTGCTGTTCCTATTGGAGGCAGCGGAGGTGCTAGACACACTGACTACAGGGCGTCAGTGTCAGGGTCACTGAATTCTACATGAAGTTTCAGTGGCTCGGCTCGAGTGCAGGTGAGCCTCGGTTGCTGGCTACGCTGCAGGCATTTTCCTGGGGAAAGCCTTGCCTCATTGGATACAGGAGTCCTGCCATGGGGCTGAACCCCCGATGTCCACCTCTGCACCCTGGACTAGGACTCTGAACGTGATGGATAGGTGCAGAGGTCATTTTTCTTGTTCAAACCCTTCCTCCCTGTCTCCCACAAATGTGAGACTGTCGGCTTCTCCATTGTGGCCGGCAGTGGTTTGGGCCTAAGAAAAGCACACTGCTCACCTTCTCTGCGGTCTGTTTTCTTGTCTAGGGGAGAGTGAGACCTTGGACGTGGCTGGATTGTTAGCCCAAGTCTGGGGAAATCGTTTCGGGCCTCAGCCTGACTTGCCGCCAGGGAGGGGACTGGCTTGTGAGGGCTGGTGAGCGGTACCCCGGCGCAATCTGACTTGCGATCACTGCCCTGCCTAGGAGACTTCTGTGCTGGGTGTCCCCAAAGGAAATACCTCTCCAGATCGGGAGGAACAGGGTGGGGTGAAAGTGTGAAGCTTGGATTTGAGTCAAGTCTCAGGACAGGTGTGCATGTGAAGGTGTGCACTTGTGTTCCTGGTGCCTGTGTATCTGGCAAGGGTGTGTATGTGAGAAAGCACATGTGGCTGTTTGAGCATCTAGATGTTTAAGTGAACGTGTAACATGTACAGGAGTCTCCGTGGCTGACGTGCTGGGCAATTCAAGCCACACTCACGGTGACTTTTTGACCACAGAACCTCATTGTTTGGGGTTCACTGGGCTAGGGTGTGACTGCTTTTTATCTCTGTCATCTCGAAGGTTCTCACCCCCAGGCCCGCCCTGTGCCAGGCCGTGCTGGCTTTTCTTGGGCAGCTTGGCGTATTCTTTATTCTGGAAAGAACTAGGACTTCGGGCTTGTAGGTATAGACTCATGTCTGCCGCCTCCCCCAAAGAAGGGGGAAGACGCTGCCCGGTTGAAGAAGACTCTGCATGTGACCCTTTTCTGGAGTGGCCACCGTGATTTCCTGGGGTGACCCTTTCCTGCGGTGGCCACCATGATGTAACTGGGAGGCCCTTGGTGTCCTGCAGTGGGGCACATCTAAAGATGGCTGCCCGTCACCGTCCCAAGGTCTGTCCCTTCCATCTTGGCCTCTCCCTCTTTCTCATCCCCTTCCCATCTCCCCCATTGGGGGCTCTGGGAGTTGACAGCTGGAAACCACTCCAGCATCCTCCCATTCCTCATTTGGCACCCGGCATTGCAGGTGACCGCTCTCATGGGCGGAAGAAGGCAGTCGGGGACTTCCCTGGGGGACCCATGGGGCAGATCTGGGGAGCGTGGGATCAGAGTGCGGAACGAAGCCCAGAACAGTTCCTTCCCAGTCCTGTGATTGTCCTGAACACTCTTCTGGTCAAGTCTTTGTGGCTTTTTTTTCCCCTAAGGGGAAATAGTCTCTTAAAGGTCTCTGTAGAATTGATCTTCTGAGTGTCCTACACATCTTCTTAATAGCACTGGCTGAATGTAGTTGAGGGACTTTCTCCCGAGTCTTAAAGGCAGTGTCGGGGCGACCCACCTTACACTACCTGCCATCCAAGGCAGAGGCTGTCACGCCACCAGAGGGACGGTCAGACGCCAAAAGGCGGGGGGTGTTAGCGCTCGCCTTGCCAAGGCTGGGGAGGGAGGATTCTAAGAATGTAGCTGCTCTGTGGGCTTGAGGAGTGTGCACCTGCGACCGCACGTGTCTCAGTAGATGGAGTTCAGCCTGTTCCTATCTGGTGTTTGTTCGAGGTTTGTTCCGTTGGAAAGGTGGTCCGTGTGTGTGAGGGTCAGGCTGCAGACTGGGATTCTGAGACCTGTCAACTGATGGCCTAAAAAAAGCAGATGCCCGGTAAAGATGTTCCTGACAAAAACATTTTGAAAGGACACATAACATCGTGTTTTTTTGTTTTTAAAAAGGTCATCATAACTTTCTTGTTGCCTTATGAAAACTGACATGCCTGTGCCGGTAGGGTAGGGTTTGTATATTTTTCCTTTCAGAGTTGATTATTTTTGGTGCTGCGGTGAATGGAACCCAGGGGCATTCCACTTCTGAGCCCAGCCCTATTTTTTTTTTTTCTTCATTTGGAAACAGTCTAAGTTGCAGAGGGCCTCACTGAATGGCAGAGGCTGGCCTCAAACCTGCGATGGTGGGTAGTTGATTGTCGCTGTTGATGGGGGTGTGTAGTGAACAGGGTTTAGAAACGGTCCCAGGCCCAGTGGAACCCGCTCTGTGGCTGGCCCAATGCAGGACTCGCTTCTCTGCCTCCTCCCCAGGGCTGATGCTGAGGGCCAGAGGTAACTGAGCTGTCAAAGACAGCAGCAAGCTTGCAGCCTCTTGGTCTTCGCACCTTGTGCCTGCATAGTTTCCTATTTTTGCTTTTTCCTGTGTCACGTTGAGGTCTAAAAGGTAGTACCCTGTAGAGGGAACATCTGCTGTGGTCCTCAGGTAGGGCCCTGACGTTGCCCATTGTTGGTGACACCGCATTTCAACTTCTCTAACCCTTACATCCTGCGCTTGGGATTTCTGCAGCCACTGTTTTGGTCTATGGATAACTGACGATGAGGCTGGTAGAGGTGGCTTTGCTTAATTGAGGGCTCACTGTAGAGCAGGGAGTGAACTGAGTTCTGCATTCATTTAAGCCCTATCAAGAGACCAGACCCTGAAGGGTCCTCCTGTCGCTTAACACACAGCAAAGCTTGAGCCGGGCGTGGTGATGCACGCTTGTAACCCCAGTACTTGGGAGGCTGAGACAGGATCTGGGTTCGTGGCCAGCCTCAGCTACTCAGTGAGGCCCTCTGCAACTTAGCTCCTGTGTTTCAAAGTAAAGAATAAAAAATAGGGCTGGGGATGTAGCTCGGAGGTAGAATGCCCCTGGGTTCAATCCCCCCAGTACTGTAAAAAAACGCTTAGGGAGGAATGGGCCAAGCTGCTGAGCGGCGAGAGCTGGCGCGTGGCCTGCGGGCTGGCTTCCCTGTGTACTTTGAACCTCCGAGCGCCATCCACTTGACTTTGCAGGAAGTGGTGTGTGGATGGAAATAGTATGTAAAAGGCACTAGAGGAATTTGCAACAGAAGGGGCCGTCATTGCAAACCTCTGGGAAGTATCTTACTACAGAACAGTTGCTTTGCGTTTCTTGAGTTGGTATTTAAAAAATGCTCCTCGAAACTATTCCACAAACTTCTACGAATTTCTTTACTTCCCAAATTCCGATGTATTTACTTTTTGCAGTACTGGGGATGGAACCCAGGGGCATTCTACCTCTGAGATACAGCCCCAGCCTAATGTTCATTTTGAAATGATCTGAGTTGCAAAGGGCCTCACTAAGTAGCTGAGGCTGTCCCTGAACCACGATCCTCTTGTCTCAGCCTCCCAAACGCTGGGATTCCAAGCGCGTGCCACCATGCCCGGCTCAGGTATTTACATGGTATCTGGTAGCGAAGCCTTCCGTGTCCCTGGATGCTGTGAGCAGAATGCCACCACAGTGACCACACAGGGTAACATTGTCAACTGGGTTGTAGGACTTGAACCAAACTTCAGTGCCTGTGACTAAGCGGATCGCAAATTAATACGATTGAGTAGTAAGATGGCTTATGGGCGCACTTCTACGTGAAGTTGCTTTACTTGATAAGGGCGAGAGTGTTTGGCTTTCTTTCCTGACGCCAGGTGGGAAAGGGTGTTTGAAGGGCTGAGCTGAGGAGCCGTGAATTCTCTAAAGCATACTTAGGAGGAGTGACTAGGTCACTTGTCATGACAATAACTCATTCCTTTAATAACTGATAAACTGTTTTCTTTCGACCTTCGAGCTACACCCCCTGCCCTATTTATTTTGAAACAGGGTTTCACTAAGTAGCTGAGGCTGTCCATGAACCGTGGTCCTTCTGTCTCATCTTCCAAATGCTGGGATTACAAGCATGTGCCACCACGCCTGGCCATAAACCATTTTTTCTGAATGGTTAAGTTTGTTGGTCCTGAAAATTGTGGGGTTTTGTTTTTTTCAGTACTGGGGATGGAACCCAGGGGCATTCTACCTGAGTTACACCCCCAGCCCTATTTTTTATTTTGAAACAGGGTCTCAATAGGTTGTAGAGGGCCTCACTGAATAACTGAGGCTGGCTGCGAACCTTTGAGCCTTCTGTCTTAGCTCCCCTAGTACTGGGATTACAAGCATGTGCTCCACGCCTGGCTGGTCCTGAAGTCTTGAATGTGGTTTCTTTGGCACATCCTATCCCCAGGGTTAGATGTCTGGTTCTAGTATACCTACTGTTCCCTTCCTCCGCCTCCCCATGCTTCAGGTGAAACCCAGGTCCTTGGGCATGCTAGGAAAGTGCTTTACCATGGTCATATCCTCAGCATGAGATTGGTTGATGAAGAAGAGCACTTTGTGCAAAAGGTGGTGACTTACGAAAGTGTATTTGAAAGTGAAAGGTGTACCTTCCTTGCATTTCTTTTGGACTAAATCAGAGACTTTATACATACAACTATTTTTTTGTAGTAATCATAATACCCTTAGGATTTTTAATAGCCCTTCCGTATCATCAGAGATTGCTTTCGTTTTAAGAGGTCAGGCACATGGCTTCAATGAGTGATTCCTGAAAGCTCAGCCGAGAAATGATACGCTTCCTGACACTAATTATATGCCGTCCTCCTCAAATCCCCTGTGGTTTCCTTAGACCTCACCCAATTCATTCTGCATTTGCACTGAACACACAGTGGATTTTTACAAAGAAAAATTCTATTTTTTCTTTTGGCAGTATTAGAGATTGAACCCAGGGGCCTTGCACCTCTGAGCTACACACCTGTTTTATTTTGTAATGGCTCACTAAGTTGCTAAGGCTGACTGTAAACCTGCAATTCTCCTGTTTCAGCCTCCCAAGTACTAAGATCACAAGCGTGCACCATCACCCCTAGCTCTGTATTTGATGATGGTTGCATCCGAGGAGAATCCCCCGGGTCATGGCGCGTTTCCTCAAAGGTCCCTCATGCCTAGTACCGCGACCAAGTCTCACTTGGGTTGGTGGGACAGAGGTCCTCGAAGTCAGCCGTAGGTGTGGGTGCTTCCGCCCTGCGCCTTGTGAGTGGCGCCTGTCTGGTCAGTTTGGTGTAGCGTCTTGGGTGCTAAAAGACTTGGGTGCCGGCTTCACTACTCGGGTTGTATTTGAGGAGCCAAGTCAGAAGGCTGAGTTGTGAAAGAGGGAGGGATTGAAGGCCTCTGAAAGACAGGTTATTTAAAAAATTTTTTTCTCAAGTGAAGTACGGAGCCTGGTAGTAGAATTAACCCTAGAACATAATAACCACAGGCACAGCCTTGGGTGACCACCAGCCTCTGGGCCACCTGGCCGTTGAGTTCTCTTGTTCTCTTCATAGCTTCAAAGGAGGAGTCCATTCCTAAAATGATAGTTTTGCCATGCATGGTGGCACAACCCTAGTACTTGGGAGGCTGAGATGGGAGGCGCACAGGTGCATGATCAGCCTCACCAACTCAGGCCCTCTGCAGACTTAGACCCTATTCTAAATAAATAGGGCTGGGGATGCATCTGAGGTAGACTTCCCTGGGTTCAAAACTTAGCACCAAAGCCGGGCCTGGTGGGCACGCTTGTAGTCCCCACGCTTGGGAGGCTGAGACAGGAGGATCGCACAGGTTCGAAGCCAGCCTCAGCTACTTAGGCTCTCAGCAACTTAGCGAGACCCTGTTTCCAAAGAAAATATAAAATAGGCCTGAAAGTGTAACCCGGAGGCAGAAAGCCTCTGGGTTCCATCCCCAATACCACACACACACACACACACACACACACACACACACACACACACAGCAACACAGAGAAAAGGATGTGGTTTACTTAACCACATAAAAAATAATTATTTTGCATAAATCTTGCAGGTACTTTGAATCATTTCCCCCAGAGGTTTGTAAATAACGCAATTAAAAATCTTCTAAAACATCTCTAAGTAATTTAATTATCAGTTTTAACAGTTAAATGGTTTGCCCAAAGTGAATTTTCTTGATTTTTAAGAATACTGCTTGGAATTAGCTTATATCTGCAGAAGAATTTTGTATCCTTGTTCAGTAGTGGACACGTTTTACTGACCACTGTTAGGGTGTTTTGTTGGCATGGTGCAGGAAAGTTGTTTTAACTTCAGCATATCAACACATGGGCCAGTTCTTTTTTTTTTTTTTCCCCAGTTAATGCAAATCTATTTTATGGGGAAGCTAGAAGTGGCCTTGGAGGAACATGTACAGTTGGCTGCAGAGAGCTGTACTTAGCATCTGGGGGGAGGGTACTGGGAATTGAACCCCAGGGGTTATTCTACCTCTCAACTACGTTCCCAGGCCTATTATTCTTTTGAGACAGAATCTTAAGTTGAAAAGAGGCTCACTAAATATCTGAGGCTGGCTGTGAACTTGCCAAGTACTGGGATTACAGGCGTGTGCCACCACGCCCGGCTTTCCACTTGGCATTTGACTGTGTTCTCTTTGGAGGTGGAAAAGCTGACTCTGGAGGGCAAATTCCTGTCTTCCTGGAGCATTTGTCTGACTAGGAAATTTAAGACTAATCTGATAGAAATGTCGGGATTCAAGGAGTTCAGCCAGAACTTTGAACAATGAGAGGCCTTGTCAGAACAAAGCATGAGAACAAATATCCTCCTGAGTTAAAAAAAAATAAACTTCACGCTTTTTTAAACCAGGTGTGGTGGCGCACGCTTGTGATTCCAGTATTAGGGAGGCTGAGACAGGTGATTGCAGTTCGTGGACAGCCTTAGCTACTTAGTGAAGCCCTTTGCAACTAGGTGAGACCTTGTTTTAAAATAATAGGGCTGAGCATTTAGCTGGGAGGTAGAATGCTCCTGGGTACCATCCCTGGTACTGTACAAACAAAACAAAAAAACAGGGGCATTCTACCTCTGAGATATACCCTTTATTTTGAAGTGGGGTTTCACTAAGTTTCTTAGTCTCAAGTGGCCGAGGCAGATCTTTAAACCTCTTTTCTGAGCCTCCCAAGTTCTGGGATTAGTGTGCCACTGCTCCCACTTACTTTTTTTTTTTTTTTTTTTTTTTAAAAAAAAACACATTGTGGTTGAACAGTCCAGAAACCTACTGCAGGAGGAAACCACTTACTGTCAAGCAAGATGTAGAAGGGAAAATGAAAAATGTGTGTGTGAGCTTGTGTGTGGTACTGGGGATTGAACCCAAGGGCAATCTATCTTCATGCTACACCCTCAGTCTTGTTTTTGGAAATGGTCTTGCTGGGTTGCTCAGACCTCCAGCCCGTCTCAACCTCTCAAGTACTGGGATTACAGATGTGTGCCACCATGCCCTGCTTAATAACATTTTTCAAAGCTTTGCTAAGTTTCTAGCTTGAAAAAAAATAATTGGGTAGAACTGAAAGCTCTCTGGAGTGCTACCACAGATCTTCAAGGTCTCTGGGTAGGGACATGAAATTGCTGTGTGTGCACATACACTGTACATGTGCTATGGACCTTGTCTGTATATGTGGAAGCTATTGTATATTTCATAACTGCATACATGTAGATATAGCATGCACATAAAAATAAACTCAGTATGCACACGTAAACAAATGTATTTATACTTGGTATACACACATCTGTATAGTGTGTTGCATGATCTAATAACAGGGCTCTAGCAGCACACCCTCTGGCTGGTACCGGAGTATAGTGTGAACAGACATTTCTTTTCTACTTGGTTAGTGACATTTGGCAAGTTACTAGACCTTTGGAACAATGTAGGGACCAATTCTCATTGATGTGTATATACACGGGCGTACACGCTTAGTTGCCAAAACAGCTGTGTAGAGTGGATTTTATTCTCAGATGAAAGAATCTTATTAGTGATGAAGATATTTACATAAGGAAAGGAAATGTGAGTGATAATACATTAACCGGCTTTCCTTGGCTTTCTTCAACTTTAACCACTTAATTGCAAGTCTTCATAGTAGAGGGACTGGTTCTTTGCAACGATGAAGCAGAATCATTGATACTGTTAAGAGAAACAGCTCAAGGTAAACACAGTATCACTATAGGCTAAAATGGGAAAGGATATGTAAGTTTGTTTTCAGGTACTATTCAGACGAGAAGGAAGACATTTAGATCAAAAGGAGCATTTAAGTAAATGGGAAACTGAAAACTTAGAGGAAGACGTATGCCCAGTTGGGGAGGTAAAAGGAAGATGCCTCAAATTTGATCATTTGTCTGTGCTTAGCTTTGGATTTTAAAATGAGTACTTGCAGTTTATCTACAGCAACTTCCCTTCTAGTGGATTGCAGCTAGAGTATTCTGGCATATATTTCCAAGGTAAATTCCAGGTTGTACTTTGGAGAAACGGAAGTTGCTGCAACTTTTTAAAAGGTGTTTAAGCAGTTCTTCAGTGGTTAAAACAAAACAAACAAAAAAAACCCAAACTCTGGGTTTAGTCTCAAGTTGACTTGGCAGTCTCATTATAAATTCACACTGAGGTTCAGACTGAGATGCCCATTCGCGGTTCCTTAGCTTTTTATTTCTGAAAGAAAAACCTTAGGCTCGTTAGACTTAACTAGGTTGCATGCAGGGGACTTGGTGCTTGGAACAAGCAAGAGGACTGACAGTAGCTTGTACTTCCATGCCATAGCCCCCGCTCTGATTTCATTTGGAAACCAGGATCTAAGTTCCAGAGGTTCTTACTACATTGGTGAGGCTGGCAGTAAACCTTCAGTCCTCCTGTCCCGGCCTCTCGGATACTGGAATTGCAGGCATGCGCAGCTGCGCCTGGATAGACATGCCAAGTTCTGGCAAGGCTAGCAGTGTTGCCTTGTTTAGTGAGCGCTTCGCTTAGGGTACAAAGGTGAATGAATGCTGGGTTCTTTCGGGAGACTTACCCCCTCTGTGTGTTGAGTTGGGGTACCGCCTGCTATGGGCACGTAGAAAATGTGTTGATTCGAGTGCAATTTCTTTCTCAAATGGACTTTGGTACGTATTCCTACATAAAATTTTGATTTTTTTTCACTTAACAGGATCGCTGGTTAGAGTAGGGTCATGAACTGTGTCCTAAATCTAGTGATTGAAGTAATTAGAGGCCATTTCCTTGTTGGGTACAAGGGAGCCTGCCCTTAGGAGAAGGTATGGCTTGGTCCAGCCTACAGGTTGCCCGTTGAGGCTTCGTGACAGCTGGTCTTTATCTCTGTTCCTCTATTATCACTTGCCTTCCTCTGGGGACAGACTTGCTATTCAGTCTTAAACTCATTCCTCTACCTCGAATGTCAAGGTGGGCACTATTTTTTAGTGTTTGAGGATGTTGAGTTGTTTTAGCAGTAATTGCACCCAGCCACTTAAATCTTGACTTTTCCTGAGCTTGCTGTTTAGATCGTCGTAGCCTGGTGCCTTTAGCTGAGATAAATGTGAAATCCTAGGATAGTTCCGGAGCACGCTCAGTTGCTGGTTTTCGCTCTAACCCCCACCCCCATTCCTTTTTGTGGTAAAAAGTTTTTTTCTAAACTAGGGCTGCCTTAGCCCGAAAGAACTTGCCACAATTTTAGTTACTGCTAATTATCGACGATCCTCAAAATCAAAATTTTATATGACCCTCCAATGAGAATTTTACTTTTTAAACAATCATAAAGGTTTTTTTTTTTGCCATTGAAGTATTTGATGTGTGTTAGTAAATTACTCAAACTGTCATTTGCTAAGTTCTATGGATTTCAAAATAGCAACATGTAGTCCTAGAATTTTGTTGTAGGGGTTTTTGGTAAGGCAAAGATGAGCACCTGACATGGTTGGGGTAAGTTCCTTTACTTCTTTCTCTGCTTCTGTTTCCCCTTAAGCTACGTGCGGTGAGCTTGATACCAAATTGGGAGCATTTGGCCTCTAACCAGGTCTTTGCTGCCAGCATCCTCCTTGGACCCTGCTCACTTTGAGCACAAAATGAGTGGCAAACTTAACATGATAGTTGTTTGACAAACTGAATATCAAGCCAGAGTCTACAGCGTGAATGTGACCCTCTAAAATTGATGCTGTAACCCAAGATCCGTTGTGACAGGACTTTGGGGGAAGAGCCGAGGCTTTGGGGGGAAGTGGGTGCGTCCTGCGAGGATGCAGCGATGGGCACCATCTTAGAAGGAGGTAGCAGCACTTTCTGGATGCTGGATCTGCCAGCACATTCATCCGAGACCTTCAGTTTTCCAAGCTGAGAAACTCCTGTTTATAAGTTACCTAGCCTAAAGCATTTTGTGACAGCATTCTGGACAGACCGGTATGTCAATTATTTTTTTGTACTGGGGTTCCTGGAAAACCCTTCTACCTCCGGGCTACACTCCCAGTACCTATTTTTACACTTTTTAAAACTTGGAAACAGGGTCTCTTAAGCCAGCACGGCTGGCTTCGAACCTGCGTGGTCCTCCTGTCTCCGCCTCCCAAGCGTGGGGATTACAAGCATGCGCCACCACGCCCGGCCAGTCTGTCAAATATTGAATGGTGAACTCTGCTTATGCAAAGCATTCAGTGCTGAGGTAGACAGATAAGGAAGTTTCTGTTTTGCATAAAACCTTCAGTATCATAGCAAGTGTAAGGTAGCTTTTGAGTGCTTGAAGGAAATGTGTATGCACCATGGTGATAATTGAAAGCCTATATGACATCTCCAGTTTTAACATAATTTGTTTATAGGAGCTTAAGGTTAATTTTGGAGTGGTTATTTTTTTTTTTTATTAGCAATGCTTAAAAAGTAAATGTGTTGGTTTTCTTATTAAGACAAATGCTTGCTCGTTCCTGGATTGTAGCCTGTCAGGATGACCTGCCATGGCGACTCACACTTTTCCTGTTTCTCAGTTAAGGTTGCTTTCCGGTTGGCATAATTGGTCACATGTCACTGGTGGCTGTCACTTTGGGACCTGTTTTCTACATTTCCTCATTCCACTTAACATTACTAGAAATACTGTTTTCCAAAACCTACTGCACTGAATTGTCTTCATTTTGGTATACATAAAATAAGACTAGTTACTTTTTATAAGAGATAATGGATGCCCTGTTCTTGATTAGCTATAGAAAATTGGGGTTCATTTTGCTAAAAAATCCCGAGTTGCACTAACACTTGATGTAAAATGAGTTGATAGCTTGAGTTATAGATGATTATATATGAAAGGGAAGAATGCTTATGGCTAAATGGAATGTATCTTTACCGATATGGGTTTAAAGGCTTTAAACTTCTTCCAGTCGGGAAAATGCGTTATAGCATAATCTAGTACAAGAGCATCAAGCTTTTAGCCTGCTGTGACTATTTTCTTGGTCTTCCCTGCAAGATGCTTAGTTGAAGTAGAAAACATAATGAATGTCCCCACGGAGGGAAATTAGTGTTCACCAGGAGGGCCACTCCTAATGAGCTCCGTCCACAAAGCCTGGACGGTCTTCCTAAGGTTAGTCTTGTTGATTTTGAGTCTCCATGGTAGGACTGTCATAACTCCCAGCATTGCTTTTGAAGGAATTTAAGAGCAATACTTCTGTGGATAAAATGCCGTCTTTTATTCTTAGTATTTAAGCTGAGTTTTATGATGTGTAAAAACCTGTTTTTAATAAAATTACTCAGCCTTGTCTCCATACAATGAGCCCCTAAAACTCTGAAACACTTCATAATTAAAAAAAAAAATAAATGCTTGTGAACTGCCTGGCTGCTCAGTCTAGAGTAGTGACACTTAATTAGCTTCTAGTCTTTGATAGGTATTGGAAATTACTTTTTTCGTGGAAAATTTCTTAACCCTTCATATATCATGACTTCAAGTTTGGAGCAAAGCAGACTTCTTGAGGAAAGTTATTTGATTGCTAAAAGGTGGAATCATTTTCCCTTTCCTTGGATGTGAGTGACAGAGCTTTGACTTTTGCATTGATATACTTTGATGACAAGACCCAGTAACTCAGTTGACTAGCCTTGTTAGACATGCATGTGCTTTCCTCATAGGATAAAAATGGAGCTCTTCCCTTATGGAATGATATTAACTGTGAAGACATTTTTACCTTATTGTCTTAATAGTTGGCTATTAAGCTGTGTTATTTATAGAAATTTGGGGACATGAGGCATCTTAAGTGCTCTCAGTTCTGAGAGAGCTCGGTCTTCTGGCTGTTGGATGCCCAAGAAAATGGATTCCAGGCCACACTGGAGTTGAGGGGGAGGTGGCTCTTCACAGGGCTACCTGGTAAAATCTCAAAGCCATCTTCTCAGCCAGGCATGGTACCACATGCTTGCAATCCCAGTTCTTGGAAGGCGGAGGAGACAGGAGGATCGCAGGTTCATGGGCAGCCTCAGCTATTGAGGCCCTCTGCAACTTAGACCCTGTCTCAGATAATAAAAAAAAGCCGACTTCTTGTGAGAACCCCCTCATAGATCTGTTTAAACCTGGAAGTGTTCTAGATTTTGGGGGGGAAATGTGCATCTATGACAGACGAGTAGAGTTAGTTAAAAAACTTATTTTGTCTTGGGCATGACTGGAAAGTTTTGCCCTCGGCAAGTATGTACAGCCAGTCTCTTGTACAGTCTAAAAGGTTGTTCCGTGTTTTGGTATTCTATAGCCCTTTAACTCCTTTGCAAGTAAAGTAGGCCACTTTTTAAAAAAAAAAGTGAATAACAATTACTGCTGTCTTTAGTACAGAGCTGGCGATAGGTTTTGGAAGGCCGAGGGAAGACAGAATGAGGAAGTGTTAACATTAGGCTTGCCCATTTCTTGTGCGGCCCTGTGATAGCTGACATGGGAATCCCAAGGTGAAGGGTAATTCCCGGAATCCTTGTGGTACATGAGGGGCGGGATAGCTACATGAGGGGGGAACAGATGGAGGGAGTTGAGAGAACAGAGGTGTTTAGGAAATGCAAGCAAAGGGATTTTGGTTGGTGAAACTTGCTGTGCATAAGCCAGGTGTTATTTCAAAATCTCTTGACCTGTGAGGTGCTGGTGTATGGATGAGAGGTCAAGAAGGCTCTCACTCATGTCCTGGTGCATTCTGTGATCCCCCAAGATGTTCATGGGTCAAGGTTGTTGCCCTTTGAAAGACCCCATAAGGGTGTCTTTCAAAGGGCAAAACTAGAGCCTCCTTTGATTTCAATGTTTGTTATAATATTGCTTAGATTTGCAAACATAAAACCAAGAATGTATTATAGAATGCTTGCCATTCCTCATACATCAAAGTTAAGTAATAGAACCATACAATCCATGTAATACAGATCAACACTTAATGGTGGTATCCTGAAACTTAAGCATCAGTTTGCACCGTAAATGTTATGAACTTAGGACCAACTATACTCTTCATGAAGGCAGTTCTCATATCTTCCGCATTAAATATTGCACGAATCCTTTATTGCTGCAGCTTGCTGGGGGCAACATTGGCCTTTACTGCCCCAGAATGAGCTAAATCTCCCATATCTGTCTTGACCATGGCCATTCCACCTGGGTCCTGTGTAGCAGTATACCAGGACACAGAACTCGTAGGACAGATGTTGGCTCAAGAGCTGCTCATCCAAGTGGCCCCCAACTTTAAAATCACAATGAAAACATAAAAATTGTCCTGTTGACCTGAAAACTTGTATTTGCAAAGCTCTAAACCCAGGAAATGTGGAGAAAAGGAAGAGAAAACAGGGAAATAAGAGGGGAAGAGTACAGGAAAGGGAAAAGAAGACTTTTAGCTGGAAGTCCTTGCTGGTGTGCGGTCCCTGGTTGTGGTAGTGGCGCCCACCCCTCTGGTAGGAGCCAGCTGGTTCTTGACATATCTGAGGGGGAGGAAGAGGAGGGAGGAAGATGCCAATAATTTCTCATCACCAGCCGACTGTCGCAGTAGACTTTGGGTACGTGTAAAAATCTGTCCCAGAGAAGATTGCTGCCCAAGTTGTCACTTGTTAAGTTGGATGGCGAAGAGCACTCTTCTCTTAGATTCCCTTTTATGACTTACCTTTATTTAGTGGAGTGATTTCCCCGTGGAAATGTTAGGGATTATTGATATCCCTATGGTTCTGCAGAGCGATTGGCCAGTTTGATTCTTCAGTGGGTGGAAAAAATCTGGCCTCTGTTTTGGTAGGCCAGTCCAAAGCTGTAAATCATTGGAGGACTGTGTACCTTGCCTTTTGTTCTATGCAAGTTTTGGTGCTGGAAGAATAATAGTCTCTTATTAAGTAAAGACTACTGGTGTGTTTTTATTATGCTATATATGCGATATAGGAGGCAATCAGTCATCTGGATTCACATGACCAAAACATATCCATTCACAGAAAAAGAACAGGCGGGACTTAGAAATACTTTTTCTAAGCCGGGCATGCTGGTGCATGCTTGTAATCCCGGCATTTGGGAGGCTGAGACTGGAGGTGTAGCTCAGAGGTAGAATGCTCCTGGGATCCATCCCCGGTACTGCAAATTATATATACACATATATACACATATATACATACATACATATACGTACACACACATATACACACATATATATACATATACATATACATTATATTTACATATATTTTAAAACATATACATCTATATATTTTAGTAGCGGGGATGGAACCCAGGGGCATTCTACCTCTAAGCTACACTTCCAGCCCTATATTTTATTTTGAAACAGGGTCTCATTGAGTTGCAAAGGGCCTTACTGAGTAGCCGAGGCTGCCCTTGAACTATGATCCTCCTGTCTCAGCCTCCTGAATGCTGGGATTATAAGCATGCACCACCATGCCCGGCTTAATATAATTTTCAGACACTGAGAAAATTTTTTGTGGGTCTGGGGGTGGAGCCCAGGGCATTTGACCTCCGAGCTACACCCCCTACCTTATTTTTTATTCTTTATTTTGACATGGAGTCTGACCAAGTTGCGGAGGGCCTCACTAAGTAGCTGAGGCTGTCCAAGAACTGCGATCTTCCCGTCACAGCCTCCCGAATGCTGGGATTACAAGCGTGCGCCACCACTCCCGGCTAAGAAAACTTATTTCTAAACCCTGCCTGCTTTTCCATGAAAAGAAATGTTCTGCTGATGTGAATCCAGCAGTTAGTTGACTTCCTCATGTGTTGGTGTTTCCTGGTGCTGAGCGTAGCCTGTGAATTTACACGGATGGGTCTCTGCGGTCAGTCAGATGGGTACCATCTAGCTGCGACTCCACTCGGAGGTGGGTGAGTGAGAGCAGACCCCACCTGCGGCAGGGAACAGGAGGAGCTGCTGCCAGGTATGCTAGTGGCTTTTGCATGAAGAGGTGGTTACTCTGAGCACTAGGTGGAGCATTGATAGAAGTGTTTGGGCTGCGGGGAACAGATGAAGAAGCAGGGACATGTTGGTTGTGTTAGGGAATGTTAGCGATTCACGTTGGCCTTAGGGTCAGACTCATGCTAGACGTAGATGGTCATTTGGACTGAGGGAACACAGGGTGGTGGTTACTTCCCAGGCCTTAGAGTCCCAGTAGCCTTCTCAAAGCTTGTAAGTGTGCCACACTTGGCCTCAAACTGTTTTTGTATCTATAGAGTGTAATAAAACACACCTTGGGCCAGGTGTGGTGGCACACACTTGTAATCCCAGTACTTGAGAGGCTGAGATAGGATGGTAGGTTCAAGGCCAGCCTCATCAATTTAGTGCCTACAGGTGGCCCCTCTGCATCTTAGATGGCTTCAGAATAAAAATTAAGGATGAGGGTGTAGCTGAGGTAGAATGCTCCTGAGTTCAGTCCCCAGTACCACAATCCCAGTACCTTGGGATTTTGTCAATATTGAATGTGACGATACATGTTTTTTTCCTCTGCCTGGCACATGGGAATCCTAGCCAGTGACAGCAGATGTTGGCTGCAGCTGCAGGGCAGCCTGAATGGAGCCCCGTAGAGCAAGGCAAGGTGCGCTGGCTTCCTTAGGCCTTGCAGGCATCCCTAGTTGGCAGCTGCTCATGGTCCTAGGGACACTTGGGGCTGTGGCACAGGTCAGTGGGAACCCAGACGCTGTTGAAACAGTCTGGGGGATGAGCTGCTCCAATGCTAAAGCAAGGTCACGGGATCCAGATGCCAGGCGCATGACAGAGGTCCAGCGGCCAAAATGTTCTGACTTAGATGTAGGAAGATGAAGACTAGGTAGCTCCATAACTTTTTTTTTTTAATTTTTTTGGTGGTACTGGGGTTCCTGGAAACTCTCTACCTCTGGGCTATACTGGCAGACCTATTTTATACTTTTATTTGGAAACAGGGTCTTTTAAGCCAGCAAGGCTGGCTTCGAACCTGCGCGATCCTCCTGTCTCCACCTCCCAAGCGTGAGGATTACCACCACGCCCGGTTGCTCTATAACTTTAAGTCTGGAAAAATGGTACTAGCGCCCAACAGGCCAAGCGTGTGTGTGTGTGTGTGTGTGTGTGTGTGTGTGTGTGTGTGTGTGTCTTGGATTCACAGGTAGGACCTCTAGCCCCATCTTGGGCTTCCTGACTGGACCCAGGTCAAGCTGTCTTGAGCGTGGGTACTATGCATATCAGAGAGCATGTTTCTGCTGATAAAGTTGTAAGGAAATTCTCCTCGCAGTAACAGCTAAATAAATTGGAAGAGCGATGGCATGCTGTCTTTTATTTTTAATAGTGAAAGTAATGCTCGCTGAATGGATTGCTATTCCCAGTTTAACTGATTCGCAGAGGCTGAAGCGTGCTTGCTTGTTTTGTATTTGATTTTGAGCTTGTTTATTTTCGCACAGGAAAGGTAATTAGTTCTTCTGTTGTCACGCTTCATTATGGATCTCGAATTGTATCACTGCGCTGCTGAATGACTTGTTTCAGCGTTGACAAAGATCAAATCTAAAGTACATGATGGTGCATGAGGTACTTCAGAGACGGAGACCCAGCTTGATGGTTGTCACACTTTTGAAGACTGACATTTTACAGAAACATTTGGAAACTGAAGCTCCAGCTTTGTATAAAGGGATGGATAGTAAGCATTTGTTGCTTTATGGTTCTTTTGTGTACATGTATTTAAAACCTAAAATATATAATTTGGCTGGGGCACGGTAGTACACACTTGTAATCCCCATTCTTGGGGCCCACAAGTTCAAAGCCATACTTGGCAATTTCATGAGGTTCTCAACTTAGACTGTTTCAGAGTAAAAAAAAAAAAAAAGGCGTGGGGTGTAGCTCAGGGGTATAGAATGCCCCTACATTCAATCCCTAACACCATAAAAATTTTGAGCTTACTGGATATGGCTTGAGGACCACAGTTTGAAAAGTATTGGCTTCATCTTTTTTGGAAGTTTGATCTTGTCCAACCTGAGCCGACATCTCATTTTGATTTCAGCTAAGAATTAGTGAGCTTTATGCTGAGATTTTTGCTTCAAACTTTTTTTTTTGGTTGAGGAGGAAGAATCTTTTCCGTTTTGGTATGGCCGAGTATCATACTCTCATTAAGGCAGGTGATGTAGCTAATTATTGTATGTGGCCAAAGAAAACAGAATACTCATTGGGATTTGAATTTCATTGCTACTTTCGCTCAAATTCCTACTCAGATGGCTCAAAGTTGACATTTGCTATAGAAAAGCTTTTAGTAGACACTATAAGATGAGAGGACTTTTCCCCTCCCTACCCTACCCCCAGAGTTGACTAACATTTTAATTCTTTTCTATCTACTGTATTGGTCTCTGTTCCCACCTGGATCTGTGAAGCCTGTTGGAAAATGGACCCTCCTCCCCCATTTACAACTTTATACCATGGATGAATTACCATTACCCATCGGATTATATTTTGTTCTTAACAGACCACAGGCCAGGCTCGGGGACATGCACTTGTAATCCTAGTACTTGGAAGGCTGAAACAGGAGGGTTGCAGGTTCAGGGACAATCTCAGCGATTTAGTGAGACTCTCATCAATCTGTGAGACCCTTTTCCAAATAAAATTGGGGAGTGTAGCTCTGTGGCTGAGTGTGCCTGGGTTCAATTTCCAGTACCACATACCAAAAAAAAAAAATCGGATATCTTATTTTTTCCCTTCCTCTCCCTGCTTCCTGAACCCTGGGTATGGAAGTTATTTAAGGTGTCTACTCATTTATGGGGTTCTTGGAAGCCCTTCTAACCTCCGGGCTACACTCCCAGACCTATTTTATTTTTGGAAACAGGGTCTCTTAAGCCAGAGCAGCTGGCTTTGAACCTGCACGATCCTCCTGTCTCCGCCTCCCAAGCGTGGGGATTACAAGCGTGCGCCACCATGCCCGGCTATGTACTCTATTTTTATACTGCCTGATGTACCCCTGGGATTCTGGTGTTGGACCCATGGGCCCTGAGGAGCTTCCCTCCTGGGCAGCAGGTCGGTTGTGTTGTATTTGTCTACAAAGCAGGCACTCCCCCACCTCGCCCAGCATTAAGTGATGGCTCTGGGTTGACATTTTGTGTCGTTGGAACGTGACAGTGTGTGAAGAGCCCTCCTGACCCCAAGCAAACACAATTATTACAGCTCTGTTCAAAGTTAAGACACGGCGAGCACCGTCATGGCCAGTGGCAGGGGAGGCTGGGTAGAGTGGACAGCCCGGGGCACCCTTGAACAAAAAGCTGTGACCTGAGCCACACGCCCTGAACTTTTCTCTATTTTCGCTTTTCTCTCTTTCGTGCTGATGGAGGCTGAAGGCTCATATGCCAAGTAGAAAATAATTTGTTATAAATAGATGAGCTGAGAAGTGGTTTTTTTTTTTTTTTTTTTTAACTCAGGGCCATCAACTGAGCCACCCGCAGAGTTTCTTCCCTTTGCTGATAAAGCCAACATTAGCAAAGGGCATTATATTCTCCTGGGGGACTGTAAAAACCAGTAGCTGAGCTGGGCGTGGTGGCGCATGCTTGTGATCCCAGCATTGGGGAGGCTGAGACAGGATCACAGGTTCACGGACAGCCTCAGCTACTTAGTGAGGCCCTTTGCAACTCAGTGAGACCCTGTTTCAAAATAATCAAAATTATGGATGGTGGTGTAGCTTTGAGGTCAAATGCCCCTGGGTTCTATCCTCGGTACCATGCCCCCCAAAAGACTGCCTTTGGGCCAGGGGATGGAGACCAAATAGACATCGCCTGAGGGTTTCTTAGACATGCTATCTAGGCTCTGTGTAGCCCAGCATAGGCTATGTTTAACTTATTTCTATTAGGATTATGATCTTTTACCAGAATAAATCAATTCCTCCCAGATTTAAACCCATGTCTGGTCAAGCCTGAGATTTCTCTGCCTTCCTTCAGTGACTTAGTAGTATTCCTCACCTGAGACTTGACTCAGAGACGGCGTCTGTGATGTGGAAGAGGGACCCAGCATGCATCTCCCCTTGACCTTGGGTACCGCATCTCCTGTTGGTCCGCTTAGCACACTGTGATTCAGGATATCCAGTTGGGTGGGCATGACTCCAGTGCAGGATGGGAAGTCACAGGCAGCCGCTACAGGGTTGTCACTGGTGTTGCTGCTGGTGTTAAAACTGTGGCCTGTGTGCTGAGGTATCCAAGGACTCTGAGCCAGAAGCTGGGGAAAGACTCCTGTCCACGCGCTGGGGCCTGTGGAGCCACGCAGCTGGCAAAGGGCAGAGAAGGTGCTGCTACCACAACTCTTCCATCTTGACTTGCTTTTCTTGCCTTCCGAATGTGTGAGCTTTGAAGTCTAAATGAACTGTAAAAATAGCAACTGTGCCAGAGGGCCAGCACTCCTTATTTTGGGTGTGATATTTAACAGAGAAAGGCGGTGATAATAAAGGGCTCGCCTCCTGCTGGCTAATAGTTCACCTATCATGAGAGCAGATAAATCACGGTGCAGCCTTGTAAAGTAACTGACGCACTCACACTGCAAGTGAAAGACCAAGCACGTTGGTGAGCTACCCGACCAGCTTTGAATAAATCGTAGTCATCATGATGACTTAGTGTGCAAAACACTGATAGCTCCGCGGAAAAGCTAAAATGTAAATTATACATTTTTTTGACTGAGGATTTGATATAAGGACAGCCTAAAGGAAGGTATTGACTTGATCATACTGAGCTGGCGTGGTGGCGCACGCCTGTAGTTCAGGTATTTGAGACGGGAAGATCACAAGCTTGCGGCTGCTTGATCAACTTAGGCCCTCAGCAACTTAGACCGTTTGGAAAAAAGTCTGGGGTTTCCGCTCATAGGAATGGCCCTGGGCTCAATGCTGAGTACCACAAAGGAAATGTTTTCTTCATGTTCAATTTTGGACATAGGTGTTGGCTTTCCAACGTGGTTTGGAATCTCCCTTGTTGACCATAACGTGGTAAAGGTGCAGGAATCGGAGCCTAGGCCTTCCTAGACAGGAATACAAAGCAAGCTGGACGCCAGGCCGGGGATGGAGCCGGAGGGCCATGGGTTTAGAACACAGCAGACGGGGCCCTGGCCAGTGAGTGCCGTCTTCCTGGGTATGTGGGGGGGTCCTGATGAGTAGTTGTGCGCTCAGATTCAGTATTTAAGTTATTCAACTGTTAACTGCTTTCCAGCCGTGTGCCAAGATGCAGTCCCTATGTTGACCCTTCCTGGCTTCTCTCAGCTCGGTTTAAAGTACTGTTACCAAGCGTGCTCCCATTCCAAGGCCTGAGCCAGCCCATGAGTTGGAAGTCGAACTGAACTTGAAGCCTAGCTATTTGAAATGAAGCTTGCAGGTGGCAAAAAAGGTACAACTTCATATCCCATCTCTTGAGCACATGGGAATGCTGTGATTTTAAAATCTGGGTGTAATTTAGGTTAGTCTAGAAAATGCCCTCTTTTAAAATTGGAAGCCTTCCTAATAGCTATATGCATTGTTGAAAGACCTAAGATGGAAAAGCTCTTCATAGTCTAAGACAATGTCAATTCACGTGGAATGTATTTTTTTGTGTGTGAGTTAGAATCCTGGGCTTGTTGGCTTAGCATGTGTGACCTAAAATATTCTGGAACTCGGGTACTTTATTTTTTAGGAGTGACACTTGATTAAAACTTTGAGAAGGGCAGCACAGTACTCTGCATGAAGATATTTACGTGTTTTTTTTTTTTTTTTTTTTTTTTGTGGTACTGGGGGTGGAACCCAGGGCTTTTCTACCTCCGGGCTATACACCCAGACCTATCTTACACTTCACTTGGAAACTGTCTCACTGAATTGCTGAGAGCCTCACGCAGTAGCTGAGGCTGGCTTCAAACCTGTGCGATTCTCCCGTCTCAGCCTCTCAAGTGCTAGGATTACAAGTGTGCACCACCACGCCTGGCTTTACAGAAAGGACCTGTTTCTCAGCTGCTGCTTGTAACTCCTGGTCTGCTGGCTCATGCTGCCTTCCAAGGAGTGACGATACTGTCCTGTCTGCATGCAGCTAGTAGTACGTTGTCTTTGAAAATAAATTTATGGCAAGATAGTAGACAAGTGTTTTTCTCTCCTATACCTCCTTGAACAGGGTTTGCTTGGCTATTGCCAGGGTTTTCAGAAGGAAAGTCAACTCGCTGAGTTGTAATGAGGTTTTGCTTAAATAGGATAAAAAGCTGGCCATTTGAAATTTTCTAGGCAGTGATGTTGAAACAGCGTTTGTGTCCCTGTTTCTAAGTGTTGCACAGTTCTTATAAAAGCACATGGGTGGATGTGGCCAAAAGTTTGGCCCAGGTAAAAGCTATTATCTAGCAGCACTATTGATGAGAAGGCAGTATTCCAAGTGCTTTGGACATAACTCATCCTTTTAAAAAATCCTAGGATAAGTACTGTTGTAATGGCATTTTTTTTTTTTTTTTTTTTTTTGTGATGCTGGGGATTGAACCCAGTGGCACTTTACCTCTAACCTATACCCCCAGCCCTATTTTATTTGGAAACTCTCACTACATTGAGAACCTCATTACTTGAGGAGGCTGTCCTCAAACCTGTGATCCTCTTCTCGGGCTCCCAAGTACTGGGGTTACAAGCATGTGCCACCACACCTGGCTAAGTCCATTTTATAGATGAGGAAACTGCCTTAAAAAGGGGTACGTGAGAAATATTTAGAAGCTAAGTGGCAAACGAGGGATTTGAAAGTGGATACTCTAGCATTCACAATTGATGTCCTTAACCACGATGACATACTGTCTAGTTTTTACATAGAATTAACCAGGCATGATGGTGTATGCCTCTAATCCCAGTATTTGAGAGGCTGAGACAGGATTGCAGGTTTGAGGGCAGCCTCAGCAACTTAGACTGTGACAAACAAAACAAATAAACCTCTCAAACCAGTGAATAAAGAGTGTTACATTGGGCTTGAGCTTTTATCCAAGATGAAGTAACAAGAATCAAGTGTACGTTTGTGTCTGGAACAAAGCACAGAAAATTTCTGGAGTGAATTTTTAAGGCTTTAGACACCAGACCATGAAGGACTGAGCCAAGAGTCGAAAAACAACTTGAAGTGAAGCCGTATAGTAGTCTTAGAGTTTGGGAAGGGTTGTAGGCCAGTGAACAGGGAGAAGAAACACGTCTACTAGAATCAGATTGTGGAGATGAGAGTGGTTCAGGAAGACCAAGGAACAGAAGACTTAGTCCCACAAGATCCACTGATGTTCATGTCAATATCAATGCTTTATTGACATTACAGATGAAATATCTTTAAAACACCCCAAAGTATATAATGGATACTGTGGCTCTTGCATATTTTATACTCTTAGAAGCTTTATAGATTTTTTCACTGACATTTTTGTTTCCTATTTGTTACCCTGATCCATTCTAATACATCTTAGTAGATTCTGCTTCAGGTTATATCAAACTGATTTTCTCAACCTTGGAAGCACCGTGTGTCGTACATCTGGTTCCTTCGGACCATTTATAGTGGCTCCTGGTCATCTCAGATTCGGCACTGGTTCCTTTGAATAAACAGCCCTTGCAGGGTCGGAATTGTCAATTGATCAAGAATAAGGAAAATGACTTAAAATAGTTTGCTTCTTAATTGACTGCATAATGCATTCTGAAATCTTCAGATTGTCCCCATTTACAGGCTGTTTTTCCTTGGGACAGAAATCATTGCCTACTGTGGTCAAGCACAATTCCATGAACTTAGCCACTGGTTAATGATCTTTGCTTGGCTAATGTGCCTTAAACATTGGCTGCAGTTATTTCTTGGGGGGTGGAGAAACTGAGCTGTAATCGAATGACATTTTAGGTTTTCTTGGGTTGCAAATATTGTGAAGAGCACTTAGTGTGATACGCTGACACGCGGTATATGCACAGCTATCCTGTCATTGCTTAATCAACAGAATACTTTGTCCTTCAGGTCAGCAACTCATCCATCTTTGCTTAAAAGCGGGGTGCTCGGAGTTCACTTTGCTCTTTTTGGTCATACAATAAAATAAAATGAAATTGCCGGGTGTGGTGGCACACGCGTGTAATCCCAGCGCTTGGGAGGCTGAGACAGGAGGATTGAACAGGTTCAAAGCCAGCCTCAGCTACTTAGGCTCTGAGCCACTTAGACCCTGTTTCCAAATAAAGTATAAAATATGTCTGGGAGTATAGCCTGGAGGTAGAAAAGCCCCTGGGTTCCACTAGAACCGCCACTAGATTGAACCCAGAGACATTCTAGAAACCTTCAACCTTCACCCCCAGCCCTATTTTTATTTTGAAGTTCATTTTCACTATTACGGGATAAGTAGGAATAGACTACCTTCAGTCTGGATGAGTTACTGAAGTGTCTGGTCAAAAATCCACAAGGCTCACTGATCTTGAAACTGGATTTGCAAAGGTAGCTTGTAAGAGGCCGTGATGTCTGTGTTGGTTGTCACTGGTAGCTCAGAGTGGTATGTCTGACACTGATGCATCTGACTTGGAATTGAGCAGGCATCTAAGTACTCAAATGGAGCCACCTAAGTAGGCCAGTACCCCTGACAGTGTAGACCAGGCTCCTGAGTCCCCAGCTAGTAGCTCAGGTGAAAAGGATCCCAGGGAGCCCCCGCAGGTCAGCTAGAGTTCTGCAAGGCAGTAGACCTGTGAGGCACTGGTCATGAGTATCCAGCTGAACTTAATCCATTTGTGCAGCAGTTTCTTTGTATGTTAATTATTTCAGCAGACTCCCTGCTAAGTCTTTGTAGTTACAGTGCTCAGTTGCTTAGGATTGTCAGTCCTTGAACTCTTTCTAAAATGTTGGAGAGTGGACCATTAAAGGAAGAGAACATGAGTCTGGGGTACTTTGCAATGAGAAGATCTTTCAAACTGGTCATACAAACTGCTAGAAACATAACATAATAGAAGACTTTTTAGAAACCCTCTTGGAATGTTAATTTTAAATTACATCCACAATTACGCATAGATACAGAATGAAAAAGTTGGACACCTCTTGTGATCTAGTCTGTATAGTAGACTCCCTAGTTTACCAGGTAGGTCTCTTCATGATTTCGATACATGCTAAAACTACGAAAAGCCCCAGAATTCAGGGTTCTCATTCCAAACTTCCTTTGAATAGGTCTTCTTACTGAAATTATTTACTTAGGAATATGTCCGTGTGAAACTTGGTCAGTAATACATTTGTAGCATTAGGTCTCCAGTGATTTCAGTTTTCTGGGGAGAAGTTTTGCTTTTTCAAATTTATTTTGTGAATTGTGAATGCCATCAAGCAGGGAAGATTCTTTAAAGGTGCCTCTGTGTGGTTTAAGTCTCAAAGTAGTCCGCCTACCGTCCTTCTGTAATTGGGAACATTAACTACAGTGGAATCGTGATAGGAAAGCTTGGAAAAGCCATAAAGTCTTTGAGTCTCAAAAGATGTAGCAGAGGCCTTGCTTGCCTAGGGCTTTAGAGTGCCCTTCCGAACTCCACTTTCAGCTTATTGATTATTTCGGGTTATAATCTTGATCCTCTGGTTCCTCTCCCTGCAGTCCATTAACAGCAGCAATTAGACAAAGCCCCGGGCTGCAGGTGAGGTCGGTCCACAGCCCCAGGAAGCGCACCTGCTGATGCCTGAGATGCAGAGTCCTGGAGAGAGGCTTCCACAAACTAGAAGGTTGGGTGACCGCCGAGCCTGGGGCGGTGATGCCAGCATGGGTGGCTTTGTAGATGGTCTCGGGCGATGTGGTTTTAGGAAAGGTAGAAGCATGACTTACTGCCGTGACTGTCTGAAGTTAACAGACTCAAGGCAGTTATATGAGCAGGTACTTGGTCCTTGTTACTGCAGTCCCAGGTCAGAGACCTGACCCCAAGGGTCCCCACTAACCACATTTGGCCCAAGAGGGAAAAAGAGCATCCAAGGAAGCTTATTTAAAATACTGACTTCTGTTGTGGTTTAAATCCTGATTTTTTTGAGGAACCTCTTTCCTGGGAGAGGAAATCTCTCTCTGCATTCAAGCTATAGAAGGAAAAAGATGGTGTTGCACGGAAAAGATCACCTTCTAAAGGGAAGTGATCTTGCAAGATGACTCCAGAAAACATGCGTGATGGGCAGGAAGGGCCTTTTCGGAAGCTGGGCTGATGCTCCAGGTGAGAAGCCCGGGTTGGTTAAAGCAATAAGGCCTGTTAGTGAGTCACCAACTTAGAACCGGTCCTGCCTCCTGAGGCCTCCCTCAGAGCCATTAGAGGAATAAGCTTGAAAGCAAAGCCATGATGGGTTTGTGCTGTTGATCGATGTTGGAAGTTTTATTACCGAGGTCTTGCAGTTAGAAGCGGGGGAAGTGCGTGTCTGGCCAGCTGGAGTACTGTGTATGGGAGAGCAGTTTGAGTCTCTGGCCGACTTGTGAGAGTTCTGTGTGGCAGGACTATGACTGCTTCCTGACGCTTCTCTCCCAATCTCCGAGAAAGGGAATATACTTGAAAAATACCACAAAGTCACTTTTTCCTGTTGACTGGTAACTAGTGTAATAAATCAGCTGACCAGTTTGAAAATAGGTAGGTTTCCAAGTATGATAATCGAGTTTATCAGTAAACAGAAGGTAAGCCAGTGGCATTAAAAAGTGAACATCTTGAGTTACAAGTGTTGGTTGCTAGGGAAGATCCTGGAAATTAAAGTTGGCCTCTTGATCCCCTCAGTGGCTCAACTTAAAATGAGGGACCCTAACCTAATAGCCAGGTGTCTTTGGTGTTGAGCAGGCATACCTTACAAGGGTTTTTGTCCTTTGGCCATTGAGCACTCTGTCTTCAGGTTGCCTCTCGTGTTTTGTGACATCTTCTTTCTGTGATTCTTGTTTTCTGTCATCTTCCCCTGAGGATTAAGATCTGAAAGTGGACTGCGTGGATGCTACATATAATATACACCAGGAGCTCCACACATGCTCGATTTATTTACTATTTGCAGTACCAGGGATTAACCCAGGGGCATTCTACCTATTTTCGAGCTACCCTCAGCCCTATTTTATTCATTTTGAAACAGGGTGTGACTGAGTTGCAGAGGGCCTCACTAAGTAGCCGAGGCTGTCTGCGAACCGCGACCCTCCAGTCTCAGCCTCCTGATGCTGGGATTACAAGCATGCACCACCATGCCCGGCTCCACACACGCTTCATAGGACTCCATTTAACTATTTGCCTTAGTGTTTAAAATTGTTAGTCTTGGATTCCCATAGAAACATGGCTTCTGGGCTTGGGGACAGTAAGCATCAGTGCCAGGGCAGGACCAAGAGAATGAGAGAGAAGGGAAGGGGGAAGAGTTTTAGGGAAGGTAGAAGCATGACTCTTACTGCCATGCCTGTCTTAAGTTAACAGACTCAAGGCAGTTATATGAGCAGGTACTTGGTCCTTGTTACTGCAGTCCTAGGTCAGAGACCTGACCCCCAGTGTCCCCACTGACCACATCTGGCCACTATTTCATCTCAAACCCAAACAAAAGATACTAGAATAAAGCAGGACAGGAAACTTGATTAAATATGGCCATAGGGGGAAGGCAAAATAAGACTTACTTGACCTGGCTTTGGAAGGCGGCTAGGAAATGCAATTTTCAATAGAGGAAGAACTGGGTCAGGGGCCGAGAGGTGAGCAGAAAATACTCAGCTTTGGTCACAGCCATGGTCTGGTTGATTATTGGGCTCTGGGTCTGAGACAGCTCAGGAGAGCCCCTTGTCTCTGGACGGGGCCATCTCTACTTGCTCGGGATAGTCATCAGACCCTTGATCCCGGGTGGGGCTGATGACCACAGACTTTTAGGCTCCACTCCGAGGGTCAGATGCTGTGAGGCTGACTGATGGTTCTGCAAACGTGGTCAGTCCTGAAGGGGGGACAAGTATAGGGCTGATAAACCCGTATTACTAGTTTCTAGATCAGCTTTTCAGTGATAAACATGTTTAGGCACAGCTGAGCAGGAATCCAAAGCCGGAGATGATGCTTCATCCTCCTGTCCGTTACCCACAGGACATCTGCATGCTAAGGGGAGACCCTGCTCTTAGTAAAGGTAGCTGCTGTGCCTCTTACACCCTGATGTAGCCATCCTTCAGTGTGGTACCTGTGATAGAGATGTCACTGCCTCCCTCCAGGGACCAGGGCTGTACCGCCCAGCTCCTGCCTTCCCTTGGGGTGGGTGGCGAGGGGGCCACTTGGAGGCACGAGGGTTGTACCTTGGTCTTAGCTACCCAAGAGAAACAGAAGGGGGTGTGGAGCCCCTAACTGGGGAGAACTTTCCCCTTTCCATCCTCCTTTTTTGCCTTTTCTTTCCCTCTGTTGCTTCTGTGTCGGGAATTAAGCCCAGGGCCTTGTATATGCCAAGCAGGTAATTTACCTCTGAGCTTCCTTCCCAGCCTGCTTTTATTTGGAGACAGGGTGCTGCTAAGTTGCCCAAGGCTGGCCTTGAACTTGGAATCCTCTGGTTTTGGCATCTCTAGAGAGAAGTTCTGAACTTTTGATTGGTGGGTTGTGGCAGAGTAGGGGGGACTCCTATCTTCTCTAGGCAGCAAAGAGGCGACTCGGCCTCTGTTGGAAAATCACTACTGAGAATCATAGCAGTTTTTCAAAACGAAAAGATGGCACATTAACCCAGTTAGTTGTATTGGAAGGTTTTGAACCTCTGGGGCAGTAGCTTTGGGTTTCGACTAGGATATTCTTTGCTGAATGAAAAGAAAAATTCTTGTGGTTTATGCTGATGAAGAACTTAGTTTACTACTGCCCTTTTCTGCTGTATTCTGCCAAGTTGGCCCCAAGACAGGGGCCATCTAGGACAAGACTGTTTTCAGAATCAGAGCATCTCTAGGGTCTGTGGTCCAGGGTTCAGTATCCAAGAACTCCTTGCATTAAGGAAATTATTCTTCTAAGACAAGTAACTGCCTTCAAACTTTGATTCCCATGAAATAGAGCATATCTCTCACCAAGTAGATTAAAATTCTAATGTAGAAAGGAAACTCTACTTCCAATTAGCACATCTGACCTCAACACTGCAAATAGATAATTCCCATTAAACTTTGAAACCTCATCTTTCAAATTAGGTGCTACAAGCTGAGCATGATGGTGCCCGCTTGTAAGGCCAAGTACTTGAGAGGCTGAGACAGAAGATTTGTAGGTTCAACACCAGCCTCAGCTACTTAGGCCTTCTGCAACTTAGCCTGTTTCAAAATAAAGAATAAAAAGGGCTGGTAGTGTAGCTGGGAGGTAGAATGCCCCTGAGTGTAACCCCCAGTTCTGCGGGGGAAAAAAAGGTTGGAAGTCACTGTTCAAGTCCTGTGGCTTTAACTTTCCTTCTACAGAGAAGGCAGGTGGAGTTTGAGAGGTTCTGTGGTCCTGCCGGGGGTCTCTGAAGGCTCCTAGCAGACTTGGGTCTTGTGTCCTCCCTAGTCATTGACGCCGTTGATGAGACAACACAAGGGAGGTATCACGAGACAGCACAAACCTCTTAACTGGCTAAGTGAGTTCATTGACATTCGCCATTATTGTATTCCAGTGTTGCCTCAATTAACGTAATACTGGGAACAGAGGGAGGGGCCCACCTTTGCAATGCAGCACGAGACCTGGTTCTGAGGCTTGATAGAGTTAGGGTTATTAGAGAAGGCTTTAGAGAGAACTTAAGAGCAGCAAAGATGTGTTGGCACGCTGTATAGATGAGTCTATTAGAAAATGTCCGGTTTGTGAAACGTTAATCTCTACCTTACTAGGCGTGTGCTTGAAGGAGTTTTCCCACTGGGCAAAACAGCGGGAGAGTTTATGATGGTTCACAGCAGAGCTGACACTAGCTGACAGAGCCCTGTGTTGCTGGCCAGACCGTCCCTGCCTTTGTTTCTGCCTTTGTGTCTGATTCTCGGGCCTTTGGCTTCAAATTCCCTTAAACCTGTGTTTCTTGAACTTTGTCTCTACAGTGGACTCTCCCAGGTACTGACCCTCTTGACTCTCAGAAGTGTCAGGGCCCAGGGTTGGACTGTTGGTATCCTGTCTCTTCCTCCTAGGATGTCAGCTCCCTGGGATTTGGGACTCATGTCTGATCTCTACCAGTAAATTGGGACGGATTCATAGGAGGTGCTCAATAAATAAAAAAATGAATGAAGAATATGATCCTCTATAAGAAAAGCTGAGTAGGTTTTTCAGAACTCCTTGAGCTATCTTTGTGCTGGGTTCTATTTCTGTGGTGTGCTTAACATCATGACCTAGTTATGAGTTGAGGGTTTTTATAATGGACCTGTCTGTTGCTGTTTGCTATAAGCGTATGGAAAAGGAATACTTCATTTTGGAATAATATAATTGAGAGAAATTACTTTACTGGAATATGCTAGTAAATGATATTAGAGTAATGGGATTTGTATCATATGAAAGTGGTGCCTTATAGACCCTCTCTTTAAAGGTTGTGTAGAAAATATTTCTGTAAGAAGCCAAACACCACGAACTCCTTAGGGTTAAGGAAAACAACAAACAGCTTCGAGAGTCTGTATGGAGGATCATTTTACCAAACACTGACGGATCTTGCCTAAATAGCCGGTGGATGAGATTCTCAAACACTGGATACCTCATTTATCTCGGGAAATTAGCATTTGTCACTTGGTAGTGTCAACCATCCAACGCGGGCAACTGGCTTGATTCATATGCGGACCTCCATTCTAGTGGCAGGTGTTACTTTGAAGTGTGGGAGTCCTCCGTTGCAGGCTTATCTGGGGCGGCTTTCACACTTGTCTGAGCAACTCTGAGTCTGTAGGGGTGTGGCAACTGAAAGCACACAGAGGCGGCCCTGAGGATACCGGTGAACAGATCGCTCGTGAAAATGTGTAGCTCTGAGAAAGATTGCTTTGTTTAGCTTTATAGCTTCTTGCTTGCCATTCCAAGTCTTGATTTTCTTTTAAATGTTTACAGATGTTACTGGGCCCAAGAGACGCCGGTTTGCGTTTCTCTCGTCTAAACCCAAAGCCCTCCTCTTAACATCTTGCCCACGGAGCATGGCCCTTTTCTGGGATGAGTGGCTTAAATTTCTCTTGACAGAAATGGGGTTTCCCACTGCAAATGAGTTTTGTTCTTTGAAATTAAATCCAGGAGGAGAATTACTCAAACTCTTGCAAATCAATCCTGTGCTGATCAGGTAGCTTATGGACTCGTAATTGAATCTTCCTTTTTATGCATATCTGGTTAGACTCTTAGACTTGGGGATTGAATTTCTAAAATTCCAGGAAGTGTAACTCCTTAATTTACTAATGGGAGTCTTCTCATCTCAAGCTAAAAATAACGAAGGGTGTGATTGGTAGCATTTTTGTGACCTGGGAAGTTAAACTCAAGGAACCTGTACTTTATTCAAAAAACAAGAGTGACTCCTACCTCAACGGGCTTGATGCACAGAACCCGAGTGACTCTCTGGTTTTTAATTTAGGTGGTATTTTGGGAAGAGCATACCTGGCAACAAAATCATGTTTACAAACTTGGGGGAATTATAGGAGGGAAAGAATAAAGCTAGGACACTACTCTATCCTAAAAGATGCTGGGGATTGAGCTTCTCTTGTTCATCTTAATACATAGACGCCAGTGTGAGTACTGAGACGGCCAAAATCTGTGGTATGATGCCAGCACTGTAGTAGTAATGGAGACATCAGTGTCATGGCATGCGTCCACCTGCCTTCATTGCCTGGAGAGTGACAGTGCATTTTTTGATCCCTGTGTTCTGTGAGTGAATCAGATACAGTAGAAAGAACCCCAGACTGACGCATCCCGCTGGGCCTCTTTTTTGTTACATATTTATTTTTTTGGTGCATTAGTGTCACATGAGGTGGGTCATGTCGACAGTGGCACATATTCACGCGGTACTCGGTGCCCCCACACCCTGATTCGTCTTATCCCTCCCTCCCGTTGTGAGTGTCCAGGTTATGTTATGTTCTCATGTAATACAGAGCTGCGTGACGCTTTTGCATTAATGAACTCCAGCCTTCTCCCTCCCCTCCCCTTCCTCTATGGCTTGGTTGAGTTTTTCCTCAATTATCTGGAGTCCCTCTGGTATATCCCTAATGCTCCCTAACTTGGGAAAATGGCGACTATGGGATGTGACACAGCCAGCTGGGACTTTTTAACACCTGACTGGGAAGCTGGAAGGCATTTACCTTGGAAATAGAATGTGAACAACTCCTTGCATCTTGTCCTTTTCCTTTAATGAAAGTACAAAAGGCATGTGTCAAAACAGTGCTCACGTTAATACCCTACACGGTGCTGTCGAGTGCGCGCCTCTGATCTGAGTTTTAGCAATCCTCCAGCCTTTTGGGCTCAGCCTGCTGGTATTTTTCTGGCCACTGTTCTACCCAGTAGTTAGAAGCACTGCAGGATACGACAAGGAAACGTTTCATTATAAGCCCTGTGATAAAAATTTCAGAATCGCATTTAATGAAAATGATTATTTGCTCATAGAATGAGTCTTGATTCAGGAAACACTGCCAGTCTCTGAGTGGGTTGGGGGGGTTGGGAGAGGCACAGATTTTGTTAGGAAAACTGCTACTCTGATAAGCGGGTGGAAATAGTCTATGGGGTACAAAGCTGTCTCCCCCAGTCCTGGTAGTGGTGGGGCCCGAGTGCCCCAGTGTGGGGGTCTCAGCCAAGCACCCAAATACAATTGCTAATGGTTTAGAGTAACTGTATGTGTATGCTTGTATCTATTTATGACTCCCCAATTGGATTCTGTGATACTTTATATATTGCTTTGTAAACATTTGGTAATGTTTTAAACTCTCTAACGAAACTCTGGAAATCTTAGAGGTAATGAGAGAGACACAGTAGATAGAGAGCACAGTTTCCTGGGGGTGGGGGGCAGGGAGAACAGACTGCAGGTAGAGGCAGACCATGTGTGGCCTGGTAGCCTTTCAGTTATCTGTTGCTGTATGGCAAGTGGCCCCAAAATATAGTGGCTTCAAACAATATACGCTGATTTCTCAGTTCCCATGGTTCACAAATTCAGGGGTGCCTATGCTAGTTGGCTCTGGCTCGGAATTTTAGTTGGAGAAAGGATGCTGGCCTGGTCTGCTGCCTGACAGCTCTGCGGGGGCTGAAGGTTCCCTTCCAAGATGGTGTCTTCACATCAGCGTGGGTAGAAGGCCTGGAATGCCTTGCCACCTGGGCCCCTCTGTAGGGCTGCTGGATGTGTTACCCTGTCAGCTGACTATTCCCAGAGCTGGAGGTAACCAGTGCTTTATTACCTGGTATTGGAGAGGCATCTATGTTCTATCGGTGACTCTGAACAGCTCTGATAGCTTTGGAAGGGACCATACAAGTATGAACATCACCATCGAAGGAATTACACAGTGGTGTCCCACTGGGATGGAATCCTTGGGCCCCTCAGATCTGGCTCCCAAACAGTGTGAGGGAATTATGGGTTACCTCAAAGTTGAGTTAAGCCTGAGAGGGTTTTAAGTAGGAAAACGACAGACTTGGGGTGTCTGGTGGGTATGGCGAGGATGGAGGCAGGCCTGGATGCGAGTCTGGGCTATAGCTGGGTTGGGATGCTTACTGGGGAGGGAAGAGCTGTGATGGCCAAGCACACAGAAGGGTTTTGGAGGTAACTTTCAAAATGATCTTGGTTGGTGGTGGTCCAAAGACACCAGCCTAAGCCCTTAAGGTGTGCTTATTTCGGGTGTCTTCTGTATGGTGCTTGTTTTTATTAGAAGATGGTTTGCAGCAAAGCGTAGGAGACTAGTTGGGGTTGGGCTAGGGATCCTGGTAGCACTGCTGATGCCCCGAAGTATGAATATATCAGAAGAGACATCGAGAGACCAAGAGGGAAGAGGCACCTTTGTGGAGGAAATGGGGTTTAGTGACAGGCTCTGTGCAGAAAGTGGGATCCATTTGGAGCAGGTTTGAGTCTAAGTCACCTGTGCAGTTTCTTGGGAGGATGCGTAGAAGGCGGTGAAGCTGCTTCTCAGAAGGTGAGGGCCCACCTGTGTGCTGACAGCCATTAAATCAAGGCATCCGAGATGGAAGTGAACAGCCAGAGGAGCACAGACCAGAGCTCCCGAAATGACCGAGTAGGTGCAGGACGGACACTGCCAGTCGGCTGGCATTCCTCCCCCTGAAAGCTTGGTTTTACCCGGGCTCCTAGTCACCAGCCAGGGACAGTGGCATCCAGGCCACTGGGACCTGCTAGTGGTGCGGCTTCGAAGGTGACCCAGAGACCCGTCACGTTCTGTGGCTTGCTATATATTTGGTTATTTCGCGTATATAATATTGGTGCAGAATTGAAGATAAGTGTACCTGCTTTAATATAGCTGTGTGGCGACAGGGAGGAAGAGGCAAGTCATTCCAGAGGTTGTCATAGGTGCCAGGGCCACTTGGAGAAGGTGGCTGGGTGGGGCAGGGAGGAGAGTCCCCAAGCCCCCTCTGCCAGTGGACTTGAGGACTTCGAGGGCCACCAGAGGTGTGAGCTCTCCCAAAGCCACCTGTTGTCCTCATAGGTCACCCAGCTTGCGAGGTCTCCCGTCTTCCAAATGCTCACTATTCAAACTGGTTTCTCAGGACAAGTCGAGAAGACTGGACTGTGTGCCCGAATGGCCTTTCCCTCTGCACAGACTGGTCCGCGGTCCTGAGATGCCCTGCGTCTTACTTTAGCGAAGTTATGGGAAGTTCTGCAAATTTCCTATGGGAGGGGCCTTTCTGACCTGCCCTTCAGGGGGACTGTTAAGTAGCTCTTAGAAAACATTCCAGAATCTTAATGTTAAATGGTATCAGAAGTGTGTGTGTGTGTGTGTGTGTGTGTGTGTGTGTGTGTGTGTGTGTGTGTGTGTGTGTGATGCCAGATTGGAAAAAGCACTTCCAAATTGCTTTGTGGGAGAAATAGTGAAAAATTGGAAAGCATGTCCACCGAGAGACTAATTGTTCTCAAGGTGGGTGTGACACTGGTGCGGGAGCAGGGGGAAATGAGGATCTGAAGGAGGAAGGGGTCCAGATCTATCAGGTTAATCATTCTATTTCCCTGTGTTTTTCTTGGACTGATGTTGCCTCCTGTTTACTTTTGAGGGAACATTGCGCTGTTGAGAAGCCGAGACCCAGCTGCTGGTTTCTCTGCACACTGGGCTCAGATTTGGCCTGCGTCATGGCTGCATGTGTCCCTACTGTCCTTGGTCTAGGATCCTTGGAGGCAGCCCAGGGGAGGCTCTCGAGAGGCAGCTCCCTGCTGGCGGAATTCCCATCCCATTGGCCTGGATCACCGTGGCCTTGAGCCTGCGTCCCCCTGTGCTGAGATTGGTAATTGCAACTGTTAGAAATCTCTATGGTGGTGTAAGAAATGACGCATATTTGAAAGCTGCCTGGCAAGGCCGATTTTACTTTCTGCAAAAAGGGAAGCCAGTCGTGGTGGTGCATGCTTGTAATCCCAGCATTTGGGAGTCTGAAACAGGAGGATCCAGGTTCACAGACAGCCTCAGATACTCAGGCCCTTTGTAACTCAGACCTTGTTTCAAAACAAAAAAGGATGATAAATAGGGCTGGGGGTATAGCTCGGAGGTAGAATGCCCCTGGGTTCCATCCCCAGTACAAAAGGGGATCCTGCCAATAGTAAGTGGGGCATGCGGCAATTGCGTGGAGGAAAACTGGGCATTTAATTTCCAGTGTGAAGCTTCTGTGCTGCGCTTCTATTGGTGGGAACAGAGCCCCACAATCTTGATGCTATTGGCTGAAAGGGATGCCAGGGGGAGGGGCTGGTACTCAATTTCCTAGAAATACTATCATTACAAAAACAGAGGTCCACATAGGTTACACAAAGGCAGTTTTATGAAATGGAGCCCAAGTCAAGCTATTCCTTGGATAGAAAAGACCTAATTATATTCTCAAGCACCAGAGGAAAGTGACAGCCTCTGGCTTTGCCGCCGTGTAAGTACAGTCCTTGGAGATGCTTGTGATGTGTGGAATCGCCTTAAATTTCCTGTAACCAGATCCTAAAGATAAACAGGCATTAAAATAACTTTAGTTACATGCACTAACTTGGGTTCTGTACAGGTACGTACTACTG
Organism: Muscardinus avellanarius; assembly: GCF_963383645.1. Taxonomy (NCBI): domain Eukaryota; kingdom Metazoa; phylum Chordata; class Mammalia; order Rodentia; family Gliridae; genus Muscardinus; species Muscardinus avellanarius. Next base: position 30,153,032 of record NC_137806.1, read on the forward strand.
AATTTTTCAGTTTCCTTGGAGAGGGACATCTTGCTGCTCCCAAGGTGTTACAGGAAGCAAAAACCAACGAGCTAGTCCAAAGCGGAGGGGATTTGGACAGGAGAAAATGGGAATGCTCAGTGTATCTTCAGTTTTGCATCTCGGCCTCCCTGGCCTGATGTTCTAATGCATGCACCGTGAGCCTGTGTGTGTGAGAAACAGGTTGTCTTATCTTGAAATGCTCGGTGGACTTGAGAAATAGTGCTAAGCTTTGCCTTGAAAAGCTTAAACTGGACCAGGAAACCCTGCCGTGTGTTGTGCTCGTGAACAGTGCCCACTCATTCTGATATTGGGGCTACATTTCAACTCCCAACAGTGAAGAACAGCGTGTAATTAGTCGTCAGGACATCATCGGCATTGACCCAAAGCATTCAACCACATGCCTTTCAGTACCTTGTTATTGGCCACGGCCAGAGCGCTGGGCAGGAGCAGGTGCACCAAGTTCTCGGGCTCCTGTCAAACTCTTGCCATGGTCTGGCCAAAACATATTCCCTTGAGTTTGAGTTATGTATAAGAATGAGGGTTTTAACCGGATGTGGTGGCGCACGCTTGTAATCCCCACGCTTGGGAGGCGGAGACAGGAGGATCAAGCAGGTTCGAAGCCAGCCGCGCTGGCTTGAGACCCTGTTTCCAAGTAAAGTATAAAAATAGGTCTTGGAGTGTGGCCCGGAGGTAGAAGGGTTTCCAGGAATGCCAGTACCACCAAAAAAGGTTTTGATTCAAACACTAATGTACTACCCTTGAACAGAGGTACCTACTACTTATTAAAGAACTGTGCCCCAGCAGTAATAGTTAAATTTTCTTTTGTACTTGGGATGGAACCTAGGGGCATTCTACCTCTGAGCTACACCCCCTGCCCTATTCTATTTCGAAACGGGTCTCACTAAGTTGTGGAGGACCTCAGTTGCTGAGGCTGGTGAACCTCCTGCTTGAGCCTCCCAAATACTGGGATTATAAACAAGAGCCACCACACCTGGCTAAAAGAGGACCTTAGGCTCACATTCTGCAGCCAACAGGATGAGACGCAGCTCCTGTGTCTCTCGGGGCCAGTCAAGTAGGCAGCTTCCACTCGCAGCCTTTCCTCCTATACCTGGGAACTCTCAGAAGTGTGGGACTGCAGGCCCCACCCCAGGCATTCGGAATGAGGACCCTCCTTTAAACAAGCAGGTGCAGGTCTCCAGGCATGTGCCAAGAATGCAGGGCTCTGGCTGCTTTTCATTCAGGCTGTTTGAGTCCTTTGGAGAAGGAGGAGGGGTGGAGGAGGGGTGGTGTGTCTACCAGGAATCAGAACAAGTCTGCTTCATGCTTTCTGTACCACAAAGATCAACTTTCTCAGCTTGGTGGAAACTAGCTTTGTATGCTGCACCCACCAGGCTGGGGGATACAGGCAAGGGAACCAGTGCTCATGGTCCTGAAGTTCATGGACCTGTGTGGCCACGAGAAGTCTCTCTTCTCTGATTCAACACTCTCCCATCTTAAGCTACTGATGGTTTAGATGTAGACTGTGCCTAAGAAAAACCCATGTGTGGGCAATACAGGAGGGAAGGATTGAATTGGGTTCTAATCTCATTAGCGGATTAATGCACTGATCAACCACATGGACTTCTTGGGTAACTGGGCAGGTCAGGTGTGGTGGGAGGTGGCCACCAGGAATGTGGCCTTGGGCAATATATCTGTCCCGAGTGTCCGTCACTCTGCCGTGAGCAGCCCTTCTCCCCCACACCCTGCTACTGCTGGGAGCCTGCCGTGGACTCAGCCTCAGAGCCTGATCCAGAATAGATCGCCCCCAAGTTCTTGTTGGGAATTTCAGTCACCATTATGGGACAGCTAAGTAAAATAGCTAGCATCCAGGAAATGGACACACTGTGTGTAAGTAGGGTGAAATCAAGGCCTTACTCAATGAGCTCTCCAGGCACCTAGAGGCTTGAGAAGCAGAACTGTGGGCCCAGGCTCCTGGCCGCAGCTAGGTGACATGGAGGCCTCCCTCATCATGGTGTCTCGGAGTGTGTGGTCCATGACCACACATATATAATATACTTATATATACTAATACATACTATATATACTACATTATATACAAATATAATATATATACTAATATATACTATATATACATTATATACTAATATATCGTATACTATATATACATTATATACTAATATATCGTATACTATATATACATTATATACTAATATATCGTATACTATATATACATTATATACTAATATATCGTATACTATATATACATTATATACTAATATATACTATATATAATATATACTAATATATTATATATATACTATATTATATACTAATATAGTATATATATAATATAGCAGAACACATCACATGGTGTTGGCTTGGAGAATCTGTCTGCTTTCAGACTTGGCTGTTAGAGACCAAGGCCCTTGTCTTAATTGTCTTGAATGTTACTTTGAATAAATTCAACAAATTATTTACTAATGAAACAATATTTATATTGTCTGGTAATTTGGGGAGTAGGATGTGTTAGGGATTGAGCCCAGGGTGCTCTACCTCTGAGCTATATTTTTAGCCTTTGTGTGTGTTTTACTAGGGATTGAACCCAGTACCATTCAACCTCCACCCTATACTTCCACCCTAGTTTTACTTGGAAACATGGTCTAAGTTTGTTAGCCTCTGAGTAGCTTGAGGCTGGTTTTGAACTAGCCTTCTGACTAGTTGTGACTCCTCTCTCAGCCTCCCAAGTACGGGGCTGACAGGCACGCGTCACCATGCCTGGGTATATGTCTTTATTAATTTTTATAGTCTCAAGTTGCTTAGGTTGTCCTCAAACTTGTGATCCTCCTGCCTTCACCTTCTGAGTAGTTGGGATGACAGGTGCGTGCCACTCTATCCACTAATTTTTCTTATGCATAGAATCGCCCCAAAGATGAATGCAAAGAAATACAATAACTTATCCCGGTGGGAGTACTTAAGAATAGGGAAGACGAGCCATGTATGTGCCTGACTTACTGAGAAGTTCAAAGTGGTCCACAGTCGTAGTAACATTGCTGGACCGTGTGCGGTTGCTGTGATAGGATGTAGAAGCTCAGGTGGGCGGGGCCCACGGTTGTGAAATGCACCGCTTCCCAGAGGGTGTTCCCGCCCTGCTGCACATCCAGAGCAGTGTGGCTTCAAGTCAAAATTGCCAGCCTATTTCAGAGGAGGGCTGGAAAGACTTCTACTTCCGTACAAACTGCATCCATATTTACCACCAATTAGGCCCCAAACAGGAATGAGGAGACCAGGGGCCGGCCCTGCTTGGAATGCGTGCAGCTGTGTGTCGTCCATTTTCCTCCTAAAGGATCTTGGTCCCTATTTAGACACGCACACACGCAATGGCACTGGGAAATGTGAAGGACAGAGCTGAGGGTGACAGGCTTGAAGGAGTGCCGGCATTGTTAGGGTGAATCTGTCTCCCTGCTGATCCGCTCATTGGGTCACTTTCGGGGCGGGGCAGCCCTCATCCTTGGGAAGTGGGCCTACCTTGGGGACCTTGCTGAGCATGCTCAGGGTAACCCCCAGTCTAAGAAAGGCTGGGGACGTTGTTGAAAGACCTTGGCCCTGGCCAAGGTAGTGATCAGGCTCCCAGAGCAGGGGACTTCCCAGGCTGAGCAAGAGACCCAGCGCCCTGTCTAGCGCAGAGCGGCTTCAGCACAGCCCTCTCCACAGCCAGAATGCCTCCATGTCACCTGCACCATGCATCTAATCGGTGTGGGTTAGCCAGACGCCTAGGAGTGTCGCTTACTCTGCCCTTGTCCTCTAGTCAAGAGGTCGGAGTATTTTTCAGGGACTTGAATTTTTTTTGTGTGTGTATATGGTACTGGGGTTCCTGGAAACCCTTCTACCTCTGGGCTGCATTCCCAGACACCTATTTTTCATATGTTTTTTTGGAAACAGGGTCTCTTAATCCTGCGAGGCTGGCTTTGAACCTGCGCAACAATCCTCCTGTCTCCACCTCCCAAGCACGGGGATTACAAACCTGCGCCACCACACCCAGCTTTTTTTTTTTTTTTTTTTTTCTTTTCTTTTGGTACTGGGGATGGAACTGGAACTCCTACCTCTGGGCTACACTCCCAGGCCTATTTTATTTTTTATTTGGGAACAGTGTCTCTTAAACTTCGAGGCTGGCTTTGAGCCTGTGTGATCCTCCTGTCTCTGCCTCCCAAACACAGGGCTTATAAGCGTGTGCCACCACGCCCGGCAAATGTTTGGGGTATACCACACATGAGTTAAACCAGTCTCTAGCAGCTGGGTGTGGTGGTGCACACTTGTAATCCTAATACTTGGGAGGCCGAGGCAGGATGATCACAGGTTCAAAGCCAGCCTTGGCAACTTAGCAAGGCTCTCAGCAACCTTGATGAGACTGTGTTTCTGAATAAAAAGGGGTTAGAGGTGTAGCTCAGAAGTAGAATGCCCCTGGCTCAAACCCCAGTACCCAGGGCTGGGGGAGGAGGATGTTGGGCTGAAGCTTACACAGGACTACCTTTTTTTTTATGTTTTATTTAAATTCCTGTGATTGTTGTACCCAGGCTAAGTCTGCTGTCTGTCACAATTTTATTTTTAATACTTGCATTGGCACACTGTAATCGTACGTCATAATGAAGCTTGGAGTGATAGACTTGCACGCCTGTAGTTTCCTGTACAGGAATTATCCTACTGCACACTCATGGCCTCCTTCCTATATAGGATTAGGCTGAGCTGTGGGTACCCAGTCCCTACCTAGGAGTAACTTAGCCAAGAATGGAGGTGTGTGCCTTCCTGGCTCCCTGGCTGCTGGTGTCCGCCTACCTGGTCTCGAAACGCACCTGTGCTTGGCCCTCTGAGCAGACCTACTCAGAGGCTAGAAAATGTCCTGAGCCGGTTAGGGGCCACGTGACAATTGGCAGACTTCCCTTGGCATACTTTTCCAGGAAGACAAGATAGAAAACAGTGCAAAATGGAGGAGGGACGTTGGCTGTTTTCTGCCCATCTCTGGAGTGGTACTTCCAGTAGAATTTGACCTTGGCTCCTCATCCTGGTCCTAAAGACAGAGCAGGAAGTAGCTGGGGCGCTCAGGATGTGCAGGAATCCTGCCAGGTGTGTGATTAAAAGTGGCCCGGGGGCACCCTGGAACTGTCACACAGCTTTGTTCCCCCACCCTGTGGAATGCTATCTAGAGGTGTTTACCTCCACCCCAGCACTCTGGGCCTGTTCTCTCCTGGTGGAGACGCGCTGCCTCTGAAGCCCCCCAAGCCTAGAAAATGAGCTGCTATTGTTCTCCGCAGCTTTAAGGAGAGAAATGTTTCCCAGGTTCCTCGCTGCTGAGCTCTCCTGCTCTCTCCTGGGATCCGCACAGCGTGCTGCAAGGTGCTTCAGTTTGAAGACGTTTTTCCTCTCACATCCCTCCCACGAATGGCCTCCTGGGGCTCCTGCTTCCAGGCAGCCCGTGCTCTCCCCAGGGGAGGCCGGGCTGGTGCAGGGCAGGAGCATCAGAACTGAAAGGAAAAGGGGCAGTTAAGATTGGGTGAGGTGGTTTATGAGGGAGACTTGTGGCCCACTGCCGGGGGTGCCGTCGCCACCCTTGGGAGCCGTGATGCCTGTCCCCATCTGTACCCCATGGCATTGCAACGGGACCCGTCTCCTGGGGATTGGGCGTAGCGCATATTAGAGTGGTCTCTGCGCCTGAAAATCCCTGTGCTGTGATTCTTAACCGTGAAAATGTCCAAGGCTAGGGCGCCTTTGTTAGTCACAGCAAAGCAGAATGGAACCTCTCCTCTTAGGTGGCCTTTTCAGTGCAAACCTGTCTAATTGCATTTCTGTCCGCCAGTTGAAATGCGAAGAGACTCTAACCTGGCTGGGTTATGGCCCCGAGAGCAGGTATTACTGGGCTATTTGGAAGAACACAGAATATAACACTAAAGAATCCTAGGATAGAACAGAAATCGAAAAGACAGTGCTGTCCAGTGTTGATTTTTAAAGGAAAATGTAAATGTTTATCTTGGTATATCTACAAGTTTTGCTGGTAATAACCATAGACGTTCCTTCGATGACTTCAGAAAGGATAAAGAATTTTATTTTTTTGTGGGTCTAGGGATGGAACCCAGGGGCATTTGACCTCCGAGCTACACCCCCTGCCCAATTTTTTATTTTGAAACAGGGTCTCACTGAATTGCAGAGGGCCTCACTAAGGAGCTGAGGCTGTCCGTGAACCGTGATCGTCCGGTCTCAGCCTCCCAAATGCTGGGATGACAAGTGTGCGCCACCACGCCCAGCAGGATAAAGAATTTTAAATCCTGATGTGGCACATCCCTACAATCCCAGTACTTGGGAGGTTGAGACAGGAAGAGCCATAGGTTCTAGGCCAGCCTTGGTAACTTAGCAAGACCTTGTTTTTTTTTTGTTTTTGTTTTTGTCTTTTTTTTAAAGCTTGGTGTGGTGGTACACACTTGTAATCTCAGTAGTTGGGAGGCTGAGACAGTATTGCAGGTTTGCAGCCAGCCTCAGCTACTTAATGAGACCATCTGCAACTTAGACGCTGTTTCAAAATAGAGTAAAAAATAGGACTATACGTGTAGCTCAGGTAGAATGCCCCTGGGTTCCATCCCCAGTACCACGGTGAAGCAAGGTGGCAGAACACCCCTGAGTTCAAACCCCAATAGTACCTACACCCCACCCCCCAAAAATTGAAAGACAGGCAAATGCAGTGTTCTTAAAACAGTTAAAAATAAAAGTAGTTACAGGATAATAAAGTGGGTAAAGTATAAGTGTATAAAAAGTTATAGAAAATCTGTTGGTAACCAGATTAGGATACAAGATGGTACCTTGTGATGACTAGTCTTATTACAAGAGAATTAGACCAGATGAACTTAAATTTCATTCTAAGGTAAACTGACACTCCTACACAAATATAAAGTGGGCATGAGATCTCTCCAGACCTGAGAGCTTTCTGGTACTGGCTGCCACACATGGAAGGGGTCAGATAACCTAATTTCAGACCAGATGCGGTTTGTCCCCACGCACAAGTGTGCACTGGTCCTTGCGCTGTGAGTCAGTGACATCCTACGTAGACATGGTGCTGGCTGGAGGTGCTGAACCTGCAAGGTCCCGCAGTGACAATTTTTTATCCTATACATCTAACACTTTGTAAAGATACCACCCATCTTCTACCTCCTGAATGTCTGGCAATCTGTCCTGTTCTTTAAAAGTATGTTTTGAATTCTTATTTATTGTGGCTCTGGAGATTGAACCCAGAGGCATTCTGCCTGTCTCAGCTACACCGCCAGACCTATTTAATTCTCATTCTGGAAAAGTCTCACTGTGTTGCAAAGGGTCTAAGTAGCTGACACTGGCCACGAACCTGCAATCCTCCTGACTTCGCCTCCCAAGTCCTGGGAAGTCAGGCGTGTACTGCCATGCCTGGCTCGGTTTGAATTATTTGAAGAAATTTATAGTGATTGAATTTCTTCATAGTGACTCCCAGTTACGGCAACGGAAATCCTACGTGTAACTCTAGGGGATAGGATTAAATCTTATAAATGAATGCTGCCTTGAATCAGTGACTTGATTAAATGCTAGTGACCAGAAGGCACCAACCTGTAGATCCATCTCATTGTACCTTTGATCCGGTTCCCAGGACCCTCCTGAACGGTGAGGTGGAGATGCTGATGTTGATGTGACATTTGAATAAGTGAAATGTGGGTAAAACATGGGGGATGCTGCTTTAAAAAGCTGTTAGCCGCCATTTGCTCTGCTGTGGTCTGGTTGGCAAAACCAGGCGTAACCTTGTGCTAGTAGAGTTCTAAGGTCAATAATATCCCAAAATAGAAGACATTACAAGAAGATTAATTGACCTTGAAGCCCAGGGCCTTGGAGGAGACTAAATTACATTTATTTATTCTCTTATTTTTTGAGGTACTGGGGATGAAACCTAGGGGCATTCTTGCTCCGAGATACACCCCCAGCCTTATTTCTTATTTTGAAACAGGATCTTACTGAATTGCAAAGGTCCTCTTTAAATAGCAGAGGCTGGCCACGAACCTGGATCCTCCCTTCTCAGCCTCCCAAATGCTGGGATTACAAGCGTGCACCACCAGTTACTTTTAAATAGGATGGAAGAACCTCTGATCAAGGCTTTAAAGGGATCCCTCAAAAGCGGGGCATGGGTGGTACACATCTGTAATCCCACTAGGGAGGCTGAGGCAGGAGGATGACAAGTTTCACTTAGGCCAGCCTCAGCAATTGAGTGAGACCTTTGAAAGAAAGAAAGAAAAAAGCTGGGGATATAGTTGAGAGAATGCTCCAGAGTGCCCATCACACAGGGCAAAGGGGTCCCCATAAAATGAGCAAAGTGTGTAGATGGGGCTGGGGTGAGCAGAGGCTCCTCAGATGCTTCTTGAAGTCCTGTAGAGGAGACAGAATGCTACAGGAGGGTCCTGCACTGAAGGCTGGGCTTGTCCTTCTGGCAGGTTGAAGACTTTGAACACTTGATGGTATAGAGCTTCGTCAAACCGAGTGTCATGGGCTTACAACAAGGGTTGAGTTCAAAGTTCCTTTAGAAAATTGTTTGGGCCCCAGCTTTAGGCACTTGAACAGGCCTAAGGAAGCCTCCAGGGATCTGCCTCTTAATCTTCCAGGATCGGGTGAGGTGGATGGTCCCAGCCACTCTGAGAAATGTTGATTACCCGAGGCTATAGTTTAGATGGCAAATGCCCTCTAAAACCCTAGTGGAAAAGGCTTGATCCTAGGGTGGTACTGGAAGGTGGGGGGCCCAATGGGAAGTCTACAGGTAATTGACGGTGTGTCTTAAGAGGATTGTGGAGCCCTGGCCCCCTCCTTGATCTTCTTGGCCAAGAAGTGAGTAGTTAATGGTTCAAAATGCATTTCCACCCATTGCCACGAAGCACCCTCATCTGAGGTCTGAAGTTAACGGATCCTGGTCTTGGGAGAATCTCCAAAGCCACAAGTCAAAAACGAACCTTTTTACTTTATAAGTAAATGGTGTATTTCATTATGGTAATGAAAAGCCCACTAATTCACATGAATTTTCTAAACATATTAGGACATGCCCACCTCTTCTGCTTTTGTAACTGCCTCCTATGGCGGGGCCCGTCCTATCGAGCTGTATTTGTGTAGTGCTGGGATCGTCAAGCTGAAGGTTGGGTACATGGGAGTCCTTTAGAGGGGCAGTACGATATTTGAGGATACTTGTTGTATCTATTCAACCTTATTCTGGTCACTTCTGATAAAATTAAATCACTTGACTCTTATGCCCAACAATGTCTTTGTGCTTTTTATGTAAAATTGGTCAAGAAAATAATGGGGTGACAGGGTGTTACCTCTAAATCTGAATGGTGGTAAAATAACTCAGGACCTTTGAGAAAGAGTTAAACTCTTCTGGTGAGGAGGGAGGAGAAACATGGATTGTGGCTAAAATGAGTTTTAGATGAAATATTGGTGAAAAAGTACACCAAATTCCAGACGTATGGATAAAGAGGTTGTGGTTCTTATCTACTTAAGAGTTTTTGTATTCTGTGAAATTTTGGACTACTCAAAGTTTTTTTTTTTTTTTTTTTTTTTTTTGGTGGTACTGGGGATGGAACCCTTCTACCTCTGGGCTATACTCCCAGACCTATCTTATTTTTTTTTAATTTTTTATTGGTGCATTATATTCATGATACTGGGGTAAAAAATTTGTACATACCTGTATACATCACTGATATAACCCCTACCCAGTTCCCACCCCATTCCCTCCCCATCCGTCCTTCCCTTGCTTGGCTTAGTGGTTGACTTCAATATGTTTAAATACATTGTGTGTTTTAGAGATTTTCCTCTTCCCCCCTCCTTTCTCCTCCTTTAGGTTGCTCCTCTGTAGGATTTTTTTTTCATCTAGAGTTCCTCCTATGACCCATTTCTCCCTAACTCTCACATATTAGGGAAAGCATCTGCTTTATTTTTTGACTGACTAACCTCACTTAACATAATGTCCTCCAGTTCCATCCATTTCCCTGAAAGTGAAGTAATTGAGGGTTTTTTTTGTTTTTTTTTTTTTTTCGGGTCTGAGGATGGAACCCAGGGGCATTTGACCTCCGAGCTACACCCCCTGCCCTATTTTTTTTATCTTTATTTTGAAATGGGGTCTCAGTTGTAGAGGGCCTCACTAAGTAGCTGAGGCTGTCTGCGAACCGCCATCCTCCAGGTCTCATCCTCCGGAATGCTGGGATTACAAGCGTGCGCCACCATGCCCGGCTGTAATTGAGTTTTTTTTTTTAATGGCTGAGTAAAATTCCATTGTGTACATATCCCACAGTTTTGTAATCCATCTGTTGATGGACATCTTGGCTGGTTCCATAGTTTGGCTATGGTGAATTGTGCAGCTATGAACATAGATACACATGCATTAGTTTGGTAGTTTGGTTTCTTTTCTTTTGGGTAGATACCCAACAGTGGTATTGCTGGATCAAATGGTAGATTTGTTCCCATTCTTCTGAGGATTCTCCATACTGTTTTCCAAAGTGGTTGCACTAATTTGCAATCCCACCAACAGTGTCTTAGAGTTCCCACTTCTCCACATCCTCGCCAGCATCTGTTGTTTGTGTTTTGAATGATTGCCATTCTAGTTGGAGTTAGGTGAAATCTCAGGGTAGTTTTGATTTGCATCTCTCTGATTGCCAGTGATGTTGAGCATTTTTTCATGCATTTATTGGCCATTTGAATTTCTTCTTTTGTGAAGTGTCTATTAAGTTCGTTTGCCCATTTTGTTGTTGATGCTTTTAGTGTTGAGTTTCTTGAGTTCTCTCTATATTCTAGATATTAGTCCTCTATCAGTGGTGTAGGTGGCAAAAATCTTCTCCCATTCTGTTGGCTCTTGATTGAGGTTCTTGATAGTTTACTTTGCTGAACAGAAGCTCTTCAGTTTCATGCAATCCCATGTATTGATTCTCCTTTTAATTTGTTGTGCCTTTGGGGTCTTGTTGAGAAAGTGTTTGTCTGTGCCTATGTGTTGCAGTGTTAGACCTATGCCCTCTTCAAGGAGCTTCAAGGTCTCTGGCTTGATTTCCAAGTCTTTGATCCATCTTGAATTGACTATTGTACAGGGTGAGAAAGTGGGATTAATTTCCAATTTTCTGCATATTGTTAACCAGTTTTGCCAACACCATTTGTTGAACAGGCTATTTTTTCTCCAGTGTATGTTTTTGACCCCTTTGTCAAAAATCAATTGGCTGAAAGTGTGTGGACTTGTTTCTGGGTCTTCTATTCTGCTCCATTGGTCTATGTATCTGTGTGTGTGTGTGTGTGTGTGTGTGTGTGTGTGTGTGTGTGTGTGTGCCAGTACCATGCTGTTTTTATTACAATGGCTTTGTAGTATAGTTTAAAGTCAGGTATTGTGATTTCTCCTGCATGGTTTTTGTTGCTGAGAACTACCTTGGCTATTCTGGGCTTTTTGTTATTCCAGATAAATTTAAGGACTGATTTTTCTAAGTCTGCGAGGAATTATCTTGGTAGTTTAATGGGCATTGCGTTAAATCTGTAGATCACTTTTGGAAGAATGGCCATTTTAATGATATTTATTCTGCCAATCCATGAACATGGAAGATCTTACCATCTTCTAAGATCTTCGATTTCTTTTTTCAGTGTTTTATAATTTTCTTTGTAGAGATCTTTTACCTCCTTGGTCAAGTTTATTCCTACGTATTTTATTTTGTGGGAGATCCTGAGTGGAAGTGTTTTCTGAATTTCTTTTCAGTGGATTTATGGTTGGTATACAGGAAAGCTTCTGAATTTTTAAGATTGATTTTTGTATCCAGATACCTTGCTGAATTTGTTCAGTTCTATAAGCCTTTTGGTTGAGTTTGTTGGGTTTTCTAAATATAGTATGTCATCTGCAAATAGTGAAAGTTTGAGTTCTTCTTTTCCTATTTGTAGTCCTCTGATTTCCTTTTCTTGCCTTATTGCTCTGGATAGAGTCTCTAGTAATATATTGAAGAGAAGTGGTGATAATGGACATCCTTCTCTCGTTCCTGTTTTTAGGGGGAATTCTTGAAGTTTTTCCCCATTTAATATGATGTTGGCAGTGGGTTTATTGTATATTGCCTTAATAATGTTGAGAAATGTTCCTTCTATTCCAATTCTCTGTAGTGTTTTTTTATCATAAATGGATGTTGAATTTTAGCAAATGCTTTTTCAGCGTCTATTGAAATGATCATGTGATTTTTGTCCTGGGTTCTATTTATATGGTGAATTACATGGATTGATTTTTGTATGTTGAACCAGCCTTGCATCCCTGGAATGAACCCTACCTGGTCATGGTGTATGATTTTCTTGATGTGATTTTGAATGTGTGTTGTTAGTATTTTGTTTAATAGTTTTGCATCCAAGTTCATCAGAGATATAGGCCTGTAGTTTTCCTTCCTTGAACTGTCTTTATTCAGTTTGTGTATTAGTGTGATGTTGGCTTCATAGAATGTACTTGGGAGAGTCACGTTTTTTTTCTATTTCACGAAATAGTTTGAGGAGTATTGGGGTTAGCTCTTCTATAAAGGTTTTATAGAATTCACTTGGGGAAACATCTGGTCCTGGGCTTTTCTTTGGTAAGCTCTTTATTGCTGTTTCCATTTCTTTGATTGTTATTGGTTGGTTTAAGTGTTCTATATCTTCTTGACTCAGTTTAGGAAGGTTGTATTTATCTAGGAAGTTGTCGATTTCCTCCAGATTTTACATTTTGTTGGAGTATAGTTTTTCAAAGTAGTTTCTGATAATACTCTGGATTTGTACACTGTCAGTAGTAATTTCTCCTTTTTCATTCCTTATCTTCATAATTTGGGTTGATTCTCTTTTTTTAGTTAGGTTGGCTAGTTGTTTATCTATCTTGTAAATTTTTCAAGAAACCAGTTTTTGGTTTTGTTGATTTTCTGTATTTTTTTATTCTCTATTTCATTAATTTCTGCTTAAATTTTAATTTCCTGTCTTCGACTGGCTTTGGGGTTCAATTGTTCCTGCTTTTCAAGGGCTTTGAGGTATGTCGTTAGGTTATTTGAAGATTTTCTCCAGACATATTTTATATTTTATTTGGGAACAGGGTCTCCAAAGCCAGCCGCGCTGGCTTTGAACCTGCGCGATCCTCCTGTCTCCACCTCCCAAGTGCAGGGATTTTAAGCCTGCGCCACCACGCCCGGCCATTATGGTCTTTCTTGATCACTTAAAATACAAGTCCAGAAAACGGGCTGGGTGAGATGCCTCTGGCTGTTTTCTGAGTGAAAGGTCCATGATAGTTGCAACCTGTAGGTGCCAGGCAGAGCCCTTGGCAGTGCCCTCAGAACCTTGCTTTGTCAGAGATGTCTGGATGTTGCCAGGGTTCCCTGTGAGGGACTGCCCTTGGAGGTGGACTTTGTACCCGTGCTTTCTGCTGGCGCCAGCTCTTCTGTGCTTTTCCTGAAGCTGTAGCTGTGCCGTGCCTGGGTTTCAGGAATTGCCTCCACAGGTCTGATAGTTCTTCCTGTCCTGCCTAAGGTTCATTAAAGACTCATTACCCAGCCCTGTTACTGTGCTCATGTCTCCCAAAGGCTTGCTGTTTGCTGACAGGGTGAAGAAAGTCTGTGCTGGGTACTGGGTACCCTGGAATTCTGGAATCATCTGGGACCATAGGGTGATAATTACATTTAAGGATGGGAGGGAGAAGGGGAAAAAAAGGACTTTACTGCTTACCTAGTTCCCAGGAACACACAGCCTGGGCCACTCTGAAGGCTGCGTGAAGCATTTAAATTATATTAGGATATTTTGCAGCCTCTAATGAGAAATTTTGTATAAAAAATGTATAGGAAGTTATAATGTATAGGAAGTTATAATTCAGTACCTGATCAAACTGAGAGCTAGTGTTACTGTAGAAAGTGTTTCTGCAAGGGAACACTCCTGACACAGATGAAGATAGTCAAACTAGCTTTCTCTTTATGTGTTGGCTCCTTAGTTTACCTTGTTTTCATTGCTGACCTAAAGCTTTGAATGCGTATGTATTGTGTTTATTTCTAGGCGTAGACTGTCTTATTCCATCATTTTCAATGCACATAAGAGGCTTGTTAGACAAATGAATGGACCAATGAAATGTAGAAATAGTACTTAATAACCTTCCGAGTTCATTGTACTGACGACTGAACCCACAGTCATTCCACCTCCAACTTAGGCCTCCCGCCCTATTTAATTTTTGCAACAGGATCTCACAAAGTTGTAGAGGGCCTCACCACGTAGCTGAGGCTGGCTGCTAACCTGCCATCCTCCTGTCTCCCAAGTACTGGTTTGACAAGAGTGCACCACACCTGATTTCATTCTGAGTTTTAAATGTATTATGCCAGACTTTTGAAATGAAACGTATCTAGTTCTCTGGATGAACTGGACTTTTTGTATTTTGCACAAAGTGGATAAAGAATGACAGAAGCGGATGTTACAGGTTCACTAAATATTTGAGAGAAGCTAGTACCAGCCCTGGCATTAAGTTAACGTGTGAGAATCTGAGTTACTGTCTTGAATGAGTGAAATCCCGCTCCATAGGTGATCGCCAAGTAGGGGCTCCTCCCCCATGCTCCATTAAAGTGACTGCTTGGTTCCCATGAGCAAACCAGGTGGACTCGGGAACAGAGCAGGTGGTAGCTTCCGGTCCTTGGCACCCCAGCTGTGTAGAGGGCCCTTGAGGGTGTGGGGTGGGACTGGAAGTGCATTCCAGGGAAGAGGTCCCAGGCCAGTGTTCATGTGCCCCCTGCTCCAGGATAAGGAACCAGAAACTAGGGAAAGACGAGAAGGACTTATTTACCCTAGCCTCTCGTCTGCACATGGATGGAAGATGTAGTCTCTTGAGCATTATGGATGACTAGCACAGGATAATTCTCACTCCCTCCAGGGCACAGAGTTGGTCCTCTGGGGAACGGGACTGAGACCTATGGGGCTTTCTGTAATGGGTGTTTCTCAAGACGTCGCACAGACCTGCTAAAACTGGGGCTGATTCTGGATGTCGCTTTTTTCTCAAAGTTACATGTAAAAATAGACTAAATGGAATTACTCACTTTCAAATACTTACTGTCCTTACTGCATCACAGCTCTTACATACTTAATATATCTGAAGAAGGAAGAACTTTTCCCCTCTGTGTTGCCAAAGCAAAGGCATAAACAACCTTTTCTTTGGCAGGGGCTTTACTATGTTTCTAAAAAGCCACCAAGCGCTGTTCTTAAAATAGTCCCATCTGTTCCTTTGCATAGATCCTATTAAAATCCTCGCTAAATTTCTACTCTCTTGATGTGACAGATTGTAGAAGACTTCTTTTTTCTTCTACTGGAACTTCATGATGCTTTACTTAAATATCAAATAAAAGTATGGATAGTAAATCCCCGAAATCATAACTCTTGTTACTCATAAAGAGTCTTATGAGATTCAAATATGATTTATTGCTGTAATAATGCTGAGGTGTTTTTTTTGTGTGTGTGTGTGTGTGTGTATATGTGGTGCTGGTGGTTGAACCTGGGGGCATTCACCTTCAAGCTACAACCCCAACTGAATTTTATTGTTTTTATTTTGGAAACAAGTTCTTGCTAAGAGGGGCTGGGAGTCTTGATAAATTGCTGAGGCTGGCTTCAAACCTGTGATCCTGTTTCAGCCTCCCACAAAATTGGGTTTATAGGCATTGGGCCGCTGTGCCCGGCACTACTGACATTTTAAAAGGGAGAATGCTATCTACATTAAAAAGCGCAGAGGTGACTTCAATTTAGCTGGTCTAGAGTTCCATGGTTCTAGAACCTTCTATGCTGATGGAAAGTCAAGTCTAGGGCTCCCGTCTGCGGCTGGTGGCCCTTAGCTAGACGTAGCCATTGAACACTTAGGACATAACCTGCTGCAGGTAAACCATTGAAGTCTTGATTTTACCTAATTAAATTGAGCTACATGTAGTTTTAGTGGTCCTCATAGGAGACAGTACAGTTCTGGAAGAAATACTTGTATATAGACTATTCCATAGTTTTAAAGTTGGATGACGTGGGTTCCTTTTTAGTTGACTTGTTTATTTTGGCAATGAATTGGTGTTGCTCTAAAAATGATCGTAGCCTCTTGGTGAAGCGCAGCACCTCAAGGACAGCTTGTTAAAGGCACAGAGACATAACTTGTATTTGACACAAACAGAATTGGAGTGTGTGAAGACAAGCGGGAAAACTGGAGGAAACCCCTGAGACTTGATCCTCCTGGGGCTCGAGGTCCCGGGCTCCCCTCCCCTGAGGACGCGGGACCTCCAGGCCCGAGTTCCCTGGTGTCCAAAGGCCGCCGTCAGCTCTTCCCTGGGAGGGGCCTTGGCGTTTGGTCGGAGTGCGCTTGCCATCTGTTCTGTACGGGGCTGAGGTGTTTAAGCTTTTTCGTTTCCTGCACGTGTTTCTTGCCTATTGGAAGAGTAATTTGAAGGCAGCACCTACATCTGGATACATATTTGTGCATATTGTGATGCTTGTTAACTCCTTTACAGGTGAGAACTCAAGGATGTAACAATGGACTGTGAGGGGCTGGAGCATATAAATAGATGCACATTGTCTATGATTTTGACATTTTCTGGGGCTGAATGGCTAGGGGAAGAAGGTCTAAAAGTTCCTGAGATAGGAAAAGGAAACAAAACTCCATGTATATATTCATGTACCTAGCAACTGACTTGACAAAGGTGGAATTTGGAGCTGAGAGTGGCTGGCAGCGCTTCTGTGGGCATTCCTTGAGTGTGTTCTGTATTCAGGAACACTGAGCAGTTTTTAATTGGGCTGGCTAATAGACTGCTCATTTCCCCTTATGTCAAGGGACGGGCTAGCCGAGCTGGGAAGGACCTTGGTTTCTATAATCCTAAGAGGGCTTTTTAAATTTTTATCTATTTTATTTTTATCTTTATTTGCTGCTTTTGCTGTTTAGAGAGAAGCTAAGCTAGTCTGTTTTCTCCCCTTGCCAACTTAACGCTCTTTGGTCTCCGAAGTGTGCTATATTTATACCTTGCTTTAAGTGTACACAATGGCTCTAAATTGCTACTTTTCTTTAAAGTTAGGTATAACATTTTAATTAAAATGTCATCCATAAATCAGGCTCAGACAGTCTGAGTCTGTACAAGTGGAGTTGTGCGGCAGGCGCGGCGGGGTTTGGGGGACAGCGGCTTTTCTTGCCCTCCCTGGGCGCCTTCCTCTGACCCCGCTGAACTGCCCTCAAGGTGTGCTTGGGGCACCTCATCCTCCCACTGGGGCAGTGAAGGAGCCCTAGAGGCCAGGATTTGCCAGGATTCAGCGCTTCTCTTCAGTGATAGTGGTGCTCTAGAGAGGTGTTAAGCTCTGCTTCTCTGAGCCCCGCCTCCAGGAGCTTTCCTTGGGGGCGCAGCTTGCAGGAGCATTGGGATGGAGGAGTCGCTTTTAAGCCTTGGGGCGGGAGCAGACAGGAGGACCCCAGAGCAGCTTCCTTGTTTTCCCCAAGTTGGTTCTCATCCGTAGCAGAGTGCTCTGCAAACAAGGAGCTATGAGGTGTCTTTCGCTGGCCCTAGCCAGAGAAAGGCTTCTGAGTGAGTGGGTTGGAGCCTTATCGGAAGGAAGAACCAGCTGTCTGCTGGTGGGAATGGAAGGAGAGTTGTACAGCCAAGGGAGGCAGAAAGGGACCGCTGATGCCGTGGCTTGGTTTTAGGGATGCTGGGTGTGATGGAGACAGTATGTGGGTAATAAGGAAAAACCCCCTTGTCCAAGAGAGGGCATGCTTTTTTTTGGTGGTACTGGGGTTCCTGGAAACCCTTCTATCTCCGGGCTATACTCCCAGACCTTTTTTTTTATTATTTAGAAACAGGGTCTCTTAAGCCAACCTTGCTTTCTTCGAACCTATATGATCCTCCTGTCTCTGCCTCCCAAGCGCGGGGATTACAAGTGTGCGCCACCACGCCTGGCCAGAGGCATGCATCTTTATCACACAATATATGCTCGACATATATAGGTATGTTAGGATTTTTTTTTTTTTTGGTCTGATGATACCAGGGATGAAACCCAGAAGCCTTCACCTCTGGAATGTAGCTCTAGACCTTTTTTTTTTTTTTTTTTAATTTGAAAATAGGTGCTCACTAAGTTGCTGAGAGCCTCACTGAGCTTGCTGATGCCGGCTTGGAACCTGCGATCCTCCTGACTCAGTCTCCCCAGTAGCGGGATTACAAATGTGTGCCGCCATTCTCAGCTGGTACATAAGGATTTTAAAGTTTATTTCCAGAAATTGAGAAGAACATTTGATCTTCAGATTTCTGGAGCTCAGTTACTTACAAAAGAGTGAAAATGGTAATAATGGCCCTGTTTTTGAGTTAGGAGGATCCAGTTGGCTCCTCTGTGCCTGTGCTTTCAAGTGCTAGTTGATCAAATGCCACTTGACAAGGCTCAGACTGGTTACTTCTGTAGTCCACATTTTTTCTCCATGGCAGTAACAACCCACAATATCTGAATGCTGTGGCATAGCCCAGAGCAGCACTGCACTTTGCTCTTGTGCTTTCCTGTGACAGAGACAGATATTGCTAGTGATAAGAGTGGAGGTTAGTCGTTTGGGGAGTGATATGTGTGCATGTACATGTATACACATATACATGCATAACATACATAATACATGTAATGTGTGTATACAATATATATCATATACATGCTAGAATATATGCTTGTGCAGTGCATTGTGATTATACATTATAATGAAGTATAGTGTGGCAGATATATATGTGCACATTGCACTTGTGCTTTCTTCTGGATCCTGGGAGGGCTTTTTAAAGAACGGACACGTGGAGGCCGGGCATGGTGCCCACTTCCAATCCCAGCACTTGGGAGACTGAGACAGGAGGATCGCATGGGTTGCCTCAGCTACTTAAGGTCTCACCAAGCTGCTGAGAGCCTCACTGTTTTCAAATAAAGTATAAAATAGGTCTGGGAGTATAGCCTGGAGGTAGAAAAGCCCCTGGGTTCCATCCCCAGTACCCCCCCCCACACACACACAAAGATACGTGGTTTCCCCTGTGGCTAGATTGATGGATCAGAGCGTTGGGGGGCTACCTTGAGGATGGTGGCGTGGTGAGCCAGGAGCAGCTCCATTTCCCAAGGACACGGCGAGCTCTCTCCGGTTACAAGTGAGCAGGAATCAGACTTCAGTGTTGCCAGAGCTACCAGAATGTCAAGGTTTTCTGCTGTGATTCGTTGAACCCAGACCTCATGGGTCCTGGTCACGGGATGAATGAAGTCCTATGCATTTGAGCTCTGTAGTCTGAATTGGCGAAAAGCTTATCAATGAAATGATTTCAAGGATGGTCTTTGAAAGTTAGGCTAGTCAGTGTTGGTAGGAGAAATCCTAATATTCTCACGAGGAACAGGAATAAGAGGGCCTTACATATTTGTAACTAGTTGTAGATGAGTGCTTAAGTCAACCAGTCTGTTCAACAAGTGGATGATTATTAGAACTCTTTTTGGGGGGGCAGTACTAGGGATGGATCCCATGGGCATTGTACCTCTGAGCCACACCCCCAACCCTATTTTTTAGTCTTATTTTTTAAACAGTCTCACTGAGATGCAAAGGGCCTCGCTAAGTAGCTGAGGCTGAGTGCGAACCTCGATCCTCCAGTCTCCACCAAATGCTGGGATTACAAGCGTGTGCCACCATGCCCAGCGATTATTAGAAATCTTGAGAGTAATTTTATTTATAGTCAATTATTCTTGCCAAGCCACAGGTTTGTCTCAGCTCGTCTGAAAGGCCACATAGTAGAGGGGGCAGCGTCAATCTTTTATAAAATCTGTTTTAGAGCCAGATCTTGGTGGTTTACAATTTTAAGTCCACATATAAAAGTTGACCAGCACTCAGACCATTGAGCTGGAAGGTGAGAAATCTGGGTCAGGGGTGATGGGCGTCTTGAATTCCCGGCCTCCCATGCCCTAACAAAACCTGGGTCGGGCATGGTGGGACTCCTGGTTTTCTGGCCCCAAGTCCATATAACTGGGCTGCTGTGTGTTAAGACGGCAGCTCCCCAGGTGTGGCTTGTACTGTACCTCAGTCCTTCCTGGGATCCCTGATTCAGAAAACAGTCATTGTAAGACACTCATCTCCCTCGTTGGGCTGCTCCTGCTGATGCTGTATAAGCCACGGGAGGCAGAGGCCCTGGTCCCCAGCCTCCACGGATGCTTACGATAGTTTTCTCCATTGCTTGCAGGGGAAAAAAGGATGGTTTCAATGGGAAATGCTCACGATGAGACAGTATTGGGTTTGCTTGTTTTTTCCGGGTCTGGGGATGAAACCCAGGGGCATTCTACCTCCAAGCTACACCCTCTGCCCTGTTTATTTTGAAACAGGTTCTCACTATGTTATGGAGGGCCTCACTAAGCAGCTGATGGTGCCCGCAAACTGTGATCCTCCAGTCTCAGCCTCCCAAATGCTGGGATTACAAGTGTGCCCACCACGCCCAGTTTTTTTTTTTAATCTAAATGCTTGGACACATCGTACTGTTTGGAATGAGACGTGGATAGTATATGCATGGTAATGCTGTCAGATGCTGAGGGCTGATGGTTATGTGAAAGGTACTTATGGTTGTAGTTATGAGCTGAACTTTCTACTGAGCTTCTCCCTGGGATCAGCCTACTTAATGTAGAATGACATACAAACTATAGTTATTTTGACTTAGGTATTTGCCGATGTTTTCTGAAACATGAAGACATAGGTTAGGAACCTAATACCATAACTAGACAAGTTACATGCAAGAACCTTTGTTAGTAGCATTAGCATTATAATAGCCAATAAGAAACAACTCGCACACCTATCAGATGCATGGATAAGCAAATGTATGTACATACCACAGGCTGTTAAAAGAACCCATGATGCCGTAGGTTAACCCTGAAAAGAGGCCAGATACAGAAGGTCACATGAAATATCTAGACCAGGCAAATACACCGTATTTGAGTGGTTTTCAGGGACTGGGGTGTGTGGGGGGGTGTCACAGAACAGGTCGTAATACCCAGTGGGTACTAGATTTCTTTTGGGGGTGGTGATAATGTTCTGTAATTACAGGTGGCAACTAATTCAGCCTTGTGCATGTCCTAAGGACAATGAATCACACCTCAAAGGATTGTAGGATGTGTATAATTCAGTTGAAGAATAAAGGGGATTGTAAGATTTGTACATTGCAGTTGAAGAGCTTTGCTGTTGCTACTGAGAACGTGAAAGATGTTGTATATTTAAAAGGTATTGGTGTGCAATTCATGCCCCCCTCATTACACCTGTCTCACCTTAGAATTTGACGCTGTCTTGGAGCATGGTACTGGATGTGAGCCTTACGATGTTAAAGCCCAGGCTATTCACTTCTGTTTCACATAGCTGTACCCAAGCGAAACTGACATTAAGTGAGCTGAACACTGTGCACAAGCAGATTTCTCTTACCCAGATGGTCTTTACGGGTGCACTCAGATGCAATCATGCCTTGGTTGCGTCTCCATGGCGACGGGAGCTTGGCACATCCAGTCCCTTCGTGCTCTCCTACAAAGCTGCTCACTGGGTTACCTGTCTCCCTGGGGTGTCTTTGTAGATTCTCCCTACTTGAAGTAAGTAATGGCGCCTACACAACTATTCACGTAGACATGTCCACAAAGCCAGTAAAGACAGCTGTGTTGGCCGAAAGTGAGAAACTCCAGAAGCTTCAGATAATCTTGAAAAGGAGAATTTTATTTCCAACAGCTTGAGTGATCAGTGGAATGTTCAGGAACCTAATCTCCTAGAAGGCTGGCGCTGGCCATAAATCTCGTGGGTGTTTGGTTGTATCTCTACAGCTAGTTTCGGTTGCTAGAACCATTCCTGTATGGGTACTGTCACTTGGCATTTATCAAGCGTGATAAAAATAGCTCACGTGTTCATGTTGTTTGCCCTTTGCTCTAAATGAGACATCTCCCCTGACCCAAGCCATTGGGACAGGAATCTGATTTTCTGGTGCTGAGGATAATCCAGTGTAGAAACAAAATGCTAATTTAAAAAAATAATTAGAAGCCAGGTATGGTGGTGCATGCTTGTAATCCCAGCATTCAGAAGGCTGAGACTGAAGGATCGTGGTTTGAAGACAGCCTCAGCTACTTAGGCCCTCCGCAACTTTGACCCTGTCTCAAAGAAAAAAAGGGCAGGGGATGTAGCTTGGAGGTCAAATGTCCCTGGGTTCCATCCCCAGACCGGGAAATAAAGGGGTTTGATTCTTGGGCTGAACGGACTGAAGTTGGCTCCCCTTCTCCATTAGATTATTTTTAAAAAGCTAGTTGTTCGCTATTAAAATGATTTCTAGAGCCTGCTTTGGAAATGGCAGGTGTGTAATTACCCAAATGTGAAAGGCCGTGTTGACGGGTTGCCAGGTCTCTGGGGAGCCTCCTGTCGGAGCACTTGCAAGGATGCTGAGGGAGACAGCCGGCGGTCTCGGCCTCTGCAAGGAGAGAGAGGGGACACCTGCCTGTCAGGGATGCAGGGTTCTAGGCTGGGCATCATTGCTGTCATCTTGGAGTTGATGTTCCCGCCATCTGGTCCTGGTCCAGGAGGTGGTGAAATTTGCCTGGTGGCACGTGTGTAGGAAGCCGCAGGAGTGGAATTGCAATTCAGAGACAGGGGCCAGCCTGGCTCTGAAGCTTGTTGGTTGCATCTGGACGGGATGTTGTCCATTGTACCCGGTGCTGAGCCCATGGAGCCCGGGCAGATGGAGAATGGAGGGTCTCAGTGGAACCTTGCCACTTGGCATTCGTGCATGACGGAAGGCCATCAAGGAGGGAGAGACCTTAGGAGTACAGGTAGGGAGAGGTTTAGGAAAGAGTGGTTGCCAGGGTCTGACATTCCTGTGACTGCAGGTAGGTGAGACAGGGCCTTAAGATGCCCTCATATGCTAGAGCAGGGTCCTGGGGCAGGAGGGTGGGCTCCATGTCACCTGTCGAAACCAGCTGCAGGTCGTCTTCCTGGGAAACTAGCCTGCTGTAGGTAGTCTTCGTATGTTTTTTTTTTGTTTTTTTTTGTTTTTTTTGTTTGTTTTTTTTTTGGTGGTACTAGGGATGGAACCCAGGGGCATTCTACCTTCTACCTCGGAGCTACACCCCAGCTCTATTTTTTATTTTTAATTTTGAAACAGGGTCTCCCTGAGTTGCAAAGGGCCTCACTAAGCAGTAGCTGAGGCTGGCCATGAACCGCGATCCTCCTGTCTCAGCCTCCCTAATGCTGAGATGACAAACGTGTGCCACTGCACCCGGCTCCTGCATGTACTTCTAGGTAAGCTGTCCCTAAGGCCACTGAACCAAACAGCGCAGACTAGATCGATGTCAAGTGCTTGTCATGGCATATTAGGTCCATGTGCCACACACTAGGTGAAAAGATGGAGAAGGCCGTTGGTGTAACACAGGTGTGGTCACATAGATCGCTCTGACAGCTGGGGTGTGGATGGTTTGATGTCTCGCTGAGTAATCAGGGTTCCAGCATGGGTGCACCGGCACATGTGACCACAGTTGCTCTTGGCAACGCAACGGATGGACAGCAATTGGTGTTAGCTGCTTCCTTGGTAGAGAATCTTTGGGACCAGACTAAATGTCAGCGATCGTTGATTGAGGGCACATAAATATTGACATATTCGGTGTATCCTTAATAAGTAAACCCAGGTGCCTTGGGGGCTTTAGGTATCTATTGACCCTCCCATCTTTAACCAGTTTTTTGGGGTTTTTTTTTGTTTTGTACTGGGGATTGAATCCAGGGGCATTCTACCTCGGAGCTACACCCCCAGCCCTACTTACTTGTTTTGAAACAGGGTTTTGCTAAGTTGCAGAGGAACTCGCTAAGTAGCTGAGGCTGGCCGAGAACCTGGGATCCTCCTGTGTCAGCCTTCCAAGTCCTGGGATTACAAGTGGGGGCCACCATGCCCGGTTGTCAAATTCTTAACACGTATTTGGCCTACGACTTCTGCCTGTGTCTGATGGACTGACTTGCTACTTTGCTTCACCTAAAACATGCCAAAAGAATGTATCCAGAAGATGCAAGAAGTGTTCGACATAGACTTATCCTTTGTTAAAATACACATGGCTTATATCAAATCTGCGTTACAACTAGTTCTGAGTATATGGTCAATGGTGTTAAGGACCTTCATAGCGTGGGTCAGCTGTTACCATTTCTGAAGCATTTTCCATCTTCCTAAGAAGCCCCACACCCGCTCTGCACGACCTCCTACCTCCTGCCCTGGCTTCTGTTAACCATCAAATATGAATTATGCAATAAATATCTTTCAGTAAGAACTGGATAAAATAGGCAGGGCAGGCTGTCATACATGTCCTGAAACCAGTGTCAGATAATCATGTAGCGATGACACCATATTATAAAACCATTGGCAAGCCCTTAAGCATTGGTGATGAACGCTGGATGCTAAATTTTCATGTTCACTTGATTTTTGTAACAAACACATCCATTTAATGCTTTCCCTATTCTAAAAAATGAGAATGTGTAACGTAGCTGCTCTTGATGAAGTTAATGCCATCACCTGTACTACTTGCAAGTCCTGGCTTTGTAGACATTCTCTGTTGCAGGAGCATGGGTAGTGGTTGTACTTTTTGGTACATGAATCAAGAGAAACCTGGTGACTTGGTTGCTGAATGTCAACACAGAAACCACGTAAAAATGAGCAGGAAAGAGGTCAATGCTCACCCGCCCCTTTTGAGCATCTTGTCTTCTGAAATAGCTGTTGTGTTTAACGTTCTTGTATTTAGGAATTTTATACTCTAATAGATTTTATGTTATTAGCTTTGAAATGACCTGGTTTTACACGTTAGATTTTTTTATCCTGCTAACCTATAACTTAGCTAATTTTTAAAGTGATTATTTTTCACTGGAAAAGTGAAAAATAAGGTATAAAGTGATTCCTGTAACACTTTATTTTTTTTACTATTTTTAAATTTTTTCCATATTTTATTTATATGTGGAACATATTAAATAGTGTACATTTAGATTGTGTAAAGCTTTAATTTTTAAAAACTGACTTGTGCTGGGTGTGGTGGTGCACATCTGCAATCCTTAAACTTGGGAGGCTGAGACAGTACCACAAGTTATTGACCAGCTTCAGCAACGTAGGTCCCCCAAAACTTGGAGAGAATTTGTTTCAAAATGAAAATAGGACTGGGGCTATGGTTTACCAGCAGTCATGCCCCTGGGCTCAATCCACAGTACTACCAAGAAGAATTGAATAAGCTTCTTAGGATGATGACCTAAGTAAACACATAAAGACTTGCAAGTAATACATGGTGGACATTAAGTTCTTAATCAAGTAGCTAGATTTATTATACACAAACATTCAAAACCTTCGGTATTTTCAAATACAAGCAAAAGTAGTTTTTCTTTTTTGTGGTACTGGGGATGGAATCTGATTAAATACAACAAAAATTAAATGGTTAAGATCAAATGCCATGCTGGTTGAATAGACATAGGTGTCTATTCACCTATCTGAATAAATCACAACTGAATATCATACCCAGATAAAATTATGAAAAGGGGCTTTGTTTTAACTATATAGATTTTATGGCAATGTGGTACTTCTGCAAAGTTGCGTTTCTCAGTCCTTGTATTAACACGGCAGAATTAGGAAATGTTAAGGTATTTTCCTTTAATATAGAAATAGATATGATTAAGAATTTGGTAATGTTTATGTATCTTAATGCTTTGGGGTAATCTGAAGTTGATAGGCTTAATTTGGATGTTAAGTTTGGCTAAATAATGACATATTTAAAGGCAAGAAACAGCTTTTGGAACTGGGCACGGTGGCGCACATCCGTAATCCCAGTGCTTAAGGAGATTGAGACAGGATGATCACACGTTCCAGGCTAGCCTGAGCAACTTAAACCCTGTTTCAAAAAAAATGTTGGGGTATATCTGAGGTAGTACCCCTTGGGTTCAATCCCCAGTACTAAGAAGCTAAAATGGTAGATACTTTGGGAAGAGTTTACCTGCAAGAGTGGACACCCAGATCTTCCAAAAGCAGAAAGACTTTATTTTTAGTGAGGCCCGGAGTAGCCACGTGTGTACAGTGGTTTCTGCTTTCCTGTTGCTTCTGTGGCTTTTCTGGTGTGGTTGAGTTCTTGGGCACGGCCCGCCACAGCTCCTTGCTCCACTTAGGTGATGGAGAATCAGGTTTGACCTTGGCCCTGGGGTGGGGGGTTCTTCCAGGCCACCTGGTGGGCAATTTGTGAAGTTGGGAGCCTGTCGTACAGAATCAACTAAGCCATGACATTGTAACGAGAGTCACCTCCTGTTCATCTTCCAGTACAAAGTGAGTGGTATTTTAGTGTAGGACACATTCTGGGAACAGAGAAAGAAAGGCTTGATCTGTTAACGACCGGCTTTGAAATGGTGCCTTTGGAAATGGTTGGAGATAGAACCTTGCAAATGAGAAATGGCTTTGGCTCTTCACCTTTGCTGCCTGAGTGGCACACATCCCCTTTCTGCCTGTGGAGAAGCTGTTTTCTGGAAGAAAGGTTACATCGGTTAAAACTGAGTCATAGATTCGACTTCCAAAAATAACACATGGCTGTCTTTGTTTCAGCACCCTCTTCCCGGGCTTTCTACCTCCACAGGAGAACTCTAAGATTAGTGTTAGAGATTGCTGAATCTCTGTAGCCGTGTGCCTCAGCATCTGTTATTAAATCATGCCTTCCCTGCTGGGCATAGTGGCATATGCCTGTAATCCCAGTACTTGGGAGGCTGAGAGAAGGATTTCAGGTTTGAGGCCAGCTGCAGCAATTTAATGAGACCTACCTTCCTTCCTCTTTTCTTTCTTGCTCCTTTCCTTCCTCTTTCTCTTCTTCCTTCCTTTTATACCCTCAGCCTGATGTGTGTGTGTGTGGAGGGGGGCACTAGAGGTAGAACCCAGGGACATTCTAACATTGAGATACACTTCCAATCCTATTTTATTTTATTATAAAATTGTTAATGGATTGTTCAGTTATTAAAACAGGTCTCAGTAAGTTTTAGATGGCCCTTAGTTGCTAAAGCTGGCTGCAAACCTGTGACCCTGCTGTCTGAGCCTCCAAAATACTGGGATTACAAGCATGCGCCACCACACCTGGCTCCAACCCAATTTATTTTGAAACACGGTTTCACTAAATTGCGGAGGGCCTCACTGAGTAGCTGAGGTTGGCTGCGAGCTTGAGATCCTACTCTCTAAGCTTCCAAAGTACCGAGATTACAAACTTGTGCCACCACTCCTGGCAGTGAGACCCTGTTTCAAAATAAAAACAATGCTGGGCATGGTGGTGCACACTATAATCTTGGTACCTGAGAGGTGGGGACAGGCGAATTGCTGGTGTGAAGCCAGCCATAGTAATTTAGTGAAGTTTTCTGCAAGTTAGTGAGACCCTGTTTCCAAATAAGTAACATGGTGCTGGGGGTGTAACTTAAAGGTAGAATGCCCTGGGTCAATTGCCAGTACCAAAATAAATAAAAATAAAAAATAAAAAAGGGCTGATATACCTGAGAAGTAGAATGCCCTGGGCTCAATTCTGAGTATCAAGTAGGTGGGTAGAGGGATCATGTCTTCCCAAAACATATGTTCTGACTGGCTTTGGGGAAAAGGGTCTTTGAGAATATAAGGATTTCAAGATGAGGCTTAATCTTTTGGCTGATGTCCTTTAAGAGCAAAGTGTGAGATGGAAAGGCCACTTGAGGACAGAGGCTGAGACCGGAGCTCTGCTGCCACAGGTAGGCAGGGTCCTCCAGAGCATCCCAGGGCTGAGAGAATGTTGTGCAGGCCACTTGGTCTGTGGCGCTGATTTTTGGGAACCTTGGGATGCTGGCATGGCTTAAGGCTGTTACGATCCTTGTGCCCAGTGGTGTCTTAGGATGGAACTTTATGTGATTAATGGGAGAGAAATGTTGAGATGTGGCATAGATGTGTGTATTCACAAGGCCTTGTCTTCACTAATGGCTTATGTTCCAAGGTCACCCCACAGCCATAAGCATGGGGCAGGAAGCTTCCCCGCCTTAACACCAGCAATTCCTTAAGCAAACCTGCTCTGCTCTTGAGATATTTAATAGGAAGGTTCCAAAGGCCAGGATGTGATGGAGGTGGCCCTCAGCCACACAGTGGGAGGCTTTTTAGTCCAGGTGTGTGAAGTCTCTTCTAGAGCTTTTAAAATGGTAATGACAGGAAACAGAAATAAAAGAAATTAGAGATTGAGGCTGGAAATGGTGTGGTACCTACTTCTAGATTCTGCTCAGCGCTTGACTCTAGATGTCTCTTATCGCTGCGGAGTGTCAACAGTAACAGTAACTTAAGTAGAAATCATAATGCGCGGATGTGTAAGAAGGAACCTAGCCCGTTATTACCCAAGTGTGTGCCTCATGGTGAAGTACCTGTTTGATGAGGCAGACCATGATGAGTTGAGCATTTAGTAAGTTAGTACCCTCCAAAAACCAAGGCTCCCTGCTAATTAAAAGCTGGTCTTGGTGGCAACATCTTAGTGAACATGATGATTTACGTGATCATCCAGTCTTCTGTTTAGTAACTGGCTTTCCTTTTCTCTTCCCTTTGGTCTCGACTCTGATCAGAGGAGCAAAGCTTTGACACCCAGCAGGCTGTTCATGCTGAGCACGGCACTGGGTCTTGGTCTCTGGACTTGACCATCTTTTTCTTCTGGAGAGTGAGTGGGTGGTTGCTTCTTTGATGATGTCAATAGGATGTCTATTTCAATAAGGTGGATCTACTTACTCTGTGATTGAAAAGAGTTCACGGTGACTGTAGAATGTTTAAATGCTGAGCGTATACAACTCTCATTTCTTTAGACTTTAGTAATCCAGTGTTCTGCAGTTCTGTGGGATTCCATTGTTGAACCGTCACAGCAGGGAATGCTGGATAAACCATCTAGTGCTGCATACTAGATGCAGTATTTTTGTAGGCTGGGCAACATAAAGGAACAAACCATTCTGAAGGATGTGAACATGTTCCTTGGGAGTGAGAAACCTTTAATTTAGCCCAAGGTTAGCATCTCTTTTACACAGTACCTCATGGTATTGATGGATTTGGACGCCTTTAGACATCTGCACCCTCTGAACAGCTGCTTGTTCAAGAGGCCTTGTCTTCTGGAATCTGGAAACTTTTTATTTACACTTCATCGAACAGCTGGATGCTTATGAAAGTGAATTGCCTCTTAAAATTTCCGTGCTTATGACTTTAGTATTAGAATTGGATACGTGTTCAATGTTACCACCCAGTTTAAATCTTTCTGTAATTGCCAGATTTTTCTGCTTTCCCCTTAAGACTTTTTTGAAAGAGAGGAGTTGGTTCTGACCCTTTCTTAGGTACTGACATTAACTTGTGACAGACTTGAGATTCAGAAAGCCAGGCATGGTGGTGCATGCTGGTAATCCCAGGACTTGGGAGGCTGAGAAAAGAAGATTGCAGATTTGAGGACAGTCTCAGCAACCTAGTTGACCCTGTGTTGGAGACAAAAAATAAAAAAAGCTGAGGGTATATCGCGGAGATAGAATGCTCCTGAGTTCAGTCCCCAGTGCCACCAAAGATTCAGAAAAAGTGTAAGCTCTAAGAGTGGGCCAAGAGCTATAGTGAGGTTCACATGACCAAATCCAATCTTGAGTTTAAAATATCGATTCTTTTTTTTTTTTTGGTGGTACTGGGTGTAAGATTGTATGAGCGTGTGTGTCCCCAGTCGCATAGAGACACACCGAGATCTATAATCGGTCTTACGGATATCTTTATTCGTGGGGGGTCGGCCTCCAGCCCCCGCGTGGCCGCGGGGGCCGGTGGCGGGGAAGAGCATGCGTCCCTTCCTCTCGGGCTCCTCTCTGAACTCTGCACTTCTGGACCGGGAGGCCTGGTCCCCTCCCGGAATCACAGAGCTCCGCCTCCTAGCTTCCGGCCCTGCCCCAACCTTACACTGGGGGTGGAGCCCAGGGGCTTTCTACCTCCGGGCTATACTCCCAGACCTGTTTTTATATTTTATTTGGAAACAGGGTCTCACTAAGTTGCTGAAAACCTCACTAAGTAGCTGAGGCTGGCTTCGAACCTGTGCGATCCTGTCTCAGCCTCCCAAGCATGGGGATTACAAGCATGCACCCACCACACCCGGCTTAAAATATCAATTCTAAGTAAACAAACTTAGTAGATAACGTTGCCATACCAATAAGAAAATGCAGCAACAGATCTCCTGGTAGGAATGAAGTTTTCAGCTTAAATGTTTCTCTGCCTGGACTACCTCGAGGGCTTATTTTTGGTTTCCTATTGAGAAGAGGTCTAACAGATTTTGGGGTGATTTAAGGCTCTCAAAGCCAGATCCCATGACAAAAGGCTTTTGTATAGTTGAGGATGTTGGAGCTGGGGGCGTGCAGGCCTCTCTGGATGGTGGATTTGGGTAAAGGGGATACAGCTTTATTAGAAGAGGCAGCGCTTACAACTTGATTGAATTTTTATCTGTCCAACCAAGGAATCGGTATGTGCTACCAAATTCGGGCTGTCCCTTGGTCAACCATGTTTTCAAGAGGACTCCCTAGGTAGCTTCAAAGCTGCTTCTGGCGTAAAGATGTGTAGTCAGACCAAGCATCACTAGGTCGCTAAGAATGAAGTGTGATCTGGGTGCAGTGCCTCATGGCTGTAATCACAGGACTAGGGAGGCTGATAAAAGATCCACAGGCTTGAAACCAACCTCAACCCAGCGAGAAACTGTTTCAAAATAAAAAAATAAGACTGGGGGTGTAGTTGAAAGGTAGAATGCTTCTCTGGATTCAAACTCTGGTACCCCCCCCCAAAAAAAAAAAATTGACCTAGGGTAACTGCCACATGGGTTTAAACTGAGGGTCATCCACAAAATATTCTGGAGTCTGCAGGCACCCAGTGTCAACTCAATTGGTGAAATAACTTAGGGAAGTATAACTAAAGCCCACTTATATACGTTTTGTAACAAAATATGACTCTTCTCTGGGAGCTGGCCAGGATCGCACACTGAGACCTGTCCTCATATTCACATGACCAGGAATCTTCTCTTGTCAGCCAAGGTCTGTCAAGGATCCATTGGTCTGACTTAGGTGGTAGAAATGGCTTTATTCTTTTAGTGCCTTTTATTTTTTATTTATTAATTTTTATGTGGAACATATTGAAAATGGCATACAGACTGTGCTTGGTGCCCTGTCCCCACCTCCACTTCCCCTTCCCCCTCCCAACACTGAGTGTCCAGGCTGACCATGCTGCATTCATACTTTTACACATATTCGGATGTAGCACCTCCATTAATCAACCTCCGCCTTCTTCCTCTCCTCCCTTCCATTCTAGCTTTGCTGAGGTTTCCCCTCCATTATCTGGAGTCCCTCTGCCATTCCTAATACTCCCTAGTTTGGGCATATTAAAGAAAACATATGTTCCTTCTCTTTCTGTGCTTGGCTGATCTAACTTAACATAATATTCTCCAGGTCTTTCCATCTTGCGAATGACATGACTTAATTCTTTATACCTGAGTAGAATTCCATTGTGTGCATTTCCCATAATTTTGCAATCCATTCATCTGTTGATGGAGACCTAGGTTGGTTCCACATTTTGGCTATTACGAAATGCTGCTATGAACATGGGTATGCATATGTTACTGTAATTCTCTGGTTTCAAACCCCTTGGAAAGATACCCAGGAGTGGTATAGCCGGGTCATATGGTGGATCTAATCCCAGTTTTCTTAGGAATCTCCGCACAGATCTCCATAGTGGCTGAACTAGTTTGCACTCCCACCAACAGTGTAAAAGAGTTCCTCTTTCCCCACATCTTCACCAGCATTTGTTACTGGATTTCTTTATGCTTGCCACTCCAATTGGGGTTAGATGGAATCTCAGTGTTTTGATTTGCATCTCCCTGATGGCTAATGAACATCTTTTCATGTATAGAAATGGCCTTTCTGCTGTCTTATTGGCTGTTCCTAACTCCACTCTGCCTCTTCGCACTGCTACAGAAGTTTCCATGGTAACGGCGGCTTCCACTGGACCGGAAGCACTGAGCTACGGGCATGCGGGATGCCCGATGGCGTCACATTCACAGTTATAGCTATTGCCTTAAACTACTGTTTTAGTTACAGTCAAGCTGTTGAGCTGAAAGTGATGCCAAATTTCTCCCATCCCGTCAAGCCCCCTGCTCAGCTTTGCAAAAACAGGAGTCATTTTCCCGCCTTCTCTCCTCCTTGTCCCTTTATTTGGCTTCAAGTTCTGGTTAGAACAACAGGCCTGGAGTGGGCACTGGGTGATTCTTCCGTAAATAAAGCCAGATTCCTAACCAGCTGAGCTGTTTGTCCCCAGGATTCAGGAAGGCTTTCTTGAGCCAAACCCATAGCAAATAAGCAAGGAGAGGAGCCCTTCTCAGATTCTACTTGATATCTGGGAAACGCATTTTTTTTTTTCTGACACATTTTGTTCTGTCGTCACGTGACATAGCTAATCGGGAAATGGAGTTTCACTGTGGAATCAAATACGTACTGCAAGCGAAGAATGTTCTAGGCTGTTAGCTGGGCAGAGGAACCCAGGCCCCACTGGCAGTGGCTGTATGACTTGAAAGAACTGAAAACTAGTATTGTTAGTAGTTTGGACAAGAAAGGAATATCATAGATAACTGTAGGGGCTGGTCTGTGCATAATGGGGGAGGGCATCTAGGAAACGCCAGCCAGCTGTTTGGTGAGTTGGGTAGCAAGGAAATGGCCCTAAACTTTTTTTTCCCCTCCATTGTAGGAAGGAGAATTCACCAATTGAAACTAGTTGTCATGAAAGTCTTACAAGATGCGACTCTACTGGTTGAGTTGCCAAAGACAGTGTGTTTAGTGGAAGAACCAGATACTATTTGGGGTCTTGCTACCCTTGTACAGCTTAAAACCTTCTTCTAATTATTGTTTACAATGTCTTCCCATACTACCTCACTTTGGGGGATGTTTATAGCTATTTATATCTAGGGATCAGTAAAATAAGCTATTTTTAGAAATAGTTCTTGTGTCTTTTAGGAACAAATCCCATCAAGGAAAAAAAGGAGCATAAGCAAATAAGCACTCTATCACTTTGTAGTGACTGTACTCAGATATCATGTGCTAGGATTCTCGGTCTTATATGAAGGTGTCAGAACTTTTAGATCTATAAGTTAGAATTAAAAATGAAAAATTGAAGACTTAAATAGCATTGTATGTAAATACCTAGCTCATAGGTCTGCACATTTAGGTGGAAGTGTCCTTCAGAGGAGGAAGGTGTGCAGCCAGTGTGGGTTCTGATGTTTCCCCTCTTGAAGCGCTACTTTCACTTTGCCTTGGTAAGATGCTCATGGGAAAAGGGAAGACTGGGAATAAAGAGTTGAGTTTCTGGAATGGTCCTGCTTCAAGAGCTGTAGATGTAATTTGATGGACAGATTTTAGGGTGACATTGTAGTGCAGGGTGACACTTGTTTTTGGGTGGTACTGGGGTTCCTGGAAACCCTTTTCCGGGCTACACTCCCAGACCTATTTTATATTTTATTTGGAAACAGGGTCTCTTAAGCCAGCGTGGCTGGCTCCGAACCAGCGCCATCCTCCTGTCTCCGCCTCCCAAGCGCGGGGATGCCAAGCATGTGCCACCACGCCCAGCAGCAGGGTGGCATTTGAAGACGAGAATTGTAGCCCGGGCTTCGTGAAGATGTAGGTGCGGCCGGTCCCACTTGAACATCCCTGGTGTTCTCATCTGTTTCTTGGCTTTTTGATGAGGTTTCATATTGGAAATGTAGGAAGCTAGACAGCAACATGAGCCTTGCAGAGCTCCACAGGCACGGCGTGAACTTAAATATCAGGTGGAGGACATTTTATACATAAGTTGTCTGCAGCGGAGAGCACCTCCTCCCACCCCCAATTTTTAACTAAATAAGCTGTGTATTTACAAATAAGAACATTGGCTAAAGTCATCAGTATGTCAAACGTAGCAAAGAGCTGCTTCGTCTTTCTCGCCCAGCCCCACCGTGGTAGAGCATCAGTGTGGCAGGGTCCTTTTGAGTCCCTGGGTATACAGGTGGCCCTGTGCAAACCATGGAGTCAAGCAAGATGCTCCCTGAGAGAGCACTTCTGCTAAGAGCTGATGTTGAGTCAGTAGAGAGTATCCAGCATAACTGATCCAATGTGAACACAAAAACTGACGGCGTATCCAAGGGTGATGAGAGGTGACAGCGTATCCAAGGGTGATGAGAGATGATCCGCATCTATGCGGCACCTTATGACCCAGAGATAGTTGTGCAGTTATTGGGCAAAGTGTATCTTTGAGGGAACGGCCATGTATTACATAGAACCAGAATACTAACTACAGTGGTTTGATGTTAATTACATGAATGCAAGCAATAGATTAATGTGGTACAAATTTGAGGTACGGGGATGCTTTAATGTATTCTTAATGATAGCGCTGTTAAACGTAGGCTTCAGCAGCTGGTAAATGAGGGCAGAGTCAAGCTGCTGTAACCAGGAGGCTTTAATATAGTTTAAAGATGGTTTTCTGTTATATAACAGTTGGGGAGGGATGGTCTAGACTGTGACTCTGCTCTGGAATGTCACCAGGGATCCAGATTCCCTTTGGATTATTGTCCTGCAATTCCAAAGGCAGGGTGCAGCCCTCTTTCAAAAGATCAGGTTGAGCAGCTGTGTGGTGCCTGGTGGGAAGAAGGAGGTACTTCTGGGTGGGCGGCTCAGGGCTAGAGTGGCCATCACTCACCTTAATTCGGAGTAAAGTGAAGCCATACATTTTGGAAGATGGTAACAAGGGAGCTTGGTGAACACCTCACAGCGTCTACTGCAGGCGGCACTGCAAACGCTGAAATGAGAAAGGGAGTCAGGCATGGTGGCGCACACTTGTAATCCCAGTGCTTGGGAGGCGGAGACAGGAGGATTGCGCAGGTTCGAAGCCAGCCACGCTGGTTTGAGACCCTGTTTCCAAATAAAATACACATATATAAAAATAGGTCTGGGAGTGTAGACTGGAGGCAGAAGGGTTTCCTAGGAACCCCAGTACCACCAAAAAAAAAAAAAAATCCTAAATCTAGTTTTTTTCTTTTCTTTTTTGAGGTACTGGGGATATAACCCAGGGTCTCACTGAGTTCCAAAGGGCCTCACTAAGTAGAGCTGAGGCTGTCATCGAACTGTGATCCTCTTGTCTCAGCCACCCGAATGCTGGGATTACAATCATGTGCCACCACATCTGGCCTTTTAAGTTTGCATTGAGAAAGTTCATGGTTCCTAATTAGTAGGCAGCATTAGGCATGAAACACAGAAATACTACAGAGCTTTTGGATGTTGGCTATGAACTACTGGAGAATTGTATGAAAGGGAGAAAAAAAATTGTAAATATACACACTTGGGGCTGGGCGGTGTTGCTCGGTGTTGGACCACTTAGCATGCATGAGGCCCTGGAACTGCAATAAAAATAAATATAGATGCCTAGATTTTTTTTTGCGTATTCAGTGTATTGATGTGCAGAGGCATGTTAAGTACTTAATCTGTATAATCTTAAATAGTAAAGGTTTTTAGGCAGTGAACCTACACACCATTGTACATCTCCCTTAACTGAAACCAACCCTGTGAACTTTGCAAATAGACACAAAGCTGCTGGGAGTTGGAGCTGATACCTGGGGCTACGAGGAGCCGCACAAGCTTCATACTTGCCAGCACTTTGTGAGTGCTTGACAGTCAAAGCCCTTGTCAATTCTACTGCAGGTGGCTCCTGTGTAGATATGCGTCAACTGTACATTCCCCTCTCCAGTCCAATACACAAAACCTTGAGCAGGAATATTTTTATGGCAGCAGAACTTTATATATGACGTATTGGTGGATACGTGTCCTGATATGTTCACCCAAACCCCTGGACTATACAAGAGCGAGCCGCAGCAGAGCCAGCCGACTTGGGGTAGTAATGATGTGCCCGTGTAGACGCACTGCAGTAACAAATGGACCATTCTGGTCTGGGCTGTTGAAAGTAGGGGGGACCCCGCAAGTGCAGGGCTGGGAGGTATATAGGCAGTCTTTGTATTTATCTAAATCTCTTGCAACTAAATTTTAGCTTATCTCCGGGCGTGGTGGCACACGCTTGTAATCCCCGCGCTTGGGAGGTGGAGACAGGAGGATCGCGCAGGTTCGAAGCCAGCCGCGTTGGCTTAAGAGACCCTGTTTCCAAATAAAACCTATAAAATAGGTCTGGGAGTGTAGCCTGGAGGGAGAAGGGCTTCCAGGAACCCCAGTACCACCAAAAAAAAAAATTTTTTTTTAGCTTCTCAAAAGAAGAGTCTTTAAAAGGAAAACAAAAACATAGCGCTAGCCAGATAAAATGTGTGTATGCGAGGGACTTAGCGTGTGCTGTCCTTCGCCTGGCGTTTGCCCATTAAAATACCCACATCTGAACGATGTACGCTTTCAGCCTGAGCGTTAACTAATTCCCTGAGAAGTTAATCACAGTATCAGTGATACTGTGGAGAGCTGGCAGGACCGCTAGGATCCTGTGAGCCTGGCTTCTCATCTTGCAGTGAGGTGACCTCCGTGGTCACACAGCCAGGGAACAGCAGGGTTGTGAACAGGATCAAGATCAGGTGTGGCAGAGACGAAACTAGACTTCTCACCTCTTGGCTCGAGGTGTTGGGGATAACTTTTTAGCCAGTTTTTAAGGAATTTTTTTCATTCTTAGGCCCCAGGAGCGATGAACGCTACAGTTCTTGAACTGGGAGGCCCCTGTTTCAGAGCCGCCTTAGAAACAAAAGGCTCTTTGTAAAGCCGTATGTTCAACAAACCTTTACTTAAGGGATGGTTGGACTTGGGTTCACTTTAATTATTGGGTATGCTGACCAGATCAGACTCAAAGCAATTAAGTGCCATTTCAGAGTCCAGA
Source organism: Muscardinus avellanarius (assembly GCF_963383645.1). Lineage (NCBI taxonomy): Eukaryota > Metazoa > Chordata > Mammalia > Rodentia > Gliridae > Muscardinus > Muscardinus avellanarius. The sequence goes on from NC_137806.1 coordinate 30,189,946, forward strand.
ATCACAAGTCACTGGTTTTAAGCACTGATGTTCTTGCTAACTAGAATGTGATACGTGAACACAGAGATATAAAAATAGAGCGCACGCTTGTGATCCCCGCACTTGGAGGCAGAGGCAAGGAGGATTGCACAGGTTCGAAGCCAGCCTCTGCTGGCTCGAGACCCTGTTTCCATATAAAAAATAGGTCTGGGAGTATAGCCTGGAGGTTAGAAGGCCCTTGGATTCTATCCCCAGCACCATCCCCTCCACCCCCAAAAGACAGAGCAGAGCATTTGGGTAACGTATTTCTGAAAATGCTAAAGGCGAAACATTTGTGGATAAATATTTACCCTGCCTTTGTGAAGAGTTACAGCTTTATTAAACATGTTTCTGGATTAAATAAAATACCCACTTAGAGTATTTCCACTTTATTAATAGGTATCGGGGGGGGCTTAAATTTTGAAAGCTTACATTCCTAGAACTTAAAAACTTGGCTTCGCTTGGTATCAGAGTTGAGTGTACGCCCTATGAATATGGATTACATATTGTATGCATATATTGTAATGTGCACCTCTGTTAAATCATGGTAGAATTAGTGCTGTTGTCTGAAAAGTTACAACTTAGTTTTGTAGTTGGGCATGGTGGCGCATGCTTGCAATCCCAGTACTTGGGAGGCTGAAGCAGGAGGATCGGGGTTTGCGGCCAGACTCAGCTACTTAGACACTCTGCAACTTAGGCCCTGTTTTAAAATAGAATTAAGAAATAGGGCTGGGGATGTAGCTCGGAGGTAGAATGCCCGGAGTTTAATCCCCAATGCCACCCAAAAAAGCTTTGTAACTTTGCAGTTTTCCCTCTTCATTTCTCCAAAGTGAAGGTAGTAAAGCTAATGGCAGAAGAGAAAGGTGGAAAGGTGCACGACCACAGGGGTAAGGGCAAGACAGGAGGAGCGTGGCTGGCGGCCGCGCACAGACGGTCCAGTGTGAGCAGCAAGGCTCCTGGGGGCGCCTTCCAGTTAGTGGAATAACAATTCTTGGAGACGGTAGTTATATTTTCCCTGTAGAAAATGGCAACTCTTGAAATAGGGTTGTGCCTCTTGAGCTATTCTCAGAAAGCCACTGTGGCTATTAGGAGCATTATTTGGTGATCCAGAAGTCAGTTAAACTCATTTCTCTCCCTTTCTTCATCTTAAAATAATCGATAGTAATGTGCACATCTTGGAAGAAACAGTACTTTTTTAGGTGTTTGAAACTCGTGTGACTTAAAAGTGACATCTGATGTTTGGGCTTCACGTCTGTTTTCTCGGCACATCTCTGGACTCCAACTTTGGCAGTGGGCCGTCCAGCATGGTCAGAGTGATGCGACCTGCCGATCTCGGCACTGAGGGACTGCAGAAACCTTCACTATCTCGCCTTAACTCCACCCATCTCGATTAAAAAATTGTGCATTTTTTGGGGTTTTGTTTTTTGTTTTTTTACGGGTCTGGGGATAGAACCCAGGGGCATTTGACCTCCGAGCTACAGCCCCTGCCCTATTTTTTTATTCTTTATTTTGAAACCGGGTCTCACTGAGTTGCAGAGAGCCTCACTAAGTAGCTGAGGCTGTCCGCGAACTGCGATCCTCTGGTCTCAGCCTCACGAATGCTGGGATGACAAGCGTGCGCCACCACGCCCGGCTCAAATTGTGGGTTTTAAATCTTTCTCTCCCTCTCCTCTTTCTCCCCTTTTCTCTCTTCTTTCTCCTCTTTCTTTCCTCTTTCCTTTCTCTCCCCTGTCTCTCTCCTCTCCCCTGTCTCTCTCCTCTCCCCTTTCTCTCTCCTCTCCCCTGTCTCCTTTCCTCCCCCCCTTCCCTCCCCCCTCTCTCCCCCCTTCCCTCCCCCCCTCTCTCCCCCCTCTTTCTCTCTCCCCCCCTCTCCTTCTCTCTCCCCCCCCTCTCCTTCTCTCTCTCCCCCTCTTCTCTCCTCAACCCTATTTTTTAATTCTTTACTTTGAAACAGGGTCTCACAGAGTTGCAAAGACCTCACTAAGTAGTTGAGGTTGTCCTCGAACCACAATCCTCCTGTCTCAGCCTCCTAAATGCTGGGATTACAAGCGTGCACCACCACGCCCGGCTTCCTTTCAACTTCTAGATGTGAAATGAAGTTAAACACTATTATTGAAAATACCAGGTCAGGACAACTGTTGACTCTGAGCAAAATGACCTTTGATATCGTACAAATAGGGCACTCCTGGAGATAAATCCAGTAGAGCGTAGGTGTCAGTGAGCTGTCCGTCAAAGATGGGGATCATTGTTCTGCTAGCAAGGCTTGGAGTGCAGCTTTTCTGTCCCTGGTGAAAGCAGAGGAGTGCATTCAGCACAATTGTTCACAAATTGACTTGGTGCCCATGTTTTGCTTCATTTTCTGCTCAGTTTGTATTTTTTCATCATCACCAACTTCTTTTTTTAGGGTAAAGGACCAGTGTCATAGAACTTGGAAACTAGGAGAGAAGCCAGTATGCAGTCTTCATGGGGAGACCACGGAGAAGAATCCAGGGTGGTGTGGGTGGGAAGGAAGGTTCTTAGATGAGGAAGGACAAATTAGTAGATTGAGAATTTCTTCAAATCCTTTCCCTTCTAATTTTGCACGTAACACCTCTGAAATGAGGATACGTTTGCGTCATTGAGGAATTTGTTTTATTGGCCACGTGTTTATTTTGAATGGATTTGCCTTCTGATGGTAGCCTTAGATTTGAACTCGGCAGATGAGGTAAGATATTGCAAGGGACAGAAGAATTGGGCTTGGGGACCCTGGCAGGAGGAGCAGGATGTGGCGAAGCCCAGCTTGGCTGAGCTGATCATTGGAGATATCCCATGGAATCGGTCATCTGCAGTCTTGAACTGTCTTGCAGAACTTCTGTGTTCTTTTAATCATCCAGAGGTGAGGAAAAGCCTCAGACAAGAGTGAATCGTTTCCAAGATTCACTCTTGGAAACTGTAAGCAGCTCTGTAGATGGGCAGTAGCACTGGACCTGCGGCATCAGGCGTGCTCGGCTTGGCTTGATGGCGTGGCTTCCATGCAGAGGAAGTCTATTTGGATGCAGGGTGTTGGAGTTCAGCCAGGAAATCACCCGAGACCCACCTGGGTCTGGTCAAGCCTGGGCTCACCCTTGGGGGAAGGGCTTCTACTTGAGGGAGCTCCCGTGCTGTGCCCCTTTGAGGTGCCCTCAGTGATCACTCCAGCATCTGTGGGCTTCTCACAGTACTGTTAGACTCTAAAGTGTGAGATTTAACATCGCTTCCATATCATGGGACAGGCCCCATACCTGCTTCTACAAAGATGCACAGCCCTGTCTAAATTTAGGAGAAATTGTCTCTGAGGCCAGTGGGTCATACTTTCCCTTGAGCAAAAAGAATTGGGTGGCTCATATCTTTTTAAAACCCTAAAGCCATAGTCTGCCCTGTCGAAGAAACTATCTTAAGGGTACCTATTCCTGATTCTTGTAATCTTCTTTGAGATGTCAAACCAAGGCAGTCTGTTAACTATAAATTTGGAGTTTGCTCAGTATTGTTTGGAACTAGGTAAATTGAAGATGAACTGTTCGGAAGCCACTGAGTAATAAACTTGGATGAGTAACTTATGTTAATGGGATAAGGGACAAGTATTGAGTAAGGCCTGGCACCATTCACATGCAAGAAACGGTCCAGTGCCTTAGTTTTAAAGATTTTCTCCACCCCATTTCTTTCTTACTAAATCCTTTAAAGAGCCCACAAATAGGCACATGTGTAATTTCAGTACTTGGAAGGCTGAGACAGGAGAATCACAATTTTGAGGTGGGCTTCAGTAACTTAGCTGAACCCTCAGCAACGTAGTGATATCCCATTTTAAAGGGAAAAAAATCAGGCAGGAGGTGTAACTTGGAGATAGAGTGCAACTGGGTTCAACCCCCACTACTAATAAAAAGGGGAGGGGAAACCAAGACAAACAGGTGAAACCTGCAATTCGAGTGATAGTTGGGAAGTGGACCTGCTCTGTACCCACGGGCTCCTGAGACGCCTCTGCAGAGGCGGCCTCCATGGGCGGCTGCCCTCCTCCGAGTGTGCTTGGATTTGGTAGATCCCAGCCGCCCGGTGATGCCAGCGCGCACCGAGACTAGGCTTGTCATGGGGATGGGCTTGGAGCCTCTGCGGCAGCCACAGCACTAATGCCCACATCCCCTCTACTTTCTCTGGGTAGTCTCTTGACCCAGAGTGACAACTTATCACCTGTCTCTGAGGACCGTTGGTCTGTAGATGGGTTAGTAGACTCAGAAGTCTGTCTTGATCACCTACTTTATGCCTTTGGGCTGTCACTTTTCTGGCAGATGGAAGAAAACCCACTGTCACTTTAACAGGCTGGGGATCAGCTGGGGAAATCAATCGGAGTCCTCCCAGAGACCCCCAGATAAACCCCTAGTTTCCTTTTGAACTTGGAAGTAGGGACCACTAGATATCTCCTTAGTTTGAGCCAAGGACTCTAGTTTTTAGCACAAACATACATAGGTATATATGTACATACATTATATATGTGTTTTAGGTACTGGGTATTGAACATAGAAGCGTTCTACCTCTGTGCTACATCCTCAGCCCCTTTTCTGTTAATGTTTTGGTGGTACTGGGGGTCGAGCCCAGAGGCTTTCTACCTCTGGGCTATACTCGCAGCCCTATTTTATATTTTATTTGGAAACAGGGTCTCACTAAGTTGCTGAGAGGCTCACTAAGTAGCCGAAGCTGGCTTCGAACCTGTGCGGTCCTCCTGTCTCAGCCTCCCAAGCGCAGGGATGACAAGCGTGCGCCACCACGCCCAGCTAGCCCTTTTTGAAATTTTGAAACAGGGTCTTAGTTGTGAGGCTGGCCTTCAACCTGCGATCCTCCAACCTCGGCTTCTCGAGTTGCCAGGATTACAGTATGGCCAACTTGCAGTTCTTAATGTCCTCACTTCATAGCTTCAGTTCTGTTCTGTGTACGTGGCCCATTGGTTTTGTGTCTAGTGTTCAGATCACAGGTGTCTCCATTGACACGAGATGTTTACACTAGTATAGGCAGTGAGGTTCTGAGATTAGGCAGTAGCCACCGAGGGGATTTCTGGAACGATGCCAAGTTATTTTTAGGTCTAATATCATTTGAAGCTAGCTACCTTCGTGTATCTCAGGATACAGAGGGGAGGGGTAGACCTGACAAACGGCGCCCATGCATTGTTAACGCCAGCCAGAAGTGACCCCGAATGCTGACTGTTTGGCATTTTATACCCATTCACGGTTATCTCAATACTAAGATTTTAGTGGCAATTTGATTATGGACAAATCACTGTTAAAAACTCAGCTGCGTTTAGAACACTTTAAAGAACTAATTGGATTACATTGTTTGCTAATTTTTCCCGAGGCATTTTGCATAGTTACATAATTAATGTTCTTCTGTTCACTTAGAAATCCCCCCCACCCTTAGACCAGAAGCCAGGAATGAAACATTCCTTTGTACTTGAAAATGTTCCAGTGTGACTATCAACTTGCGCATGTGATAATGTGATTAACATATTTGGGGACAATTCTTGATTCACAGTGATAGTGCTAAGTATGAAAACCACAGAACCACCTGTTTACTTAAATGAATATTTGCATGCCCATCAGGAAGGAACTGACAAGAATGTGGCAGTGAAATAAAAGAATAGTTCGCATAAAAAGACAGCAAAAGCTTGTTGTCTTCTGTCACTGCGGCTACTTAGCTGCAGAAATGAGGCCGTCACAGCACTTAGAATCCCATCTCCGTCCCCCCTGCGACAAGAGAAAGTGTAGTGGTAACCACGCACACCAGGCGCAGGAGTCCGACATCATGAGACGTTGACTCCCAAGGGCCAGGACCAGCGGGAGAGAGGAGTATGGACCAGTGGACAGCTCTGAACCCAGGAGCGAGGGGCCAGGGCAGTGTAATTATCAGAGTGAAGATAGGCATTGCTAGTGTTGGAAGGGGGAGGGTTTGGTGTCAGGGAGCCGTAAAAAAAAAAAAAAAAAAAAAAAATCAGACATAGACCCTCCCAAGCCTCTTCTTGCTTCCCAGGGACCCCGGAAGCGAGCCATGGTCTGGAAGGGATTTGAATGGCAGGTGAGGGCCAGGTATGGTGGTGAGGTCTGGACATGGCTGCTTCTGAACCTCAGGGCTCTCTGGTAGAAGTGTGGGCTGCTTTGAAGATTGACTGGATCCAGATGGGAAGGATGCTCAGCTGTTCCTGGTGTGGACCGGGCGCCATGTTGGCGGTGGCTGATGGTATCCTGATCCAGTGCCATCCAGCCTGAAATCTTTGTACAGTTACTTAATCTGGCTGGTTTATGTGTGTGTGGCGCTGTGCGACACAGTTGAGCTACAGTGTTTACTCAGGGTTCCTTTCCGTTCAGAATCTTAGGGTGGAATGCATTTGTAGGAAGCTGACCAGTTGCCTTGGCAACTGATCAAGAACCTGTTTCAAAAGAAAGTTAAAATGAGCTAGAGGTGTAGTTCGCAGGTAGAATGCCTCCTGGGTTCAATTCCAGTACCCTTCTCCCACAACATATAGAAGTACTAGAAGACACTTATCCTGTGGCACAGGGGTTAAAACCAGGCGTAATTTATTTTTAACAGTCTTAAAATCTTAATGTCGAATCCAGGCGTGGTTGCGCACGTTTGTAATCCCAGCATTCCGGAGGCTGAGACAGGAGGATCGAGGTTTGCGGCCAGCCTCAGCTACTTAACCTGTTTCAAAATAAATAATAATAATAATAAAAAATAGGGCTGGGAATGTAGCTCAGAGGTAGAATGCCCCTAGGTTCCATCCACAGTACCACAAACACAAAAAGCTTAATGTATTATATCTTAGAGTTTTTAAGGAATATGTGAGTATGTGTATGTGTCTATACTGTGCTTAAACTGCTAGAGTCAGCAAAGTACTGTATAACTAGGGAGTATTGTTGGGTTTGCAACTACTTAGAAATTCTAAACACCCATGATCTCATTGATACTGCCCCCTGGTGGCCGATTGTCTACCTCGCTGCAGGCTGAGCCTTCGTGCTCTTGGACTATCTGTAAGGGGCCCAAGCATTTGTGTTGCAAAAACATTGCAGTTCAGAAACAGTGCATGCTTGCTGAGAGTAAGATATCCGGGTGCCTTAACTAGATAAAGCTAGTTGATGTTGAAAGTGCATCCAGAGGACAACCAATAAATGTAACTATGCTACATTAATATCCAGTTCAAAAATAAAAATAATTGGGCTTTGATAAAGTAGGTATAAATCAAGCAGGGATGGAAAGAGATGTGTTCTCTACCTTTCCATAGCCAAGGACCTTCGTGTGTGTGTGTGTGTGTGTGTGTGTGTGTGTGTGTGTGTGTGTTTGTGTAATTTTCTCAGAAGGACCAGAGTGGATTTGTGAGTCAACTGAGATTATTGTTGACATTTCCAAAAGGTTTTCATCAGCCTTAGAGCAGGTAAACAATTGTCCTAATGTAAATCCGAACCCCTTTGGAGGTGTGTGAAAATAATCCACACCCAATGAAGACACGATTGACTGTCATTGGCGTGTTCTCCTGTTCTAGACTTGTCTATTACAATGCAAGCGTTTTTGTTCAATGAATCGCCATTGCTCAATTTATACTATTTACAATATCAGACACCACTTAGCTTCGATGCTGGGATGGCTTTTCTGTGTGTTCCAGGCAGGGCTGTGTAGGATCCAGAAAAGGAAAATGATACTGTTCATTCCCACATGACAGTCATTCACAGATTTGTTCAGGTTAAGTAGGATGCTTAAGAAAAAAGGAAAACTGTCCATTTTTGAAAAGCAAAACAGGTATATATCACCTTGAATGTGACTGTAACGCATAACTCAATAAAAGTCTAAAGCTAACAAAACAGCTCTTGTGAGACCCTAGAATATAGGACAAAGGTCATGGCATTTGCAGTTGTACGTGCGTCTAACCCTGCCTTGGCCTCCAAGCCACAAAACACATCCTCCTGATCTGTAAATTGGGCTAATACCATCTAGTTCCCACTCTACTCAGTAGATGGGTGCTGCTGTCATAAGCCACTGTATGTAGAGTAGTAAGGGTAGCATCTGGGACCCAGGCAGGATATAGTAGCTATTAGCTCAACAGATAATAGTTCTAAAGATGGTGCATCCAAGAGGTTGCTCCAGGTAAACCCCACTACTAGATGTGAGTGGACATTGCTGTGGTCACATGGCCTTTGGTTTGTCTGGAAGTTCGTAGGCTCCCACTCAGGGCAAGATTTCTTAGGGTTGGGCTAAATGCATAGCTGCGTATGCCCTCCCTCCTCAGTACTGTGATATCAAGAGCTATTTCCCTGGGAAACGTTTCTCCTCTAGGTATTTGTTTTTTGATGAATCTTTATTTTTTTTATTGAACATAAATGGCATACATTTAAACTATACTTGGTGCCCTCTCCCTACCCCCTACCCCTGTTTTCCCTTCCCCCCTCCCACCAATGATTGTCCAGGGTAACCATGCCATATTCATAATTTTACACATATTCGGATGTAGACCCTCATTAATCAAGTTCAGTCTTCCTCCTCCCCTATCTTTCCATTCAAGCTTTGCTGGTATTTCCCCTCCATTACCTGGAGTTCCACTGGTATCCTCTATGTTCCCTAGTTTGGGCATATTAGAGGAAACATATGTACCTTTCCCTTCTGTGCTTGGCTGATCTCACTTAACATAATGTTCTCCAGGACTTTCCATCTTCTTGCAAATGATATTATTTTGTTCTTTATGGCTGAGTAGAATTCCATTGTGTGTATTTCCCAGAGTTTTGCAATCCATCTGTTGATGGAGATCTGGGTTGGTTCCATATTTTGGCTATTACGAATTGTGCTGCTATGAACATAGGTATGCATATGTTGTTATAGTTCTCTGGATTCAACACTTTTGGAAAAAAACCCAGGAGTGGTAGAGCTGGATTGTATGGTGGATCTGTTCCTAGCTTTCTTAATCTCCATAGTGGCTGAACTAGTTTGCACTCCCACCAACAGTGTAAAAGAGTTCCTCTTTCCCCACATCCTCGCCAGCATTTGTTGTTGTTTGATTTCTTTATGCTTGCCACTCTGACTGGGGTTAGATGGAATCTCAGTGTAGTTTTGATTTGCATCTCCCTGATGGCCAGTGATGTAGAACATCTTTTCAAGTATCTATTGGCCCTTTGTATCTCTTCTTTTGTGAAGTGTCTATTTAGTTCATTTGCCCATTTCTTGATTGGGTTGTTTGTTTTGCTAGTGTAGAGTCTTTTGAGCCCTTTGTATATTCTGGATATTAGCCTCCTATCAGAGTGGTGGCTGGTAAAGATCCTTTCCCATTCTGTAGGCTTCCTCTTTAGGTTATTGATAGTTTCCTTTGATGAGAAGAAACTTTTTAGTTTGATGTTATCCCACTTGTTTATTCTTGCTTTAATTTCCTGAACTTTGGAGGTTTTGTTGAGAAAGTTACTGCCTGTGCCAATATGTTGTAGTGTTGAGCCTATGCTCTCCTCTACTAACTTCAGTCTCAGGTCTAATTTCTAAGTCTTTGATCCATCTTGAGTTGATTCCTGTACATGGTGAGATATAGGGGTTTAGATTCATCTTTTTTACAAATGGTTAGCCAGTTCTCCCAGCACCATTTGTTGAAAAGGCTGTCTTTTCTCCAGCGTATGAGTTTGGCCCCTTTGTCAAAGATTAATTGACTAAAGATGTGTGGGTTTGTTTCTGTATCTTCTATTCTAATCCACTGGTCAGTATATCTGTTATTGTGCCAGTACCATGCTGTTTTTACTATTGCTCTATAGTATAATTTGAAATCTGGGATTGTGATGCCTCCTGCATGTTTCTTATTGCTGAGAATTGCTTTGGCAATTCTGGGTCTTTTCTTTCTCAATATAAAGTTCATGATTGGTTTTTCTAGGTCTCTGAAGAATGTCACTGGTATTTTAATGGGAATTCCATTGAATCTATAGACCAGTTTTGGCAGAATGGCCATTTTGATGATATTTATTCTGCCTATCCATGAGCACGGGAGATCTTTCCATCTTCCAAGGTCTTCTTAAATTTCTTTCTTTAATGTTTTATAGTTTTTGTTGTAGAGGTCTTTTACATCTTGGGTTAGGTTTATTCCTAGGTATTTTATTGGTTTTGAGGTTATAGGGAATGGAATTGTCACTTCCTTTTATTAAAAGTAACAATACACCAAGAAGATATAATAGCAAATATTTATGCCCCAAACATGGGTGCAAACACATTTGTAAAACAAACCCTTCTGGACATCAGATCCCAAATAGACCCAAATACAATAATTCTGGGAGACTTTAATATGCCTCTCACATCCCTGGATCAATCTTCAAGGCAAAAGATGAGTAAAGACTCCTTAGAATTAAAGAAAACCATAAACCAAATGGACCTAATAGACATTTTCAGAATATTTCAGCCAGGAACTACAGAATACACATTCTTCTCAGCAGCCTATGGAACCTTCTACAAAATAGACCACATCCTGGGACACAAAGTGCCAGCAAATTCAAAAGATGTAATATAATTCCTTGCATCTTTTCAGACCACAATGGAATAAAAGTAGAAATCAACAACAGGAAACTCAAAAGAAATTATTCAAATACATGGAGATTGAATGATACACGATTGAATGATGAATGGGTAAGAGCAGAAATTAGGGAAGAAATTTATGGAAACAAATGAAAACAGACACAACCTACCAAAATCTATGGGACACCATGAAGGCAGTATTAAGAGGAAAGTTTATTGCATTGAGTGCCCACATAAGGACAGAGAACCACCAAGTAAAGAACCTAATGGCAGGCCGGGCGTGATGGCGCACGCTTGTAATCCCCGCGCTTGGGAGGCAGAGACAGGAGGATCGCACAGGTTCGAAGCCAGCCGCGCGCGCTGGCTTAGGAGACCCTGTTTCCAAAATGAAAATGTAAAAAATAGGTCTGGGAGTGTAGCCCGGAGGTAGAAGGGCTTCCAGGAACCCCAGTACCACACACACACAAAAAAAAAGAACCTAATGGCACAACTCAAGGACCTAGAAAGTCTGGAACAGTCTATTCCCAAAGCCAGAAGAAAGCAAGAAATCATTAAAATTAGAGCAGAAATAAATAGAAAATTAAAAAAATTCAAAGAATCAATAAAACAAAAAGTTGGTTTTTTGAAAAGATTAATAGAATTGATAAACCCCTGGCCAACCTAACCAAAAGAAAATCAACTCAAATGATCAAAATTAGAATTGAAAAAGGAGATATCACCACAGATAGTGAAGAAATTCAAAAGATTATCAGAAACCACTTTAAAAATTTATACTCCAATAGACTTGAAAACATGGAAGAAATTGATAGATTTCTAAGCACAGTTAACCTACCTACACTCGGCCAAGAGGATATAGCAAGCCTAAACCGACCAATAGCAACCAAAGAAATAGAAACAGCAATAAAAATTCTTCCACCAAAGAAAAGCCCAGGCCCAGATGGGTTTCCAGCTGAATTCTACAAAACCTTCAGTGAACAACTAATACCAATACTTCATAACTTGTTCCAGGAAATTGAAAGAGATGGAACTCTCCCAAATTCCTTCTATGAGGCCAGTATCACATTAATCCCCAAACTAAATAAAGATAACTCAAAGGAAAACTACAGACCAATATCCTTAATGAACATAGATGCAAAAATTCTAAACAAAATACTAGCTATACGCATTCAAAACTATATCAAAAGAATAATACATCATGACCAAGTTGGTTTCATCCCAGAAAAACAAGGCTGGTTCAACATACGCAAATCAATACATGTTATTCACCACATAAATAGAACCAAGAACAAAAACCACATCATAGCAATAGATGCTGAAAAAGCATTCGACAAAATCCAACACCCATTGATGTTCAAAACTGCAGAAAACTGGGATAGAAGGAAAGCACTTCAACGTCATTAAGGCAATATACTGTAAACCCAAAGTCAACATTATATTGAATGGGGGGAAACTGCAAGAATTTCCTCTAAAGTCAGGAACAAGACAAGGATGCCCACTATCACCACTCCTTTTCAATATAGTCCTTGAGACTCTTGCCGCAGCAATAAGACAAGAGAAGGAAATCAAAGGAATTCACATAGGAAGAGAGGAATTAAAATTATCCTTATTCGCAGATGACATGATCCTTTATCTGGAAGACCCAAAGAACTCAACCAAAAGACTTCTGGAGCTGATTGACAAATTCAGCAAAGTCGCAGGATACAAAATCAACCTAAAGAAATCAGTGGCTTTTCTTTACACCAAAGATGAATCCTCTAGGGATTTAGAATGGGGAGGTAGAGGTCCCCCATTGGGACTGCTGGAAGCCTGTATCGGCCACTCTTAACTCTCCTCCGACCTTGGAGGAAGATTGTAGAGTTTTTCTTAGCTCCCGTTGTCTTATTAATTAGCCTTAGAAGGTTCTATTGGAGCCCATCCCCACACCCACTGGCCTTCACTGTGACTCTCCACTTGAGCCGCTCAAAACCTCTGTCCATTAGGGCACTGGCTGATCTGAGACAAGGCATGCTGATTGCTAACTCACCCGATAGACTGTTCTGTGAACCAGTGGCCTTTGAGAGGCTGTGACCTAATCTTAGTTGGGGAGTACTTGTGTTTCACCTCATAGGTACCTAGCTCTATCAGGAAGGGAATCTGGTATAGGCTGTCTCTCGAGGACCCTGGATTGGGTGCTCTTAACTCTGAGCCACATCAGGAATTCCTTCAGTGCCAACTGTAGTGATTATATTGGTGCACAGATAACACTTAAATCAGATAGCCAGGGCACATGGAACTGTACCATGTGTAGACCCTTTCTGATCAGACCATAGTTGATGCCTGGCTTTATATTTGAGGGTAGCGAGTGTCCTTCTGAAGAAATAGACATTTTTCTTCTCAAATCTGGGTTTTTGCAGAGATCCCTGGAATGAGCCTGGAGTGTGGAAGGTGCGATTTTGGGGTTTAGCTGAGATGTTGAAATAATGGGTCTTACTTTCTTTTTCAAGGGGTGCCCAGGCCAACAGGGAATGAGGCATTTCAGAGGCACAGGCTCCTTTGGGTCCTATCCCCATGAGGTTTCAGGACCGGCACTTGCCCAAGAGTGGGGTGCTTGGGTCTGAGCATAATTGTTGGGACAGGATGACATTTTGGAGTGACAGCTCCCTCAAGGCCTGGAGCCTTGGTCCACAGTGTCCCATCTTCTCTCCATCCAGCCTTCCCCATCACCCTTTTCCTAAGTTATGTGAAAAAAAAAGATAGCAGGGCTGAATCAAATGCCACAATGTCTCAAATTCATAAAACCTGAGCACCTGTGTACTTTGCGTACCTTGACCCTGGATAAAGAGTAAAGGTGTGTGGAGGTGTGTAGAGTATATGGTAAATGGCCCTAACTGGAATTTTGGAAATAGGGCAGAAGAACAAGCGTCTGAGACATTCCTTTTTCTAGAATTCATTGATGCACTGTATTCATACATCTTAATGGAATGCAATATGGAGACATACACGCACGCATGACCCAATTTGCCCTTACGCAGTTCCCACCCTATTCCTTCCCTCTCCCTCCTCAAGTTGAGCCTAGTGATTGACTTTGTTTACATCCTGTGCATTAGAGAATCTCCCTCTTCCCCCTCACATCCCCTCAGTTGGGTCACCTTATTTGCTCATCTATAGAGTCTCCTTGGTCTAGAGTTCCTCCTATGACCCATTTTTCTTTAGCTTCTGCATATTAGGAAGAGCATTGGATTTCTTATTTTTTTGTGCCTAATCTCACGTAGAATAATGTTCTCCAGGTCCATCAATTTCCCTGTAAATGATGTAACTGAAGAGACATTCCATAACATCGACTAAAACTAATGGTGTTAACGGTAAACATAATCTCCTTCTGCATCAAATAGAACTGGTGGCCACTCACATGGCCATCTATCCACTGTGTTTTTTAAGGGAGAGACCTTTTGGGAAACATCTCAAGACTAGTTTTTAAGGGAGGCCAGAAAAATACTGAAAACAACCTCATAACCATGTACTTTTTTTCTGATAACACAACTGGGGTCTCTGGAAAGTAGGTGCTGCTCATTTGCCTCAGCTCCTGAGGCCCCAGGCCAAGACGATGTGCACCTAGGCGGGTAGATGAAGCCGTAGGTGGGGTGCGATGCGTGGGAAGGGCAGCCACCAGTGGGCTGTGATGCTCAGGTGCTAGCACAGCCCTTCTCTCCCAGGAACTGAGCTTTGACTTGTAGTGACACTGTACAGTCTAACTTCTGAGGGAAGAGCAGAAGATGCCCATCTTGTGAAACAGGAAGAATTCTATGGGTACAGAAATTGCCTGGGGAGCAGACTGAACTCGCCCAGGCCTGGTGCTCGGAGACCTCAAGTAGCAAAAGTCTGGGTATTTCTAGATGAGGGTGGCTGGGTCCTCCTTGGCTCACTAAAGGCTTGGCTCAATGGGGGCAAGCCTAGGGGACATAGAAGGGCATATAGGGGTGTGCGCACCTCTGTGAGAGGTCCTTAATTGGTGTTTTCTACACGTGAGTTCTAGATGAATTTTTTTCATACATCAAAACATTAAAATTTTCTTTGAATTGAAGATTACAAATGCATTGCGAGCTGGGCATGGTGGCACACATCTGTAATGCCAGTATTTGGGAGGTTGAGATGGGAAGATTGAAGATTTGAGGACGGCCTTAGCAATTTAGTGAGACTTTGGAACCTAGCAAGATCTTGTTTCATAACAAAAAGGACTGGGGGTGGGTGTAGCTTGGAAGGTAGGATGCCCCTGGGTTCAATCCCTAGCAGCACACACATGTATGTGTATGCACAAAAATGTCTGGCTTCCTGTGAACCTGCATGAGCTGAGCTCATGGAGACAGCCCAGCTGCAGACAAAAACACAGGGCCCAGGCTGCCTCTGCGTGATATTGGCTCTGATGTCACTGGCTTGATGACAGGCAGCCCAAGTGTGCCAAGACTTTAGCTTCCTGTGAGGTTCCGTTAACCACACTGACCTGGTGGGGCTTTTTCTTAATGGAAACACATGTAAGGCACCTGACCACAGGTAAACGGGATCTAGTGTCGCCATGCCTGTGTTCTAGGGAGTGGTTGCTGAATTCATTGCCTTTGACAGAGTGTGTACTGATGGAATATTATCAAATTGTGAAATTTCTGTTCCTTAACCTCCCTGGGTCTGGTTTTTTGTTGTTTGGGGTTTTTTTTTTGCCTATGAGATGGGGTAGTAATAAATATTTCCCAAACAGTATTTCTGGGAAAAATCAGTTAATGTATGTAAAGGACACTGATAGAAGTGTCCAGCAATAGGTATGGGGTGATGGTTGTCACTAAACTGTTCGATCGCCTTCAGAGTTTGGAGAAAAAAAATAGGTAATTGGTTGAAAAGACCTTTCCAGAGTTGAAGCAAATAATGTATCTTCTTGATTTGGGGATCCTTTGCATTTTTAAATGACAGACAAGAACGTGGCATTAATCCTGCTCTTCAAGAGAAGTCTGACTTGGTGGTGGCTGAGTGCCCTGGGTGGGGTCAGGTCCACTGTATTTGAGCACTCATGTGTCCTAGTTGTGATTTGATTTTACAGTAAGAATACTAACATGTACCATAAGAGATGGTTGCAAACAATAGGTCAAGGAACATGTATTACAGGTGGCTCCAAACCCTAGTAGTGACTGTTTTATGTGTAGGATTTCTCTGGGTAGAAGAGCAAAGTCCCACGTTTGGGGATATAGGCGATTCCAGTGCAGGCTAGCAGGTTGTCCCTGTTCTCTCTGTCCCAGGGAATGGGTTAACTAGACTAGTCCTTGGAAGGTAATGAGGGTAGAGAGTGCTGAAACACAGGAGGTACGTGGCTTGGAGTTGAAAGCACGTAGACTAGCTGGACATGGTTGCACGTGTATATAATCCCAGTACTTGGGAGGCTGAGATGGGAGAATCGCAGGTTTGAGACCAACTTGAGCAACTCAGATCCTCAGAAACTTAGACCTAGCTTCAAAATTAAAAATTAAAAGGGAGTATAGCTTGTAGGTAGAATGTCCCTGGATTCAATTCCCAGTACCAGAAAAATAAAAAGGTGACCCGTTTTCTAATAGTTGGAGTAGGTACTTCATAACCGTGAGGATTTGCCATGCAATGAGAGATCTAATGCAAACGAGATGTGATGTTTTCCTGATGTGAGCTTTCTGTTTCTAATGTGGATTTGAAAGGAGCGAGGCTAGCTGTCACTTCTGGTTATGCACCCCTTATGCATTCTTTTAAAAAATAAAAAGGTGCAGTAAATTATTGAGTGGCAAAATGACACAAAACAAATACCAAGGGAGAAAAAAAACTCTGATTTCATTGCTCATAATTCGATGGTAGGGTTCTCAGGGTACTTCCCTGCACTGCCTCCCCACTCTACTTCAGAAGGTTGCCTGCGTGTGTTGGGTGTGTGTGTTACTGGGGATTGAACCCAGGGACTTTGTTGATAGGAATGACCTCACCCCAAGTCCCACTTTTATTTCTAATGAACCTTGGAATGCCCCGTCTGTCTCCTGAGCACTGGGATTACAGGCATGCACCACCATGCTCAGCAGGATGGTACTTTTTTATTCACCTCTTCCCAACTTGGGCCTTCAGTGGTGAAGCATGTAATGAGGTCAGACATGCACGGATGTAATGGTGAAGCTTGTGCTGCATTTTTCCTTCCCAGGATGTCGAAGCTAACCGTGCCTGGAAAGGTTTTGAGGTGAAGAGGAAGAAGTATGGTGTCGGGGCCAGGGGTAGCCAGCCTTAGCTTACCTTGTTAGACTTTGTATTGAAGCAGCTCGACCTGGAAGGATGATGATTTATCCTGCAAGTATTATCCAGAAAAACTTGTATTCTTTTCCACACCTCAGGACAGACCTTTGCCCAATAGCGCTTAGACGATCGTTTGCATATTAGGAGTCTTTAGGTTCTGGGGGATCTTGTCAGTAATACTCCTCGTGGTACTTCTGTACTCAAGGCAGGGAATTGGGAAAAAGGGTAGACATTGAAGGAGCCGTCCACATATGTCCATGAATCAAAGGATGAGGGTCTTTCTATGGAATTGTCTCTTGGTTCACCTAGTCAAGCTTTCTGTTAACCAAAGATGGAAAACTTGGCTTTTAGTTCAGTGTAAGCCAGGAGCTGGGATTCCTTAGTGAACTAATGCTTTGGGAATGTTCTTTGATTTGGAATTGAACTAAGCATGGTTGAAAGTGTCAGTAATAGATGTAGATGGAGCTGCAAAGCCTATCAGTTGTATATAGAAGAAGGGCAAATACTTGAGGGAAGCGAGAAAGAGATACGCTTCTTGAGTAATTAAAAAGTGAGTGAAAAGCATGGACTTCATATTTTATATAGAGGTGTGGCAGATGTTACTGAGTTTTAGTATAACAGTA
Organism: Muscardinus avellanarius; assembly: GCF_963383645.1. Lineage (NCBI taxonomy): Eukaryota > Metazoa > Chordata > Mammalia > Rodentia > Gliridae > Muscardinus > Muscardinus avellanarius. The sequence continues at coordinate 30,207,366 of NC_137806.1, forward strand.
GACTGAGGGCCAGAGAAATACCGTTACCTTTTCTCTCGGATCTGTGTGTAAACCATAGTTCTCATCACTTTGAGTCTGGAGGAAGTTTCCCTTTTTGGGTAGGATGGGAAAGATGTGCGTACTCATTCCCTGATCTTCACCTCACTTCTAAAACGTGTCCCAGCCGGGTGTAGTGGCGCACGCCTGTAATCCCAGAACTTGGGGAGGCTGGGACAGGATTGCAGGTTCGAGAATGGCTTCAGCAAGTAGTGAGACTCTTGAGTAAGTTAAGCAAGACCATTCTAAATGATAAAATAGAAAAGGACTGGAGGTTCAGCTCAAAGGTGGAATGCCCTAGGTCCAAGTCCCAGTACCACAAAATAAAAACAAATATGCCTTACAACACATGGTGCCAAATCTATCTCCAGTGATAGTTTGTTTTTGCCTTTTTTTTTCTTTTTTCAGTACCAGGGATTGAACCCAGGGGCATTCTAGCTCTGAGCTACACCCCAGCCCTATTAACTTTTTATTTGGAAACAGTCCCAGAAGGCCTCACTAAGTTGCTGAGACTGGCCACAAACTTGCAATCCTCCTGTTCTGGTCTCCCAAGTACTGGGATTACAAGCATGGGCCACCAACACCTGGCTAATGGTTTCATTTTCAAGTCAACATGTAAAATGGACCCCAGTGGGTGCTGTTCTGTGAATTTTACTATCCTGAGTTGCAAGACACGTGCTCATTTTGCCCAAGTCTTTCCCAATGTTTGAATTGTAGTGTTGTCTTATTTTGTGTATGTGGTTCCAAACTGCCTTCTCGCTGTCACTAGCTGGGTTCTCAGCCTCCTCACAGTGCTCCTGGCAGGCCATGTATTTCAATTTGATTAAGTCCAATTCATGTTCGTGGCTTATGGTTTTGATGTCTAAGAATTCCTCGCTCAGCCCGGTCATGTGGATTCCGTGCCGTCTTATAAACGCTTGTTTTATGTATCCCATCCACTTTTAGTTTTTTCAAGCTGTGAGGATTGTTGTTTTCCTTACAAATGTTTACTTATCCAGCACCCGGTTAGTTTCATCTTTCTCTATGCACTCTGTACCTTGGTCAAAATTCAGCCACATTCATGTGTTTATTTATGGATACATCCTGTTCCATCCCTGTCTTCTGGCTGATACATGTTTTATTATAGCTTTATAGTAAAGTTAAAAGTAGGTAGTGTGATCTTTTCTACCCCAGCCATCTTTATCAAACATCTTTGGCTGACATAGTGCTTGTGCCTTTTTATATAACTTTTAGAGTTAGTTTACCTCTATAAAAGATCATGCTGGGATTGGGGTGCATTTCAATTTCTAGATCCAGTGGAGAACCCAAATGTCTTAATTATGATACCTCTTCTCTTTTACTTGGACATGGCATTGCTCTCAATTTATATAGATCTTTTTTTTTTTTTTTTGAGTAATGGGGAATTGAACCTCGAGGCGTTCTACTTTGAAGTTACACCCCCAACCCAACTTTATAATTTGAAACAGGAGCTCAGTAAGCTGTAGAGGGCTTCATTAAGTAGCTGAGGCTGACCACACACTTGATCCTTCTGTCTCAGCCTCCCAGGTACTGGGATTACAAGCATGCACACTGTGCCTGAGTGATGTTTATTTTTAATAGGATTTTGTAGTGTTCAGCAGATAGATCTTGCCCGTGTTGATGCTTGTTATATTTATACTTAGGTATTTATATTTTCATACAACTACAATGGTAGTTTCCTTAAAATTAGGTTTTATATATTTTTAGTATGGAGAAATACAATTTGACCTCGTATGCCGTGACCTTCAAGTATTGGAATCTAGACAATATTGTGGAATCCTTGGGATTTTTTATGTAAGATAAAGGTGTGAGGCTAATTTTTCGTTTTCTCCAATTACAGTTATTTTTTACTGATGTTTCCTTTCACTTGATTTGGGTTTTAGGTTTGTGTTAAATGTATAGGTTTGAGACCTTTTCAGATTAAAAACCTTTGCTTACAGACTACTTGACTGCTTTCTACAAATTTTGGTTTTCATTCTTGTTCACTTGACAATGAGAGTTCATGGTGGGTTTTATTTTTGTGGTACTGGTAATTGAACCTGGAGGTGTTCTACCCATTAGCCCTGCCCACGGTCCTAATTTTATTTTGAAACAGTCTCACTAAGTTGCTGAGGGCCTTGCCAAGTTACTGAAGCTGGCCTCAAAATTGAGATTAAAATTTAGGTTTATTTCCCACATATGCTACATAGTATTTCTTAAATTTGAAGCCTTGACCAGTAGATACAACAGAAATACGTTTGATATATGGTATACTGGTAATAAATTATTCGGTGGGAATTGGAATGAAAGAGCCATATGGGAACCAAGGTTTAGCATTTTGTGTTCTGAGTTAGCCAAGTACTTGCAACAGTGCCTGGTATGCAGTAGGCATGACGTATGTGCTCTCGAGTGAGTACGCACAGTGTGGCATGTTCCAGGGCACTGTGCTTGTGTATAGAATTGAATAGAATTTAGCTTGCATCTCTGCTTTGCAAAATGGTCTCTTGACTTCTCTGAATTGCTTGGCTACGTAAGCCACACATAAGTGGCTTTGCATTGTGACCCAATTTTATTTCTGTCTTCAGTTTTTTATTTTTTTTTGCTGTAGTGGGATGGGACCTCATGCATGTAAGCACTCTACACTGAGCTGTATTTTCAGCCTTTTCATTTTTTTAAATTCTGAGATAATAGGGTCTTGCTAAGTTAGCCAGGCTGGCCTTGAACTTGGAATTATCCTGCCTCAGCCTCTGGAATTTCAAGTGCATACCATTGTTCTTGGTGTAAGGATCACATTTTGAAAACTATTTTTGTTTTTTTTTTGTTTTGTTTTTTTGTTTTTGTTTGTTTTGGTTTTTTTTGGTGGTACTGGGGTTTCTGGAAACCCTTCTACCTCCAGGCTACACTCCCAGACCTATTTTTTTTTCTTTTTTTGGTGGTACTGGGGTTCCTGGAAGCCCTACCGCCAAGCTACACTCCCAGACCTATTTTATATTTTTTATTTAGAAACAGGGTCTCCTAAGCCAGCGCACGTGGCTGGCTTCGAACCTGCACGATCCTCCTGTCTCTGCCTCCCAAGCGCGGGGATTACAAGCGTGTGCCACCACGCCCGGCTCCCAGACCTATTTTTATTCTTTATTTGGAAACAGGGTCTCTTAAGCCAGCATGGCTGGCTTCGAATCTGTGCGATCCTCCTGTCTCTGCCTCCCAAGCGCTGGGATTACAAATGTGTGCCACCACACCCAGCCCTGAAAACTATTTTTGAACTTTGTTTTTAGACTTTGCTATTTTTCTTTCAAAAGAAAATGCTCTTTACCCCTTTCTCTAAGTGTATGATCTCATCTCATCTTCTCTGCAGTTCGTTTATATGGTGCGGGCATGTTACTTGGTAAATGCAAAATTTAAACACATGTATATGGGAAAGTTTATTGATTACTGAGATTTTTGCTAAAAGCTACTTCTAAAAATGCATTGACTATAGCCAGGTGTTGTGGCGCACGCTTGTAATCCCCGTGCTTGGGAGGCAGAGACAGGATTGCGTAGGCTCTAAGCCAGCCTTGCTGGCTTTAGAGACCCTGTCTCCAAATAAAAATGTAAAAAATAGGCGTCTGGGAGTGTAGCCCGGAGGTAGAAGGGTTTCCAGGAACCCCAGTACCACCCAAATTAAAAAAAATGCATTGAATATAGAATTGTATATCTTAGGTCATATTATTTGCCCCTTGAATGAAACATACCACTGACCACTGCCACTTGATAACGTCTAGAAAAAGTGCTGGAAAGGATGCTTCCCCAAGTTAGTTTATATTGTCAGTTATTTCGTTAGTGAATTCATCAAAATTTTATCAAGTATGTTTTGAGCCAGGAGTTGGCCATCTGTCCTTTCCCCACAGCTGAGGTTATTTTTGGCCTCACCAGTGGCTTAGTGCCCAGGAAGCCTCAGTTTCTGCTGGAGGAATTCCTAAAGCTCCCTGGTCTCAGGGAAAGTAGTACGAATTTTATGAAATTATCTAAAATAAGTTGAAATTGCTATACATAGGCTTTGGTGTGCTATCACCCTCCCTCCCCCAAACCTCTCCAATTATCTAGAAGCCTTTTCAGGACTACCGAGCCAGTATTCTAAAAGGCAGTATTTTCAGAAAAGTGCAGTTTTTGAAGGATGATAGAAAGCCTTAACTTATTTTGTATCTTGAAACCTGCAAGAGGGAGATAATACGCATTGGCTCTTATCTTTGTAATAGGACCTTTATCTCCATTTTAATTTTCTGTTGCCTGCCTAGATATCATTGAAGGAAGTGGTTGGAATTGTTAACTCCACCACTTCACTTCTGTTTTTAACAATCCTTCGGAAGATAGAATTACCTATTCTTCCTCTTGGCAAACATTTAGCAATAGGGAGCATGTTTCATCTCCTATTCTCGATCAATTGCCTGGCACACAGTATTAATACTTAAATGGATGGATAAAAAGTTGAGAATCACTTCATGGAATTTGAAAAATTCCACATTGTCTACACAGGGGGAATGAGGGGCAAGAGAAAACTGAATTTTTTTTTTTTTTTTTTGGTAGCCAACTTGGAGTTAAATTTTAAGTGTAGTCAGTGTGTGTGTGTGTGTTTGGATTTCTCAAAGGTCAAAGTGATTCTTAGAAGATAGAAATAGCTATGCTGGCTGTGTGTCAGGGAAGAGAACTAGGGAGGGAAGGTTGGCCTGCCTGTCCATGTTCTATACAGCTGAAAGCTCACCACCACCTCCTGGATTTTCCTACTTGATGCCAGGAACTTGATAAACAGGGAGGTGGTTTGTGAGGGGAAGTTAATAAGTGTTACCCAGGGTGTCACCGGCAGGTAGAGATGCTCAAGAGAGCTCAACTTAGCCCAGGTGGCCTGTAAGTGATAGGCACTTGCTGAGGAGTCCCTAGGTTTATTCCCTACACGTAAACCTACTCTTCTGGTTTCGATGGCCCTAGGGACTACCTGAGCAAGCGTTTGGAGTTCAACCTCTCTGTTCTCTGCAACCATGACCACTCATGACCTTGGAAGAGATATTCCCTAAGTCGGTACTTGGATTACTAGGAAGTATAAAGGGTTACTGTAGCAATGTTTTCTCTAAGATGACAACATGGTGGTACGTGCCTGTAGTCCCAATACTTGGGAGGCTTAGGGGATCACAGATTCGTGGCTAGCCTCAGCAACTTGGCAAGGCCTTCTACTTACTGAGACCCTGTTCCCAAATAATAAAATAGGGTTAGGGGCTGCAGCTCAGAGGTAGAATGTCCTGGGTCTGATTCCCAGTAGTGCAAATGGGGTTTGTACACACACACACACACACACACACACACACACACACACAGCCTCTGGGAGAAACTTGGGGCTTAGAAAAATAGTTCATAAGTGGGATATACTGCTTGCCTTTTCCCTGTCTAGAGAGGTTCTGAGGTTGATCCAGAAGAAAAATAGCTGCACTGTGGAAAGATAAAATACTGAGGAGGCTAGGAAGGGGGGAAGAGCCTGTCTAGGCTTCCTCCTTGGTTGCTGAATTTTCAAGAATCTGCAGGATTAGGTTCTAGCATTTTATTTTTTTTCCCCCTCAGTGGAAGATTTATTATGGAAAAAGTAAGACTCCTTTCCACACAAACCAGCATTCAAAATCTATAAAGAGTTTCTAGGGTGGAGAGCAAAAGAATTTTGTAGGGTTTGTTACCTTACTTAAACCCTTAAACTCAATGTGCTGGACAGGATTTTTTTTTTAATAACAAAGTATATTTAAATATTCTTAAATGTGACTGAATTGATTCAGCTGACACAGTGGGTTGTTTTTTCTCTTAAATGTAGACCATACAAATTCATGTGAAGTACTCATGTGTGACAAAAAGTATTTTCTAATAATCTAAAAGTGCCTCCTTTTGCTCCTGAGAAGAAATAACTTGTTTTCTTTTTGGTCTCCCTGTGATCTCAAAGATGGAGTCAGAGTCCTTTTATTTTGGAGAATTCAGAAGTCATTCCAGTGTTTGGATCTCTACAGGGATGCACTCCAGGGTTCAGAATAGCCTTTTTCCCCAAAGAGTCCATCTCCTGGAATCTGCCCCTGGCTGTGGGAGGACCTGTTGATCGGGATGCTCAAGGGTGGCCGGGCAGGTGAGAGGTCTGCGGCCAAGATGCTGGTGTGCACAGCACTAGATGCCCTGGGCTATCTGTCCATGGTGGTATTTGTAGGGCTCCCAAGGCAGTGAGTCCAGGGACACAGCTGGGCAGGCCACCTTTGTACCTCAGATTGGCAGAGGGGATGCCAGGAAGAAGGTACCTCGCATCCACCCCCCAAGATGGTGCCTGCATCGAGCTCGGAGGAGGAGGGTTTTGATGAGTGACAGGTGCTGCATGTGGGTGGCAAGCCCTGGGAGGGCTCCGCGTGTCCCTGTCCCAAGGGACAGGACAGAAGCCTCTATTCTGAGCTCTGCAAAGGCAGCAGGGCCCTGCTTCGTGTGGCCCTAGTGAGAAAACATTCCCAGATTGCCAGTGTGTGTTTGCAGCCACACACCCAATGGAAAATTACGTTCTCCTCCTGAAATACACATACTTAGGCTAGGTTGACATTTTCCCATTTCCTATGCTCTGTTTTCATCTGCCCCTTCCTTCCTGTTCTCTGAAGAAGCCGCAGGGAATCTTTGCTGTGAACCTCTTCCTCCTGTCCCTCCTAAGGCCCTGGCCGTCTTGTCTCAGTGCTTTTTTCTGCTGTTGAATTTGCCAGCCCTACTCCTCGGCCTGTCTCAGCGCAGCCCCTGCAGTCCTGGACTGAGCGTGTCCCTCTGTCCTTCCGTGGAGAATCTCCTCCCTCTATCCCCTGCCTCTGCCTCTCACAGCCTCCTCCCCTTCTGGCAGCTGAGCCCATCTTTTCTCCTTCCCTCTGTACACCTCAGTCCAGGGCAATCAAGACCAGGCAGATGTGAGTCTGGCCACTTATTTGTGCAAATGGGGAAACTGAGGGGCCAGGGAAGGTGGGATCTAGCCAGATGGAAAGACTTGGTCCATGGCAACTTGGGAACCAGTCCACCTAGGGGAAAATTTTTGAAGACTTGGAAGTAGACAGAGTTCTTAGACTTAACCAAAAGCATGTTCTAAATTAGACTTGATCAAAATTAAAATGTTTATCCTGTGAAAGTAAGGCTCAAAGGTGAGCTACAGACTGACTGAAAATAGTCTGTGCATTCAAAAGAAGACTTGTGTTATATAAGCGAAGCCTGAAGCCCACACTGGGTGTGTAGCTCAGGGGAAGAGCATTCACATGGCATGTGCCAGGTAAGGCCCTCCCCGAGTTCAGTCTCCAGCACCACAAAAATTAAAATGCCTATACAAACAGAAAACTCTAAAAACTTTCTAATGCTAAACATTCAGGTAGGAAATGGGCAAATGGTATGTGCAAACATTTCATCAGAGGATAAGCAGGTGGAGAAATTGAACACCTGAAAAGCTGTCCAGCCATAGTAGAGAAAAACAACGCAAATTAAAGCCACTGATGCTGTCACCAACACCTCTGGGCATGGCTCAAGTTAAAAATAGCAATGCCAGGTGTTGGCAAGAGTGCGGAGACGCCCGATCAGTCATGCACACTGATGCTGGGGATGGAAAAATGTTAGTCACTCTGGAGAGGTGTCCCAGTTTCTTTCAAAACAAAAAGGGACTTGCTGTATGACCTGGAATTGCCCTCTGGGGCATGCATTCTACTGAAACACAGTGCTCATGGCGGCTTTATCTGTGATGGCGCCAACCTGGAAGCCACCCAGTTCCTACAGCGGGAAGTGGCAGACGTGTGCGTGTTGTGAAACGCTCCTAGGTAGTGCAGGGCCGAGAGTGCTGGTGCACACGCCAGCTCACTGAGCTTCCTGGAAATCCTGCTGGATGAGAAAGCCAAGCACGGGGACAGAGGCTGCAGGATTCCTTTAATGTCTGCGATGTGATGTAACGAGATGAATAGACGAGCAGTCTCCAGAGGCCGCGGGAGGGCATGAAGCATAGAGGGGTAGTTGGAAGTAGTTTTACGGGGATGGGATGGTTGAATGCTTTGTGGAGGTGCCTACATGAAGTTAGGCATTTGAAGAAATCACATAGAACCTATACACACTCTACACAGTTGCGCATGCCAGGCAAACTTGCAAAGCACACATACATGTGCACATGCATGCACACCTGTCTATACCATGCTGATTTTACATGTACACACAACACGCCATAGGCCTGTACACCCTTGCACATACTACATACATGTGTGCCTCTTGTACATACTAATGCAGAGGTACGCATGCATGTATATTGTACACTCCTGAAAGCTTGTACAGTGTGTATAAGTATATGTATAACTGGAGAAATCTGACCAAGCTGTGTAGGTTGACCTCAGTTCCCTGGTTGTGATGTAGTCTGATTATGCAGGTGGTCACCCTGGGAGGAGGGTTTGTGCAACCTTCCTGTTGACTTCTTCGCTTCCTGTAAAATTGCTTCAAATGAAATTAAAAGGAAATATGGCTATGAATTTAGCGTAAACATCCCCATGATTGGAGGGGTGGATAAAAGACTGCAGGCTCTAAAATGTTGGGAGTGAGACTGGCAGCTGCAGGACCTGCTCAGCCCTAGGAACTGCTCCGTGGCTCAAAGTCCCCTTCCATCAGTCACTTTCCCCCAGGGGCCAGGAAGGTGGGCCTCATCTGTGTCTATGGCTAGAGAAGTTTTTACCTTTCACTCTATGAAGGTGGGATCCACATAGTTGCAGGTTTCTACTCATCATACAGTGGCCTAATGCTCCAACCTTAGGCGGCCAGTGCCGCCTTCTCCCCTGGGGAGAAGCGCTGGTATCTGTCACGCCCCTGACGCCCGCTCAGGTTGGACCCCCAGTAAATGTGTGGTAGTCAATTGTGGTTTGCTGTTCTTGAGGGCTTTGTTTGAAAGTGCTTGCATTTATCCTTATGTTGCATGTTTACTTACTACATGATCATCGTAAACAAACTGGCATAAAAATTACGTAAGTGCCCTCACTCAAGGAGAGGTTCTCTTTGTTCATGACACTCTTTTTTGTGTACATGTGTGGCATCAGGGATTGACCAAGCCAGGTGCTACCACTGAGCTGTACCCCTGGCCCCATCTAATTCTTATTTTGAAGCAGGGTCTCACTACGTTGATATGGGTCTAAGTTGCTGAGACTGGCCAAACTTGGAATCCTCCTGTCCTCAGCCTCACAAGTACTGGGATTACGAGTATGTGTCTCCACACCTGGCCGTAACAATTTTTATCAGCTTTGAGGTATAATTGACAAGTAACACATACAAGGTGTCTAATACGATGTTTTAATATCATACCTTATAAAACAATTACCATAATCCAACCATTTAACACATCCCTTAGTTCACATAGTTGCTTTTTGGGTGCTTGATGGGAATGGATATTGAGATGTACTGTCTGCTTGAAATGTGCCAAGAACACGTTAGTATTAGCCACGGTCACCACGTTTTACATTAGATCTTCATAGCTCATCCATCTAAGACTGAAAGCCTGCGTCCTCGTACCAACAACTCATTTTCCTCTGGTTGTAAGCACCACCCCACTCTTGTTCTACTTCCTCGGATCCCACATAGGTGTGAGATTGGGTACTCTTTCTTTCTGGCTTACTGTATTTTGCAAATGTGATCCACATTCGTCAGTGTTGTTGCAAATAGTAGTAGGATTTCATTTTTTTTAAAGGTTGGATCATATTCTATTGTGTATACATACCCATTGCCTTCATTTGCTGAGGAATACTTGACCGGTGTCCACTTTTGATGATTACAAATGATGCCGTGGCGCATGGGGAGGAGGTAATCCCAAGGTAATGATTTCATCTCCTAGAGAAGTGAGATGGTTGGATTATGTAGCAGCTCTTCATTTAAGAAATTTGGTACTGTCTTGCAAAATGATTGTACTTATAACTTGCCCACCAAACCCGTTCTCCAGATTCTAAGCAACACTGTGGAACTTAGAGGTCTGAATCGCTGTAGGATGTCGAGTCAGGCACTGATGCTGTGGTCTCTGATCCCATCCCTGGGGTTCAGGGTAGGGCAGCCTCTTGAATTGCTTAAAATCACTTGGTGCTTTGGCTTAAAAAGACAGCCGAGCTCAGGGCCATTAGCTCCTAAGTGCAGCTGCTTACATTTCCTAATAACAACTCCAGGTGCATGTGTGTGTTGAAACTGGGAGAATAGTGTCCGATTCAGGCTGTGTGGGCCCTGGATCCCTGGCCTGTTCCCTCTTCTCAGTGCTGATGAGGACAAATAGCCTCCGCCGATCTCTGTTTACAGGGGGGCTCTTCCTAGTGTTTAACTTTCTGGATTGGAATGAACTTCCACGTTTACTAAGTTGAGCCCATTTCTTCCTGCTCTTGAAGCCATTAAGCCTTTGATAAACGCAGCAGTCTTCTCTCCGGCCCCACAGCCTTAGTTTGCTAGTGAATGCTCGTCCATGTGGGCTCTGTCGCGCACGGTCCCCTGGCCATCCCTGATGGCCGTCTCCCAGCATCTGAGACCGACGCTCTGGGCTTCCCCCTGAAGGCTGGCCCGATGTGACTGGTCTCAGAAATGGCATGGATGTTTCGGTTTCTGCGTGTCATCCTTCCACACATGGCTCCAACATCGTCCCCAGTGTGACATCTTGACGTTTCCTGCCACGGATAGTAGGAGAGCGTCGCTGCTGCCTTGGGCAACTGTGTGCGGTGACTGTCAGCTCTCCTCTGCGTCCCTTGGTGGGTGTCTTGGACTTGCTGAGTTGGTTGCATGCCAAGCACGGTAATGACTGTGGACTCTACAGAATATTTGTGGAGTGCGCCGGGAGATCCCTGACTCATTTAAAATAACCAAATACTCTTTTATTTCCCTTGTTTTTCTGGGATTGTGTCCCGTTTCTAATTGGAAGAACAAAACCAAGACACTGCGTGTGTGCATGCATGAACTGTCACAGTTAGATATAGAATGGTCCCTAATGAGCTCGTGTACTGAGCTCAGGGTTGGTGCACACAGGATCTATCTGGGTGGGGGCCTGGGCTGGTAGGATGTGGCTGAAAGTGACTCCTGGAGGGTGTAGCCTTGGGGCCGTGCTTGTGTCTTGAATCCCCTTGCTTGCTCTCATCTGGCCTCCATGATGTGAGAACAGAGCCTCTCTGTTTCCCACTGCCATGTTCTGTGGTCCCAGCCTCACATGAAGGGAACCCCAAATTCCCAACTGTGAGCAAATCTTGTAAGTTCCATCGCTGGTTATCTGGATTATAGCACTGAGAATGCTGAACTAATCTATGGAGGGCGTCTAGGTGTGGTGGCGCACACTTGTGATCCCAGCATTTGGGAGGCCGAGACAGGAGAATCACGGTTCACGGTTCATGGACAGCCTCAGTTACTTAGTGAGGTCCTTTGCAACTCAGTGAGACCCTGTTTCAAAAGAATAAAAAATAGGGCTGGGGTGTAGCTCGGAGGTAGAATGCCCTGAGTTCCATCCCCAGTACTTCAATATATATATATATATATATATATATATATATATATATATATATATATATATATATATATATAAAATATGGAGGGAGAGTGATAGGCTGGCTCCTAAAGTCTGAGATCTGGATGACTTGCCGTCTAAGAAGTAGAGTCAGCCTGGACCCTTGCTCCATCTTGACTTCTGAATAGCTAGCTAGAACCAATGGGAGATGGATTCCATCACCCCTGCCTTCCTGCTCTCCCGTATCAAAATGCAACGTTCAATAAAACCAACTTGAAAGACTCAGTCAGCAAAGTTGAGAGACTGCATGTTAAGAAACAGACACAGCTTTAATATTCATATGGTATGATACATGGTCTTTTTCTATAATGGGACTTGTTTCCTTTATTAGAGGAAAGATAGCTAAATTCTCATACTAAAAAGAAATGGCAATTCTTTTCTCAAACTAGTATTTTTAAATCTTTTGAATAACTAGCTATGATGGCCACTGGGGCGTCTCACCGTGGCCTTGGTTGGAGCCCCTCTTGTCGTTTTTTGGGGAAACTTGAGAAAGGTCTCCTCTACCACACAGGAGCACTTGGAAACCTATACAGTGCACCGTGGCATCTTTTTCTATTATAGTACCCATTTTTACGTCTTGGGGACTTTGGGCGCTAAAAACTGGTTTCAGTGGCAGAAGCCTACTGTCAGGACAGCTGCAAGGTACTATGTCCTTCAGTGGGTCTTTTATTCCCGATTGAATGGAATCCAATTCTTATCATTGGAGTTCTTGCTATGTTAGAGAAAAGGTTCAAGGATGTGTAAAAATACGAAGATCTATAAATGCTATGGGTCCTGATAAGTTAAAAATTTTCATGCAGTTACATATTTTAAATACACATTTCTACAGGGCATGGTGGTGCGTGCTTGTAATCCCAGTACTTTGGGAGGCTGAGACGGAGGATCAAGGGCTTGCGACCAGCCTCAGCTATTTAGGCCCTGTACAGCTGAGACCCTGTTTCAAAAATAATAAAACATAGGGCTGGGAATGTAGTTCAGGTAGAATGTCCCTGGGTTACATCCCCAGTACCGCAATAAAATACACACATTCTTTTTGTTTATACCATTAACTAAATGTTTCAAGGAACCTTATAACCCCATACACGCCTTAAATTCCAAATCGTGTTAATTTACACTTGTGATTTTACCTTCCTGCTTGAATATTTAAGCTTCGGCGGTAGTATAATCATAACCCAGGTGCTATGTCTTGATTATGTTACTGTTTTTATGAGATGGAGATGTCTCCGTCTAACGGCGAGAACATAGTCCAAGCAAGTGCTAACCGGGCATCATGGATGGCATCAAGGGAGGACGTGGTGGAGTGTGGCCTTATGAGCCCTCAGCCTTAGAAGGCAGCGCAGGGCCAGGCTCCAGAGGGACTCCTGAGCCTTCAGAGTCTGCTCTTGCTCCTAGAAGCAACGAAGGAGCCTTGGACCGACCTGAGTTGGGTAGAGACGCCACACGGCCAGTCTGCTTTTGTGAGAGATGGTGCTGGCCTGGGTGGAATACAGGGTGGTCTACAGGCCCCCAGTGGTGAGCAGGGTGTTGGGCCAGGAGAGAGCTGATGATATTGGGGCTCTAGTGATGATGATGGCATTGAGAAAAGAGGGATGGAAGCCAGGCATGCTGGCGCACGCTTGTAATCCCAGCTTACTGAGGCAGGAGGATCGTGGTTCGTGCATAGACTCTTTCGTGAGGCCCTTTGCAACCCAGCGAGACCCTGTTTCAAAAAAAAAAAAAATAGGGTTGAGGGTGTAGCTTGGAGGTAGGAATGTGCCTGGGTTCCGTCCCCAGCACCACACACACACACACACACACACACACACGATGGAGAGTGTGTGTTTACTGGGGGTGGAACCCAGGGCCCCGTATATGCTAGATAAATGGTCTACCCCTGAGCTATACCCTTAGCTCAACAAAGATTGAGGCTGAGAGTCAGTTAGGGTTTCTTCAAAACTCTTGGCATCTGTCTTTGGCTCCCCTCCCCTTAAGGGGCTGGCCCTGTGGTCCCTGCCAGCAGTGCTGCGCATTCACACTCAGTACCCCCGGGTGTGCCTAGCCGGTCTATTGTCTTTTTGTCCAACTGGAAAGTCTACCACGCGTGTGACTAGATAACGGCTTGAAAGAATACTTGAATTTCTTAAAACTGAAATTCATCACATACTGTGTTTTCTGAGACATCTCACTTTGGGTATGTTTGATTTTTGCCTCTGATACATAGATGGGATTATTAGCTCTATCTTATCTGTGAGGAAAATGAGGCAGAGGCTAGCTAGCTTGGCCCATCCAGGGCCCCAGCTATGTGCACATGGGTTGGGCGGAGATGTTCCCTATGTCTGCCTCCTACCTTTCAGTACAAGTGAGAGGTGTACACAGAAGCTGCCGTGGGCACTAAGAGAAACTTATCTCTAGCTGGGTATGGTGGCACGTGCCTGTAATCCCAGGACTTGAAAGGGCTGAGACAGGATCAGTCTGGAAGCCAGCCCCAGCAACTTCTTGAGACCCTGTTTCAAAATGAAACATTTAAAAAGGGCAGGGAGTGGAGCTCAAAGGTAGAATGTCCCTGGATTCCATCCCCAGTGTCCAACCTCGAAAAAAAGTCATCATAGAACACACCAGGCTCCTGCGCCCCCAGTGGAAGGAGGTACCATAAAGGTGCCGCTATGCCTTATAAAGCAATCGGCTCAGAGCAACACTGGGAAGTCTCCTGTCAGCCGTGGAACTCCAAACATGGAAATGACGGCTCTGTTAAAGCGTTCCTTCCAGCATTAATAGAATAAACCCCTGATTCTCGGAATGGAAAAGATCAGTGTTGAGCTGGTCTGTCTACTCAGGACTAATCCCAGCCGTGGACGTAGTTCCATGGTGTGTGGTGGTGGTTCTTTTTCTCCTTCTGTGAGGACCACGTGGCTCTCTAGGCTTGCACTTTTTGAGCCAGACCTGCAGGGCCTGGTTGGCTAAGCTGAAGTTCCCCTTGAGTCTAAGCTTGATGTGGGCCAGAGGTTGCCGCAGCAACCTCCTGGGTCGCCTTAACCTTCGCAGTTGGTGGGCCAATGTTCACCTCACCTTGAAACACTCAGTTGCCGTGATAGGCAAAAGGAATCATTCCTTTTGGGAGGAACAATAAGATTCGTGTCTTGAGAGTGTTAACCTTCTGTGGACAATTTTAATTTGCTTGCATTTTTTACTTTAAATTTATGACTTGGCTTTGAATCTCTCGGTAGCATAACATAGATATCAGCTCTAATTTCTGCCACTGGCATTTGGGGTGTTAGAGAACTTCTTTGAGAATAAGATTATTTGTGTAGTAGACGGTGTTTCAAAAAGTTATTTTGACTTTCTCATTACCGAGGTTAAAACTTTGACATTTACTGTCGTGCTTTCTTATAGTGAAAGGGAGTTAAGTTAAAAGGGTATCTGGAATATTGGAGAATGGAAAATATGCTCTTTGGAGTTTTCTGTGGAAAATATCCAAGCAAATGATTCTGTGGTTCAAGTCTTTTTGACATGAGCAAACTACTTTTGAAGGAGCAAAAATCCTTTAGGTATAAATTTAGAACTGGCAGAACTCCCGAGCATCTAAGAGTCTCGTCCTATTGATGGGCAGTGACTTTGAACATAGCCTCCAATGACGTTCTTGTTTCCAGGTCAAAGGAATAGTAATTAGCGTCTAGAGCAGGGGCCGTGCTTTGTGGAATAATAGAAGTAACGTCAAGCCTTCCTTAGCAGTGTGGGGTGAAGAACTGCTTTGTTTTGTTGCCTTTGCACCTTTAAATTTGTTTGGCTTCACCTTGAAGACAGTGATCAGCACAGATGCCCTGTGAGGAGAGAGAGCCGCCAGTTGGTGGTTCAGCCCGAATTAATGTAAAATTAAGGAGGATCCCTACATGCTCACAAAGTTCGCTGTGTTTCCATAGTGACACCAGGGCACTGGTGATGGTCAAGCCTCGGATAGAAACCAAGGAGTCTGGCAGGAAGATGTCTCTGGAAAGTCAACTGGCTAGCTTTGGACTCTTGTCATCTGTCAATCACTTTATATAAGCGTCCTAGCTATTTTTCCTATCTGCCATCTATCAATCTGTTATCTACCTAGGTTCTATGTATAATTCATTATCTAACCATTTATGATCGATCATCTGTTACCATGTATCCATCATCTATTATGTAATTAATATGTGACAATTTAGCTGCCATCTATCCAGATCTATCTTTATTAGCCCAAGAAAAATGTGGTTTCAAAAGATGGCAAAACACGAAGTCCCCAATTAGATTGCTTATATAAATTTGCAGTGAGTGACTGTCATAATCTCTTGGTCCTCTGTCGGCCAGATGCCAGTGTAGTTCTGGATTTTAAAAACAGTAAGGCTATTTTTAGCCCTGAAGCTTGGGTCCCCAGGCTAGACTTTGGAACCCCTTGGGGAACCTGCAAGTGGAGCCATTGTCTGACTCATCCCAATAACAGAATCACTGTGGATTTTCTTTTTCCTCTCCCCTCTCCCCCGACGTGGCCACTGAGCAGCTAATTAATCACCCTGTGTGTGCACCCCGATCATGTTGCTCCTTTTGTCCAGTCATATTCACAACTCTTTCTGTGCCAGGGAGAGACAAATGTGTTTCTAGCTAGCTTATGACTAGATTCATCAACACAGCATCCCTGGCTTATAAAATAACGGGATTGTGACTGTGTTCTGGATGATACTTTCCCCTCCGCAAGCGCTTGGTCAGTCTGGTCTTATAGATACGCCACGTATGTAGGTTCACAAGATGAAGCACGGCTGGCCCTGCCAGGCACTTGGAGACCACCACCAGGATTTCCATCGAGCATGCTGTGGCACCAGAGCCTTTGGAGGTACCTCTGGGCTGGAAAGGGACTGGAGGAGTGAGCTCAAAGTACTTCCTGGAGACCGGAGGAGTGAGCTCAAAGTAGTTCCTAGGTTGTCCTTGAGAGAATACCGCGCAGGGCCACATGCACAGCTGAGCAAGATATCCAGGGGCATATCATGTGTGAGCACAGCCAGGCTTTTGTGTAAATGAAGGATCATTTAGGCTAAGTGTGGTAGTGCACCCCTGTAATCTCAGTACTTGAGATGCTGAGACAGGAGGATCGCAAGTTCAAGGCTGGCCTTAATAATTTCGCAAGGTGCTGCTTCAAAAGAATAAAAAGGGCTGGGGGTATAGCTCAAAAGTAGACTGCCCTTGGGTTCAATCTCCAGGAACAAAAATTTGTGATACTGGGGACAGAAGGCCCCTAAACCTTACTGTAAAATGCCAAGCTTTGCAGCTGACATAGGAGCTCCTGGGCTCGCTGCCATAGGAGCAAGGGGCAGCTGTCTGCCCTTGGAGCCTGGTGGGGGTCTCTTGGACCTGGCTTCTGGACCCTGGTGTGTGGGTTAAGTGTTTGGTGTGAGGAAGTCATCAGTAGTGTCTTCTTCAGCCCCCTTCCCAGGGGACTGAGGCGTCTGAGATATGACAGTAACCTGGGATTTTTTTTAGTCTTGTCTGGACTCTTGCTGTAACTGATCTCAGGAGGCACAATTTAGTTATCAAAAAGGGTACTTTTTTTTAGAAATAACAAATCGTCTTTAGCCCTTTCTCTGGGATTCTGAGTCATTGAGCAGTTATCCGAGAGGAAACAGTCTATTAGGCCGACTTTAACATCCCCTTAGCTAGGAATTCCTGGGCTACAAGAGAAATGTACTTATTTACATTTAGGCTTAAATTCTTAGCAACCTGAGCTTTTCAAGGTAAGACTTAATGTTAATCAAGACCCTGCTCAAAGTTCGTTTCCTTTGAAGTTAGCCTGTACTGAAAACTGTCTCTCCCCACCATATTTAAGGTAGAGTTGAGGAATTTGACATTTGAGCTGAATTTGATGTACATCAATGTGGAATGAGGCGAGGGTTAGCCAGGACTTCAGGCCTGCTAGCTCAAAGCAGCCAGGTGACCAAGCCAGGGTGGTGGCTGAGGCCACCCGAGTACTTCCAGGTGCCAAGGTCCAGCATTTTGCACTAGGGCAAAGCACGCTCCTGCATTATTGTGAGTTCCAGATGCAACCTCTGTGGCTTCTCTTCCTGTTTAGGAAATTGAATTTCCCTCGGGGTGTTCCATCTATTGCAGGGATCGATTCCTCGTTTTGATTTTTTAAAAATACTGAGCATGAGATAATGGATTAATCAACATGGCAGTTGAAGGAAAAACTGATCCTCTTATTTTTAAAGAACAGAAAACCACATGGCAAAGGACAGAGGGAGATGGGCTTCTGAGGGGCTCAGAGCTGCTGTCTGTGGTGCGGGGGTGTTTCCAGGAGGGCTGAGCACATGGGTTTGGTTGTAGGTTCTGTTTTGCTATCTAAAAGCTGGATGCTCCAGTTCTCTGAGCAGGAGCCAGGAGTCTAGGTGAGCCCAAATCACCCAATCCCCTGGGTCAGATTCCTTAAGCTTACTCTCAAACACTTGAACCGGCTAGAAGGTGAGGCTGTTGACCCATTGACCCAAGTCTGGGCACATCTACAGGCCTGGACTCTCACTGGAGACTAAACTGAACCTTGTAGGATTTAGAAATTTTTTTTTCATTTTGTTTTTAATCACGCTTCTTCAAAGCCAAACATTTCTTGCTCTTTTGTAGCATTACAGACAGTCATCTGTAGAGAGAAATTGATACCCAAAGAATAAGTCAACTGCACATCCAGTGTCCAACATGGTGACCAATCCCTTTCCCTTATTTTCTTCAAATATGACAAAAATATTCCAGAGCAGGCCAACACACCTGTAGTGAGATTTTGGGACGTCCTTCTTAGAGATTTAGTGATGCTTTGAAAGGCAACTCAAGAGCCTCAGTGGAGTAGCAATGGCTACAGCACCATAAATGACCATCGGCTTACTCTTTGCTTAATGTTGGTATAAATCCCTTCATTCATGGCTAGATAGCATCTGCTTAGCAAAATAATACTTATTGAGGGAATGCGTATTCCTTATCTTGCTTTGTGGTCTCGAAGATAGACACTGGCTTTGCTTTTTGTTGAGGTCTGACAAATCTGTACAGCCAGCTGTTAGCTGCCAGATGTGACAGGGTCACCTCCCTTAGCATGCATCCCTGGAAAAAGCATTTTCACCAATTTGTTTATGTGGTCACAATTGTTCATTTATTGGCTATGTTTTTAAATGAAACTCGAATTGTTCACTCTCGGAAGAATGATGGTTGGATCAGAACATTGGGGGGGGGGGTGAACAGATTTTAACAAAAAAAAATTCAAGGGCAAAATCAGTATTCTGTGTGCATTGGAGCTTTTAATTAGAAAAGTTGGTTGCATGCTAATACGGTTTATTTTGTTGATGCACTGAGTGGCTTAGCCCTTAAGAAAAAACGTAAACAACCAAGACCACCCTGTCCTCTCAGTCTGTGAATCTTGGGCTTTAATGTTTGATCTCAGGTGAACAATCAGTGTTTTTGTCTCCTCTGGGTTTTGGTGGGTCTCAAGTTCCATTGCTTTATCAAATACTTTCTTTGGTGCCTTATTTTTTTTAAGAATACCATAGCAGTTTAAGGTCCTTGTGACTGATGCGCCTGGTTACAGGAGGAATCTCACTCATGGGAGATGCCTGTGGGTAACGGTGTTGGCTAGCTATCACCAGCCCAGACTACTGCACAGTGTGTTGCTGATAAAGTTCATGAGATCTTCCAGTGCAGAGCGGGGAGGCTCTTGCCTCAGCAGACATGCCTGAGATTCTGTAGATCTGATCCTGGACTCTAGGGGCCAAAATCAAACCTGAAGGGCCCAGCAGCGAAGTGTGTATTGAGCAAGTGAGTTTAATATAACATAGTTCCGTGATTTTTGTTTTTAATGAGGGCAGAGGAAGAAGTTACGGTGTATAGAATTCTAAGGCAAACAAGAGACAAGGATAACTATCGACCTTTTTTTTTTAGACTCCATTAAGTGATCAGTTCAATTGATTGAAACTATTGTTTCTTCCTTTTCTTGCAGGTGACATCACACAGAAAGGATATGAAAAGAAGAGGTCTAAGCTAATTGGCGCCTACCTTCCCCAGCCTCCGAGTACGTAACGTTGATGAGTAACATAAATATACTGACTAGTTTTAAGAGTTAACGGAAACACACAAAAGCAGCACCCTAAGGCAAATCCTTAGTCACGAGTCTGCATGCAGATCGCACATTGGATATAAGCGCTCACACCTGTGACTTCCTTGTACAACTACACGTGTATTGCAAATAGAGAAGGCACATAAGGTTTTCTTCGTAATATGCCTAATTTAATAGATGTTGCCTCTGTAGGTGGAGATCAATAATGTATTGATTATATTGAAATGTAATGATCATAACAAAAGAACAGTAGTGGTTTAAACATGACTTTTGGTTGAATGAGTTAATTACTGCTGTTGATTATGATTCAACTTAATACAAGGCTTTTGTGGATGGCATAGGGGTGCCAGACTTGCAAACCCAGATGATATGACACTCCAGGATTATGAAATTAAAGTTGGCTATATTCTAAGACATGGTGGCAAAATGTGACTGATTTGGGGAAAGTACCAATTCCGTTGTTTAGCATTTTTACGCTCAGTTGGAAAATCTCTGTACTTGATGGAGGTTGGATTCTGTAAGTTTGAGGCAAGGGAGAATGGTTCTGGACTAGAGTCCCAAGGCCTCAGTTCCAGTGTGAGCTCTGTTAAACTTGGGGTCACTTTGGCTCTTCGCTGTACTTGGGGGATGACTCAGAGCTGTGCAAGCAACTGGTTGTTTTTTTCGAGCAATGAGCTCAGTAGCCTACATCCTAAAGGCAAAAACTGAACTGTACAGCTTGTACCATTGGAACAGAATCTTAAGAGGTTTAAGTGTGACCTTGTGCACACCCAGTTCCTTTCTGGGCTGGGGCTGTGACACCTCCAGCGGGGTGTTGGCTTGGGAAGGAGCCAACCAGGGGGTAGAAGTCTGAGGCAACTTGGGTGTTTCTGCCGTGCTTGTTTTGCAGTTTTGATTTGTGTGGACTTCTTGAAGAGAGTTTTACGGAAGTTGGTGCTCAAGGGCCCTGTTTAGCCGTCTTTAACTGAAGGGTGGGTTTCCTGTGGTCTGGCCTTTGAAGAGAGGGAATGTTTTATCTTGGACAAGAAGTCAGTGGGTTGGCAGAGCCCTTGGACGAATGGCTTAGAGGCGAGTGTTGAAGTAAGATGTGGAGGAAGGCCTTCTTTCTTGCTAAGGGCCTCTTGACTGTGGGTGTCTTAAAGGCTAGGGGCCTCCCTGGTTCTTGTCTGTGGTTCCCTGCAAGGTCCAGGAGGAAGCTGGTGGGCCAATGGCGGGCTTTTGCACGGTTAGGCTTGGCGTTCTTGGCCTTACCAAACAAACGTGAAACAGAAGCAGTGGCTCGCGGTCTGGTTCCTGGAGCTCGGGGCGCCCGCCCCAGCGGTCCCCCTGGGGGTCTGCGTGCGGTTCTGCATGGGGTCGCAGGCTCTGCTCAGCGCTGTAACAAATTTAAAAAAAACTAAAGTCTGAATTAATTAGTTTTTTTTCAACTTGTTACAGCAGCAAATGGAGCTGCCGTGGTTCGGTGTAGACTGCAGCCCAGTGAAGGCCCGGCGAGGAGACCTTACCACTCTGCCCACATCGCGGTGTGCGACATCCGAGACGCCGCGGCCCGGGAGCGGGCGGCCAGCGCCGCGGGGAACCGGCCTCTGTTTTACTTTCGTTTCGGTGAGCTGAGCGCTGCCATGCTGAGCCAGAAACCCAGGGCCCGGGGTGTATTGAGACGCTGGATGGGGCCCAAGTGCTGCAGGGCGTGGTGCTGGGGGAGCCAGAGGGTCTGACCCCCCGGGGACACCTGCCACGCTGCTCCATCGTGGAGCTGGCTGTGGAGGCGATGATCCCAGAGTCACGGCCCCTTGCTGTGTTTGCTGGGAAGGTAGAAAGTCCTGTATCAGCCTGAGGTCTCGTTTGCAGCCCCCGGTGCAGAGCACTTGAAATATAAGAAAGAGACTCCATCTACCCTCTTGAGTGGTATCTTAATGACGCAGTGTCCACTGGTGTCCTTAGGGCTCCAGAGGCCCTTGCCACCATGGTGGAAAGTTGCAGAGGATCTGTGTTCCCATAAAGAGCACAGCCTTCCTGGCCCATGCCTGCGCCCTCTGCGGTGCCTCATGCATACCAGCTCGGAGTTACTCACGTCATGACTGTCTGAACTCTTGATCCGCCTGGCACAGTTGACCTGCACCAGCCTTCTTCCCCAAGCCCAGCCTGTTTTCTCTCCAACAGCCACGTACCTTTTGGGTCATTAATCAAGGGTGGGGCTCAGAAGGAAGAGGTTAAAAATCATGTAAGAGAAAAGATTGTTTTGGCACTATCCCTCTTAGAGATTTTGGCAAGATTCTTTGAAGATATTCGAACCAAGGATTCGCTGCAACTTGAGTAGTTCCTAAGATCTCGCGTGAATTTGCATAGGATGAGTCAGGTGGCAGAGCTTTGTTTCCTTACGGCAGCCTGGGCTTTGTGGATGTAGCCCTAGAGAAGGTAGTTCTGGATAGCGAGGCCCTGTTTGTGTCAGAGACCACACAAGTGGCTCCACGTGGAGTGCCTGGTAGCCGGTCCTATCTGGCTCTTGCTTTTTCCACCACCCTGGCCTCTTCTCAGCTCTCCAGCTCATCCTGCAGCGAGATCCCCCACATCCACGCTGCTTCCCCACTGGAGATCTCCCATGCCATGAGCCCGTTGCTTGTACAGAGGTGGCGTTTAATGGTGCACTTGAATGCACTGTCTCGGGCTTTCTCCCCTGGTTCCTCTAGTTAGGATAGCCTTGGGCCCTAGTCTTTATGACATCCTGTGTCTGAAGCACTCCCCCAAATTGTATTAGATGCTGGTTACTGCATATTGAATATTCTCTCACCCCTCACCGTGGACATCAAGGTATTGCATGAATGGGATGTAGAGAGGCACAGTACTTCTCGTACTGACAAGCAGGCACGTTCAGGACAGCTTCAGCATTTGTGCATGCTGAGAAGGAGGCAGAAGAGGCCAGTGCTGGTTTCTCCCGGCCTTGGTGTTATGACCTCCATGTCTGTGGTCCCTGTGCCGAGGAGCGAGGCTGGCCAGCGTCTTTTTGCACTTGGCAAGAGAACCTTCAAAGAACTGGTCCGGCCGATGTCGCTGTGTTGAGCAGTCGGATTTGCAGGGTGCCTTGAGCAATCCTGGTTCCTCGGCCATCTCCAGCCTGTAATCGTGGTTCTTTTGTTCTCGTTTGGACAGATATACATGGCAGTTGTTACAAATATGCTAATTGGTGACAGGAATGTCAAAGGATGCCATGACTTTGGACCTCAGCACACTGCAATTGAGTTTTGTTTTACTGTTATTTTTATTTTGGAACTCAGCACACACACCCCATATTTGGTGCATAAACTCGGTTTGAGCCCTTCTGATGTGGATTCTGATTTGAAGGGACTCTGTTCCCTCACATAGGCCAGTATGAAGACGGTGCTATTATTTTGTGTGTGTGTGTGGGGGGGGGGTACATGGGGTGGAACCCATAGGTATTCTACCTCAAAGCTACACCCCCAGACCTATTTTTTATTCTGTATTTGGAAACAGGGTCTCACTGACTTGCAAAGGGCCTCACTATGTAGTAGCTTAGGCTGGCCGCGAACCACAATCCTCCTGTCTCAGCCCCCCGAATGTGGGGATTACAAGCGTGTGCCATCACGTCCAGCTGAGATGGTGTTATCTAAAATACAGGCACAGATTCCCTGAAGTTCTGAGGATTGTGAAGAAGTAACTTCTCCACAGTTAGCAGAGTTTGGCACTTGTAAATCTTGAACTTCGGTTGCCTCCAAAATGGAAAGCTATTTGAGGCTGTAACCCTGAGTCAGAAAAAGTGCCACTTGGCCTTTTTCTCTAGAAAACTTCCCTTGCGTGGTTGGATCTGTTCATCCATATTCGTACTGCCTATTAAGAGCTTCTGTGCTCCCACGAGGAGCAGGTGCATAGTTGGCTTCCCTTGTCCATCCTGCCCCAAGAACTCCATCTTGTGACTGGGGTACAGTCTTCCCAAGGCATGGATGACATGTCTCGTGGCCCTCAAGACTTCTAACCTGGCATGATGGATGCAAGAACAGGTTCCAGGAAAATCCCTTGGGTAAGGGATAGACAAGGTGTGATGCCGGGATAAGCCCAGAAGATTCATGAGCATTGGGCTGCTCTCGTCTGTCTGGCTTAGCGTGAGTCCTCGCCATCTTGAGTGGCTAGAGGAACTGAATGTGGATCTGCAAATAGAAGGTTAGTGTGCTCTGGGTAAGCTGTGTTCTTGATCCGTCAAGACCAGTCTGTTGCTCTCAGTTGTCTAAGATGTATCCCATTACACACAGCTGTTTGACCAGATGAGTTTTGTTATTTTTAGTTGCATTTAATGAATCGGTTTTGTGTCATAGGTATCGGTGGTTAAGAGGGGACCTAGGTAAGCTCATGGTCATGCAGTGCTTCTGGATTTAGTCTTGGGTTTGCCCCCACCTAACAGGGAAGATGGCGCCTGCTTTTGAATTGACTGGTACATGTTTTTTGAAGAATCTGAGCTATAAGAAGAAATGGAGAAACTTGATACATCTATCCCAATGGCGAACATATCTGAGGAAAGGTCAGGATGGTGGAATTAGACATAAACGTCAAACTCACACAGAATCCAGATCTTTTACATTTCCCCAATTCATGAATTTCCAATAGAGTTAAAATGTCTCAGTCAACATTCTCACTGTCACAATACAAAAAGACTGACCGCATGAGTAACTTAGGCAAAGGGAGATTTATTTGTTCAGTTTCTTGGAGATTTCAGGTTCCGTCCTTGTGGAGCCAGGGTCTGGAATTCAGGGCACGGTGGTAGAGGGGGAGAGTGAGGTTCTACTCTCAAATCATGGACACAGGCAGTAGAGAGCTAGTGAAGAGATTGGAAGACACATCACATCCCTAAGGCCACACCCCAGGGACCCACCTTCAGCCTCACCCTGCTGGCCTAGGTTACCACCCAGTGTGTTCATTACATACTGGGTTCAAGTACAGCCCTCATGAATTAACCCTCATCAACCCTGAGCTCTGCGGGAGACTTTTTATATCTGACTATAACAGATAAGAAAATGATTGTTAAGCAGGTTTAGTCTATGACTGTAGAAGATGAGATGGAAATCAGATGGACCGTAATGTTAAGAATTAGGCGTGGGGGCTTGGGTAGATGTTACTTTGGATGAACTTGAGCCTCTGTCTTGTAGAGTCCTCACTTGAGTCAATACAAAGCAAGTGGAGTAAATTTCTTATCCATGCCTGCAATAATGACTGCTTACTTTCTGGCAAAGCCCGTGATTGCACTTAAGGTAAAAAAAATACGCGTTGCGGCGTGAACCGGGGAGTATAATTAGGTGCTAGAAGAGTCTGGGACTTGATTCAGAAGCTGTTTTTGAACAGACTTGCGAGATGGAAGAAATCAGCAGCAGTTTCATGAACTGTCTGAAGCAGGTCTTGCGTGCATGACAGCGTGTATGCTCCAGGGAGCCACAGGGAGGGCCCGCAGAAGCAAGGGGTGGACTTGGTGTCCGGGAAGAGGACAACAGGGACCAGAGCCAGCAGGTGCCCTGGGAGCTGGCTGTCACTCAAGGACGCATGTGTCACTTTCTGTACCCTTTCCTTACTGTGCCCAGAACCTGAGGTTTGGTGACTTGCCCAAGCTTAGGCAA
Organism: Muscardinus avellanarius; assembly: GCF_963383645.1. Taxonomy (NCBI): domain Eukaryota; kingdom Metazoa; phylum Chordata; class Mammalia; order Rodentia; family Gliridae; genus Muscardinus; species Muscardinus avellanarius. Next base: position 30,232,648 of record NC_137806.1, read on the forward strand.
TTAGTGAGAGCAAGACCAGAATTTGGATCTAACGCTTTTCATCTCAAATGCCATAGATATGTATTTTAAGGGTTTCTCCACATGTTCCCTCATGATTTCTTTTAAAAATAGGTTGAAAACCAATATTTTCAGTATATTTCTGTTACTACTTGAATTTAGAAATTGTGATTTCTTTTCTTCCTCCTAGCACATTTACTATCCCAAAAAAAGAATGTTCTCCATACTGTTTGGGCTTCTTGTGACATCTCATGCATCGTACTAGAGAAATGGCTGACTGGCCCTCCTGGGTGGTCTTTTTAGTATAATGGGAGAATTAATGTGTTGTGAGTATCTGTTTTGCTGTACTGTTGATGAAATTATCGACTTTTATTGTACTTTGCTTTTATTTGCTGATCTGAAATTGGTGGATAGTTCAGGTGTTAGGACTGGCAGAAATTTTTTACATGGAATACTTTAATTGCTGGATACAATAGGTAGAGATTGTAATAGAACTGGCTTCGTTCTCTGCTTTTTTTGGGGGGTGTAAGTGTTTACACATCTGTCGGGTGGGGGCATGCTTTTGAAAGGGCAAAAAAATGGGGGAACCCGCCGGGCGTGGTGGCACACACTTGTAATCCCCGCGTTTGGGAGGCGGAGACAGGAGGATTGCACAGGTTCGAAGTGAGCCGCACTGGCTTAAGAGACCCTGTGTCCAAATAAAAATATAAAATAGGTCTGGGAGTGTAGCCCGGAGGTAGAAGGGCTTCCAAGAACCCCAGTACCACCAAAAAATAGTGGGGGAACCCAGCTATTTACATTTGACTTGAAATCACAAAAGTTCACAACTCTGCTCTTAACAGAAGGGATTTCTATGCAGGTGGAAGAGTCTGGGGCTTTTTTACTTGGTCCAGAGGGCATAGAAAAGTGGAATCCTTCTTGGACTAAAGTAGGGAGGACAGCCCCAGGCACAGAAGGAGCCACAGCAACCCAACTGCAGAAAAGATCAAGAAACTGAGACTCGGAAAGTTCAGGGAACTTCCTCAAGGCCCTAGGTAGTGACCAGCCTCTGACAGATGCCAGGCTGCGATGCCAACGTGCAGGGGGTCTCCGGGGCACTTTCCTGTTGCCTTACTCCTGGAGGATCTGGAGCTAATTTGGTGTTGAGCATGTTCACCTGCAAATGCCTAATACTTGTGGCTGAAGGGACGGTTGATGTTTTTGCTGGAGCAGAAGTGGCCGTTCTGTCCTCCGGCAGCCTGTTAGGGGACAGTCACCTCGTCTTCCTATGGCTGCCTTTCTTCGCAGTGGCCGCACCGCCTGTAACCCTCAACCACATTTGCTTTTAGAAGCCTTCAGGTCATCCTGCAACTCTAAGACTCATTTTTCAGTCGTGGTTCCCAAACTAAACTAGACCATGAAGGTGAGCCCAGCACAGTGGTGACTGCCAGACAATAATAATCATTGACAATTCACACTTGTTGCTGAGAAGGTTTCTGTCCCAACAGCAGCCCCTGGTCAGTGATGAGCAGTGACAAGGAGGACAACTTCAGTGACCTCTGGTCTTGGTGTCATAACACGTTACATTCTCACAGCCACAAAATCACAAAATGACACTGGTGCCCTCTTGCCAGCTTGTATTCACAATTCAAGAGGTGAGTTCCAAGTCCATAGGTGTGAGCGTGTGCCCGTACCACAGCACTGACTTCACACAGTACTCCTGGATTCCGTAGTCTTGGCCTCCGTTGGATGAAAAACTAATTTCTTTCGGAGACTATTGGGAAGAACGTTTAAAGACGATAGGAAGACGTTTGGTCACATAGACTAAGGATTTTAACAGGCTTGCAGGATGAAGAACCAGAAAACCGAGCCAAGTGGCCGCAGCGTCGGGCCTGCTGTCCTTCCAGTTCTAATACAGCCGACACAGTTGACCTGATGGGGACCTACAGACACACAGAAAACCTACTGGAGTCACCAGAATAGGGCTGCTAAGTCCACAGAGTACACAAAGAACTCACAGGAGACCCAGACATTGACAACCAGGGACAAGACATTCTTCTGTTGTTTTTACATCCTGCTGCTTTTCCAGGATTACCGGTCCTTCCCTGAAAAGCAACAATTAATCATTCTCAGTGGAAGTAATATATTTTTTTTATCTGATTCATAGTGATTAAATCTTTCCCAGGGTACTTGGCCTTATCTTGAGTGTGTTCTGTTGCCACCCTGTGATCTCAGTGTAATAGATGCTGTGATTGGCAGATCTAGGTCATCTCTTGATGGATGGCCTTTGAATCCTTTGTTTATCTGATCAAGATAACAGTTTGGGTCATTCATCAAAACTATTCTTGAAGCCAGGCATGGTGGCGCATAATCCCAGCATTCGGGAGCCTGAGACCTGAGGATCTTGGTTCGTGAACAGCCTCAGCTACTTAGTGAGGCCCTCCGCAGCTCAGACCCTGTTTCAAAATAAAGAATAAAAAAAGGGCAGGGGATGTAGCTTGGAGATCAAACGCCCCTGGGTTCCATTCCCAGACCCTCAAAAAGAAAACAAAAAAACAAAACTAGAGCCCAGCCAGGCATGGTGGCACACAAGCTTGTTATCCCAGTACTTGGGAGGCTGAGTCAAGAGGACCACAGTTCGAGAACAGTCTCAGCTACTTAGGCCCTGTGCAACACAGTGAGACCCTGTTTCAATATAGTTAAAAATGGGACTGGGGATGTAGCTTGGAGGGAGAATGCCCCTGGGTTCCACCCCAGTACTAAAAAAAAAAAAAAAAAAAAAAAAAAAAAAAAAAAACACACCTCAAATGCTCAAATATACCTTGTTAAAATTCTTAGTCTCAAATGGAATTTCCAGAGTGCTAGTAATTTTGCATGAACACTGAAAAGGCATGCTACCTGCAGGGAACTTCCTAGTTCTCCATTGTACTGTGGAAGATATCCTCCAAGACTGTGGAAAGGGCCCTGCTAAGTAGCCAAGGCTGTCTGCAAACCACGATCCTCCTGTCTCAGCCTCCCAAATGTTGAGATTACAAGTGTGTGCCACCACTCCCGGCAATAAATGTAATTTTAAATGATCAGGAATTTATGACTCGTATTATCTATTATACAAAAAGACTATAACGAGGTTTCATGTCATTTGAAATTCATTGTTCTTCCTACGATGTAGTAGACATGGTGATAGTTCCCAGCAGGAGTGTCTCTGAGCTGGGGGGCCCCCTCCTGGCCCAGGCTGACACTGACACTCAGCCTGGTCATCTTCTGTGATTAGCATCCACCCGCCGCCTGGTCCCACCGGCAGCTCCGCCTTGGCTGCAGGAATGGAGTGAGCCAGGTTCACTCCACCAAGCGAAGTATTTGAGAAAGTTTAACCCCGGCTGCTGAGCACAGCCCCATGCTGACTGCGCTCTTCTCTCTCCAATCCAGGGGTGGACCAAGCTTTGCCTCAAGAGCGCCGCGCTCCCGTTACCCCCTCCTCCGCCTCTCGCTACCACCGCCGAAGGTCCTCAGGGTCACGCGATGAGCGCTACCGGTCAGGTAAGGGTCCGCGCGGGCCCCAGGTGCGTGTCCCCGCTAGGTGGCAAAAGATGAGCAAATGAGTTTGGCGTGGCTAGCGATGTCCCACCTCCCTAAGGCACTGGCGTTTGAGAAACCAACTTGAATGCAGCTCTTACATTTTGAAAGACTGGTTCACTAGTTTCGTACTACGGCAAATAGTGATCGCACATCAGTCATATGCTTGTAATTTTCAGCTGTCACCGCTCCACACTTGGTTCCATTTTTTTGTTGGTTGCATTTTTTATCATGTTAATTCGTATATTTTTTCTTCATAACCTCTAAGTTCTATTTCTCAGGTATTGTTTTTAAAAGGACACAGAATCGCTAAGGTTTGTACATTCCATGTTTTTATTTTATTTTTTTAGGTTTTACAATCCGTCTACTAGAACGCTGTCTTGGTAGTCAGTTTTATTGGCGTCATCAGCAATATTTAATCACCAGATTAAGGTTGTTCTTTAGTTAAGCAATGGAAAATGTGTATTATGATTACCATATTAATGTCTGAGTTTTTTCTCCTAACATGTAAATAATAGTCTTTTCCTGTGTCTCTAACCAAAATCTTGAAGGAAATTAATTGCCAACTCACATGGTTTTTACAGTGGCATAGATTGAGTCCCTGTTGTTCACTGTTCTCACCTGAATAATTTTAACATCACTATATTTTTCAAGGTGTTTTTCTAAGGCGTTCAGTTCTGATTGGTGATGTAGTGATGTATTACTGTTTCACATGGCAGAGAAGACCCTTGACACTGGGAAGGACTGAGTCACACAGTCACTGGCTCACACCCACACGGCATGGTGTTTAACAGGCTACATGGCAAACCACCCCAGCACCCTCCTCAGTAGTCTGCCTGGTTTGCTGGCTCTGATCCCTGTCCTAGAAGGAAAGCAGGTATTTTTATGGCGTGCGGAGGCTCCTCTGTGCCAGATCTGAGAAACCAGGCTCTACCTCATGGTATTCCTCCTGACTTCTTAGGAGGCCTCTAATGCCTCAGAAAATGTGCAGGGAGGGAAGGATTTGGTTCTCAAATTTGACCTCTTATTTCAGAGCTATTTTAACAGCACCTATCGAGAGCCCATCTTACCTGAGTGTCAGAGGCTCCACTCAACTAACTAGAAGGGTGGAGGCTTGCCTCTGTGTCCCACTGAGAAATGCTAGGTGCTGTCCTGCCAGGCACTGTCTCCTGTGATAGATGGTGGTGCTCTCGGTTTTTGCAGAGGCTGAGGGGTTAGTATAGTGGGGAGAGGTGATGTGTTGACCTCAGTTGGGCATGTTCTCCTCTCGCCTCTGCACCTTGTCTCATCTGGGAGGGCAGAGAGATGTGCCAGGAGAAAGGGTGGTGAGTGAGGAGGAAACGGAGATAGCTTAAGAAGACTGACTTTGAACCAGCTTCATACTGTGCTAGCATCTTACCTACCCACACACATAGACACCCATGTGGATTCGTCTTGGAGCCAGCCGAGTGGTTTCACTTCATTTTATAGAAGAGAAAGTGAACTTGAGGGAGGTTAGGCGATCACTAATGATACAGTGACGTAGCTCGTCAAAATAGGATGCATGTGGACCTTCCTTTGGCCCTGTAGTCTGACTCCTTACCCGCATAGAAAATTATATCTTGCGTCACTTTATAACCTCTAACTTCCAGTGTTAAATAACTTTTTAAGATGGAAATTTAATCACAGCAGTCTGTTCCCAACATTACAGATCTTACTGCGTGATTCTGAAGGGGACGGGGGGAGGAGATTGTTAAGCCCTTAGAAGATGTGGCCCTTTGATGTATTCTGAGATTCTCCAAGTCCTGCCAAGTGCTATCTCCTGTGATAGATGCCGATGGTCTCGGTCTTTGCAGAGGCTGAGAGAGGTTAGTATAGTGGGGAGAGGTGATGTGTTGACCTCGGGCACATCTTCTTCTCACCTCTGCACCTTGTCTCACCTGGAGGGCAGGAAGATACAGGGAGAGATGTGCCAGGAAAAAGGGTGGCGGGTGAGGAGGAAAACGGAGATAGCTTAAGGAGACGGACTTTGAACCAGCTCAGAGAATCATCCCTTGGGAAGGAAAGCCACCCTTCTGGTTGCAGGCCCCATCACACCCTACCATAGAATCACTTAATTTTTCATGAGCATCATGGTAAGGTAGAGAAAGAGCTTTGGACCAATGCTGCTATTAGTGTTACTCTTGGCCAATTAGAACCACAGACACAGATGAGAGCTTGAAGTTCTTTGTTCGGGTGAGGCTGGGGACATGCTGGCAATTACCCCAGGTGTTGTCTATCCACCTATGCCAAAATCTGCATTCTACTTCGTCTGTTGCTTTCCAGTTTTCTCCTCCTTGCTGGCCCTTTCTGGCTAGTTGTTGAGATTAGCCTTTCCTTCTGAGTTTGCCTTGAACCTGGCCTTGCCCTCTAGTGCTTTAGAGGCCTTTTTCTCCAAGCCTGAGCTCAGATTCTCCTAATGGTCAATACAGGTTCCTGGAAATGCATCCCACCGTTCAGGGAGCCTGGTTGTTGCAGGAGGGGTTTGAAGGAAGCATTCTTTTAAAAAGTACTTAGGTAAAACCCTGAGAATACATACATGATCTATGTGGGGAAAACCAATTTGAAAAGCCGTAGGTTCAGATGGGTGTGGTGGCGCATACTTGTAAGTGCAGTACTTTGGAGGCTGAGACAGTAGATAGCAGGTTCGAGGCCAGCCTCAGCCACTTAGACTATTTCAAAATAAAAAGGATTGGGGGTAGAGCTCAGTGGTAGAAGTCCCCTGGGTTCAATACCCAGTATCAATAATAATTCATAGGCTATAAGTGTAGTCTATGTTCATGGACAGGAAGATTTGACAGTAAGATGTCAGTTCCTTCTATCTCGGTCTCTAGATTCAACAAATAGTCAAATCTTTTGGGGAGGAGTCATGGGGACTGTTATTTTTGTAGATACCAACAGATTTTCAAGTTTATGTAAGAAGACAAAGACCCAGAATAGGCAACATATAATAAAGAGTATTTGTTGACTTTAAAGGCTTACTGTAACCAAGAGTCAAGATGACGTATTGGCAAAAGAATAGATAGAGCAATGGACTAGAGAGGCAGCCCAGAAGTAGAACCCTACAACTACACTCCGCCGATTTTTTGACAAAGAAGCAAAGACGATTCAATGGTGGAGTCTTTTCAACAAATTACAACATATAACAACTAAAAAAAAAAAAAAAAAAAAAAAACTGAAAATAGGTCCTAGTGAAGGTAAAACACAAAACTTCCAGTTTTCTAAAAGATAGCGCAGTAGAAAATCAAAGCAACCTTGGATTTGATGGTGACTTCAGATATGCCACCAATAGCACAGTCCATGAAAGAGAAACTGATAAGCTGGACTGGGCTAGATGAAAATTGGAATCTGCTGCTTGGAAAAAGAGGTAAAAAGATGAACCCAGGTTAGCACTGCAGACCTTTTCAGAACACAAACCCACTGAAAGGACTGAAAGATGAAATATAAAAACTCTACTAAGTCCAGGGTAAGAAAGTGACCATGTTTAAAGGCGGGCAAAAAGCCGGGCATGGTGGCGCACCCTTGTAATCCCCGCGCTTCGGAGGCTGAGACAGGAGGATCGCACAGGTTCGAAGCCAGCCTCAGCTACTTAATGAGGCTCTCAGCAACTTAGCGAGACCCTGTTTCCAAATAAAATATAAAATAGGTCTGGGAGCGTAGCCTGGAGGTAGAAAGCCCCTGAGTTCCACCCCTAGTACTACCAAAAATAAAAGTAAAAATAAATAAATAAAAGCAAAATATTTGAACAGATAACTTCTCCAAAGAAAATAAACAGATGGCAAGTAAGCATGGGAAAAGATGCTCTGTTTGCCCTCAAGAAAAGGCAAATTAGCACAACTGAGTGACAAAAACTCAGCCCAGTGACAGTTCCAAGGGCTGGTGGGGATGTGGAATAAGACACTTAGACTTGTTTTGCTGGGGAGAGTGTAGAATGATGTAGCCACTAAGCAAGACAATTTGCCAGTTGTTTATAGAACTGAACATACATGATCCAGCAACCATGCTCCTTTGTATTTACCCAAAGCACTTGAAAACATCACACTAATAGCTCAAATTGGAAGCAACCAAAATATCCTTCAAAACAGGTATAGTCAGACAGTAAAACAATAGATGTAAAAAATGAGTTAGCAAGGTGTAGGCATGGTGTTGTATGCCTGTAATGCCAGTATTTGGGAAACCAAGATAGGAGCATCTCAGGTTTGAAGGCATCTTGGCAATTTAAGCCTTTAGCAACTTAGTAAAACCCTATTTCCAAATAAAAAAAAAACCTGGCTGGGAATGGATCTCAGAGGTAGAATCCTCTTGGGATAAATCCCTAGCACTACCACCAAAACAAGAAACTTAAATGTGTATTAGCAAACAAAATAAACTGATCTGGAAAGCCTATTGTCCCAGATAATTCCAGGTGTGTGACCTTCTAGAAAGGTCAAACCCATGGAAACAGTAACTACATCTGTGTCCAGGGTTTAGGAAGAGAGAGAAGGCAAGGGTTGGAGAACAGCATTTTCAGGGTGGTGGAACTCGTGTGGGTAATACTACAATCCTGGATGCCCACAATTATACCTATGTTGAAACCTATAATAGAAAACCAAAGGGAGCCCTCATGCATACTATGAACATGATTTAATAATCATCAATATTGCCTTATTGGTACTAAGTGAGCCATAGTAATGCAAGATGTTGATAGTAAGGAACGCTATGTAGTTGGGTATATGTGGTCTTTCTCAAATTTAAACTACACTAATAAAGTGTGAAGATTTAACACGTCTAGGGTGTTTACCACTTACCAGCACCTGCCTTAATCCCTAAAATATATTGATTTATTTAATCCTCACACCTACCCTGCGGTTAGAGGGAGTACTGTTGTGGTTTCTACCTTGTACCTTAAGGAAACTGCAGCTCAGGGAGGTTGAGAAACCTGCCCAAAGTCAGAGGAACTGGATTTGAGCCCACAGTCTGGCCTGGAGCTTGCTGTGCTATGAGGAAGCCAAGTCTGCACCTCTGAGAAACACTGTTGTGTTGATTTTCTGTTGTCTCTGTGTAGCCCAGCGGCCCCCGTCTGTGTGTGTTAGGGGTAGACTGTTTGGAACGCAAGGGCAGGAGCTCTAGGGAAAGGATTGTGGTTTTATAACTTGAGAGAAGTTGACCGAAAAAATTTCAACTTCAGATTTAAACCTCTAGATGCACGTAGGATTCTAGAGCACCGTGATGATGGCCATCGGACGTGAAGGGGTTCACACTACACCTCGCCCTCAGAGGCTGAAGGTGTTCAGCATTTTATGTTTGGATCCCCAAAATCCACTCATATTTCTGAACCCTAGTTTCTTTTAGGATGAAACAAGTTGGAGCCTATTTTTAAAAGCCAAGAAGGCAAGTGATGTTTTCTATTTAGTGTTTTAACAACTTTAAGGTCCTATTCAAGCTGGGCATAGTGGTACACGCCTGTGAAATATCAGTAATACGGAGGCTGACACTAGATAACCAGAAACTGGAGGCCACCCTCAGCAACTGAGCAAGATACTGGCTCAAATAAGGGCTGGAGGTTTATCTCAGTGGTAGATAAGGCCCCTGGGCCGGGTACATTGCCCAGTACCAAAGGGGAAAAATTCATGTTAAGTGACCTTACTTAAAAGCATCAGAGCATAGGAGCCTTAAAAGGACCAGCGGCCCAGGGCTTGTTTGGGGCAGGATTTTCCTTCAAGGTTCGGGATCGGAGGTTGCAGGTCCCTGAGTCTCGTTCATTGGCTTCTATGAGGAGATGAGAATATTGCCTGATACATGCACAGGTTTTTCTTGTGGTCTGTGGCTGTATAGGAACATGTACATCAGCATAAGTCTACAACCCAACTGGCTACAGAGGATGTGTGCTTCATGACAGTGCACTCCGAGAATTCATGGTAGAGTCCCTGAGGACAATATGCAGTCAGTCAACAATCGAATCCCTTGGGCTTTCCCAGTTTTGCAAACTGACCATCCTAAGCCCATTGTTTCAACATATTGATGAACGCCATCGTAGAGGGCTTGATGTGTGACGGGGACCCAGTGGTTTGTTTTGTGTTTTATCTCCTGAGATTCTCCTAGCATCTCTACGATCCCATTTTACAGGTAACTTGCTCAGTGTTGATACAGCTGTGATAGTACTAGGGCGAGGTTTCTGATACTACACCCTCAACTCTGAATCCAGGAGCCTACTCTTTGCCCAGAAACAGATGGAGTGTGTGTGGCTCAATCTTTTGTAGCTTCCAGCAGTGCCATAGAATCTTAGCTCATGGAATAAACAGAAAAACTCAATGTGTTTGTGGAGGAGATGGGGTTTTAGAAGTCCAAGGACAAGAACAGGGAAAGGTCCCTCTTTGAACCTACCTGGCAGAAAGGAAACTGAGCAGATTTCCAAGTCTCCTGCAGTGGGTATTTTTTTTTTTTCTCAGAGGTGTTAGCAGGAAATGGAGGCATACGAGGAATGACTGAGATCTTGCACCGTGCTACATAAGCTTTTAATAAACCCTTGCAGAGCAAGGTAATTTCTTTCTCCAGCCCTATATGCCATGCTAAGTGATCTATTGTCAGTTCCAGGACTGTTTGAAATCAGAAACCAAAGGAATATCTCATGGCACAATTTGTCCCTAACATGGTAAATATCAGAAGTTGTTAAATTCTTTATCCATAATAGTGATCATTAGATGCTGCGTGAAGCTGACCCTAAGTCCTTTCTCTTCATAGACGAATGCTTTGAGGTTATCAGAATTGAAGGCCTCAAGCGAATAAACTAAAAACTGCGATAGCAAAGGAGGAGGCACGCAAGGATTTGCTTTGCATTACTAAATGAGCTACTATCAATTTATTTTAGCTTGGCTCCAAACTTACCCCTCAATTACCTACTCTGGGAATAACGGATCTGAGCCTGTTTGACATTCTGTGCAGCTGTAAATAGAGGGTGGTGAGAGTTGTTTCAGGAGGACCAGCTTTACTTTGAGGCCCCAGTGTCCAGCTGGTATAGGTCCTACCTGACCAGGCAGAGGCAGCCTGCCCTCCACCCGCCCACCCTGGATGGCTTTGCAGGAGCTCCTACAGTAACACCTCCTTACACCTAGGGGACAGCACGTTATCCTGTGCCCTCATTACCTAGTGGCTGCAGACCACTTGTGCGTCAAGGTTGGCACCGCTCCATGAATCTATGATACGGTGCCCAAGGACAGTATGCCTGTCGGTCAGCAATCTAAGCCCTTCGGAGTGTTTCAGCTTTGCAGACTCACTAAATAAGCCAATGGCTTCAAAATATTAAGGAAAGCAACTCTTGTTGAGCGCTGATAGTTAACCTAGTGCTTGGCTTTGTGAAAGTATCGTACGTACCTTCTCACAGAGACCTACGGTGTTCCCATGTTATAGATGAGAGTAAAGCTTAGAGGCTTGCAGTGCAGTCCTAGCAAGAGCCTCGGATGTGCCCCTGCATCCCCCATCCTTGTCACATGGGCCCTCTGACAGCCCTTGGTCCAGCCGCCATTGCTGTGTCCCCATCTAATTTCGTACTCTCATGGCTGTATGTGGGGTTCTTCTCACTTTGCCCTGGTGATATATTAATGCCTCTTCAGGATCCCAAACTAAAAACCACTTGCCATTTACAGGAGAGTGTCAACTCTTCCTAGCCTCTTGGTCCACTGAAATATCTCTTGCCTCATTTGGGTACTTGTCTGCATTGATGCTTAGGAACACTAGACAGCGTCGGGCCTGGTGGTGCACACCCTTAATCCCAGTACTCGGGAGGCTGAGAAGGGGGGATTCCAGATCCAAGGGAAGCCCCAGCAACTTAGACCCTGTTTCTAAACAAACAAAAAGGGGTTGGGATGTAGCTTGGAGGTATTCTGTGATACTGGTTCAATTCCTAGTACCACAAAAAAGAGAAAAAATACTAGAAATAAGTTCGTTTTAATAACACAAAATTTACATCTGTAGACCCAGGTAGTTTTCTCCCTCCCAACATGGGTCAGTCCTTTGAGCTGTCTTAAGTCCTTTGTGAGAAAGACATCGGAGTCCTGGCCACTGTCGGCTTGCCTGGAGTGACAGCATCTCTTGTGCATACATTGTGAACGCCGTGGACGCGGGTTAAAAGGTGCATGTGACGTCACGCTTCACCTGCATGCGAAGCTGCTGATGCCTCCTTACACCCGGGAGATCTGACCGCCCTTCGCACGGCCTCACATCAAGTCACTGATGGATGCAGTTGGGCAAAAACTGTATCCAGATTATTTGTAATTAAGATTTTGTGGGACACTTAATCAAGTGCTTTAATGGGTTTCTGATGCATCGCAGCTGCTAAATTCCATTCACAGACTCATTTTAGGAAAACAGATTTGTAGCAACCTAATTTATCCATTTGAACTATGCTTTCTGGATATTTTTTTTTTTTTTGTACTGGGGATTGAACTCAGGAGCATTCTACCTCTGAGCTAAGCTCCCAGCCCTATTTATTTTGAAACAGGGTCTCAGTACGTTGCACAGAGCTTCAGTAAGTAGCTTAGGCAGGCCAGAAACCTGCTACGCTTCCATTTCAGGAGAAATGAGAACCCTCACCGGGTTAGAGGGTTCTCAATCTTAGCTGCTCCTTTAGGATTGATCCAGTTTGGGGGAAAAGAATTGTAAACTTGTTCTTATTCCTGGCTAACAGTTCTTTTCAGGTTTTTGTGCTACTGAGAATGGAACCCAGGAGCATTCTGCCTCCAAGCTACACCCCCCCCCCGGCCCTATTATTTAGTGTTTATTTTGAAACAGGGTCTCACTGAGTTGCAGGGGGCCTAAGTAGCTGAGGCTGTCCTCCAAATGCGATCCTCCTGTCTCAGCCTCCCAAATGCTGGGATCACAAGTGTGCAGCACTACGCTCAGCACTCTTTGCACTTATGTTTTGGTCCCACACACTGTTCCTTGGCTTGCCTGAACCCAGGGCACTGAGACTGGCTGGCTTTTCTGGGACCAGCGGAGCTGACACCTGCAGGAAGTAGACTTTATCAAGTTTCTTCCGTCTTGTCAGCTCTTACCCCTTTTCTTCTCGCTCAACTGCAGGATTGGCTCCTCTGGCTCTTAAACATGTCGCTCTTCAAGCTGGGCATCTTAAAAGCTTTCACCAGTTAACAACCCTGGGTATTTTCCTTCCAGTTAGGAGTTAGAAGTATTGCCCAGCTTTGTTGAAGACAAAAGGAAGAAATAATGGTGGAATAACGAGAAAAATTGCAAAATGGTGGGTATTTGGTCTCTTCTCCCCGATTATCACACTTGAAGATGGCATTCCACAAAGATCTGTGCTTTCATTTGATCCCCTTAAAGTGTTAGTCGGCTAACGTCCTTACTCGGCCTGGGTATTGGGGTGAGCCTGGGATTATACAGCGCAGCTGCCTAGCATGTGCTGTAATTGCTGACTCAGATCTTCATGCTCAGCTTGGGCCATAGTTACACTGTCTGCTGGAGAGGTTAATCCTGAGCTCACGGAAGTTGTTACTCCATTTTGCCTTCTGTCTAGCCTGCTGTCTGTTGGTCTGCAGGGATTAAACCCTGGAGTGCAGTTTGGGGAAGGGTTTATTCTGCCGTTTTTCTTACCATTATTCATTATATAGTCTGATGGAATATTCAGGGGACGTATAAGTTTGTTCTGTCTTAAAGTTAAAATAGGATATAAGCTTGTCCTTCTGAAAAGTTACTTCACTACTTCATATACTGCTCAGTTTTTTTCTGTTCAACCAACTTGATGTTGCCATAGCAACAGCAATTATTCTTGCTCATGGTACCAGAGTCCTGCAGGTTACGTCTGCATTTTTTCTCCCATTCTGAGGAAGCAGCCTCTAGCGCCCACACCTACAATCCCAGTACTTGGGAGGCTGAGGCAGGAAAATTGCAGGTTTGGGGGCCAGCTGCAGCAACTCAGACCCTGTTTCAAAATAAAATAGGAAAGACTTGAAGTATACCCCAGAGGTAGAACACCCATGGGTTTAATCCTCAGTATCACACAAATTATTTTGTTGTCTTCTATTTCATTTAAAAAATTGAGGCTTCTCCATGGTTTTTAGGACAATGAAGACATTCTTTACCTTTATGAAGAAAAAATTATCAAGGTTTTAAAACATACTACTGTATGCTTAGATTGACAACAGAATCTTAGCCTTGAGTCATCTCAATGCAATGTGAGCTGGACATAAAGCTTTCAAAATATGACACCTCAGACCAGTCCTCAGTGCCAGTCACACTCCTGTCTTAAGGTGGTGGGAGTCCCATGCCAGGCCTCCCTCAGAATCCCTAGGATTCATTTTACTCCTTAAGATAATAGAATCCCACAAAGATGTCATGTATTCAACTCTTCCAGTTAAAAAAAAAAACACCTGTTTTTCATAAGAATCGTGGACTTTATTTTTAGCCTGGGGTAAGCCACACATTTTTTTTTAATTCTCATTTCTTGGGAATTGTGAAAAAACTTGGATAGTATAGTACTGTGATTAGGTGATAAGTCATTATGAACGATAAGTGCACATCAAGTCTTTGGAGGAAGCCTCAAAGTAGAAACAAGTTTTCTCAGCAGAGAAAACCACAAGCATTTTTTTTTGTCTTTTTATTTTTGAAATGGGATCTCACTGAATTGTGAAAAGCCTCACTAAGTAGCTGAGGTTGTCGATGAACAGCAATCCTCCTTTCTCAGCCTCCTGAATGCTGGGATTACAAGCGTATGCCACTAGGTCTGCCTTGCAAGCGTTTCTTGAAGTTGTGGCTAATTTTGTTTTGCTTAAATCTTGCCTTTGTCCAGGAGGAGGTGAAGAAGTTGGATATTAGATGAAAAACAGTATATTCATACTGTCGAGTTGTCTTCTCCCAAATTCTCAATTGCAGTGGAACAGTAGCATCTGTATCCTGCAAGAACTTGATGGACAACACCTGCCACAGACAAATGCCTGATGTCCCTATGGAGATGCATAATGAATCCAACTCTGGGGAAACATCAGAAACCCTGTTGATGGATGAGCCCAAAACAACTGGCCTGTATTCGTTAAAGTTGGCAATTTCTAGAAAAAAAAACTGAAGAGACATTCAGATTCGATGAGTGTAAAGATAATGTGATGGACACTGCTAATGTCCTAGATAGACCAGAGGTTAGGGAGACCAAATATTAATATTTGGTCCATTGGAATGATTGCTGTATTTTTTTTTAACTTTGGATTGGATAATAGATTTGTTACCAAATTTCCAGATGCTGAGAAATATTTAAGACACTTGGCTTTCAGGAAATATATTGAAGTGTTTAGAGAGGGCATGATAGCTATGATTTACTTTTACTGCAATACAGAAGACCATATATGGAGAGGAAGGAAGAGAAGCCAGAGAAAGCAATGGGTTAAAATGTAAACAATAGAATCTGGGTTAAAAAGTTGAATAAGAATCTGTTTGCTATTCTTGTAGACTTCGTACAAGTTGGAAAGTTTATCCAAAAAGTTTTAAAAGGAAGAATATACAAAATTAGAAGTGTTTGATACATGGACAATTAGGTCATCTCTCTTGATAAGTTGTGCTAAGCCATGAATCGACACCAATTACTGCTTTTTGATCTGGGAATGTAATAAAACCTGTGGAGGAAACTTAGGTTTTCATTTTAATGTACTTTGAGCGTAGTTGAGAAGAATTGTGCACACCAAAGCTAAGCAAGGTAAAACAGTGATAAGTTAGTCGTGTGTGTTGTGTAATATGCTTTAAGATAAGGATCAGCAAGTGTTTCCTAGACATAAGCAGTGGGGCTGCGTCCCCATAAAACACTATTTGTAAAAGGAGCTAGAGGCTGACTACCTCACACACAGTAGTTGACTGAGGCCAGCTCCAGATCATAAGGTGCAGTGGCTGGCAGAGAACAGTGCTGATGCAAGTAGTTAGGGAAGGATTTTATGAAGAGTTAGCATGTCCGTAGGCTCCTAAGACACCACAGGAAAGACGGGGGCGTAATTGTGTCCAGAGCCCTGGAGGTGGTCACACCTGGGTTCTCCTAGTTGCGTTGATGAGATCAGAATAAGCCGGTACCCTCCTCTAGTTGTTGAGAACATCATGAGGGTTGTCTGTTGATATCTGGGCAATGACTTGTGTTTTCCCAGCATGTCCTGGGGTGTCTTCTCCATAGCTGCCCGGTGATCCCACTAGAATGGAAGAAGGGTTCATGTCCTGGCCCTGCTTGAAATTCCCGGTTGCTTTCCTGTCTTACTGAGCTTAGCATCCAGACTATTTGCCAAGCCCATACTGCACGCATCCTCCTTCACTCGATCTCTGGTCCACTCGCCCACTGACACCGTTCTCAGTCTTAGGGCCTTGGAGGTGGGTTTTCCTTGGAGATTCCAGATGGCAAATGGCTGTTCATTTGTCGTCAGATTTCATGGTAAGATGCTCTTCTCTGACATCACTACACACAGTAACCAAATGGAATGTTGGGGTTAAATGTTTTCATCCTTGGCCTTTTTTAGTTATCTGTTTGAAAGGATTTGGCATGAGATACCTTACATAGATCCAATAACAAATGCTCAACCCCTAAAACTACCTTACAAGGTATGCCTTCAGTAAATACGGAGTGAACTGATAAAGTGGATTAATACCGTAAAACACTTAGTGCGGTGCCTGGCCCATAACTGAGCGCTCAGGAAGCGTAAGTTGTGACTCCTACTAACAAGACATGAGGCGTTCCTTCTCCCTTGACAGTGCATTGGAAAGAACCTTGAACTTGAGACCTGTTAGAAATATCCAAAGACCAAGGTTCATTGGCCCTAAGAAGAGCCGCAGCGCATCTTAAAGCCAGTATTTGTTTATGTGCGCATATTCTATGGTAATACTATAAATAATGAGTCAATCGACGAATTTTAATGTCTTTCTACTGAGGCTTTCAAGTTGACAGGTCAACCTTCTTTCCTTCCAGAAAAGAGACACCTGCGCTTTGGATGGGGGAAGGAGAAGCGCCCTGGCTTTTTGATCTTGGCTGGAAACAATGCAGTAATTGGGTTCTCTCTTCATTTTAGATGTTCACACAGAAGCTGTTCAGGCGGCTCTTGCTAAACACAAAGAAAGGAAGATGGCGGTACCCATGCCTTCGAAACGCAGGTCCCTGGTTGTACAGACCTCGATGGACGCCTATACACCTCCAGGTGAGGGGCACACCGGCTGGTTCTGCTGCCTAAACATAATCAGCTTGTCCTAGAATCAGTGGACTACATAGCAGCTGCAGTCTCTCTGGCTTTGAATATAATGCTATCATTCAGGTTTTTATGATCCAGAATCCCCAAAACAGTGTATGGGTTGAATTGGGAAGACGACTAGGCTTTCTGTAAGACTCAAAATGTGTACTTGTAAGGTCTTAGAAAATTTTATGCGCTTGACTTTATACATAATAAAGTTGTAGTTGACGTTGATCTTTGCTTCTGCTCAAGACGGTGTATGTATGTTCAGAGTGTTCTATGAATACTGTGGAAGAAAGGAAGTTGGACAGTTCTTAGCTAGCTAACTGCATCAGGTGTCATCAGCCTTTACCTGGAGTGTGCCAGGCAGTATTTTAGCTTTAGGTTAGAAGGTCTCTGCTACTTGGACAGTGTAGTTTGAAAGCATCTGATGGATGTGGTTGTACACCAATAAAACTTCATTTGCTAAAACAGGCAGCTGGCCAGATGAGATATACAGGACCGGCAAGCTCTGGTCTAAATGGCTGCAGGTACTCCATTTATACTCTCTTACTGTGTAGTAGTCTGGTGTCATAACAGAATTCCTGAGGCTGGGTACTTGAAAAAGGGTTTATGTAGCTCATGGTTCTGGAAGACCAAGACCATGGTAGCTGCATCTGCTTGGCTCTGGCGGGGGCCTTCTGGCTTTTTCATAGTAAGGCAGGTGAGGACATGGCAGGGGCAGGTGTGTGTGAGAGATCACACTGGAAAGACAGGAAGCTACAGGGATCCATGGGCCAGTCTTGTTACTTAATAACTTATTCCTGCTGGAACTAAACAGGGTCCTGTGAGAGAGAGCTCCTTAGTTCATTCATAGAATACCTTTTGCCATAACCCAACTTCCTTGCACGAGGACCAACTTCTTGTAGGCTTCACCACCTCAACATCCCCAAACAGGACAAAGCTTCCCACACAGGAACCTTTTTTTTTAACGGGGGGAGGGTGTCAAACTCAAACCTTAGCAGGCATATGATACTGCTTTTATCTTGAATTTTATATAACTACCCAAGTTCTCAACTTTCAATAAACTTTTATCTCATGGTCTTCAAAACCAAGGTGAAACAATTATCCAGGTATCTATTAGAAACATGAAGGAATAAGCCTACTTTACTTGATGTTTCTGAGATTTGGGGTTCTAACAAATACTGTGGACCATAGGGTTTAAATAACCATTCATCTTTGGTAGAATCCTAGGAGTGTAAGTTTTGCTGAAAGATTTTCTTTAGCTTTTAGAGACCTGCCCAATTATTTCTAAAATGGTAGCACCATATTATACTTTCATCAGTGTATGAGCATTCTAGTTTCTCCACTTCAACAGTAGTTGGTGATATCTGTATTTCTCTACTAGCTATTTTAGGGGATGTGAAAGAATATGACATTCTGGTTCCAGTTTGTATTTCTCTGACAACGATAGTAAGCCTCTCAACATGCATTATCATTGTAAAAGTCCATTGGTGAAATAACTGCTTAGATATTTTGCCCATTAAAATTAAATACAGTGGGTTGTTTATCTCCTTCAGTTTTTATTATTACTAGGTTTTAAATTGTATATAAACTGTATATGTCCTTTACATATATACAATTAAAAACTACGCTTTGTCTTTTCATGTCTCGATGGTACACAGAGGTAGACAGGATAACATAACTTCTTGGATACACATGTTTCTCAGAACTTGTAAATGTTGACATAAAAGGGACTCTACAGATGTGATTAAAGTGTTAAAGATATAACAATTATCCTAGATTAACGAGGCAGGCCCACTGTAATAAAAAAGGTCCTTCTGGGTGTATTGGCATGTTCAGTCCCTGGTAGCAAAACAGAAAACAACCCTTGCTAAATGGAAAGTTATTAAATGAAAAATATTCCCATTAATTTCAATGAAAAAAAAATTGACATGTTTTATCGCGACCCATCTCACCCAGTTTTCATAGAGAAAAATCAACTAAGTAACGAGAAGATTTTATAACAAATGACTGCTTGCAAAAGAAAATAGATTTTGTGTGAGCATGCGGTTGTCAGTGGAAGGTTTGCCCTCGAGAGTGGAGATGGGGCCGTCGTCAAAGGTGAACTCTAGCATGGGTGCCGTTGCTTTGTCAGTTGCTCGGTCTTGGAAGGAGGCACGAGGGTCTCTTGTCACACTGAGATGCATCTCTTCCCATTTAGATACCTCTTCTGGTTCAGAAGATGAAGGCTCGGTGCAGGGCGACTCCCAGGGAACCCCCACCTCCAGCCAGGGCAGTATCAATATGGAGCACTGGATCAGCCAGGCCATCCACGGCTCCACCACGTCCACCACCTCGTCTTCTTCCACACAGAGCGGAGGCAGTGGCGCCGCCCACAGGCTGGCCGACGTCATGGCCCAGACGCACATAGGTGAGTGTGCTTGGCAGGCCTGGTGGCCGGGCCTTTCCTGATAACACTAGGCAGCCCGGTGCCCTCTCCTCCTGACCTCCTCTGACAGATACAATGCAGAGGCATGGGGTGCTCCGGCTCTTGCTAAAGTGTTGGTTGATTGCTTTTTATTGACCCAGTCTCTCCCCCAGCTGGAATTTCAGGAGTTTTTCATTTGTAGAGAAATGCCTTTCTTGTTCATCAGGGAAACGTGTGGCCATTACTGCTGATAGATTTTCATCTTGCCACACAGGCAAGAATATACTCCTAAATGAAATTTTAATAGTGTTGATAAACAAGACGGGATTCTAACATCGTTGTGGCATTGTCGTGGGAGCCACAGGAGGAAGTTGGGAGCCATAATCACCGCTGCGTTGGGCTGTTTTCTGCCTCCGGTATTGACACTTACCTGCCTCTCACTGTTTTGTGTGTAGATTCTAGAGCAAGGGAGATCTTCCGACTAGGAAAAAAAAAAAAAAAAAAAACGCAAAAGTAGGAAGCAGTGCCCTGAGATGCTTAAAAATAGTGTAGAAAGGGAAATGGGGTAAGAACCGTTGGAGGCGAAGAGTGTGTTGGCTGAGCGAGCGGCGGGGTGGGACGTGGGTGGTGGTACACACTGGTCTGCCTCCAGCTGGGCCCACAGACCTGTCTGTCTTTGTGCCTGGGTGAGTCCTCACTACAGAGAAGCAAGACATCTGGGCCTGTTTCTATTCATGTTCCGCTGTGAATTCAGATGAGAAAGCGGTCCAGTAGTTAAGGATCTCCATAAGGTAACTTACTTACCTTGAGTATTGCCTCTCCATTTGAAGAGCAAAAGGATCAGCCCCAGGAGGCTGCTGTCTACTACGTTGTCCTGGGAGCAAAGGATACACAGGCGCAGAATTTCCACTAAAAGCCGCACAACTGCAGGGGGCGGGGGACCGAAAAACCATGTCTGAAGCCCTCCACAATGGGAAGCAGGTAGACGGGGATGCGTGAGCTAAATACTCCAAAGCCTTTTGGGTACCAGCCTGTTTAGATCGCGATTCACTTGGTGGACAGCTGCGCAGAAGTGAGACCCCTGCCCCACCCTCACTCCTGGAGCGAAGCTAAAGTTAAAAGCTTTGGCCCCTTACAAATCCAGAAAGAGAAGGGTTTTGTCTTGCCAGGAGAGGAAGCTTTGTGCCCACGACTCCCAGTAACTCCCGTCACGGTCTTGGTCAGTTCTCCTTGCGTTAGGTTTTTTTCATGGGGGAAAAAAAATCATTGATTTCCTTTGTTCCTCTCAGCACTGACGCGAGTGACAGAGGAAATGGGAATTGTTTT
The DNA here is from genome assembly GCF_963383645.1 of Muscardinus avellanarius. NCBI lineage: Eukaryota > Metazoa > Chordata > Mammalia > Rodentia > Gliridae > Muscardinus > Muscardinus avellanarius. The sequence continues at coordinate 30,253,126 of NC_137806.1, forward strand.
CACAAATTTAAGTACCTCCAAAGCAACATGTTTTTATTAAGCTAGTTTAACATGATTTCAGCAAGGTATACACGGGTTCGCGGAAACGGATGAGCTCTGTTTGAAATCAGTGAGTTTTTATCTCTGTTCTCTTGTCAGTGGATTGTAAATACACAGCGAGGCGATAGCGAAAGCGGTGGAACCCCACGTCCACACAGCACTTGGTACTTACTTCGGAGTCCCACCCCGTGCCCCGCTCCCTCCTGTACACGTTAGTACAGAGATGGGTAGCAATACTGTCATATATGGACGTGGCGCTATTTGAATTGTTTTCTTTCTCAGTCTTCCTCCTCCCCTTCCCGGCATCCCTCCTCAGTCCCCTTCCACTGTTCTAATGGTCTCCCTCCCCTTTAGCTAAAGTTCCTTTTGTGTTTTATCTTCTCTCTAGATATGAGAAAAAACCTACCACCCTTGCCTTTGTTACATGGCTGATCTCATTTACATAACAACCTCTAATAGGAACCATTTTCCTGCAGATGACATGGTTTTGTTCATGGCTGTGTAAAATTATCTTATGTGTATGTATACTGTGTTTACTTCCTTCATCTTTTGACAGACATCTAGGTTGGTTCCGTGGTTTGGCTATTGGGAATTGCGCTACTGCAGACACGGGTGCCTATGCATCACTGAAATGACTGTGACTTAAAGGTCAAACAGAAAGGCATTACCCTTAAATAGTTCTTAATTTTTTTATTAGTGTGCTGTAGTCATACATCTTAATGGGGTAAATATTTCTTGATAACCAAATGTTTGTGTGTGTTGGAACCCAGGAGGGTGGCCGAGGCTGTATCACCTAAGCAGGGTGGTCAGACATGACCTCTGCTATTAGCAAGTATTCCTAGTCTCTGGCTTGGACCTCTTTTCAAAAGGCGCTCAGACTCTTAGCAAGAGGAAGGCATATTTTTGAGCAGATTAATCACTGTATTTGGCTTTTCCTTTGTGAGTTTACACTTCAAATACTGGAGCAAATTATAGCATGGAGAATTAAATTTATCCACACTATAAAAGGTTGTATTACTCATATACACAAAGGCTCTGTGTAGCCTAAGTATAACTCCTCAGTGTGTGACATTTCAGTAATATCTCATTTGGCACGAAGGTAGGTTCCTAGAATATCTGGGAGTGTTCTGTAAGAAGTACTTTTTTGGGGGGGAGCAGCAGCAGAATAATGAATCCTGATGAGAATTAGAATACTTTATTTATTCCTGTGGCAAAACAAAAGAGGTAAAAAATAAAAATCAAAAGTGGCAGCATTTGGCCTTTTGTTGAGATCATCAAAAGCCCATGGAGAAAGCCGCGTGAACGCGGGGAGTGTTTGGAAGATCGCAGGGCAAAATAAACCCGAGTCACTGATCCCTCCAGGGGAGTACGCAAGCTGGAGGCTATAGAGAATCCTGCTCAAGGCGGACAAAAGGCCAAGGGGTCGAAGGTACAGGAGGCTCCCGACACTGGTTGTGGAAGCAACATCTCAAGTCCTTTGTGGATTATTGCACAAGTTTCAGGATGCCAGCCTTTACGTGTGGATGGCTTGCACCGTATCTCAGTTGTCACGCTGGTTCAACCTCTGATGTCAAGTCACAAGCAAGCTTTTATTCTCTTCTTGTTACGCATCTTAAAAGGTGAAATATCTCCTACTTAGGAGCCCTGATGGGCATGTCTCCACCCTAAGCAATACTACGCTCCGAGACTGAACCAATACTACGAGAAAACCAGACCTGCTCGTGCCACGTCCTGCGACTCAAGGAAGGTGCGCTCCCCATCACGAAAACCCACTGACTTTGTTGTTCTCATAACATACTTAATAGGAACCTTAAAATAATTGGAAATGAGGGGCTTTTATGCTATTTACTTAGTATTAGAAGTGGAAGATCATCACTTTTAACAGCTGGTAGACTTAATGGAATGGTTTTAAATTTTAAGGACTATAATTGGAAAAAGTATTCAGCATAAAATATTACAGGAATTATTTGAGCAAAATAGAAATGGAAAAATTGAAGAGGCACTCTAATTAATAATTAACTTATAGACGTAAGAAATAAGAATAAAGCATACTAGATAACATTATTACACATTTGGAACCGAACTTGGTATACTTAGGATATTGGATTTCTTTCATAGCTTTAGTTTCCATCTCGTAATAGATATTGTGAGAGTTTGTCATCTTCAGCTCATCCAATTACTGTCACAGCATGGATTAGGATGCATTTTCCGTAGCCAGATAGCCAGAAGTAATTGCCATTTTAGGGTTCAGTTGACATTGCTTCCATTATAAATTGTTCACTCATTCATTCATTTGTTCATATATATATTCTCCTTTTTCTATTTTATGGTACTGAAGATTGAACCCTGGGCATTCCACTTCTGAGCTATAACTTGAATATATATATATATATATATATATATATATATATATATATATATATATATGGTATCAGTAAGTTGCTAAGACTATGAACCTGTGATCCTCCTCTCTCAGCCTCTCAAGTACTAGGATTACAGGTATATGCCCCCGTATATATATACTGTATATGTATATACTGTTCATATTAGCAGCCAAATTCTTAATTTCTTGGATTTTTCTCTACTAACATGAGAAATCAACAGGCGATGGTATTCACCCCAGAAGTGTAAATACTTGATAAATAATTAGCAAGAGGCTGATAGTTCCACCTCTACAAGCTTCTGCTTTGTTAGGGAATTTGCTCCGAAGGTTTGAATAGCTACAGTTGTGCTAAATCACCCTCATTTATAGGTAGCCATTCAAAGTATTACTGATAAACATACATTTACTGTATTAGAATAGTGCAAATATATTGAGATTGGTGTTGATCAAGATGGCTGTTCAGGACTGATATCTGTTACTCCGAAGTCTTAGCTGGGGCATCTTTGTGGCTAGAATGTTACTTCAGAACAGCTCAGTAAGTTCCTATAAAGAGCCAGAGACTAGATATTTTAGGTCCATATGGCCCCTGTCGCAACTACCCAGCTCTGATGTCACCGCACAAGAGCAGCCAGTGGACATGTGCAAACGAGTGGGCACGACTGTTCCAATAAAACTTTATTGGTAGAAGCAGGTGGCGAGCAAGGCACTGTCCACACTCTGCCAACCTATGTTTGAGAGTTTTATTTATTTATTTATTTTTTTTTTTGGTGGTATTGGGGTTCCTGGAAACCCTTCTACCCCTGGGATACACTCCAAGACCTATTTATTTTTATTTATTTATTTATTTTTTATTTGGAAATAGGGTCTCTCAAGCCAGTAAGGCTGGCTTCGAACCTGCCCGATCCTCCTTTCTCTGCCTCCCAAGCGTGGGGATTACAAGCATGTGTCACCACGTCCAGTTGAGAGTTTTATTTTTTGATGGTACTAGGGTGGAACCCAGAGGTTTATTTCTATCTCTGGCTACACTCCCAGACCTATTTTATACTTTATTTGGAAACAGGGTCTCACTTAGTTGCTGAGAGCCTTACTAAGTAGTGGAGACTGGCTTTGAACCTGTGATCCTCCAGTCTTAGCCTCCCAAGTAGTGGGATTATAAGCATGCATCACCACGCCCGGCTTGTTGGAGAGTTTTAAACTACTCTCTTGCAAAAGTAGGAAGAAAATGGATCTTGTGTTGCATAACAAGCAACACAGAGGCTTTCCCAGCGATCTGTCTTGTGGCTCCCCAAGTCTGCCCTGCCCTTACTCTGAGCCTGCTGACTCTGCCCACTCTCCTGCATTTAAAAGGTGACTTCCTTGTCCATTGCTCCAGACCTGCAATTCTGCCTGGAAATTCTTCACCACTCCCGCACTGCAGAGGGCCTACTAAGCATCTTTACCCTGCATCCTGAGAGCTACTGTCCACCAAGCACATCCGTGGCTGTCCCCACAGACCACTGTTTTCTGTGATTGAGACTGCTGCACTCTTGGGAATTGGTCGAGAACCTCTGCTGTGGTTGACTGTCCATGGATGCTCCGTGGTCGCCTACCTGGCCAGTGTTCCTGGTCCAGGCATCTGGCCATGCAAGGGTCCCGCAGGCACTTCCTGGCCCTACATTTTTGTTGTTGTTGTTCCAGGTTGTCCTGCACTTCATCCGTATCATTAAAACATAGGCTGGGTCCTCTTTCCTCCCTCCGAAATACTTCCGCTAACCATGCCTTTTGAAACTGAATTTTCTTTTCTTCTTGGGGGTTCAAGAAAATCCTAGCCTTTACATCCAATCCACGCTCAATTCTGCAAGAGGGTGCTGCCTTGTCTTGCAGGAATACCTCTTAAATCTGCTCGTTTACATCTTACTGTACACAGTAGAAATGCATTTATGAATGTCTTTTTTTCCAGTGATGGAATGCATTTAGCTCAAAGTAGTCATTTGCACCTTTCTGCTCATCAGTTTCACACGTTCATGGAGCTCTAGCGTTCATGGACCTACTCACAGGGAGGAAGGGCAGGGAGGAACTGTCACCTGGCCTGCGGAAGGGAGGCCTGGGTAGTCATGACCATGTGTTTGCAAGACCTCAGGGTCAGTGAGGAGGGAACAGTTTCCTTCAGTAGATCACATGTTGATGAAATTTTCATCCCCTAATCACGGGAAGAAAACATTGAAGACTGGAAGAACTATGTGACTGTGTGCAAGTCAGCCCAGACTCTGAAATCTTTGCCTGAAATGTTCAAATGTGTAGCCTCCGAATGCTTAACCATTTCTTGGCATAACCTATAGATTTGTCTGCAAATCTGAAGAGCAGCTGAGTCACTGTGAGCATTATTACACAGTGGAAGAAAACCCATGTAGGAGACATGGCTAAACAAAGTATTCTTGATCTCTGACTACTCACGGGAATAAGACAGTTGATCAAATAGGATGGCTAATTTTTTTTTTATTGTAGCCTACACGGTTATATTTGCTGTGTGAAAATACTAGTTCAGCTGAATTCTACTGGACTTGACCATCACGAGACTGAGAAGGAAAGCCCTGTCTTCTGGGCAAATGGAAGGCAACATGGATGCAGGACGCCTTCAAGCTGTCCGGATCTCCAGGGGCAGAAGGTGGCAGGAAGACCCAGGTGGATGCTCAGCCCCCACGGGATGTGGCTCTGTCCTTTCCAGGCGCTACTGGAATCTTGCTTTTCCCATGAGTTGTCTTTGGCAAAGCTCACATCCAAGGCAATTGTGTTGGGCAGGCTGGATTAGCCTGTGCTGATGTCTTGTAGTCAATGGCCTGGGTCCGAGTTTCTGCAGTTCTTGAGCCTCGCGGGGACCCAAAGCTACTGGACCTGCCCCCTCTGGGGAAGGCATTGTACTCTACACTCTGGAGCAGTGTGTCCCAGGAAGTAGGCGACTTCCACCTCCCTGTCTCCTCCACCTGGATAGCTCGTGCAGAGACATCATGCTACATCACGTGGGGACACTATCTGTCACCTGCCAGGAAACTGGAGCAGCCAAGCAGACAGACTTGTCTCCCAAGCACCCCCTTTACAGGTGGGAGTGTATTTCTTGCTCTCGGAGAGCAGCAGTGGTAGAAATAATGGCGTTGGCGTCCTTCGAGAGCCGTATTTGTTATCCATTGTCAATTAGCTGGACTCAAGCACACCACTTTCAACATATTAAGGCTGGTTTTTCGACTTCCTGTCTCTTCGTTTAAAAGTTATTTAGGGACTGGAAAATAATTAAAGTGGCTTTCAAGTGGGAGCTGTCAGCATTGACCACTTGGGACTCCCAGCCACTCTTGGAATTAAAGAATGCCTCCTAGCCAGCGTTGGAACCAGGGCACTCTGTCTGTACTTGTCAAGTATTCATGAATTTATTCATTCACGCCTCATTCGCTAAATGCTACCAGCCTTTATGGAGCACAGAGGACGTGGGCTGTGGGCATAGCTTCAGCATCTGTGGATGCAGGCTCGGTGAAGTACAGCTTCAGCATCTATGCACCTGTGCCCACTAGGGAACCGGAATGAGGAGAGACCTCCAAGAGCAGGTGATTAGAAAGGTGTCAAACCAAGGAGGTCAGGGAATGCAAGAGGGAGGACCAGCCAGGTGCCCTTAAGTTGGCCATAGAAAACCACCATGCTGTCATAGAAATGGTTGAAGGGCACTGCCCTTGACTGTTGCTACATCTTCAGTTCTCAATTCTTCAGGAAGCTGTGTCCCCCACTGAGAGCATAAGTCATGCCAGGGTGGCTGAGACAGACCCTCCTTTTGATGAAACTCTCAAGGAAAGCAGACGTCTTAGTGCCAGGTGCAGGATTCAGAGCAGAGATGACCCCGGATGTGGGGTTGAAGGATGGCCGCCATGATTCTCGAAAGCCCTGTGACTTCTATCTGGGGAGGAGCGGGCAGTTTTGCTTAGAAGCTACAAACCCGTGATGAGTCCTCCAGTCGTCAGAGCTCAGGTGGGTGTTGTTGGCCTCATGTCTGCAGCTGATGTGCAGCTGAAATGTTGACCTGCACTTGGTACCTGGGCCCGCCGTTTCTCATCCTTCAGCCAGGTTTTCTCGAGCATCTGTGTGTACAAGATGCTTTCAAGTGCTTCTCAGAAGCCGGGTAGCCCACTTCGTCCTGGGAGTCCTGCCCTCCAGCACAGCAGGTGGACCGCATCACCATCATGGCACGGTTCCTCAGCCTCCTAGCAGCAGCCAGCTGCTGGGTTTATTATCCTGTGGAGATGGCATATGCCAGGAGCCTGAGGAGGGGAGGGAGGCGAGGTGACAAATTAATCCGGAAGGCACTTTGAAGTCACCCAGCTGTCATGTTGGTTGGCTGAATCACCTGATGTATTGGGATTGTTATTTCTCCACCTCTGAAGAGGAAAACACTGTCCATCGCAAAGCCTGATTGGATATCCGCAACAATACAGCACCTGGGAGTACTAAGTAACTCGAATCGTACCAAAGTGCAAGCTTAGTTCTTGGCTGCTTTTGTTTTCGGGTGCTAATTCCAAATTTTGCCCCTGAGGCATTAGCCTCTACTGTTTCCATTTGAAATGTGAGGCCCTGGAGAGGATTATACTCGGCTACAAAGGGATGGAGTTGTAGAGAATCAGATCCTTTTTGAAACACGAACCAAAACTTGGTTAGAGCCTGTAATCCTGGTACATGGGAGGCTGAGACAGGAAGAGCGCAGGTTCGGGACCAGCCCTTATTGGGGGGTAAACCGTGCTCCTAATTCACAGCTTGAAGCCCACTTCCCAACACCCCACAATGTGACATGTAGGTTTGGAGACAGGAACTTTCAACAGATAACTAAGGTAATATGAGGCCAAGAGGGTAGACCCACCATGGCTGGGATCCTCAAAAGAAGGAGCCATCAGGACACAGAATACACCATGTGAGACCACCTCCAAGCCAACAAGAGAGGCCTCAGAAAAAACAGGCCTGCTGACACGTAGAGCTTGGGCTCCCAGTCTCTGGAATCATGAGAGTGTAAATGTCCGGTGTTAGGGCACGGTTGCACATGCCTGTGATCCTAGTACTTGGAAGGCCAAGATGGAAAGATTGACAAGTTAAGGCCGGCCTCTGCAACCTAGCGAGACTGTTTCAAAAAAGCTATAGTTGTAGCCTGGAAGGGTAGAAAGCCCCAGGTTCAATTCCTAGTACAACTGGGGGGGGGGCTAGTTTAAGCCCACTGACAGGTGGGTATTCTCGGGTAAGGGATGTGCCAAACGGTCTCGCGAAAGCGAGTCATCAGTGGGGCTCTCCTTGTGAAAATTACATCTAAAGTGTTAGCTAACTTTGTTCTCCTGGGGAAAACAGAACAAAAGATGATCTTCGTGGGAGGCTTTTGTGGCTGACAGATTCGGAGTAATCTTTTGATCCCATACCCTGGAAAAGGACGCTCACCTGCCCAGCAAGTCTCTTCCTAGGCTGTGGCATTTCGGAGGTCCCGTGGCTTCACCTTTTGAACAACCATCAAGACCATCAGAAAACCTCGTGTTGTTGTCTTTACAGAAAATCATTCTGCACCTCCTGACGTAACCACGTACACCTCAGAGCACTCCATACAGGTGGAAAGGCCGCAGGGTTCAACCACCTCCCGGACGGCACCAAAGTACGGCAATGCCGAGCTCATGGAAACAGGGGATGGTAGGTGTCCCTGTGGAGTTTTCTCCCCCTTTGCACCCACGCACCTTTCTATGTCTGTGATCAAATAGTTCTAACTTTAAGGTCAATTTGCTGAATCTTTATTATCAGATGTGTGTGGGAGGGTGGGTTGAGGGCGTTGGGAATTGAATTTGGGCATTCTACCTCCAAAATCCACCCTCAGCCCTTCTTATTTATATCTTATTTTGGAAATAGGGCTTAGATTGCTGAGTTGCTGAGGCTGGCCTTGAACCCATGACCCTTCTGTCTCTGTTTCCCAAGTACTGGGATTCCAGGTGTGTCCCAGCATGCCAGGATATCAGGTTCTTATGAACCTCCCGAGAGCTTCCTGGTCATGGCCTAGTCACATAGCTCATTGGTCAAGAGCTACTCCATATAGGAAAAGCTTAAATGTGGCAGATACTCAATCATGAGAAGAAAAACTATTCTAAGATAGTTTTTCATTAATGAAAAACTCATGTTGGCTCAGCAATTAGGATATTAGGGTATAAGTGTTAAGACTGAATGTTTACTTGGGGCAAAGTGGAATGAAATATAAAGCAAAAGAATTGACAGGCATAGTATGGTGCTTTAGACTTGGGAAAAAACAGGGCCTTCTCTGAATTGATGCATTAGGAATGATTTGATCAAACATGTAATAGAAGTGTTCCCAGGTTCCTCAGTTTTACCTGTGTGTTCTGATGACAGTAGCTATTACTTTTCCCCCATCCAATACAGCAAGGTACAGATGTGAACTTCCTGCCATATTCTCCTTAAGTCTTAGCCTTGCCCCCGAGTCATTAAAGTTAAAAGAAAAAAAACCCAGTAGTAAAATAAAATGGACTTTTTTCTGAAGATAATTAACTTATTGCAGGTTAAAAGCCAGCCTTGGCAACTTAGCAAAGCTCTCAGAAGCCTAGTGAAACTCTATTTCCAAATAAAAAATTGGGCTAGGGGTGTAGTGTGGAGGTAGGATTCTAAAAGCCTCAAACCCCAGCAAAAAAAAAAAAAACCAATAAACCAAAAAACATAGTTTTAATGTGCCACCTGTCTCCCCGTGTTCAAGTCCTTGCGATAACTGTTTCCTAACAGGCCTTGTCCCAATCTCTAACAAGGCCTACAAGCCACTTATTCATGAGCCTTGTGATTAATACAGTAGAAATTATTCCAGTGTCAAATGACTGGCTTTCCCCGATTTACTTCAGTTCCCTGGTAAGCCCTTTACCTATTTAATTGGTCATTGTCCTTGTCTGGCATTTTAATGACCTTGTCATCTGTAAAATCCACCATCTTTCTTTGTTCCCCAGATAAATTCTGAACCTGACTTCACATCCAATGTTTCTCAGTGTATGATGTCCCAGGTGAATCACCTGGGGGTGTTTGATGGGTGCAGGTCTGGTCATACCTGAAGCCTAATTGATAAGAAGCTCTGGAGTGGTCCCAGGACAGTTGTGACGTGTTGTAACCCACACTTGGGAACCACTGACCTTGTAAAATTACCTTTGCTTCATCTGAGCCAAATTAAACAAGACTACTTAATGAGAAAGCAAGACACAGAATTCTGGATTGTACACTTTTCCCCCTGTATTTTCAAAGCTACGAAATATTTGATGTCACGATCCTGAAAAGGCCCATACCAGCATTTGAAGACTACCTATTAAAGTTCGTTGTTTGCTAGAAATTTTTGAGTTCTGCTCTGTTCTTCCCCAAATCTGCATGTGGCAGGTGAGGTTCAGTCCATCTAGCTCCTGGTTCCTGTTTTTTTTTTTTCAGGAGTACCGGTAAGTAGCCGGGTCTCGGCAAAAATTCAGCAGCTTGTCAATACCCTCAAAAGACCTAAACGACCGCCATTACGAGAATTCTTTGTTGATGACTTCGAAGAATTATTAGAAGGTAAAAGAACCCTTTCCTACCTCATTTCTTTCAGATACCTCTATGGTCCAACAAAAATTGCCTACAGGGTTACTTTTATTTTTAAGAGCGATAATCTTGGCGTTCACTGATCTAGAAGATGTAAGTTCTGTATCAGAAGGGATGTGGTGACGGGTACACCAAGCATCACACAGGTGGACGGAACTCCACAACTCTCAACCTCAGCAAAATGGGGTCCTGTTCTGAGCCCCTTTTTTAGAAAAGTGATTAAATGCAAAATTATGAAAAACTGAAGCTTAGAGCAGTTCCCTAAATGAGCTTGGGAAGAGGACCAAGGAGGGAACTCGAGAGGGTGCCTCTCTTTCCTCTCAACACTCTACAGTGTAGGGACTGTTCTGAGCCCAGGATGCTTCTGGGCATTTTTATTTTTATTTTTGGTGGTACTGGGGTTCCTGGAAGCCCTTCTACCTCCGGGCTACACTCCCACACCTATTTTTACATTTTTATTTGGAAACAGGGTCTTCTAAGCTAGCGCGCGTGGCTGGCTTCGAACCTGCTCGATCCTCCTGTCTCCGCCTCCCAAGCGCGGGGATGACAAGCGTGCGCCACCGCGCCCGGCTTCTGAGCATTTTTAGCAAAGGCAGCTTCAGGTTGGAACAAAATAAAGTCTGGTTGTGTGGCATCCAAATTCCTTGTTATCTTGCTGTTAAGCCACAAGTAAAAGAGCTGATTTTTCTGGCCAACAGGTAGAAGTGGTCAGTTATAAACTGAGGACGCAAGCTTTCAGAGATGGGGTAATTTGCTTCTCACCTATCTGAAGCATGAGCAAGATTGTGTTTTATTATTGGTGCATTTACTTAATTTTACATGAGAGAACACTAGTTCTATGTTCTTGTTATTTCAGAGAAGTTGTAGAAAATTGACAATGACATCTTAGTACTTGAGGATAAAATATAACATAGCAAGATTATGAAATCTTGGGAATCCAGAATTGCTGCACGCTGATAAATTTCAAATACAGACTTTAAATCTTGAACACTGGGCATGGCAAAACATGTAGTTTTGCCTGCTGTGAGATTACAAATGTACTGGGATCTACCCAAATTCTCTATCTCGTTTTTCTTGGAAATTATAAAAATTAAATATTTCTGATACCTCTTTGTGTCTAGTATATAAATCATGACCCTGATTCTAGAAAGGTATGTTTTCTGTCTGCTAATTTATACCTCAAATATGAATCTCTTGGCTTCTCTTAACAAAAAATAAAAGGCAATCATACAAATAATGGCTATATTTTAATCCTAAACCTCTTTTGTTCAAATGTATTTAGTTCAACAACCAGACCCAAACCAACCAAAGCCAGAGGGAGCCCAGATGTTGCCGATGCGTGGGGAACAGCTGGGGGTGGTCACGAATTGGCCGCCCTCTTTAGAAGCCGCACTGCAGCGATGGGGGACCATCTCTCCAAAGGCTCCTTGCTTGACCACCATGGACACGAACGGAAAACCTCTGTACATCCTCACTTACGGTAATGCTGTAGGACCTACCCATCTCATGGGCTTACCCCTGTACAGAACTGCTGCTGAGTATAAAGAGTAAATGCATTTTGGGGATGGCTGCTTTAAATTTAGGTGACCTCCCATGGTTGGTTTAGAAATAGAACCTAAAGAAATGGCTTCTGGAAAAAAGTTTGAGATGTTAACAATTTTTTTTTTTTTAGTTAAAATTAAGGAGGAGCCAGGTGTGGTGGCGCACGCTTGTAATCCCCGCACTTAGACAGGAGGATCACGCAGGTTCAAATCCAGCCTCGCTGGCTTAAGAGACCCTGTTTCCAAATAAAAATATAAAATAGGTCTGGGAGTGTAGCCCGGATGTAGAAGGGCTTCCAGAAAATCCAGTACCACAAAAAAAAGTAAGGAGGGATGCTTAAAGGAATATATAACATAAGATGCTACATTTTAACTTCTTGAAAATGTGATCTTGAACGCTTCCAACAAAGACTTGTAGAGAATGTCTCTTTTCAAGTCTTCGACATGGTTTGGGGCCATAATTCGAAGACAAAATCCCAAAATTTGTAATCATTGAATATTAGAATCAGAAGATCAAAGCACCTTAACTCTAAAGCTTTAAGAGATTAAAATCCTAAAACTTAGAGTTCTAGAAGGAATAATAAAAATTCTTTGAGATATGTATTTATATCGTTAAAAGGGTGCGATTTGAGAAACATAGCCTCCAAAATAAGTAACACAGTAGGTAAGATATATAATTCTGTGCCCGTAGCTGCTTAGGTTGTCTCACACAATTTTAATGGTTATAATCAGATAAACTATATTCATAAAGCAATAGGTCAAGAAGCAGAACGTAAAAAGGCATACCACTATGACTGGTAATTGTGTGGACCTAGTTTTAGAACTGTGATGGTCTGAGATACCATGTTGGACAACCTGAGTCTTTTTGGAAAGGTCCATAAAAAACTATGAAGTCATGGCTGCATTGTTACCCAGGACCTGAGATTCTCAGAATACTGTGTGTGTATATGTGTGCATATACATACATGTGCTTTTATTGGCTCAGTCTCACATCATAACGTAAATCATGTTGACAGTGGCATGCACACAGAGCACTTGGTGCCCCCTCTGCCTCCCCATCTCTCCCCCCTTCCCTATGCAGGATACTGAGGTTGGCATTGGTGCTTTCACATATGTACACAGTTATCTTTGACCAAAAAGGAATCTCTTGGAGGAATTTTCAACATTGACATGCTTACATAAACACACACACACAATGTGTAATGTACTTTGACAGTGTCAGATTTATGAAAAACACATAGCTGGGCATGGTGGTGTACGCTCGTAATCCCACTTGGGAGGCTGAGACAGGAGGATCGCAGGTTTGAAGCCAGCCTCGACAACTTGGCAAGGCCCTTTGCAACCTAGTGAGACCCTGTTACCCAATAAGAAATAGAATCGGGCTGGGGGTTTAGCTCAGATGGAGAATGCCTCAGGGTTCAATCCCTAGTGCCACACACACACACACACACACCCAAAGAAAAATAAAATTACCAAAAACACACAAACTAGGACTGTCCAAAAGTCCTTACGCAATCTGTACTTCCAGTATTGCTGCAAAGATGAAATACATAGCAACTTTAAAAAATAACACTGACAAGTGAGCAAATAGTGGACAAACCAAACCAGCTTGAAGACCTCAGGATAGGCTATTGGTCTAAGTGGTGTAGACCAGTAACTGATGAGTCTACAGTTCTGGGTCCAGTTTGGTTTTTGCTTTGCAGTGCCAGGGGCCAAGCCTCCAGGGCCTCGTACATCCTAGCACTTGACCAGCCACTGAGCTACATTCTCAGCCTCTTCCTGAAGACCTCATGCCTGACGCAGCAGAGGAAATCAGTGGCCCAGCTTTCAGAGACCAATGTGATTTGGTTCTGCTTCACAGGAGACAGGCAGCTACCCTGGATGCAATCTAAAGCCTACTCTACCTCTTGAGAAATCGCCTGTTGTCCTCTGCCCAAGCCCCAAGAGCCCCCTCCTCCCTGGGAATTGTGGTTTGCAGGATTTGGGCTTTCAGGATTCTAATTCTTGGGATTTTTCAGAGTTGTGATGGGGGTGGGCCAATAGACAATAGGGACTTTGATCTTTCTGAATTTTCACATTTGGGATTGTGTATTTGGAATTGTGACTGGCACCACTTTGATATATATTGCTTTGAAGAAAAATCGTATCCATGGTCCTTTCTCAAAAAGCCAAAGAAGCAGCATCCTCTAATTCTTGATTCAATACGATGAATGCACTCTGAAAAGTTATGCGAGTTGTTAGTGGTACCAGAGAAATGCCTTTCTTTGTCTTTTGGTCTAAGTGCCGTGGAGAAAGCACATCGTCAGGATATTTTCATACTATCTGCTTCATCTTTGCAAAGAAATGCTTCTAATACCTAAAAGACTAAAATGACTTGAAGTACATCTGCCTGTGTGAGGTTAGATACTCTTAACTTTTGGTTTTGTTTTTACAACTCACTTTTCCGCTTGCAAGAAGAAGCTTGTTTTTTGCATTTAGACAAGAACAAGGGCCAGATGTTAAATGATGGACCCTCGGCGGAGCCCGGCTTTGGGGAGGGGGGAGGCCCCAGGAGGCGCCAGCTGTGGACCTGCGCATTTCCTGGTCCTAAATAGGATTCGGACTGAGGAACGTATTAGGGTCGGGAATGTGTTTTTCAGAGCTCCTTTGCTCTTGTTCCTCCAGTGGGTAGTTTTAAATGGATAGAGGATGTCATCTACCATCAAGTGTGAGTTTGCTTTATTTTTTTTTCAATTATGCTCCTGGAAAATAGGTCTTATTCAAAGTGACAGATGATTTTTCTGGGTGACCCTCATGTCTGCCCAGATTCGGCCTTGCAGCTGATTACGTACGGGGAACCACTGTTGCATGCCAGTCCAGCACGCCAGGGCTTATCTCCCTGAACGTGAGGAGCCTAGGATCAACCCCGCATGTGTGAGCTCGGCTCATTCTGACCCCAGCGCACATTTGCTAAGATAGGTGCGACACATACTGTGTTCACAAGGTACTCAAGCTTTGAAATGGAAGAAAAAAACAGTTCTCAAGAGGCTCGCCTAGATTAGACGTCTACCCTTCTCTGCTGATGGCCCAGCAAACGGAGTAATAATTACTTCCCTTGCTTAAAAGTTTCTCGCCAGGCTGTGATGAATTGGAGATATCACCAATTGAATATTAAAATTGAAAATCAGGATTTCTTAAAGCATTGTGCTTAAAACCAAAGCCCTGTTCTCAAATCATCTGTATGTATTGTCCCTAGACATCCGCCTCACGACTTCCGTGGTGATAATTAAAGCTTTCTTAGGTTCTGCTGTGGGGACCCTGAGCACTAAGGAGTTTGGCGTGCCTTTGGGACCTCATTAAGATGTTCAGGCTTGTCTGTGCTCGCATGAGTCATAACTCTTGGCTCTAGCTTTCATCTTGAGTCCAGGAACTCGGCAGAAGTTGAAGGATTAAAATGAAAAGAGCTTTGGGTAAACTTGATAGAGAGGGAACCCTGAAGACCCCACTCCCATGGCTGAGTGATGTTGACTTGAGCCAGTGCCAAGTCCAACCTTACTGCAAACAGGTTTTGGTTGAATTTTTTTTTTTTTTTACTTTTCTCCCAAAGCTTTGTTTATCAAAGCCTCAGCTGCTTATCCAAGCCTCGACTCGATTGCCAGTTTCTAGTCTGGCTCATCCATCCCCCCTTTTGGATGGTCACCTCTTAGAGTCCCTCCCAGGCTCTTCACCTACTGGAAGCAAAAGCGCGGTGCTGTGGGCTTCGGCTTGGAGAGCTTGCCCTAGACCACTGCGCACCCGGGCACGCCGCTGCAGACGCGTGTGCGGCCGTGTGGTTACTCATGTCTTTCTGCTTTGTGTTGATAGGTAAACTCTGGACGAGAAGTATGAAGGTTGCGTACAACATTCTACATAAATTAGGTACAAAACAAGAACCTATGGTGCGGCCCGGAGACAGGGTAAGTGCAGCCAGCGTACCTGGTTAAAACTGCAAAATGTAGTCTTTTCTGAAGCCGGGCGTGGTGGCGCACACTTGTAATCCCAGCATTTAGGAGGCTGAGACAGGAGGATCCCAGTTCTCAGACAGCCTCAGGTACTTGGTGAAGCCCTGTGCAACTCAGTGAGACCTTGTTTCAAAATAAAAAATAGGCCTGGGGTGTAGCTCAAATATAGAATGCCCCTGGGTTCCATTCCCGGTACCAAAAAGAAATATGTAGGCTTTTCTGGAAAAGATGCCTTCCACTTTAAAACCCCAGCCTTTGGCCTCTCCTTGTTAGTACATGGACGGATTTCTCAACCTTTGCTATGAATGGTTTCATCTTCACAACATTTCAATGAGCCGTGTTGTGTTTTTTTTCTTTTATGTTGGCTTCGAAGGCAATTGGGCTTATGGAGGGCAAGTGTTTTTTAACACAGGAAGGCTCATACCTAGTAAGCAGCACAGCCCACTTAGACCTTAAAATGTCTTTTACAGGAGTCAATGAGATAGACAAAACTTGGAAGCACTCCATGGCTACAGTTCTCCCTCTGTTAAATTTCTTAGGCTGTTGCCTTCCAGTGGAAAGCAGATTTTTATTACATCAATTGGGCAAGTTACAGAAAACAAGTGATTTCTCTTTTAATGTTACACCTGAGCTTCACGTCCTTATTTACATGTGGAACTTAGTATAGAACCCAGTTTTCTGCACAGAAAACAACTGGAATTCTAGCATAAGGGTCTGCCAAGCTCGGATGTATAGATGCTAAATCATGGGATCTGTGTGCTTAGAACATGCCCACCTGCATCATCTCTGTGGAAGAGTAACACTGATACAGCATGTGAGAGAAACTCATGTTAAGATGGAATTATGCAGAAATGGTGGGGATCCAGAAATAGAACAGGCAATGAAAACTGTCACAAAGGAAGCTCTCGGAAACCCCAAACAGGAAGGGCTACTTAAGACAGTGCTGGGGTAACTAGAAAGCAAGTTTAGATACACATCAAATTCACTACTCTATAAAGCAATCATGTGCCATAGGACCATGTTTCAGCCTATGGCGGACTGCGATGTGGTGATGTAACCTGGTGAGGTCAGACTAGAACCTAGTTGTCATATAAAATAGTGAGGTCAGGCTTTGACCTAGTGAAGTCCTAGCCATCTTAATTTTTAAGAAGTACATTTTAAGCCAGGCGTGGTGGCACATGCTTGAAATCCTAGCATTCGGATGGCTGAGACCAGAGGATCGCAGTTCACGGCCAGCCTCAGCTACTTAGTGAGGCCCATTGCAACTCAGTGAGACTGTTTCAAAATTGAGAATAAAAAATAGGACAGAGGGTGTAGATCAAGGGTCAAAATGCCCCTGGGTTCCATCCCCAGACCCGCAAGAAAAAAAAAAAAAAAGTACCTACGAATGCCTTTTTTCAGAATGTGTAACTATACTAAAATTTAACTCCAGGTTAATTTCCAAATTAGAATAAATTGAGTGAAATATTTGTTAAATGATAATAGGAAAAGTTTGGCAAATATAAAATATTAAATGTCTATATCAACAAAAGAATATGTCAAGAAATCTTTGCCTCAAATATGAGTGGATGCTATCAAAACATCAAAGTTTGGGGAACATACGAAACACTAGTAGATAAGGGGCACGAAAAGCAGTTCAAAGGAGGAACAATAATGACAATTTCCTGAGAAATTACTCAAGATACACTATTAAGGACTATTACAGAATGGACTTAGGAGTCACCTGTTGATTAGTATTAACATCACTTAATAGTAATTTACATAAATGACGCTTTTAGACATTCGTGACTATTTTACTCTAAGTACAACTAAACTTGAGAGGATGGGGAGGTGGGGATCACGCGTGGCCCAATGTTCACTAAAGACGGACTTACCTTCAACGGTAAGCAGCCAGAACAGGTGTGGTAGTGACTGACGTGGCTGTCAAACTGGGACTAATAACACGTGCATTGCTAGTAGCAAGTATACCTAGGGCCTGTGATGTGCCGGGCGTCGCACCTGTACCTCTTCCTGTCAGTGACTCATTGGACATTCATCACAATGCTAAGATACAGTTTCTGTCATTGTTCTCATTTTTAAGATAGGAAAACTCAGGCCAGTGCCAAAATTGCACATAAGATCTCAGAGCTAAAAAAAGGTCCATGAGTACTGAGTTGAGTCCTCTCTGGATCTGGCTTCAGGCCTTTCCATCAAGAAGTTTACTGAAGAATCATAGATCCACTTAGTAGCTATTAAGAGGGTTCATATTCCTCGTACGAAGATAGGAGGAATCATTTATAAAGCTCAGTGAAAATAGTAAAAACAAAATGTACGGCAGAGTGGTAGCCCATTGCCTGTAATGTAAGTGCTTGGGAGGCTGAGACAGGAGGATCACAGGTTTGAGGCCAGCCTCAACAACGTAATAATGCCCTGGGCAACTCTGCAACACCCTGTTTCAAAATAAAAAGGCCAGGTGTAATAGCATCCAACTGTAAACCCATTATGTGAGAGTCTGAGACAAGGTGGTAGGTTCAAAGCCAGCCTCAGCAACATAGCAAGGCTCTGAGCAACTTAAGATTGTTTCCAAATAGAACAAAAACAGGGTTAGGGGTATAGCTTGGAGGCAGAATGCCCCTAGGTTCCGTCTACAGTACCAATAACAACTTTTAAAAAGCTGGGGAGATTTAGCTTGGAGATAAAATGGTACTTTGGTTCAATCCTCAGTACCATAAAAAGGCAATATGCACACTACAGTTACATCTACATAAAAATTACATAAATAAGATGGTATACCAAGAATGAAATTGGACTCTAGTAGTTACAGGTGACTCGGACCGTTCACGTTTCATATAAAGAGATAATGTTCTCACTGAAATTCGTTTACCTAGTGCTCAGTTCTGGTTCCAGCCATCAGTCCCTGTAACGTTAATCCTGCTGTCCATGACAGGGTGAATCCTGCACTGGTATCTTGAGAGGGAAGACCACATGCTGATGGGGACTTTCTTCCTTGCCTCTCGATCCCTGCAGGTGGCGCTGGTGTTCCCCAACAATGACCCTGCTGCTTTCATGGTGGCCTTCTATGGCTGCCTGCTGGCCGAAGTCGTTCCGGTACCCATCGAAGTGCCGCTCACGAGGAAGGTAAAGATGGCTCTGTTCACCAAAGCCCACCAGAGGGCTCGGATCGGGTTGAATTTTCTATTGGGTGTGAGTGACGGTACAGGCGGTAGTTTCTCCCGTGGCTTGCCATCCAACCTGGAGATGGGTAGAGGTGCACCAAGAGGTTCTGGTTGTTTCTGAGGCTCTGAACAGGTTTCTTCAGTTAAATATGAAGAGAAGCAGTTACCATATACAACACAGCTATAGGATGTGCTGCCTCCAAAGGTCGAGAACACTGAGGCCTCTAATCCCCGTCTACAGAGAATGATCACCTGTCGCTTGGCGTCACATGCACCAGGGAGCTGGGCCCATGATAGCTATTTGTTGAGAGAAGTGGTGGCTTTTGTTCAGATATTTTGACACGATCGAGCCTGGGGTTTATCCGATCTGGTAGATCGTTTGGTAATTTAAGTGACTAAACTTGTCATCACTATCCCTTAGTCCAGGACAGACACTTCTGATGCTCATATTCTAATAGGTAGCAGTCTTAATTCTCTCAGTCTGTAGGATGAGCTGCTCATCAAATCAGCAATTGTAAGAGCTTGGAGGAGATGTTTCAGGAAGTGGGCAAGTGCCCGCGAATACTGCCATTAAATGAGGCTTCCTTTAGTGCACCTGTAGTGAGCAACCCATGTAGGATGCTCTCAAGTACACTGCTTACCTGCAGCCCCCGCTAAGACTTGACAAAGAAATGCCCGGCTGTCTTTGGCTCCTCTGTCACTGAAATGGACAGATTCAGGATTTAAAAATATTTTGCTCCAAGCCAAACATGGTGGTGCACGCTTATAATCCCAGTGCTTATGGAGGCTGAGACAGGAGGATCGCACAGGTTTGAAGCCAGCCTCAGCTCCTTAGGCTCTCAGCAACTTAGACCGTTTCCAAATAAAAATTAAAATTGGTCTGGGAGTACAGCCTGGAGGTAGAGAAACCCCTGGGTTCCACCCCCAGTACCAAAACGAAAAAAATCTTCTGCGCCTTTCTGAACACATCATAGGAAGCCCTTCCGGGCCTGGGCAGGTTATCTGCTTGCGCTGCAAACTCTGCTCCCTGGATGGGAAGGGAGAAAACGTGGGGCTCCTACTGAGAGTGGAGGGAACTTTTCCACTTGAGATTAGCTCTGTACAGAGCCAGGGAGCTCCCTGCTTAGTTGCTGAGTGTGCATGCTTGTCAGACACGCCTGCAGGGGACAGGAAGAAAGGGACCCCCACCCCTGACCTCGGGGCTGCCCTCCTGCAGGAGCTGGGGAGGACCTGGATTTCTGCAGGGGTCTGCAGCAGCACCCAGGTTTGCATTGCACACCCCATCGGCTGCTTCCCCTGTGATCTTCACAGCGTGAGAGGAGGGGGAGTTGGGGGGTTTACTGAGCATGACAGCCTGTCCTAGCTGCACTTCTGCCCGACTGCCCCCCTAATCCCGGGAGGCTGCTCTTCAGTTATATAGATTTCAGTAGCCGGCGCCTCTCTGGAAGGAAATAAAGGGCCTTGCTGGAGGATTTGACCTCAAGGCTTAAAATCCTCTGCGTTCTCTAACAGTAAAGTGATCATTGGGAGGCACTGGTGGACTGAGGGGCGCATGCAGATGGAGTGTCAGGGACTCAGCCAGACACAAGACGCTTCGTACTGTTGGCGTACTCGGTTTCGATATGTTGGTTTGAAATGTTTGGCCTGGCGTCTTCCAAATCAGGGCAGGTTCTCCCAGGCCAGTGCTTTGAGGGACAGTGTGGCGGTGACCCTCCCGGAGAACATAAGCGCATTGCGCTCTCTTGGGCAGAACGACCGTATTCTTTCCTGAAAACGGGCAGAATTTCAAAAACCCCTGGCAGACCATCATTAAAAAAATCCAAGGTGACCGTTATTTGGGCCCCGAGGTGCTTTATGGTAGCACATTTTTGAGATGGTGGGAAGTACTGAAGCACTCAAAAGGAAATCAAAGGGAGAGCCGTGTTGAGAGAGTTATGAACTGACCCTTAGGAATTGATTGGATGCCTTTCTAATTTGATTTGTGTAGATGGGGTACTGGGGATTGAACCCCGGGACATTCAACCTCTAATCTACACCTCCGTCCTTTTTTTGTTTTTTATTTGTAAACAAGGTCTCGCTAAGTTGCTGAGAACTTGTGATATTCCTGTCCCAGCCTAAGTACTGGGATTACAAACATGCGCCACCATACCTGGCTCTCTGGGGCTCTTTCTGAGGGCGCACAGGTGTCAAGGTAGGGTGGCGATAAATTAGAAAAGGCTTTATCTGTCACAGGAGGACCTGCCAGACCCCTTGATAGAGGCCTGTGCCCCCAGTGAGTGGCCATTGGGCTCACTGTGCATGTATGGAGTTGGCCTGGGGATGGGGTCTGTGGTCAGACATTGGAGAGTGCAGGAGAAAGGGGAACGAGGCTGGGGACGTAGTAGGTGGCCGGGATGTCACAGTGATGGGAAGCCAGAGAAAATCCACCTGCCGATAGTTCCCTCAGCTCCCAGAGTGCGTGTCCCATTCAAGTGGCCTTTGATCTCAGAACCAAAGTAGCTAGCACGTGGACCAAAGCCCCTCAGGGTTCACGTCCCCTGCCTGCTTTTCTCTAGAACATTCTCTGAAGGGGGAAGCATGGCCTGAGGTGACCTTGCTTGCAGGTGACACTCAGTTATGCAGAAGCTACGGGGAGTGTACTTCTACTGGGACATCTGGAAACCTTCCTGAAGCCAGCCAATGAGTCATGTTCGAATTCTAGGGGCTCGACAGATGGTTTCCACTGCTGTCGGAGAGGCGCTCCGGAGCCTGAACTCTCGGGCCTAAAGACGCTATGACTTTTCTTTCTGAACGTGACTTTCCATTGGTACATCTTAATTACGTTCGCTGAGGGAGGATGGTGTGATATTTTGACATGTGTGGACAGTGTGGGATGGTCTAAATCCAGCTACCATCCTCATCACCTCTCATTTTTACGGTGAGGCAGTTGGAATAGGGATTTTGAAATATACACATTGCTTCTTCACCCTGCTGCGTGAAGGTCTCCCAGTGTCGTCTTTCTGTCCCTCTGCCACCATGTCACTGTCAGCCAACCGTGCGTCGATGTGGAAGGGACCCAAATCATGTCCACATATCTGGGAGATTCCTATTCATGTCTCTTAAGGCACCTGACTTCATCCCTAACTTTTTTTTTTTTTTTGGCTGTACTAGTGATGGAACCCAGGGGCATTCTACCTCTGAGCTACACTCCCAACCCTATTTTTATTGATTTTGAGACAATCTCACTGAGTTGCAAAGGGCCTCCCTAAGTAGCTGAGGCTGTCTGCAAACCGCGATCCTTTTGTCTCAGCCTCCCAAATGCTGTGACTAGGACTGTGGCATATGGATTTGCCGACCTGCAGAGCAGGCGAGCCAGTGTCACCCCAAGGCCCGAAGGCCCCCAGGGGGCGCAAGTCGGGGTGGAAATTGAGGCCAGTGTAGGGCTCAGAGGATGTGAGATCCAGCCAGGCACACGCTAAGGCCGGGCCAGGCCTCCAGGCCAGAGCAGAGGTAGATAGCCAGGGACTCACCCGGTCACCCCAGCTTACGGTCGTGGCTGTCTGAGCTGTTCTGTGTTCGAGCACTGGAGGGAGGTGGTCTCCTGCATGCTGGAAACACTTGCTCCCCGAATCCTTGTGCATTGCTTATTTTTGGTCACTAAAGGTCTACAAATGTCCTTTTAAAGTGGAACCTCTGAAGTGAACATTGGCGTCAGGTTGAGTGTTGACAACTTAACGTGAATAATCAAAGCTTGTTAGAGGAAGTCCAGAGATGGCTGGGACCTTGGGGAGCCAGGAGTGGAGGGGGCTTTGGGGAGCAGAGCAGAGGCCGCCTCAGGGAGACGTCCCCAGCTGCAGTGCTTGTGTGAACGGTGCCACTGACGTCGGCTTTACTTTCATGTACTCCAGGGTGCATGTGTGTTGTATACATGGGTTTTCATTTACATATGTGCATGTATGTGGAGGTACAAGTATACATTTGTGCCCATGTGGATGAATGCACATGTTGGTGTGTGCTTGTATCATACATTCGTGTATGCAGGTACTGGTGTGTGGATACATGTGTGGCTGTGTGTTTGCTGTGTGTTGGAGATACTAGATGAGGCTGGATTGGCCAAACATTGATCATTGTTGATGCTGGGCTCGTGGAGTTCTCCTTTTCTAAGTTGCCATTGCAGATCATTAAGAAAACGACTATAAACTATGTTCATGGATACGTTTCTTAGTGTTGAAGATTTCTTGTGCAAGTTTCCTTGCTCTGCTTAGCTTCGTTATCATAATCCCTTTTATCCTCATCTGTCTGGAGAACATTTTGTTGATTTTGCAGAGTTCTGCATTTAAGGTTCATCTATCTACTGATCTTCCCATTACCTTAACCATCTCCTGAGAGCTAACAGTTAAGTCAGCAATTTGAGTAGGCAAAGAATGAAATTGGATAAACATTAGTCCTTTGAAGACTGCAGGTGCAAAGTAAGCTCTCACGAGGTGACTTCATGAATTAGGTCACCTTGTTTGGGGTGAGAGTCCTTAGGAAGGATGGGTGCTTCTGATGGAGGCTCAGGCAGTGGGCCCCAGTGCTATCTCTAAAGCAGCCTGTCTAATGTGCTTACTCGAGGAATTACTACCAGACACACTATACACAAGGAAGAACTTTCTAGAAAGTTTGAACTTGGGTTCTGTGTACCTTTTCGACAGAAAAATGAGTCAAGGCAGCTTTGTCATGAAAGTCGATCCTGTGCCTATGTTGGTGACACAGCGCATCAGGGCAGGGGGCGGTGTGAGTGTGGCCCCACGTCCCCTCTGAGTGTCCTGCTCTGTCAACCTGTATCTGAAGAAGAAACTCTTGCCAGAAATGTGGGTGTTGGAGAAAAGTACACCGAAAGTGACTGCAAAGTCAGAGCACGCATCCTAAGACGATTCCTTCGGTTTGTGCTTCCTGAGCTGCCGTGACTGTTTCTCCAACTCAGCCTTGATGCAGCCAGGTGGAAGCAGATGCCTTTCCAGAGCCGAGACAGGGACCCAACAGGCAGGGGAAGCTGTTGCTGCTGGCATGAGGCCTATCTGGTTATTCTGTCCCCAAGGACAGGGGCCACGCACAGAAGTAGTGAGAGGGGCATGCAGGCGGTGCCTTCCCTTTTCTTTGATGTCTATGGGCTCGGGGCCTGTGGGCACATCCCCTGGTGGGAGTATTGGTGTGTGAAAGGCTGCAGGTGGGGCTGGATCCACGCTGTGTGTTGACTGTTGGGCCTGGTAAGAGCTCAGGTCTGGCCCTAGAGAGACTGGTGTGGGGACCACGCTTCACACTGACCACAGCGGCAGCAGCGTCCTGGTCCCCTCCTGCCCATGCGGAATCCTTTCTTTGCTCTCTCCTGGTCTTGGGAAGTGAAATCAGAAGCATTCTACCTCCGAGTTAAATCCCAGCCCTCTTAATATCCCTATGTGGGAGCTGAGTCTTGCCAAGTAGCTAAAGCTAGCCTCAAGCCTGCAGTCCTCCTGCCCCAGCCTCCCAAACACTGCAGGTGTGTACCAGTGATCGATGTACTTTGCTTGCCCATGTGGTTTGTAATCTTAGATTTAAGAGGCCTTTTTTTTTTTTTCTTTGAGTTCATCCCCCCCCGGTTTAGATATTAAAGGCGCAGAGCAGGTGGGACACCTGGCTGGGAGTCCCAAGGTCCCTGTTCCATCCTCTTCTCAGTGTCTGTGTGTTTACTGCACACCACTGTAACTGACCCCAGCTGCTCCCTGCTGGTAGACAGCTGTGGCGTGGACCTCCCGACTCAGCGTAGCACTCAAGAGCTCAGGAAAAGCCTCTTTCCCACTGCGAGAGTTGACCTACCCCATCTGCCTCTCACCTCTGCAGTTAGCAGTATTTACGAACATAATGAAATTTACATTACCATACCTGATTATGACTTCACTGGAAAGAGACATCTCCAGAGGAAAAAAACCACACCAGAATGTCCCCAGCAAAGGGACTGTCCACCTCCCCAGACCCAGACCTCTTTGCCCCTCAGGGTTGCTCCCATGTGCAGGTTGGCTCTTTGGCCGGAGTTCTAGGCAGATTCTGTGCCATGAGACGTGTTTGCTGCAGATTTAGATCTATAATAAGAAAAGTATGAACTAAACCCTGAAGACTGCAGCTTCGAGGTTTCAGGCTCCTTAAGTTACCTGGGTGAACTGGGCGCACCTTGTTCTGCGGCTACCTGTCACCGGGCACAGACACGGTGAGCCAGCCAGGCCGTGTCCAGCCCCCAGCTCACGCTGGGGCTTCACGCAGAGCCATCTGGGGCCTGCAGCCGCACCTCACTGGCCCTCCCCCAGCCCCCGCCATGACATCCTTATTTCTAGATAACGCCAGCTACTTTGGGGCTCGCATCCTGTCTTCTGGGTTTAATGACTGAGGAGACGCAGAACTGTATGTTGGGAGAGAGGAAAGAAACTGAACGGAAGTGACTTGGATGCACATTTGTTCTGCGCAGCAGCTGGAAGTCACGGCCAATAAAACTCTCCCAGGGTGCACATGCTGTGCCCAGCGCCCCTGAGGAGGCCCGTCTACAGTGTCGGCTCAGATGTGATGCTCCGGAGGCAGGGCCGGCAGCCTGGTGCATCCCGGACTTGGTGTCTCCAGAGTAGCTGTCACGCAGCCATGGCCCTTTTCAATATTTAGGATTTCTTTTTCAGTACTGGGGATTGAACGTAGGGGCATTCTACCTCTGAGCTACACTCCCCACCCCTCACTACACTCCCCCCCCACTCCCCGTTTCTTAATCTTATTCTTTATTTTGAAACAGTCTCACTAAGTTTCATAGGGCCTCACTAAGTACCTGAGGCTGGCCATGAACCTGCGATCCTCCTGTATCCGCCTCCCAAGTACTGCGATTACAAGCGTACACCACTATGCCTGGCTATTTTGGTTATTTTGACGAGACTCTGTACCAGGGTAGAAAAGATGGCCCAAGTCTTCCTTTCTCTGGAAAATAGCTGGGCCATGAGATGCATCATCTGCCCGTCCAGTCTGAATAAAATTATTTTTTCAGTCTTGAAGTAATTTGAAATTAGGCACTCAGAGCCGGGCATGGTGGTGCACGCTTGTAATCCCTGCGCTTGGGAGGCAGAGACAGGAGGATCGTGCTGGTTCGGAGCCAGCCTCGCTGGCTTAAGAGACCCTGTTTCCAAATAAATATAAAATAGGTCTGGGAGTATAGCCCGGAGGTAGAAGGGCTTCCAGGAACCCCAGTACCACACACACACACACACACACACACACACATTAGGCACTCAGTATGGGAGATGTGTTTTCTTGCATTCTTTTTTTACTCCATGGTGATTAAATCTTGCAATCACAATTTTACAGAATTGGAGGGAAATAAAATGTTTTAAGTTTTTGGGGGGTGCTGGAGATTGAACTGAGGGGCGTTCCTCCTTTGAGCTTCATCTTTAGTCTTCAAAATTTTTTGGTGAATTTTGCCGGGCGTGGTGGCGCACGCTTGTAATCCCCACGTTTGGGAGGAGGAGACAGGATCGCGCAGGTTCAAAGCCAGCCATGCTGGCTTAAGAGACCTTGTTTCCAAATAAAATATTTTTAAAATAGGTCTGGGAGTGTAGAAGTGTTCCATCCTCAATACTGCCCGGGGGCGGGGGGGGGGGGATTTTGGTGAATTTTGTTATAGGATCTCGCTAAGTGGCTGAGGCTGGCCACAAACCTGCAATCCTCCTGTGAGCCTCTTGAGTGCTGAGATTGTAGGTATGCACCATCAAGCCTGGCTATGACAATCTTTTAAGGAGATTCAAAATGCGGGCCATGTGCTAAGCACTTTGTGTATGAATTTCACATTCCTCAAAGACGACCTGTGAGATGGCTTTTAACACTGGCCTTTTTTTCTCCCTTCCTTTCTTTTTTTTCTTTCATTTACTTGCTCTTTGTGGTGCTTGGAGTTGCGCCCAGGAGCATTCCACCTCCAAGCTACACCTCCAGCCCTTTTATTTTTTTGTTTTGAGACCGGGCCTTACTAAGTTGCTGAGTCTTGCTAAAGCTGGCCTCCAACCTGTGATACTCTTGTCTCAGCCTCCCAAGGGCCTGGGATGGCAGGCCTGTGTCGCCACACCCAGTACACTGTTACAGACGAGAAACTGAGTCCAAGCCAGCCAGCTTGTTCAAGATGAAATACTTAGCACGCAGCAGAGCTGGGATTTGATCCAGCTGGGCGGGCTGCCACACCCATGCCTGAATTGCTAGGGCTTGGGGTACAAAGAAGGGACTTGGGAAGGTCAGTTTGTTTCCCCAGTATGGAAAACTGGATGGCGTTTTTGCCCAAAGCAGAGCTGTGTCTGGGTTCTCACCTCTTCTCTCTGTCGCCCTTTCTCAGGACGCAGGCAGCCAGCAGATAGGCTTCTTGCTTGGGAGCTGTGGCGTGACCGTAGCCCTGACCAGTGATGCTTGCCACAAAGGACTCCCCAAAAGCCCGACGGGAGAGATCCCGCAGTTCAAAGGTACGCCCTAGAGCCTTCGAGGCCCCCCCCACCCCGAGTCCTTGGGTCACGAGATGCCGCTGAGGAAGCATGCCCTCTGTTCCGGGACCCAGATCTGTCACCTGCCGACATCCCCGCTCACACACGCAGCTCATCAGCCCGTGGGTGGCAGGACTTACCTGGCGGTGGCTCTGGTTTCGGTGTCATCTCAGATGCACTGAAGCAGTGTGTGAGAGCCACGTGACTGGAGAGAGATTTTTCTGGACTGATTTTTTTTTCCCCCCCTGGATGCTCCTTAAAAGAAATGTGTTTATTTCCAAGGTTGGCCAAAGCTGCTATGGTTCGTCACAGAGTCGAAACACCTCTCCAAACCTCCTCGGGATTGGTTCCCACACATTAAAGATGCAAATAACGACACGGCTTATATCGAGGTAGGTCGGGTGCCGCCTCCTTCCACTGGGTCTGGGGGTAGCCTTTGGGAATCTGTGTTTGCTTCCCATTCTTAAACTAGCTCCAGGAGTGCCTCAGCTACTTAGAAGGGCTGGGTGTGGTGGCACACGCCTGTAATCCCAGTACTTGGGAGGCTGAGGCAGGAGGATTGCAGGTTCGAGACCAACCTCAGCAAATTTGTGACTGAAAGGAACCTATCTAGCGTGACCCTGCTTCAGAATTAAACTACTTTTTTGTGGTACTGGGGATAGAACCCAGGGGAATTCTACCTCTGGACTGTACTCCAAACCCTATTTTCCTTTATTTTGAAACAGGGTCTCACTAAGTTGCAGAGGACCTTGCTAAGTAGCTGAGGCTGGCTGTGAACCTGAGATCCTCCTGTCTCAGCCTCCCAAGCACTGTAATTACAAGCACGCACCACCTAGCTTGGCTAGAATTAAACAATTTAAAAAGGCTTGAAGATGAGCCAGGCATGGTGGAGCACGCTTGTAATCCCAGCGCTTGGGAGGCTGAGACAGGAGGATCGCGCAGGTTCCAAGCCAGCCTCAGCTACTTAGTGAGGCTCTCAGCAACTTAGTGAGACCCTGTTTCCAAACAAAGTATAAAATAGGTAGAAAGCCCCTGGGTTTCACCTCTAATACCACCCCCCCAAAAAAAAGGCTTGGAGATAGAGCTCAGAGCATGTTCCTGGGTTCAATCCCCAGTACCGCAAAAAAAAAAAAAAAAAAAAAAAAACACCTAGAATGACAGATAAGAAACAGGGCTAGGACTTTGCTTTTGGAACCGCTCTCTGATGCATTTTCTGTCTCGTTTCAGTACAAGACTTGTAAGGATGGAAGCGTGCTTGGCGTGACGGTGACCAGGATTGCGCTGCTGACGCACTGCCAGGCGCTCACGCAGGCGTGCAGCTACACGGAAGGTGTGGATGAGATCCGGTCTCCCAGCGCCCTGGATTCAGGTTCTATTGACCAGGGCTGCCCGGTGGAGAGCCAGACTGTTCTTGTAGTAACCACGAAAGTAACATGAAGTTGGTGCTCAGCTTTATTGGGTGTCAACTTCCAGGGCTACCGAGTTGAGGGTGTTAACTCTGCTGGTGTAACCAAGTACCACGACCAGGCTGGCTTGGACAGCAGACCCAGCTCTGAGGCTGGGAGCTGGAGGTGGGGAGGCGGGCAGGGTTGGTTTCTGCTGAGGTCTTCCATCCCCCTTTGTGGTGCCGCCTTCCTGTATCTTGCCAGCGGTTGCTCTGTGTATATCTGAAAAATTCTAATCCTCTTGAGAGGATACCAAGTAGAGCCCCAACCTTGTGACTTCGTTTACCATCAATAACCTCGTCAAAGAGCCTATCTCCCGATACAATACAGTTAGGTGGGTTAGGGCTTCTCTCTATGGGTTTGAGGTCATAATTGAGCCCATTGCAATTGGCAGCATGGATCTTCATCCCTGGCTGCACATGAGTTTAGACGTGTGTTTTTAAAGCTCGGCCTCTCTCTACTCACTGAACAAGAATCTTTAAGGGTGGGTAATCCCAGGCATGGGCTTCCGCAGTGGAGAAGGACCGGCTTGTATCTCCTTTCCCTGGATGGGATTGTTTTTGGAGACACAGGTTAAAGGAATGAGTAGCCAGGCATGATGGCGCAACACCAGTAATCCCAGCTACTTGGGAGGCTGAGGCAGGAGGATCACAAGTTTGGGGCCAGCTTGGATAACCTAAAGAGACTCTGTCTCAAAATTTTAAAAAGGGGAGTCGGGGGTATAACTCAGTAGTAGAATGCCCCTGGGTTCAATTCCTAGTACCACGGGGGTGGGGGAAGTAGTAACCATGGTAACAGCATGAATTGAACCCAGAGAAGGAAGGCCTAATGCGGGTCCCTGAGAGGCTGCTGGCTTGCCACCCCGGTCCCTGTGCAGATCCCTTCCCGGCTTCTCTCTCCATCAGTGGCACCTGCCTCTCCAGAGCACAACGCTTTACTCTTTTCTATCATTGGCATTCTCTCTCTGTCCTCTGATAATCATTATTTAAAAAGAAATTAAGATCCAGGCCTGGTGGGCACACTTGTGATCCCAGCATTTGGGAGGCTGAGACGGGAGGATCATGGTCCTCGGCCAGCCTCAGCTACTGAGTGAGGCCCTCTCCAACTCAATGAGACCCTGCTTCAAAATAAAGAATAAAAAATAGGGCTGGGGGTGTTGCTCAGAGGTAGAATGCCCCTGGGTTCCATCCCCAGTACCAAAAAGAAAAGGCCAATTGACTAGTCTTGGGGAGATGTTGTGCTCGGTTGGTCTGTGCTCCTTTTTGAGCTTGGAGACAAGCTGCTTGTCACCGGCAGGACCCTGTGAGTTACCAGCTTCTAAGCTGTTACCGGACATGATGTCAAAGATGGGGAGCCATGCATATGTATCCAGTGTTCCCATAAGATCTATATATAATACTTATATTTCTCAATAGAAACTCTTTTGCAAAAAGGAAACCTAGAATGTTTAGGGGTGCTTTGAGCTTTTATATTTTGAAATTCCCTCTGCCTGGCCCCTCTCCTTTCCTGAGCCTCTGAAAGTGGAACTGGAAACGTGACGATGTGCTCTTGGTGAGAGAAACCAGAGTGTAGGTCTTGGTGGAGATAGAGAACTCCCGGGGCAGTGAGTGGCGGCAGTGGAGGCGCCGAAGCTTTTGTTCACCCGGGTTGACGAGTGGAACTTCCAAAGAAGGGCCAAGCCGGTCATGGTGGCGCACGCTGGTAATCCCAGTACATAGGAGGCTGAGACGGGGGATCACAGGTTGGAGGCCAGCCTCAGCAACTTAAACCCGGAGGTGCACGCCAGGGGATGAAAAGCCTTTCCAGAAGAGAGCAGCGGGGAGGGAGAATTGGCACACAAACAGGCTCCAAGTCGTGGTGGTGGGTGGGTACTCTCCTGGAAGCTCTGCCCAGGCCTGGCCAAGCTGCCAGTGCTCGGATGAAAGGTGGAAGAATGTCTGCCTGCCTTTTTTTCTTTTTTCCTTTTTCTTTTTCTTTTCTTTTTCTTTCTCTTTTCCTTTTTCTTTTTTCTTCCTCCCTTCTTCCCTCCCTCCCTCTCTCCCTTCCTTCTTTTCTCTCTGATGCTGGGACTTGAACCCAGGGCATCCTACCTCTGAGCCGCACCCAGCCCTATTCTGTCTCGTAGCAGGGTCTCCTGACCTTGGGGCTGGCTGCGCTGCTCCTGTCTCGCCTCCCAAGTGCCGAGGCGGCAGGCATGCGCCGGCCCCGGCTGAGGGCTGCCGGCTTCCTGAGGCGGTAGCGCAGGGACAACCTTGCAAGACCCACAATCACTCCTCCTTGACGTCGGGTTCTCCTTACAGTTTGGTCAGTGTTGATCTGCCATATGTAAAACCCTTTTATGTTTTTCCCTTGCACAGCTGAAACCATTGTGAATGTGTTAGATTTCAAAAAGGACGTCGGGCTCTGGCACGGCATTCTGACGGTGAGTGAGACCCCGCACACACCTCTGTGTCTGTTGACAACGCAGATACGCACGACAGGACTCAAATTGTAGCTTGTACAGACCGTCTTGGGTAAGCCACCTTAGGATGGAAGAAGGTCGTCATTAGTAGTTTTATAGTGTTGCCTAAGGTAGCCTGAAACAGTACAATAAAGCTGATTCGTTTCTGCAGCTACTTGCTCGAGCCCTGGACCTCATGTATCACAGCTACAAAAAAAAATTCTAAATATGGCCCCTCTGACGTTCACTGTGGCTCTGCCTCTGCTCTTTGGGCTCTTGAGAATTAGCTGCGAGGTTGATATTTTAGTCATATTTGGGTCGCTTTTCCATACATCTCATCAGGCCAGGATGTTCTTGATATTTTTCTTTAAGTCAGCGTTGATGACTACCTAAGGGGTTTGCCAGTCCATTATTCTAAAAAGGGAAAGGATTTCACGACTTCGCCTCGAACCTGAAAATCCTCCCTGTGCTAGAGATGTTGGGCTCCTGGTTGTGAGTGCCACTGGATGGAGGACGGCAGTGCCGGCCGGGGCACTTCTCACGGAGGAGTGACCTTCTTTGTTTAAGATATTTTTGGCTCTTGCAATACGTGGTGCGTAACTGCATCTGTTTCACGTGGTCATTTTCAGTCGTTCATTTTTTTAATTGCGTTGTGCTGACGCTTTGTATCTTTTGTCGAGTAGAAAATGCTAGCAATTTTTTCGTGATAAATGGGGAAATGAACACAGGGTGGGGTTTTCTTCCTCGAGAGCCAGAATATATACGAAAAAGCCCGTGCACATCTCGCAGATGGAATTTTCGCCGCTCTAGGCCAGCCCGGCGGCTTTGTCTCCGGGATACAGCGCGATTCCCTCCCGCCTGCTGGATATGCCCTTATATGCTGAGACGCGGGGACGGTCACACGGGCGGGCACGCCGTGCGTGCTGATGTGCGGGACAAGCACGGGCCTGGAGGTCAGAGCGCCCGATGGAGGCTCAGCGCTCCCGTCCGTAGCCGTGACTCTGGCAGGTTTCAGACACCTGCGCACCTAAACACTGGCTGATCAAGTTAGACGGGAATGGCCATCCTACCTGATGGAGTAGGGGTGAGATTCTGTGGCCCAATGCTTTAAAAGCCCGTGGGCCTCCTCTACGCGCCGTGTGAAAGCTCAGTTACCACGTTCCTAGGGACAGAAGCCACCGCTGTTAGCTGGTCCCATCACCAGGCGCACCGGATCCTGGCTGGCAGCCGCCCTGGCCGATCCTGCTGCCCGCCCTCTAGAACGGCATCATCTCTGCTCTGCTGGTCTCTTTACCAATAGTGTCGCCCAGCTGGTCAGTGCTCTGGATTCCTGGCCAGAGCTGATGGCACTTGTCTCTCCCGTGTGTGTGTGTGTGTGTGTGTGTGTGTGTGTGTGTGTGTGTGTGTGTGTTACTGGGAATTGAACACCAGGGGCTTTGTGTCTCTGAGCCACGGCCCTATTTTATTTTGAAACAGGCTTCCACTAAGTTGAAGAGGGCCTCGCTATAAGTTGCTGATGAGGCTGGCTGCGAACCTGCAATCCTCCCGTCTCAGCCTCCCAAATACTAGGTCTCTCTTGCTGCTGTCCTGTAAAGCCAGGTAGTTTTCTGACCAGAGAGCAGTGCACACGCGGCAGCAGCCTGAAGATGCACTTAGCTCGTGCCTGCCAGCACCGAGTGGAGAGCGAGCTACCGGAGCCTGGGTGGACAGGCGGGCAGTGTAGACGTTGCTCCCAGTAGGAACGCTGTGCCTCGTCTTTGTTTTCATTTGAAGCTTCCCCCACTCAGGCCGTGGTTGTTTGGAGGGGCTTGAGCCCTCTCTGCCTGCCCCATGCACAACAGCTCCAAGAATCCTACCCCAGGCCAGCCAGAGGGATCGGCCTTTTGCACCACTGTTGGAAGCCCAGTGACTTTGCAGCCTGTGCTGTGAGATGCTCGGGAGTGCTAATTACAGTGCACGCTTGTAATCTCAGCATTTCAGAGACTGAGAGGAGGATCGCAGGTTTGAGGACAGCCTTGGCTACTTAGGCCCTTTGCAACTCAGTGAGACCCTGTTTCAAAATAAAGAATAGAAATAGGGTTGGGGGTGTAGCTTGGAGGTGGAATCCCCCTAGGTTCCATCCCCAATACCACAAATATGCGTGTGTGTGTGTGTGTGTGTGTGTGTGTGCAATTCATTTTATATTTTTGTGGTGCTGGGGGTGGAACCCAGGGGCTTTCTACTTCAGGCTACACTCTCAGACCTATTTTGTATTTTATTTGGAAATGGGGTCTAAGTTGCTGAAAGCCTCACTAAGTAGCTGAGGTTGGCTTTGAACCTGCAAAATCCTCCTGTCTCAGCCTCCCAAGTGTGCGCCACCATTTTAAAGAAATGAACCAGCCATAGTAGCACACACCTTTAATCCTTCTACTTGGGAAGCTGAGACCGGAGGATTGCTGGAAGGCAGCCAGCCTCAGCAACTAAGCCAGAAAATCAAGGCTGGGGGCGTGGCTCCAGGATAGAAATCCCCTCGATTCAATTCTTAGCATTTGAAGAACAAAGATAAATGAGCCCTTAGGGGCTGTACCTTGAGAGGCTAGCTGGAGGACTGAGGGACCAAGACCAGCTCTCCACAGCTCCTCCCATCTCGGTGCTGCATTTAGCAAAATTAATTTTGTGAAATTAAAGGCATTATAATACGCAAGGAAGAATTGAACCTCAATAATACGAAAGGCTATTACAACTGATTATTCACTGAAAGGAGCTGTTAATATATTTCTAATTGACACCCAATTATACAGTTTCGTGAAGTACAGTGTGGTATTGAGATGGGTAATGGGTAAAGAATCAAATCAGGTTAATTGGCATCTCTGTCCCTGAGACATCCATTATGTGTGTGTGTGTGTGTGTTGGAAACATGTAAAATCCTCTCTACTAGCTATTTAAGTGTTGAATTAGTTGTTGGCCGTTTGGCCGTTTGTTGAATTAGTTAAGCCGCGTGGCTGTGGAACATTAAGAGATTCTATCCTGAGGCCCTCTCCCGTACTATTCTCAGCCTCTGCTCCTCTCACTAGTCTACCCTTGGCTTCTCTGGGATAATGTTTTAGCTTCCACATAGGAGCAAAAAACGTTCACACTTGTCTTTCTGAGCCCAGTCTATTTCACTTGATGTTGTTTATTTTCATCTGTATTGCCACAAATGACAAGACCTTCTTTTTGATGTGTGAGTAGTATTCCATTTTCTTCCTTTGCCAGTGGTGCCCGGTTTGTTTTGTATCTTGGCTTTTTACGAAGAGTGCTACGGTGAACTTGCAAGTCCAGATGCCTCCTCACCATACCAGCTTAGCTTCCTCTTGGCTATATCGCCAGTGGTGATAGACACTGGATCCTGTGGGAGTTCTGTCTGGAGCTTGAGGGAGTTCTGTGCCATTTTCATAAGGGCTGAGCTGAAGTGTGTTGCTCTCAACAGCGTTAGTTTCTGATGACAGCCTTTTTAACCAGGATGAGAGGGTAGGTCACTGTGGCTTTGATGTGGACTTCCTTAGGATTAGTGACATTGGGCAATTCTTCATGACTCGTCGGCCTTCTGTTTCTCATTTGAGAGATGTCTAGTCAGGTTACTTCAGTGGGGAAGAAAAAAAAATTTTTTGGTACTAAGGATTAAACCCAGGGTGATTCTGTATAACCCTCCCAGCTAATTTCTTTTTAAAATAGGGTCTTGCTAAGTTGCTGAGGCTGACCTCAAACCTACAAGCCTCCTGTCTGTCTCCCAAGTGCTGTGATCACAGACATGCACCACCATGCCAGGTTTCAGTGAAAATTTTTAAGGATTTAGACATAAATGTTGTTCAAGAGTAGTTTAGAAATAGCAGAAGTAAAAAAAAAAAAATGAGATAACATTTGGGAAGTCTGTGTGTGTGCGTGTGTGTTTCTGGGGCTGAATTCAGCGGCTTGTACCTTTGAGTTACACCCTCCATCTCGCTGAATTTCCAAAGGTGTTGCTAAGTCACTGGGGCTGGTCTTGAACCTGCAATCCTCCTGTCTCAGCCTCCCAAATACTTGGATTATAGGCATGCATTACCATTCCCAGCTGGAAAGTCTCCTTTCGAAAATTGATTCCAGCCAGGCACATTGACACATGCCTGTTATTCTAGTATTTGGGAGGCTGAGACAGAAGGATACCAGGTTTGAGGCTGGCCTCTGGGACTTACAGTCTCAACAATTTAGACCCCTGTTTCAAGAAATTAAGGGTGGAGATGAAGCTCGAAGGGAGAAGGTTCCTTGGTTCAAACTCTGGTTAAAAAAAAAAAAAACTGCACATGATGGTGTACGCTCGTCATTTGAGTATTTGGGAGCCTAAGACAAGAGGATCGTGGTTTAAGATGTTTCCGCATCTTAGGCCTTGTTACAAAACAAAGTAGAGCTAGGTGTATAACTTGGAGGTAGAATGCCCCTGGGTGTAATCCCCTGTGCC
This sequence comes from Muscardinus avellanarius, assembly GCF_963383645.1. Taxonomy (NCBI): domain Eukaryota; kingdom Metazoa; phylum Chordata; class Mammalia; order Rodentia; family Gliridae; genus Muscardinus; species Muscardinus avellanarius. Next base: position 30,288,641 of record NC_137806.1, read on the forward strand.
AAAAAGAGGTATTTCCCCAAGGCCCAGCCCTAATCATGGCCTGCTTCATACAAGTCATCCCTCAGCTTGCCCCAGAAAGTTTATCTTGTGTTACAACATGCGGTGTGCCCGTGGAACTCGTGTCTGTTCTATATGCTGAGCCTCAGTTTAGTTGCAGAGGTTCCCAAAATTACAGGCTTTTAATGCCCCCTTTTCAGAAAAATAAATCAACGTGGCGCCTTCCTGGGCCCTTTCGGCGCACCTTGATCTTAACTCAAGCTCCAGCATCCCCCTCCAGGCTGTCTTACACACTTGGGGCTCTCCGGCAGTGCAGGATGAACGGCTTCTCCGCTCTGTCCTTTCTCCTGGCTCACGTCTGCCCTGTTTGTCCTTGATTGCAGAGCGTCATGAACATGATGCACGTCATTAGCATTCCCTACTCGCTGATGAAGGTGAACCCCCTCTCCTGGATCCAGAAGGTCTGCCAGTACAAAGGTCGGTACCCGCTATGGCTCAGAGTGCTGTGGGGACTAAGCTAAGTCGCCATTCCGCGTGTGGTCACTGTTACCGCCTTCTCGACGTCGGAGGGTCTGCGGACGCGCCATCTGATGATGTCTGCTTTGCTTTCTAGCCAAAGTGGCTTGTGTGAAATCCAGGGATATGCACTGGGCACTGGTGGCCCACCGGGACCAGAGAGATGTCAACCTCTCCTCTCTCCGGATGTTAATAGTGGCAGACGGAGCAAATCCCTGTAAGTCGAGAGTCCCTTGCCTAGAGCGCCTGGTGCCCCAGGCCATCCTCTGTGTGTTGGCTTCTTTTTCTCGTCTTTAACATAGCGAAAGTGTTGGCTTAAAAGAGCCCTCATTGTAGCCTAGACACACTGCAGCAGAGGGGTTAAGAACAAGGTGTTAGCTCACAGGCTCGAGGTTAAGAGAAACAGCCCAGTTCTATAGAGAAAAAAATTCCTTTTTTTAATCCTGTTTTCTCAGCTGTAAAATTGTACCCAAATCATAAAGCTTAATGAAGATGAAACAGTAATGTCTACATGTAATCCCTCAGCATATACGGCGTGCTCAAGAGGCACTAACTTACTTTATGGTGTGTAGGAGTTTTATTGCTCGGTGAATTTGCCATTTTTAACCAAATGTGATTATCGAATCTTGTAACAAAAATTCCCATATAAAATAACATTGTTCTCGAATGCTGTGAATACGCCTTAAGAAATACTGTAGTCGGCCAAAAACAAGAAATTAGGGAGCTTGTTTTTTGTGAGAAGAGTATATGAGAACAGAGCCAAGTGAATTACTAAGAGAAATTACTGAAAGATAGTTTCTGGCTGTGTTTGTGAGCTGTGCGCCATAAGTATTTATTTACAAACTAAGGCACGGTATACATTAAGGCCTCCCACACCCAAGCGAGTTATCAATAGGTAACATTTTGTAAGTTATACTCCCATTTACAAAATAATAAATGTGAGCTTATTAAATACTTTTAATCCATCACACTACAGAACAATGCATCTTGCAGAAAGCAAAAGAAATCTGTAAAAATCTGTATTGGAGGGTAGCTTAGTTGTGATCAGTGCCTGGTAATTATACCTCAGTCTCACCCAAACTCACCTAGAGGGCCGTGTTCTTCGTGTAGTCAAGTTCAGGTTCGTATATTTTTTGGAATTTTCAGACATAAATGGAGGGGAGCAAGTTTTAGGAAAGCCGTTACCATAAACTCATTAGTCAATAAAAACGTCTTCAGTGTGGAAGTCGGATTTGTTTAAGTTCTTGAGTTTAAGAACATCATCTTTGGTTGGAACTTAAATAACAAATTAAGTAAATGACTTTCCCATGATGCCTAACGCCATCTGTGCCTGAATCCTGACTTCAGACCTGTTTTCTACTATGGGATGTCTTTTAATCGGTTACGGTCTGGTGGGGAGGGGGAGAATTAAACACTTGCGTGGGTGTCGCATACCTATGTGAAATTATCAGTAGCGGTCTGCATATCCTGTGTGGGGAGTCCGTTGGCATTTCTGTCACTGTCAACCTCAACTGTAGTATGAGACGACAAGGCACCAATAAGTGATCTCTTACCGTTTATCGAGTATATCAAGTTATTTTTTTTCTCAAATCCGTCATTGACAGTGGTGCGGCTGTCTGACCCTTGTCTCTCTCTCTCCCTCCAGGGTCTATTTCTTCTTGTGACGCATTTCTCAACGTCTTCCAGAGCAAAGGCCTTCGCCAGGAGGTCATCTGTCCTTGTGCCAGCTCCCCCGAGGCCCTCACTGTGGCCATCCGGAGGTACTGGGTCTCGGTGGTCCAGCGGGCGGTCCTGACGCGGCAGCAGGAGGGGCCAGGGAGCCTGCCTTCACGTGTGGACGGGGGGCAAGGAGACGACCAGGGGTGCCTGCTAGTGCGGGCTGATTGTAGTTCCCGAGTAACCCGAGGAAACGGGAACTCTTTGTGGGAGGGTGTGAAGACCAGCTGTCCTTGCTGGTCACACTGCAGCTTGTTTACGTCTCAGCTTTCACTTGGGGATGGAGCCGAGTTGACGGATGAAGTGAGGTGCTGAGAGCCAAGCATATGCTCTGACCTGCAGTTACTCCATTCTTCGCTCCTTCCCTCCCTCTCTCCCTCATCTCCTGTCTCCCCTTCCTCCCTCTATCCACCTATTCCTTCTCTTTATCTTCCTCCTCTTCTCTCTCTCCTGCTTCTTTCCTCTCCTCTCTTCTCTCTCTCCTCTCCATCTTTTCTTTCTCCTCTCTTGTCTCTCTTTTTGTGATGGAGATTGAACCCAGAGCCATTCTGCCTCTGAACTACACTCCAGCCTATTATTAATTTTGAAATGGGCTCACTACTTGCTGAGGCTGTCCTGGACCCTGTGACCCGTCTGTCTCCACTTTCCAACTACTGGGTTTATTGGTGTGTGCTGTCACGCCTGGCTGGCATGCACTTTATATTTGATCTTTGTTCTCTGCCCTCTGGAATACTACACTGTAAAGAACACGGGGTTTCTAAGCTCTGGAGCTGCGTAGGAGCACATCAAAGGACTGTCGGGTCTGTGAAGGCCTGCTTATCCCACAGCCAGCATGCGAGGCTTCCCGGGTGCTCTGCCAAGTTCAGCATCGTCCACGGTGTCTTTGGTCATACGATTCTCTGGCCTGCCTCAGAGCACAGTGCTTGGAGGGAAGCGGCTGTGGGGATGTCCGTGTGACTCTGCCACAGAGTGGAAGCACAGTGAATAGCATCGAAAATAAGTAGAAGCCAGGCATTGTGTGGCACACACCTGCAATCCCAGCGCTTGGGAGGCCGAGATGGGAAGGTCGCAGGTTCGAGGGCAGCCAGCCTCAGCAACTCAGTGAGGCCCTCTGCAACTTAGCATGACCTGGGTTCAAAATTTAAATAAAGAAAAATGGGGCTGGGTGTGTAGCTCAGAAGTAGTGCGCCCCTGGGATCGATCCCCAGTCCAAGAGCAACCCTAATTAGAAGAGGTTGCGATGGGGAGAATGAACATGCCAGTTCCAGTGCAAACGTTTCTCTAGCCTCGAGAATTATATTGGTCTGTTTGGAACAAGCGTTTGGCCCTTGCTGAATTTGACGATGCCAGCAAAACCCGCCCAGTCTCCTCGGGGGCTCTGAAACACACAGCTGTGGGCGCTACGGGGTCTTCCTGACGTGCCAGGCTGCAGTTGGTGGAGAATGTAAGCATCATAATGTCCATAGACACCAAAATAACGTACCCCCAGTACCACACACAAAAATAGGCACAGAAAGAAGAAAAGCGTGTGTGCGTGGTAGAAAAAGAAGACAATGTAGCTGCCGCAACAGGCCCAGCTTCCTGCCAGGGAAGAGTTGATCTTCAGCTCTGCAAGACGCACCACTCCGCAGTCGGTGAGATAGAGAAGATTAGACGGATTCCTCGCGGCCGGCGAGGACGTGCAGCGATTAGAAGCGGCGGGTCCGCTGGCTTTTGTGGGCTTGAGGACGTAGATGTCTGTCTCAGTTGTTGCAACTGATAAGAAATAACATAAATCTTGGGACGAACCGATTGCCGCCCGCAAACTGGGACTAAATTGGTCCTGTTGAAAATCCAGGTGAAATAATCTCTCTCGACGATTACACCTCTGGGTTTGCTGAGTGGCGTGAGGTCTTGTCCAGAGGCTGTGGAAGGAGAGCGGTGAGCTGGTGTCTCATGTGGGGGGCCTCCGCGGGCTCCCAGGGTGCCTTCCATGTCTGTGTCCTTCCTCAGCACCGAGGGGCCGCCTCTGCCTCATGGCCCCAGCTTCCCTTCCCAGGTGTCAGCCTGGCCCTGGCTGGAAGACACGCCTCCCCTCCGCCGCTCCCGGCCCATCCACCGCTGCCACAAACAGCAGCGGGGCAGCTGCCTCCATCCCGGGCTCTCCTGGGGATGATGCTCTTTAGCCCAAAGTGCCCTCGTGTTTTCCCGGAGAGGTCTGAGAATCTGTCACGTGCCTGGGATTCAGCACTGGCCCTGGTCTTGCTAGTGAGTCCCGTATCTGTGCTTGTCCCTCAAGTACCCACAAAATGGGGAAAGAAAGGACCATTCTGTTAGGCCAGTTCTGCTTTCAAAAGCGTTTAATGGAGAAAATTAATTTCCTCTCTATTTTAGGGTTAGAAAACTAGAGTCTTCAGGAGACTACAGAACATTAAGAACCTTGTCTCCCCAGCTAGACGTGACAGTGCACATCTGTAATCCCAGTACTTGGGAGGCTGAGACGGGAGGGTTACAGGTTCAAGGATAGCCTCAGCAACTTGGCGAGGCTCTTAACCACTTAGCCATGATGCCATTTTAAAATAAAAATAGGGCTAGGGATATAGCTCAGAGGTAGAATGCACCTGTGTTCCATCCCTACAACCACAAAAATACCTTGTCCCCATTTCCCTAGCACACCTATTTATTGTGCAGATAAACTTGAGCATAATTCTGCGCCATTGCCACTTCAGTGCCGTGAAACCCGCAGAGTGTAGCCTTTGCCGTGGGTGCTCATGCTCTTAGTAAAGGCAGCACAATGTCTTAGTTGTTTTTTTTCTTTTTAACCCTGATTACTGGTTTGCCACTGACTTAGGTATTTATTATTCAAACATCAAACATCTATTTGAATGCCTGGCATTTGCCAGGTAGAGTCCTAAATCTGGGGATGAAACAAGCCAGGAAATACTTGGTTGTATGGGACAAAGTAAAGACTGTGTCAGCAATACATCAAATGAGTGAGAAGATGATTTTATTTTGTGTGATACTAAGGATTGAACCCAGGGCCATTTTATCCCTGAACTATACCCCTATTCTGTTCATTTATTTTTGTGGTACTGGGGATTAAACCCAGGGACATTCTACCTCTGAGCTATCCCCCAGCCCTATTTTTTATTTATTTTGAAACAGGGTTTCACTGGGTTGTAAAGGGCCTCATTAAGTAACTGAGGCTGTCCGCAAACCGTGATCCTCCTGTCTCAGCCTCCTAAATGCTAAGGTGACACGTGTGCGCCACCACGCCTGGCTTATTCTATTTATTTTTTGAAGCAAAGTTCCACTGGGTTGCAGTGGGCCTTGTGAGGTTGCTCGGGCTAGCCTCCAAAGTGCAGTCTTTCTGTCTCAGCCTCCCAAATAACAAGCCTGGTGTAAAAAGATTGTATAGAGCAATACAATTTACCCTGTTGATTTCACAGGGCAAGAAGAGTAGAGTATGTTTGCTGAATTCACAAATGGACAAACTGCCTCTGCTTGTGTTTGTACGTAAAGTTCTTGTGGAGGACAGCCACACCCATTTGTTTATAAATTGCCCTTAGCAGCAGCGACCACGTGGGCCGACTCGAGTCACGCATAAACAGGAAGTGAACTGTCTCGATCCGAGCCCTGGGCTTCTGTCGTGTGCCGTCTTGCATTCCGAATAGGTTTGGGAAAGGTTTGTTACATTCCTCCTACACCACCAGTCAGTTGGAGAAATGATTTTGTGGTAGGTAACACCTTCAGCAAAACAGAAGAAACGTATAATCAAAAGGTGTGGCAGTAACGCAGAGAGATCGTTCTCTCGGTTTTTCAAGCCTGTGCTCTGTAATCCTTGCTGGTTTTCAGACTTTGACAAGATGGTTTTGGCTTGGTGATTCATCTGAACCATTTTTTGTTTGTTTAAATCAAGACATTCTTCCTCGTAGAGGAATTGGATACCTGCCTGCCTTATTCTTTCTCCTCTGTGTTCTGCCCTTGTGGCTCTATATTTTTCTTAATCAAAAGGCCAGACATGGTAGAGCAAGCCTGTAATCTCGGTACCCGGGGGACACGAGACAGGAGGATCACATGTTCAAAGACAGCCTCAGGAATCTCGTGAGACTCTCTGCAACTTAGAGCCTATTGTAAAATAACTTCGAAGGAGTGTTGGGGTGGAGCTTAGAGGAGGAATGACCCTGGGCTTAATCACCAATACCACAAAGCAAATGGATTAAGCATGAAAATCTAGAGTGCACGTCAGTGAGACGTAGCTTAGTTTAGCAGGTTACTTTAGCCACAGGAACCTGCGCGGTCCCATCTTTCATGGTCTTCAAGTGAAGCCTCGTCTGTGCCCACACCTATTTGGTCCTTTGTATCTCATGGCTGCATCAGGGAAATCTAGCGATTGTGCGTCGCCTTTGTTGTGCTCTTGCCTAAAACAAGGAGGGGCTCTAAAGAATGTACGGAAGAACTATTATGCTAAGCCGTGCCGACCGCTTCCTTGCTGAATCTGTGGTATTAGCCAGATGATCATTTATGTGGAAAATCTTCTACAGGTTGGGCATTCCTGATCTGAAAAATGCAAAATTCACAATGCCTTAAGATTTGAAACAAATACATAGCTGGCATTGCAAGTGGGGTTTTGTATCGATCCTCATGTGACAGGTCACAGGCAAAACACAGACACAGCAAACGTCTTATCCAGCACCCCGCAGAGATCTTCCAGCACCGATGTTTCTTTTCTCTGCGCACGTTGATCAGTCACACAAAGGGTAATAACGTGGATTATGTGCAGGCCAGACTGGCCAATGGCAGGTTCCCCGTGATGCCCTGATGTGAGACCAAGAGCATCACCCGGTGCTTTAACTCTGCTCTATGGTATAAAGATAACAAAATACACACACACACACACACATGATTACCTTATAGGTGAGAGAAGCAAGAAAAAGGAGACCTTTTGCTCCTCTGTAGCACCAAAAACCAAGCCGTTAGAGAAACTAGGCAAAGTGAAGGTGCAGAACATCTTGGAGAGGACAGTGTTGGTGAGCCTGGCATGTTCGACCTGAGGGACACACTGTGAGTTCTGTGCTGAAAGTGCAAGTTAAGGGAAAAATTGCATGAAGCAGTAAAGAAAACTCAGCTGCAGATCAAAAGGGGCTACCCATCAGTATTCGGCGTATGCATGCCACTTGATGGCTCACTGCTCTCGAAAACAGGCAAGGATTCTTCAGCATAGAGTTAACATTGAAAGGAGTTAATGATATTCAACAGGCTGATGGCAGAAAATGAAGAAAAGGCCCGGCGAAGCCAGGCTTGGTGCCATGTGCCTGGAGTCCCAGCTGCTCAGGAGGATGAGAAAGAAGATTGGTTTTGAACCCTTGGGGTTGAAGGCGACACAGGGAGACTGCATCTCAAAGACCACTTTGAGTTTTTTTTTTTATTATTTTTTTTATTTTTTTGTGGTACTGGGGGTGGAACCCAGAGGCTTTCTACCTCCGGGCTATACTCCCAGACCTTTTTTATATTTTATTTGGAAGCGGGATCTCACTAAGTTGCCAAGAGCCTCACTAAATAGCTGAGGCTGGCTTCGAACCCGTGCGATCCTCCTGTCTCAACCTCCCAAGCGCGGGGATTACAAGCGTGCGCCACCACGCCCGGCCACTTGGAGTTTTTAAAGATCGCGATGCTCACACACCATGTGAAGTGTGTCCGGGCCACTGGCGATGCAACCTGAGACTGGAACGAGTCTGCAAGGGACCATTGGCCTTCTGGCGTTGCTGTCCCTGTACAACTGCAGCTGATAAGGCAGACCCTACAGTGGATTAAGAGAATAACGATGGCGGGAGACGAGGCATGCCTACGTGTGACCTGCTGCAGTAGGCAAACGCCAGCGTCCTTGCTGTAGCAAAGGAGACGGTTTCTTACCAGTCTGCTCTAAGGCTAGCGACTCTGCCCAGGTCCTCCAGGACATCCTTGCGGATGGCCCTCATAAACACTCTGCGTCTCCTGCTCGTGCACACTGCCGGGACGCGGGGCCGGGTGACAACTGCAGCATCTTGTTATTTCCTTGACCTTTCTGCTCACCCTTTGGCTGAAATTCTCATTAAGGGAGATTTTTTCATATGTTCTGAACACAATTGGACTTCATTAGTCTAGCTGTGTGGCCAGGATATCCTTAGGTAAATGAAGATGAAGTGTAAAAGTGCTTTCTTGAACAGAATGCCAGCAGCAACGAGTAGTGATAAAGGCATGGAAGGTTTTCAAAATCGCACCGGATGCTGTGTATGCTGGCCCGTACGCCTGGAGCACAGTGGCCAAAGATGAAGTGGTGTGGACCTAGTGCAGTCTCTGGTCGGCAGCTTTGCTGTGATGGGTGAGGTGGTCGCTTTGAAGGATTCTGTATGTCAGGTGAGAAAAACCGGCGCTCCCTACAGATGTGGAACGTGTACCTTCGGCGTCCCTTGGTGTAAGCTGGACGAAGGTGAGCATCAAACCTCGTCCATGATGAGGCCCCAGTTCTGTTCATTCATTGACTGACGGCAAGATTGGCGAAGTGGTTCTGCAGATGATGACGACGAAGATGACGTGAACAGTGGAGAAATCGCTGACAGGGTACATGTGACGGGTTTATTAGAGAACTAGAGGGGCATGCGTCCGTTACAAGACAGGAAATGACATCAGTTGATCCATTCAGGCTTCTGAGACAAAAACTCTTAGGAATTACAATTCCAGAGGGAACCTTTTTTTAAAAGTGGAATGCCCCCTCACGCCCTGAGGACCTACGTCCTGGTCCCTCCACTCTGTTTCTCTGGACTTAAGATAGAATGCGCAGCCACCTTCGATCAAAACTTGGCTTCGTGGGTGGTCTGCGGAGCAGAGCTTCAGCAGAATGGCGGGGGCGCCTTGTGAGCAGCTGCTAACCACGCTCCTGAGGCTTGTCCAGAGGAACTTGTGAGCCAGAGCCAGCAGGTGGAGGTCTCAGCAGCGACATCCTCAGCGATGCTCTGGGTGACGGAGAGAGCCCATGTAGACGCTGCGGGTGGGCGCAGGAGAAGGTTCAGGAGATTGGCTTCCAACCTCACTTCCCAGAGCAGGGCACAAAACTGCCGGCAAAGCCGTTGAGGTGCAGAAACCGATGAGAACACGGATAGAACGAGAGTGGTACCCGTCTCCAGCATTGCGCCTGGTGGTGAGCACGTGAATGCTGACGCCAAGCCTCTCCGTGCCTGGTCTCGGGAGGTGAGTCTCGGGATGTGGCTCGCTGCTGTGACCTCTCTCCAGACCCCCCTCTCTGACGTTGCTGGCAGTGAGTCTCCTCTGTGCTGGCTTTCTGCCTAGTATCCTCCCTCAGGTTAAAGGACAAACTAAGGGGTGGAGGAGAATGCAGAGGTAGGATCTGAGTATGAGAGGTTCAACTCGGAATAACAGTGCAACGAAAATTAAAAATCTCTGTCGTGTTGATTTCCTCATCTTAGATCATTTTTCTGTCCTATCAAGGTAGTTGCTGTCTCTGTATTTACTCTTTTTTTCTGGTGTTCTACCTCCGAGCCTCACCCCCGGACCAATTTTAATTCTTTGGAAACGGGTCTCTGTAAGTTGCTGAGAGCCTCGCTGTGTGTGAAGCTGGCTTCGAAGCTGCGATCCTCCTGTTCAGCCTGTAAAGTAGCAGGATTATAGAGGTGTGCCACCACACCGGCTTGTGCGTCTGGTGCGTGTTGAAACTATTTACTGCTGGCATTCATACAAAAAGATAATCCTTATAATTAGCTATTACTCTTAGAGGTTCTCATTGCCTGGAGGTGAATTTAGGTGATGACAATTCTATTTTAACATCAGATATCTTTATGAGAGAAACGAGTCTAGATTCTTATAGCTTTTCTTTGTTATGTTGAATTCGCTTTCAAATATAATTTATGAAAGCCGCACCCAATTGCTTTAACATACTCCTCCCTGGATTGTTTTCTGTAATGGACAAGTAGAGGCAAAGTACCCTGGGTTTTGCTGTTGCCAATCAAGTGTTGCATCACGTAGAAAGGGTGCCACACATTTCCATGTCTGGAAGCTCATACTGCATTTTGTCTTGACCAACTATTTTCCCAGAATGTACTGAAGGTTTGAAACAAGTCTTTGATGTGCAAGGGGCCAGAAGCCAGATCATCTTTAAAAATATAATTTGAACGCCTTCTCTAAAGCCATGTGAAAGGCGTGTCTGGGAAGGCTTCTTGATGGATTTGGGGGCGGGGACAAGGTGAATGCTTTCTGAAGCATCTTTAGAAAGAAAGCGTAGGGCTGGAGGCATAATAGTTCATATGTTCTAATACTTAGATTTTTAAGGCAAAGCTAGCTTTTGGGTGTTGTGTTGTGCAGCTGTGTGGCAGAGAGAGGCCAGCAGAGGACTTGCTCATTACAAGACTTGAGGATTGGCATTGTCTCTGATGCCATCTTCGTGGCACCGATAATGCCCCATGTTTAATCATCTGTGGGGTCCGGCTCGTCCTGCCCTGGTAATGAAGCAGCGATTGAAGTTCCGGTAAACAGCGCAGTGCAGCTGATTGCTTGCCCGGCTTTTGGTCCACTTAATTAAAAAATGACAGTCGGTTATTATCTCTGAGCAGGAAAACGAAACTAGAGGTGCATTTGCTCGCTGTTGGGAGATGTTTGGCCCTTGTGGATCACGTGTCACTGGGTGATTGTCTGCAGTAAGAAATGCCCGTCAGCAAGCCGGGTGGCTACGGGAAAGCTGCGCGTGTGGCAGTGGGTTTAGGCCATGGGTGCCAGCCAGCAGGGCTGGGCCAGGAGTCAACCTTTGCAGACTGCGGGCCTGAGTCCTGGAGCTCCGGGCCCGGTGGGGTGGTGGCCAGAGGCTGCGACTGTTGAGTACCTTTACGTCGTTTCTCCCATGCAAAACAAAATGCCTCTTGCGCAAGGGAGAATGTGTTGGATGATTCTAGAGTTCCTAGAATCAATACCACCATCTTGATGAACGAGCAGGGTGCAGAGGTGCTTCTGAGAGCTGGCAGCAGGACCCTGGTGGTGGTGGCGTGGGGGTGCAGGCTGGTGCCTGGGACTCAAGGTGTCCCCTCCAGCTGTGCTCCCAACACTGAAAGGCAGACGAGTGGTAAGACTGGCCCTGGCAGGGTGTCCCTGAGAGCACGGGAGTCTCAAAACAGTGACCTAGCCGCGCGTGGTGGCGCACACTTGTAATCCCAGCATTCGGGAGGTGAGACCAGAAGATCGCGGTTCGAGGACAGCCTCAGCTACTTAGTGTGAGACCCTGTTTCAAAATAAAGAATAAAAAATTGGGCAGGGAGATGGTAGCTTGGAGGTCAAATGCCCCTGGGTTTCATCCCCAACCCCCTCCCTCAAAAAAAGTGAGCAGCCTTCATTGCAGGAGGTTGGAGCTTTTTAAGAACATGAGTTGGAGAACTGGCAGGGGCAGGAGACGTGCCTGTCTCTGTGGCTCTGTCCCCATGTCTGTTGATGTGCGTGCACCGCACCTCACACCTCAGCCCGGCAAGGGCGAGGAGTAGCTTGCTTCTCAGGACTGTACCGGCAACCTGTGCCATCTGTGTTTTTACCCAGTGTTGTGGTTTGCAGGCGTCCCCTGAAATCCACAATTTGGAAACTCGGCCCCCAGAGTCCTAAGTTAATAGTGTCGGAGGTAGGACTTGGGGAGGGGTGACTGGGGTTATTTGAGGTCATAAGGGTGGGGACCCCAGAATGGTATTAGTGATTTTGTAGGAAGAGGGAGAGAGACCCTGCCTGGCCCTACATGGCGAAGCAAGAAGGCTTTGAGCAGATGCCAGGCGTTGCTCTTGGGCTGACCCGCCGCCAGAGCCAAATCCAACTCTGCTCCGTAAACGGCCCAGTCTGTGGCATTCAGTGATGGCTCAAGAAGACGGACTCCTGGGTGTTAAAAGTAATTTCTTCAGCACTGTCACCATCCCACAATACCTTGTGTGCTCCCTTTTTGTGTCAAAACTAGTTGTAGAATAGAAAGACCTTGGCGGAATGGGGGCTCGCGGTCCCAAACTCACCAGCAGAGTTACAACACAAGAGCAAATGCAAACTGAAAAGAGGGTGTTTTCTGTCCCTTGGTGTCTCTGGACTGCCCGGATGTGTTTAGTCACTAGAATAACAGATTCCTTAGAGCGACATCTCGATAGTTTATTGAACTAAAACAACTACTTTTAACTTTTTAACTACAGGTATTTGTGTCAGGACAAATACCTGAAACTACAGGTATTAATTTCAGGACCTTGCTTCCACAATGAGAAACAATGAATATATAAAAACCTAAATCGGTAATTCCAGAGAAAGACAGATACCCTCTAAGCTCCCTAGTCATTTTCTTTTTCAACTTCAACCCAGAAGTTTATATAAAGTTGGGAGAAAACCCTAATGCCCATCTGATAGTGAAATTGATCAGCTTCTGCCTGGGACATAACCAGGATTAAAAGAAAATAATAGCCCAGGAATTAAAGTGGGGCTTTCAAGAGATTTTGTTGTTGTTGTTGTTGTTAGTACTGAGGATTGAATCCAGAACATCCTACCTCCTGGCTACAACCCCAGTCTTAATTATTTTTTTGAAACGGGGTCTTTCAAAGTTGCCGAGGAGTCCCTCAAAGTTGCCGAGGCTGGCCATGAACCTGCTACCTTCCTGAGTCAGCCTCCCAAGTAGTGGGATTACTGGAGTGTACCACCATGTCTGACTCTGAAGAAATTTTTTTTGACTACTCAGACTTGGAGAAGAGATTCATGGTCTTTTCTTTAAAACACAGCAAGATAAGTTGGTAAACAATGCTTGTCATTTTATCTAAGTTTAGATGAAATCTTACAATACCCCCAACCACGAAGTAGTTTAGAGGTAAAAGTCAGCTGAGAAACATCTGAATTCGGTGGCACTGGGGAGCAGAGCAGCTGTGTCGCCCTGTGTTGCAGGGTGTATTCTGCCTGCATTGTGTTTGATTTCATTGTGCCCAGGTGTGTTTTGGCAAAGGCAGAAGACAGCTAAGGAGGAGGTGGCCCTGTAGCACCTTACATGGACTGAGGTTTATATCTTAAGACACGGGAAGGCAGACAAGGCAAGTAAAAAGCAATTCCCAAAGCATTGCTATGATCTGGTAATCACACAAAAAAATATCTTCAAATAGTATTTTCATCAAGAAAAAAAATCCCAAGACTTTGCACTACCGTGGTTAGGGGAGGAAGTCACACTGTAGAAACAACTTTTTTTTTAAACTTTCTCTGGCACCTTGTAATTATAATCTTACATCATAGTGAAATTCGTAGTAGTAGAAGCAAGCCAGACATGGCGCACACTTGTAATCTCAGCATTTGGGAGACTGAGACAGGAGGATCGCGGTTCATGGATAGCCTCAGCTACTTAGTGAGGCCCTCTGTAATTCAGTGAGACCCTGTTTCAAAATAAATAGGGCTGGAGGTGGAGCTCAGAGGCAAAACGCCCCTGGCTTCCCTCCCCAGTACCAAAAAAAAAAAAAAGTGATAGAAACAGGTCCCCCAGGACTTGTGTGTCTCTTTCCGGATCCTCTCTTACTACCCGTTCCCCCCTACATTTATTAGTGACGTTGGTAGTGATCCTTTCATAGGTGGAAATAGTATTATTTGAACAGTCTTCATTTTTCTTTTCTGCCCCTCTTTGTCTTTCCACTATTTCCAATTATCCAAAGCCCCCCCTTTTTTTTCCAGTTTTCTCTCTGGCTCCATATATGGAGAAAAGAAAACAGGGCCCTTGACTTTGAGACATAACATCATGTCCTCTGGTTCCATTGGTTCTCCTGAACATGACATCTCACTAGTCACAGCCGAGTAAAACTCCATCCTGTGCATATATTACCAGACTTTCTTGATCTGTTCACCTGCTCACGGATCCTAGGTTGGTTCCACAGTCGGCTATAGTAAATTGTGCTTCTCTAGACAGGGGTATGCAGGTCTCACTGGAGCGTTCTAAGTTTTGGAAAGATAAGAAGTGGTAGAGTTGGGTCATATAGGGGTTCCATATCTAGTCTTTTGAGGAACCTCCATCTGATCCCATAGTGGTTGTACTACTCTACACTCCCACCAGTGGTGTACAAGAGTTCTGTTTCCCCACACCCTGCCAGACTCATTTTCCTATTTATTTACTTATTTATTTATTTATGTATTTATTGCAGTACTGGGGATGGAACCCAAGGGCATTCTACCTCTGAGCTACACCCCAAGCCCTAGTTTTTATTCTTTATCTTGAAACAGGCTCTCACTGAGTTGCAAAGAGCCTCACTAAGTAGCTGAGGCTGGCCGTGTGAACCACGATCCTCCTGTCTCAGCCTCCCAAATGCTTGGATTACAAGGGTGCGCCACCACGCCTGGCTCATTTTCCATTTTAAATAGCTCTTAAAATATCTTTTTTTAAAATGGGCATGTAATGTGCTTACCAAAGAAAATAACATTAAATGAACTCATAACTTTACTATCCTATGCTGCTTTTACTTTGTATCTTTCTTTTTGGAAAAAAAGAAAACTAAGACTTCAGGTATGTGTTTCATTCTTGAAAGTTACCACACTAAATAGTGAAGTTACTTTCATATTTTGTACTGAATTTGGGGATTTTTACCTGGCACTGTTAATGCATTAGAGGGTTGTTTGCTGTAGTTTGAAAAGACCCGCTGGGAAAGGAAGAAATTCATTTCTGGTGCTGTGTCCAGTGTCTGTATATGTTGGGCCACGTGTGCACTATAGTAAAGACTCATTTTCCTTTGCCTAAAAAACATCTTGCCCATGTAGTGGTGCACACCTGTAATCCAAGACATGGGAGGCTGAGACAGGATCAGGAGAATCGCATGTTTCAGGCCAGCAGGAAGTAACTTAGCAAAACCCTATTATAAAATAAAGTACAGCCAGGAGTGTAGCTCAAAGGTAGAAGGACCCCAGGTTCAATCGCTAGTACCATACATGCACCCAAAAAGACGCCTTTGGAAACACCTGGTGTCTCAGCAGCAAGAGGAAGAATTCTTCCTTCCAGGCTCTGGTCCCCAGGTCCTATCAGAAGGCCCTCACCTCCAATTGCTGACAGTAACTTCTCAGTAGTTGATTTTGTGGAGCCCAAACAGGTTTCCGCACGGTTGCTGCTGTGTGAGATGTTGATACCCTGCGGGGTGTATGTCCTCTGTGGGAAGACGCCGGGGTCAGGGGTGGAGCTGTGCCTTGCTCTCTGAGCCTGCGCTCTGCTCCACCATTGTGTGTTGGAGGCTGTCGGCCTGGGCCCAGCTGGCTCCTCACATGCAACATGGGCGTGCATCGCCTTCAGGACTTGGACTTTACATCCGTGAAGTGGGGTTCAAAGCAGGACCCCCTCGTAGGCCCGTGCAAGCACTAAACAGGATGAGTTATATAAGGTGCCTAAATATGTTGGACGTACAGGGAGACTTCACACAGAGTGGCTTCAAGTATCACTGATGTTTTGTGTGTCATTTTACAAACTATGACATAGAAATACGACAGTAAATGGTGGGGAAGAGGAAAGGCCAGTTGACCATGTTTATTCTCCAAACTCTACCATAACTCTAACATTGTTCGTACGCTGAGAATTCCTGAGTTAGAGGTTACCTATCCAAGACGAAAGAAAAGAAGAACCTTTGTTTTCTAACTTGTAAAAGGATTCTTTCTGTGAATGACAAACAGCGTTAAAGCTTTGGAAGCCCAGTCACAGTTACTCTCTTAAACCCTAGAAATGGAAATTGTCCATTTATTTTGTGTTAATGCACGTTGAGCCTGGCCAGGCTCCGTCTGCTGCCGAGGGTGGCACTGTGGAGATGCGCTCATGGCAATTTATAGTAGCTATATCTTCAGGTGTTAGCGCAGCAAGATAAGCTAAAGGCTTATTGAGAGGTTGGCCTTATCACGGCATTGTTATTTTTAATGCTAGGTGTATTTTTAAGTGTTGCACACTGCTGGGTCGAAGCTGCTGGGCTCAGAGCACGTTATCCAGGCCAGTGCTGAGGTTGAACGTGGCCTTCTTTCTTTCCAATTTGTTTTAATTAGTAGTTTCCACGTCCGTGCAGTACTGTGTACTGAGCTCCATCTTCTCCCTTTGTAACTGAGTGTAGAAGCCGCTTCTCTACATTGTACAAATACCTGAAACAATTCTCCTTGACGTGTGTGTTCCTTGTGAGGCCCCTGGAGCTGACAGTCCTCCTCCACTTGATCCTGAAATTGAGTCTGAAAGTGGACAGATGGGTCGCCCTCTTTACAAGCCATTACTTAATTTAGCATGAGTGCTTACTAAAGTCACTGTAGTTGAGTCACCACGAATTCTGTATATCAGGATTATTTTTCCACTTCGCTGCCTAGTTCTTCTTCTTGGAATTTTTATCCTTGGGAGAATGGTGGTGGAGAAAGATCATCTAACTTTGTTAAAGACCCAGGGAACACAAACTGAGAGAAACAGTGTTTTGCTCACCAAATTGCAAAAGATTTTTAAAGTCTGATTGTCAGTGTTAGCAAAAGTAGATGGAAATCAGTGCTGCTTGGGAGATGGCCTAGCTGGGTTTGGTGCCTGGCTCCGACCAAGAGCTGTGGTTGTGCCAGCGACCTCTCCCCACCTCTGCACAGGATTTGCTGTAACGAATACCTCAATCCAGGCAAGGTGGCGCACGCTTGTAATCCCAGAATTGGAAGGTTGAGACAGGAGGACCACAGTTCGCAGACAGCCTCAGCTACTTGAGGCCCTTTGCAGCTTGGTAAGATCCTGTTTCAAAATAAAGAATAAAAAATCAGGCTGGGGATATAGCTCAGAGGTACAGTGACCCTGACTTCCATCCCCAGTATGTCTCAAAAAATATATATACATCACTAACCTACCTAGTCATTGTTAAAAATATGAAATATTTAAGGCCGCATACAGCCTGCTATCTGCATGTCTAACAAATGAGAACAATCACATTCTGTTGGTGGGAATACAGATGGGCATTTTCTTTTTCTTTTTTTATTTTTTTAAAAGAAGTTTATTAAAAGATGGAAATACAGAGAACAGGAACAGCTCCATACCAGACTGACATGGAGGGGTGACTCGAAATGAATACACCCGGCATTTTCTTTTTAGAAGGCCATTAGGTTTTCTTTAAAATTTAGATGTATGTCTTTTTACATGTGTAGCTTGGCAGAAGTGGTGCCACTGTACAAAAAAAAAGTGTAAAATGACTATATGATCCCATTACTGAATATTAGGGAACAATTAAGACAGATGAGTCCCTCGGCAGGTACACGTCATATGTGCATGCACAAATACTCAAATGGAAAGATATGCAGGTATATTTAGTGAAAATAGCACATTGCCAAAGCATAAACACGTTGGGATTCGGCTTTTGTTTGAAAACAAATGCATCTGTATGTGTACATGATTTATATTTTCCTACAGAATAGTCTGGAGTTTGATTTCTTGATTACTAGTGAGATAGGCAATTCCATTGACAAGCAGGTGGCACATAAACAGGGACTTAGCCTTTTATTTTTGTTGAAATACTTGCCTTGGCCATGCTAGGAATGTACATACCTGTGTGTTGCTCATGGTTTTCACTAAAGATATCAATGAACCAAGATGTGTGTGCTGTCCTGGGGTAGGAGCCAGGAAACATCCGGGAGGGACACAAACCTGTTGAGATCTAGAGATGGACTCATAGATCTGAGTCGCACTAAGCTCCCACACCCTCTTATTTGGGCAACAAAACTAACATTTCTGTGAATGCGAGTTTCTGATAATGGGGAAACAATTAGATCGGCACATAGTTTGAGTCCTATAAGAGAAAGAACCCTGTGGTCTGAGTGTACTCTGACCAGCAAAGGAATCGATTAAATCTAAACACAGGGTGGTAGGTAGATAAAATTAATACTGGGTATATGTACCTGGTTCTGCAGGTACTTAAAAATTACGTACATGGCCGGGCGTGGTGGCACACGCTTGTCATCCCCGCGCTTGGGAGGCAGAGACAGGAGGATCGCGCAGGTTCGAAGCCAGCCGCGCGCGCTGGCTTAGGAGACCCTGTTTCCAAATAAAAATGTAAAAATAGGTCTGGGAGTGTAGCCCGGAGGTAGAAGGGCTTCCAGGAACCCCAGTACCACCAAAAAAAAAAAAAAATTACATACATGTACAAATCCATTTGTTTTTAAACAAAAGCCGAATCTCAATGTGTTCATGCTTTGGCAATGTGCTGTTTTCACTATCTGTACATCTTTCCGTGAGAGGATTTGTGCATGCACAGATAGTGTGCCTGCCAAGGAATTCATCTGTCTTAATTGTTCCCTAATGTATTAGTGTCACAGAGTGATCATTTTATAAGCTTAATAGAAAATTACCTAGAGCAAACATGGTAGATAACCTTGAGATGTTGTCTTGGTTTTCAACTATTGATGGCAGAGAAGAGGGTCTTGTAACCCACGCAACAAACTCTGCGTTCCTAGATCTTCAAAAGAACCTCATGGTCCTGATTTCTGGTTCTCAGAGGCTTCTGTCACCATGTTCTAAATCGTCCCATACTTGGAATAATCATGGCTGGTCCTGAAATTTGTTCTTATGTGGCTTTTTAAAATCCTAAACATAGCTGGGCATGATGGTGCATGGTTGTAATCCCAGCATTTGGGAGGCTGAGACCAGAGGATTGTGGTTCGCGGACAGCCTCAGCTACTTAAGCCCTTCACAACTTAGACCCTGTTTAAAAACAAAGAATAAAAAATAGGGAAGGGGGTGTAACTCGGAGGTCAAATGCCCCTCGGTTCCATCCCCACACCCGAAAAAAAAAATCTGTGTGCGTGTGTGTGTGTGTGTGTGTGTGTGTGTGTGTACCTGTGCATGTATGTTTTCCTGGGGATTGAACTCAGGGGCATTCTACCTCTAAGCTATACCCCCATCCCTATTTTATTCCTTATTTGGAAACAAGGTCTTCTTGAGGCTGGCTTCAAACCTGCCATCCTCCGGTCTCAGCCTCCCAAATGCCGGGATTGTGGCGTGCACCACCACACCTGGTCCCTAAATATTTATTGTTAGTATAGTATATCGCTTTCCTAGGACCATCTTAACAACCACAAACTGGCTGGCTTTAGAGAACAGAAATTTATTCTCTTTCTCTGGAGGTGAAATTTCAAATTGTAGTTGTGGGCTGGGTCAATTCCTTCTGGAGGCTCCAAGGCCTCCCTCCGGCCACAGGAGGCTGTTGGCAGCCCTCAGCTTTCCTTGGTGGCTTCTAGGTGTGTCTTGCAGGCTGCCTCTGTCATGAGAGAAGGTTCTCCGTGTGTCTCTTCTCTTAGGAGTACACCAATACCTGGATTTAAGTTCTAAATGACCTTATCCTGACTTGATTACACCTGCCAAAGATTCTCTAACCTGGCTCTTACTCTGGGTACCAGGAGTTTACCTTTTGAGAGGGAGATAGTTTAGCCCGTAAAAGACACTAGGTTTGTAATTTGGGGCTTTTACATTGAATCTTTGTGGTGGACCATAATGGAGGGTGCAGATGGTGGTGGAACCTCTGGGAACTCTGGTGTTTGTGTCAGGTTTTTGCTTTGGAGTCTTGGGGGGGGCAGGAGAATAAAACTCACTCCTGTTATGAGCTCACTGTGTCCATGTAATTTCGCATGGGTTTTATTTGGACGTTTCATCGTACCGGGGCTTGAAGCCAGGAGTATTCTACCTCTAAGTTTTACCTTTTGTTTTTGGTGTTTCTGAAACATGGTCTTGCTAGGCTCTTGAGTCACACAACATTGCTGAGGCTGCCCTCAAACCTGTGACCCTCCTGTCTCAATCTCCCAAGTGTTGGGTTTACAGGCATCCATCACCATGCCCAGTTTATTTAATCATACTTTTTATCTGGTTAGTTTTACCCTTGTAAAATCTTACAGGTAAAATAATCGTATTTCTAGGCTCCTGTGTTGTTTTTAATATACTGTTTTCTTGATTCAAATGTAATCTGTTGCAGAACCAGGGGTGCAGCCGGGGGTGGGGGGTGTCAGTGCATCTCCAGAGCCCTGAGGGAGGGCCAGGAAGTCAGCAGAGCCCTGTATTTGTGATTCCCAAAGAGTTTTGTAAAATAACCTATCATACTCAGAGGTATGAGAGGTTAAACCAGAGCAAGAACTACTGGTGTAGGAACGGAACAGAGGAACGCTTTTGGCCTCCGGCCCTGTCTGCCAGGGGATTTAGCCCCGCAGGTGTCCACGTTGACAGGTCAGCACGATAGAGGGGCATGTCCGCTTGTGCATACTCAGATGAATCTACGGTTTCAGGCCCACGGACGACAGCAACCAGCCGCCGGGCCGGGGCGTGCTGTCCATGCACGGGCTGACCTACGGCGTCATCCGCGTGGACTCGGAAGAGAAGCTGTCGGTGCTCACGGTGCAGGACGTCGGGCTCGTCATGCCTGGGGGTGAGTGCGGGCCGTGGGGTCAAGTCCGCGCCCCAGCCTCTGTTCCCACGGGCTTTGCTGACGCCCATCGCAGCCCGCCGCTTCCTGTCTGATGTGGAGTTATCCATGCGAGCTGAGCGCTGAGAGGTTGGCTTTAGAAATAATCACGAAGCTTTAGGTAGCTGAAGTCACATTTCCCCTCCTGAGAAAGGAAAACCCCAAATATCCTGGAAGCTGGAGGGGAGCATCTTTGCGTGCTAGGAGCCCGGTCTCCCCTTCCCTCAGAAGGCGTCAGGGGTCAGCTTGGTGCCCCACACTGGGTCTGGACGGCTCCCCATCTAGTCCTCAGACTCTGAGGCCAAAGTAGGACACCCAAGCTTGGCTTTCCCAGAGGTAGCAAAGGCTTTTGGCAGACGTGTGTGAAAAAGGCAAGAATGTGAGTCTGCAAAACTTGTAAAGGTTGTTTTTAGCAGTAAAATCACAAAAACCACTTCGACAAACCCAGAGGCACCTAGTTGAAAGGTCCCCGCCTTACCTCCCCACCTGTCTGCACAACGTGTGCTTTGAGGACCTCCAGGGAACTATATGCAGGACCCCAGCTCACTTAATTTTTTTTGGGGGGGGATACTGAAGATGAAACCCAGGGACCTTCATCCAAGCTGCACCCCAGTCCTCCAGCTGCCTTCTTTTTTATTTATTTTGAAACAGTCTCCCTAAGTTGCAGAGGGCCAAACTAGGTAGCTGAGGCTAGCCTTGAGTCTGCAATCCTCCTGTCTCAGCCTCCCAAGTACTGGGGCTGGAAGCATGTACCATCATGCCTGGCATAAACTAGTTTCTAAGTCAATAGAAGCGTCAGATGATGCGGTTTAAGCAGAATCCCTCTTCTGGGTAGGAGAAGGATCTGCTAGGTTTCTTCTTAGAAATTCTCCAACACCATAGAAAGCAACACATCCTCACGTGGGTGAGTAGTTGTATGTTGTCTTCCTTAGGAGTTTGCTTGGTTTTTACATGATAAAGAACTACATACGTCTTGTCTTGTATCTCAGTGCTTAGTTGTTAACCCATGAAGAGCTGTTCTTGATCCAGCAACATCAGTGTTAACACTGTTTGAATGTGGAGTCATAGGTTTGTTATTACCACCAGCTTGGGTGGATTTCACTGTCTTTGCTGCGGTCTGATGCTGTGAGGACTCCGTCCAAGATGGCAGTCAGCATAGGTGTGGGGAGTGGCCAATGGGGAAGTGCTAGGATGAGATTTCTGTTTTGAGGGAAGCTGCCCCTGTAATTTGGATGATACTATATCATCCAAATTACAGCTCAGAATGGCTGTAAGGAGTTAGACTTCTGCAGCGTAGATGACAGTGTCTCATCCTTGCCTGGTGTACTGTGAAACTTTATTTCTAAAGTCTGATGGGTGAAGAATATTTCCACGTAGTTATAATGTGGATTTTTTTTTCTTACCTCAAGTGAGTTTAATTTCTCATGATTCTACTGGTTCTATTTTTTTTCTCCTTAATTTTATTTTTTTGAGTACTGGGATTGAACCCCGGGAGCACTCTCCCTCCAAGATATACCCCCAGCCCTTTTTATTTCTTATGCATGGCCAGTCTCACCAACTTAGGCTCTCTGCACCTTTGAGACTTTCAAATTAAAAAAAAAAATTAAACAGAGCTGGGAGTATAGCTCAGAGGTAGAATGCCTTTGGCTTCAATTCTCAGTACCACCCCCCCCCTCAAATCTAAGGTGGAGGGGAGGGAGTAGGGCGAGCCCAAAGAAAGACATGGGAAGTGCTGTGTGCACGGATGTTTGCCTCTGAACCTCACTGTGATGTTTAATTACAGTGTGCCAATTTTTTTTTTTTTTCAGTACTGGGGATTGAATCCAGGGGCATTCTATCTCCAAGGTACACTCCTAGCCCTCTTTTTATTCTTTATTTTGAAACAGGGTTTCCCTAAGTTGCAGAGGGCCTCACTAAGTAGCTGAGGCTGGCCTTGAACCTGTATCCTTCTGTCTCAGCCTTCCAAGTACTGGGATTACAAGCATGCATCACCACGCCCGGATCCCAAGAAAAGTGTTTAAAAAAATTGAAGCGAGCCGGGCGTGGTGGCGCACGCTTGTAATCCCCGCGCTTGGGAGGCAGAGACAGGAGGATCGCGCAGGTTCGAAGCCAGCCGCGTGCGCTGGCTTAGGAGACCCTGTTTCCAAACAAAAATGTAAAAGTAGGTCTGGGAGTATAGCCCGGAGGTAGAAGGGCTTCCAGGAACCCCAGTACCACCCAAAAAAAAAAAAAAATTTGAAGCAACTAAAATGATCTCGCCACCATGGAATTTGACATTTTGCTACAACATGAAAACAGACTCAGTTTAGGGAAGGGCCGGGCGATTGCACTTGTCTGGTTCTAGTTATTGCTTCTTTCTGCCTGTATCTTTCCATTTACCCATCCTCGGCTCGGTCCCCTGACATCTCTCATCGTCTGTCTTCCTGTCCTTTCAGCCATCATGTGCTCTGTGAAGCCAGACGGGATTCCACAGTTGTGCAGAACGGACGAGATCGGGGAGCTGTGTGTGTGCGCGGTTGCGACGGGCACATCGTATTACGGCCTCTCCGGTATGACCAAGAATACCTTTGAGGTAGGTTAGTGGGGTGTCTCGCTACGAGATCTGTCCATGGTTCCAGCTCCTAATAGACATGGCCAGCCAGGCATGGCGGTTATAATTCCAGTGCTTCAGAGGCTGGGACGGGAGGATCTCAGGTTCGACGCCAGCTCAGTAACACAGCCAGACCCTCGGCAGCCTGGCAAGACCCTGTTTCAAAAACAGAAATAATAAAAGGGGTGAGGCTCCGGCTCCGAGGTAGAATGCCCACAGGTTCAATCCCCAGTACCACACACAAAAATCAGTGAAAATTTAAAAATAAATATTGCCAGATAGACAAGAAACCTAATATAGTAATGTTGCAAGATGAATAACTCATCTGAATGGCTTTACTATATTCATTTTTTTACTGTTATTGATAAGTATGGCTTGTCTCAGCATATTCTGACCTTAAAACTAGTATCAAAAAGAGGAAATAGTTTCTTTAATTTTTCTTTTTTTTACTCAGCTGATGTAGCACATACCTGTTATCCCATAATCCCAGTACTTGGGAAGCTGAGACAGGAGGATCACAGGTGGAAGGTGGCAACTTACTGAGACATTGTTTAAAAATTAAAAATAGGGCTGGAGCCGGGCGTGGTGGCGCACGCTTGTAATCCCCGCGCTTGGGAGGCGGAGACAGGAGGATCACGCAGGTTCGAAGCCAGCCGTGCTGGCGTAAGAGACCCTGTTTTAAAAATATAAAATAGGTCTGGGAGCGTAGCCCGGAGGAAGAAGGGCTTCCAGGAACCCCAGTACCACCAAAAAAAAAAAAAGAAAGAAAGAAAAAAAAATAGGGCTGGAATGTAGCTCAGAGATAAAATGCCCTGTGGTTCAATTCCTAGTATCACAAGAGAAAAAAAGGGCTTTTTTGTTAATGTTCATACCTTAACCTATTTAACACAAGTGTTGGCTGACGCATGGGTGTTGGAAAAACACCCACAGGTACTGGAAGGCCCTCACCTGCACAGGCCAGCTGGCCACCTGCACAGCAGTCTAGCCAGAGCTCGACCTGGCTGGCTGTGAACCCATGAGAACTTGATGCGATTTGTGTTTTAAATAATTGTGGTGGCACAAGCTGGTGTGTGTGTGTGTGTGTGTGTGTGTGTGCGCAAGCGCGCGCGCCCAGGGGTATGGCTGCACACCTGCACTGTGTGGTGGACGGAGACGATAGGATGTTATGCTCACAGGCTCTGCTGCCCAGTGCCACATCTGGGAACTCTCACAGCTCTTCTGCCTGTTCTTACAAGGAGAGAGAAATTAGATCAAGTTCTATGTAAGAAAATAGGAAATGCTTGAAAATACGTTCTTAAATGTCTAGAACTCTGGGTGCAATTGAGGAGGTATGAGTATGAATCCAGCTTTCTAAAACAGCCCTTGAAATTGGAGCTAGATACAGTCTAAATAAAATCTCCCTTTTCTATGTGATGTATTTCTATAATGTTGAAGGAAAGATATAGGTACTTACCCATGTATATACACACATTTATGTTATATACTTAAATGTATACAGATAGAAAGCAAATATATACATATACACATATAGAAATAGAATGCAAATATATACATATATAAAAATATAGATGAAGCAAATAATATAAGCATAGGTATATATAATAAACGTATATATAAGCATAGGTATTTATGTAAGGTATTTATACCTATAAATAGTATGTCTATGTAATATGTACATATATTTATGTCATATATTTATAAACATATTTATATACATACATAGTACGTATTTATATATGTGTGTGTATATATATATACATATATATATGTATATATATATACACACACACACATTCATACACACACACAAATACATATTTGAATTGAACTCAGGGGCACTGACCTACACCTCTAGCCCTTCTTTATTTTGAAAGAGGATCTCTAGTTGCTGGACCTGCAGATTGTCTCAGCCCTTCCAAGTACTGGGATTAAAGGCATGCACCACTGTGCCTGGCTTTATTTTTCTTTTCTGTTTGGTTCCAGTAAGGAAAGAGAACATTTCACCGCTAGGGATCAGTTGCTTTATAGCTAACATGTTACTTAAAATGTGCCTCACCTCTCCACTTACCACTTTCACAGTATAATTTTCCAAACAAAAGAACTAGGTGTCTCTTGGCAGGGCTTAATAATTTCTGGCTGTTAACCTGTCGAGAGGCTGGGGCCATGGAGGAGCTAGCTGGGGGCCTAGAGGTGTGGGAGATTGTCTTGTTCAGCATGGGGTGGGCAGGAGGGAGAAGTTCCTTTCCATGTTTGCAAAATGTCTGCTCACAGCTGTTAACTCTAACCTCCTCACTTACAGGGTTGTCAAATATTTTTTTAAAAAAGCAAGTTCTATCCCTTTAAGGAGAAATGGTAAGATTTTAAGGCACATGAAAGGTGCCCTGACCAGAGCCTGTGTCTCCTCAGGTGTTTCCCATGACCAGCTCAGGGGCTCCAATCAGCGAGTACCCATTCATAAGGACAGGCTTGCTGGGGTTCGTTGGTCCCGGGGGGCTCGTCTTCGTGGTAGGGAAGATGGACGGTCTGATGGTGGTCAGCGGGCGCCGACACAACGCTGATGACATCGTGGCCACCGCCCTGGCCGTGGAGCCCATGAAATTTGTGTACAGAGGAAGGTGAGTTGCGCTCGTCTGAGAGTGGATCATGCCGTTTCCTGCGGACCACGCTTTCTGTCCGGAGGTGAAGGGCTTAAGAGTTGCGCAGATTCCTTAAATTTATTTTGACCATTGCTTCTGCTGTACCGTTGAAGTGCCCAGAGTCGTCAGCTGCTGAGATTTCACGAAGTCCTAACTGTCTGAGCCCCATGGCTTGTTTTCATTAACCTCTAAGCTAAATAAAAATACTCATTCGAGGAACACCTTTTTAATGAAAATCTATGAAATAAAGAGCTAAATACAGCAAATGCAAGAGACCCCAAAATAAGTCACAATTTGCATGGAAAAGTCAATTGCTTTGAACATTCTATGGTTTTCCTCCTCTCCCTCCTCCTCCTTCTTTCTCCTCCTCCTCACCTGGTATTGAGCAGAGGCTTGTTAGACATTCAGTTTGTTACTACAGCACCTAAGGGTTTTCCTAACATGAAGAAACTCAGACTTACCTAGGATCCTAACCCGGCCAGGCTCGTGGGCCCATAAAGCTGCAGCTACTCAGCTGTGACATGGCCCCCCTTGGTAGCTCTAAACTGAGCACCTGTTTGGGACAATGAAGTGTGGAGTGGCCACAGGTCTCTGCTGACCTTACAGGGCAGGTGGACTGAGCAGGAAACCATTATTTCTGAACAGAAAACACCTAATTTGGAGAGTTTTACTGCTCAGATACCAACTCCAGAGGCAAATAGGAAGGTCTCTAAAAGCCAGCAATAATTGTGCACTGCTCCCTTCTGTCTACTAAAAGGTATAAATGCTGCCCCACTCCCCGCAGGTGCCCTTCTAGGGAAAGGCAGGCGATTTGCCTTGTAAGCATCATTCAGGGTGCTGTCCTGACGTTAGCAGGCTTGGGGAGTTGGGAGCTAGTTTGCCTGTCTGAAGTGTGCTCAAAGCCGGGTCCCCCGGAGCTGCACAATTAATGCACAGGAGGTCTGGGGAGGCCGGGCGCTCACCACGCCTCCCCCTCTGTCCCCGCAGGATAGCTGTGTTCTCGGTGACCGTCCTTCATGACGAAAGGATAGTGATCGTGGCGGAGCAGAGACCGGACTCAACGGAGGAGGACAGTTTCCAGTGGATGAGCCGGGTGCTCCAGGTGGCGTGACTTTGCCTTGACTCACTCATTTCCCCCTTAGTCTCAGCCTCCCCGCCTTGTGTTGGGGCGATGCCTTGAGTCTTCACTGGGTCTCAGCCCAAGGGAAAGGGTCTGGGGCTTTTGCAAGCCTGGTTCCCGCCATTCTCATTGGGGGAAGTCGCAAGCTTGTTTTCTTTTTGGAATCTTGAATATTCTTCCCAATTTTCTACATACATACATACATACATACATACATATATATACATATATATGTAATTTTTTTTGTGGTGCTGGGGGTGGAACCCAGGGGCTTTCTACCTCCGGGCTACACTCCCAGACCTATTTTATATTTTATTTGGAAACAGAGTCTCACTAAGTTGGTGAGAGCCTCACTAAATAGCTGAGGCTGGCTTCGATCCTGTGTGATCCTCCTGTCTCAGCCTCCCAAGCACAGGGATTTTACAAGTGTGCACCACCACTCTCGGCTTTTCCAAATATTTTTATCGCATGTGGGTCCTATGTAAAACTGTCGAACTGGGTGAGGGCGTAAGTAAAGTGTCTCTCGTCTTGACGCTGACAGCTCTTGCCAGTGTTCCAGGTATGTTTTATCTCTAGCATATTTCTGCATGTAATAGATGAAACTGTGTGTGTCGAGTACTTACTAAATAACTACACCAGTTGCTAAATGCATGAAGTCGTAATTCCTACTGTAACGCCATTCCCTCTGGATTTCCTAGGCAATTGACAGTATACACCAAGTTGGAGTTTATTGCCTGGCCTTGGTGCCAGCCAACACCCTCCCCAAAACCCCGCTCGGTGGGATACACTTGTCGGAGACGAAGCAGCTCTTCCTGGAGGGCTCCCTTCACCCCTGCAACGTCCTGATGTGCCCCCACACTTGCGTCACGAACTTGCCTAAACCTCGACAGAAGCAACCAGGTGCGTGTCACGGCCCTGCACGGCTGGCACGTGACTGCCGGTGGGTGCTTGTGAACAGTGTGCGGTCAGGACCTTGCTCAGGAGAGGCCGGCGTGTCTGGGGTATGTAGGGCCTCTTTCTGCCCTCAGGCTTCCCACACAGCCAGATAGCCCCAGAGGACGGCTGGGCTGCAGCAGATCCGAGAGGGCAAAGTTGTCTCAAATGGAGCTCCGCGGGGAGAGCGTGAGTGCCGAAAGGTACCGGTCTGCACAGGGGACGTCGGCACTTGATGTCAGTGGCGTTTTCTATGGCCTCCAGCACCTCTGTTGGTTCCAACGTTGTAGTATATGGTAGCATATGTTTTATTATGTTAAATGCAAAAGGATTCTTTGTTCATTGTTACTTGATAAAGAACTAAGAAAAAAGCCGGGCGTGGTGGCGCACGCTTGTAATCCCTGCACTTGGGAGGCGGAGACAGGAGGATCGCGCAGGTTCGAAGCCAGCCATGCTGGCTTAAGAGACCCTGTTTCCAAATAAAAATAATATAAAATAGGTCTGGGAATGTAGCCCAGAGGTAGAAGGGTTTCCAGGAACCCCAGTACCACCAAAAAAAAACAAACAAAACAAAACAAAACCTAAGAAAAGACATGTAGTCTGCCCACAACAGCCACAAGGAAAAAATTAAAAATGAGTTCGCTGAGTAAGGCATATTCTTCCGGTTACCTAGACTCCAGGTTCCTGTAGACTGTTCTCATTAACTGCGGAGGGGAGCGTTAGTAAGTAAAGCAGACAGCGATAGTAAAATCTAAAGGAGCTTCGGTGTTAGGAGAGCCTCTGATTCATTCTTCCACATCTCACTACAGAACCTAAAACTGCATTGGCTCATAAAAGGTATCCATAAATAATTCTAAATTTCATCCTATCCATGACGTCACTTGCTGTCTATCCCAAGAAGTATTGAAGATGTACACACTGGGCATGGTGGCGTAGGCCTGTAAGCACAGACCTGGGGAGGCTGAGACAAAAGAATCACAGGTTCCACACCAGTCTTGGCCACTTAGCGAAGCCCTCTGAAACTAGACTGTTTTGAAATAAAATAAAAAATAGGGCTGGGGGCGTAACTTAGAGGTAGAATGACTTTGGGTTCGATCCCCAGTACAAAACTGTACAATGTTTCTTGTCAACCATCATGATGTGGAATAATACCAGAGAACAAGAATAGACATAACCTGGTAGTCTCCTAATTACTTAGTGCCGAAAAACTCATTAAAGAATGCATTTGCTAAGGCTCTAAGGCATATTCTAAAATTGTTTAAGTTCTGTATTTTTCCTTTGCATATTTTCTTTTGGGCACTGAGGACTAAACCCACAGGCATTCTACCTCTGAGCTACGGTCTTATTCCTTTTTTATCTTTTGTTTGGAAGCAGGGTCTTGCTGGGTGGCTGAGACTGAATAAGTTGCAGGGCTGGCCTTGAACCTGTGAGCCTCCTGTCTAAGGCTCTCACGGCATGCTGGGATTGTAGGCATGGGCCACCACACCCCGCTCTATATCATTTAAGACCACCACCCTGAGAATATACCAGACCCCTTGAGTTCAGGCTCACTGGAAAATGAAGGCGATGGTTTAAGGGGCACTGTGGGGTTCTGTGGCAACTCAGTACCACGTGACCCCTAGTCAAGGTTTGCTTACAGTTGTCCTTGGTGATGTTTCAGTGATTGCTTTGCATTCTGTTCTATGTCGAGGGGTTTCCTGGAATAAACTCGTGCACAGAATGGGAGGTCAGATTTTAAGGAATTTCTCTCTGAAGTTTGCCGTATCTATTTCTCTCTAGAAATCGGCCCCGCCTCTGTGATGGTGGGAAACCTGGTCTCTGGGAAGAGGATCGCCCAGGCCAGCGGCCGAGACCTGGGCCAGATAGAGGACAACGACCAGGCCCGGAAGGTAGAAACCCCGGGACTGGGATTATGTGTGAATATTTTCAGGCACCTCTAGCTCAGGGCCAAGTTAACGGCAGTGCAGTGTCCGAACCAGAGTCCCCTGCACCAGAGCCACCGCGCTCTCACTTCCACTTTGATCATCTTGTTTTTGTCCTCCGTCTTGCATGAAAGACATATATTATCAGGAAATCATATCTCCTAGAGGATGCAATTTTTTACTTTGCATAGTAACACAGGTAAGTAATGTCATCCCCCATAAGGCAGGACCGAGGCCTAGGTTTGGGGGTCCTTGGCTCACGTGGGTTTTCCTCCCCTTGGTCTCTGGTGGATGATGTGAAGCTGCCCAGCCCCATGGCCACCTTGCTACAGGCTTTCCTCCTCGGGTCTCTGGTGGTTGGACCCCTTAACTCTGCCACTCCAGGGGACACCCTGGGGCCTGATTCCACAGCGCACACACTGACTCTCATTGTGACCATTCAGCCCTGGCAGGGCTCAGGCTCACCAAATGGAACCCCATGGCTAAAAAGTACTTCCATCCTGAATGGACTGTCAGGGAATGTGAAAAAATATCAACTTTTAAGCCAAGCATGATGGCACATGCTTGTAATCCCCGTACTTGGGAGGCTGAGATGGGAAGATGGCAAGTTTGCAGCCAGCCTCAGCTATTTAAGAAGGCTCTTAGCAACTTACAGTTTCAAAATAAATAAATAGGGCTTGGGGTGTAGCTTGGAGGTAAAATGCATCCGCAATACACACACACACACACACACACACACACACACACACACACACACACACAATATAGATAGATAGATAGATATAGATAAAGATATACCACTTAAAATATTTCCAGGCATCGTGGCACACACTCACAATCCCAGTACTTGGGAGGCTGAAACAGGAGGATCACAGGTCCGTGGACAGCCTCAGCAACATAATGAGGCCTTCAGCAACTTAGACCCTCTGTCAAAATAAAAACAAAGCTGACAATGTAGCTCAGAGGTAGAACACCCATTGGTTGAATCCCCAGTACCACTAAAATAAAACATGGCTAGTGTAGTAACATACAGCTGTTTGTTCATTGAAAGCCCTCAGTCATGTCTGTGCCCATCCACATAGCATATTTCTGTTGGTAAGAGGAACTGGGGTTATGTGTGAATATTTCCTGAATCCTGACATAAAGTAGGGCTCTCCTTTTAACAGTGGCTTGAGTCAATATAATCCATGTAGTCTTTGCAGTCTGCAATGTGGGCTAATGACATCAGAGAATTGCCATTCCAAAAATATAAATATAATAGAGCCCTTAAGAAAGACAGACAGCTCTGATTCTCATTGCAGCCCATCGTGCAGAAATCAACACTGGGAGCCCCAAGAAAAACAAGGTTGGCTGTATCAGCTATTCCTTCCTGCCAAGGAAATAGCTGGTGGGCAAACTTTCAGAGAACTTCCCTAACATAGAGATCAGCTCCAGCCCTTAGTTTGCAACCAGAGCCAGGTGCCATGAACTCAAATCACTGCAAGAAAAAGCCGCAAGTGCATGCTTGTGCTCCTGAGGTCCTTGTCAGATTGTCCAAAAAAAAAAAAAAATCAGCGTCCTCGTTCCCCTGGAAAGAAGCATAGTAGCTTTGAACACTCAGGCCGTTTATTTCGATTGAATCGTTGAGACTGCCCAGCCTGGGCTGTGGCGGCCCCGCTCTAATGCTGTGAATCTGTCATAGTTCCTGTTCCTCTCGGAGGTTTTGCAGTGGAGAGCGCAGACCACCCCGGACCACGTGCTGTACACGCTGCTCAACTGTCGGGTAAGGCGCGCAGAGCCCGCGCGAGCTGCTTGCTCACCTTGCTGGATCTGAGGGACTCCCCAGGAAGTGTTGTTTTGGGTCATACTGTTAGTAACTTGAGCCTTTTTAATCCTAAGTTGAATTTCTTTGATTTTTTTTTGCTCTTTAAAATTTTTTCACTTAAGGGTTGCTTTTTAGATACTCAGGCACTTAAATATGCCTATTTGTATATATTTTAGCAGCCCTGTCTGCAGTATTTCCCACCTTAAAATGAGTGATTAATAATACGAGTGTCAGGTGTGGCGGCACACACCTGTAATCCTAGTACTTGGGCGGATGAGACAGGACTACGGGTTTGCAGCCAGCCTCCACGACTTGGCGAGGACCTCCACAACTTAACGAGACCCTGTTTTCTTTCTTTCTTTCTTTCTTTCTTTCTTTTTTTTTTTTTTTTTTTTTTTTTTTTGGTGGTACTGGGTTCCTGGAAATCCTTCTACCTCCGGGCTACACTCCCAGACCTATTTTTACATTTTTATTTGGAAACAGGGTCTCCTAAGCCACCGAGGCTGGCTTGGAACCTGCACGATCCACCTGTCTCTGCCTCCCAAGCGCGGGGATTACAAGCATGCGCCACCATGCCCAGCTGAGACCCTGTTTTCAAATAAGATAGGGCTGAGCATGTAGCCCAGAGGTAGAAAGCCTCTGGGTTCCATCCCCAGTACCACACAAAATAATAATACCACTATCACCCATGAATGCGACGAACCCCAGACCTATGAGCTGCTGATGTTTTTATTTGGATTGCCACACTAGATTTTTTATGGACAACATATTTCCGACTCCCAGGAAGAAAAATCCTCCCTACTTCATAGTTTTCCATTTCTCAATAGGAAATTAAACTCATCAAATATTATTCCATAGTTGTTCTTAGATATAAGGCTTTAAACAAGCAAGTATTCGCCATGAAAATGAAATGCAAAAGATTCAATATGTTTAACTTCTCTTGTTGATATAAAAACAAAGCTTGAAAAACAGATTTTAAAATACAGATCTTTTGGCAAGAATAGTTGCTCACAACTCCTCAGGTGCTCTTGCTGCTTGGAGTTTTATTTTTTCTTGTACTGGGGATAGAATCCAGGGCATTCCACCTCTGAGCTGTACTCCCAGCCCTGGGTCTCACTGAGTTGCAAAGGGCCTCAGTAAGTGGCTGAGGCTGTCCACAAACCAAGATCCTCCTGCCTCAGCCTCCCAAATGCTGGGATTACAAGCGTGCATCACCACACCCGGCTTGCTTGGAGTTACCAATCAAAATTGTCCTACGCAAATCAAAATTGTCCCTCTCGCCCTTGGGAGAGGTCGGTAAGTGACAAAGGGAAGAAAATGCCAGCAATGTGAGTAATTGTTGCTAGGACCTCAGCTTGGGCCCTGAGTCGCATGTGATTTATTTCAACAGAATGAGCCCTCGCCCTGCTCCACCGTAGAGAGCTTTTATCATCTTGAAATTGTCACATGGGCTGAGGAGGTCCCGGGGGCCCATTGCTCGTTGTATCTGCTTGCCCATTGCTCGTTGTATCTGCTCCAAACCTTTTCCAGGAAGAGTCCTTAAAAGCAGACAAGTCCCTCCCTCCCCTGTGGCCCTGCACTCAGTGGTACAGTACAGTCCGGAGCCTCTGAGTGCACGCATTACCGATAGTCATCGCATCTGAAATGCCCGCCTCCCACTTCTCGTCTGTTTTTGCACCAGAACTGTCTTCAGCCTATGGACACAAACAGGATTCCCTTTCTAAACACCACTGTCCACTTACCTTCCCAGGCTCTGGGACACTGTCCTAATTTCACCTTAAGTACGCCTTCCCTCCATGTGCTGTCTCTTCAAAGTTGCCGATGGCCGCTTCTTCCTCCATAGTCTCAGCAGCTCTTCAGAGACTTGGAGCATCTGCTCCGGAGTGGCGACTGATGTCTGAGGCCCCGAGGCTAGCGGGCCTCCCTCCCGCTCCATCTGATAGTTTTGCTGGTGGCTTTGGCTGGAAGCACTTCCTCTTCCCTTAATCTCCTGACATCGGAATGATGCGTCCGTTCTCCATAGCCTGTTAGCAGCAAGAGACCAGTCAGCTCTAGGCCCCTTTCAAACTCTCACCCCAACGTGGCTTCTAATACATTGCTTTCCTGTCTATGGGATGGGCAAATATCTGTGTTTAATTTGCAAGGATTAGAGGGTAGCTCAAGAATAGGCTCAAAATCGACCGAGGCATGTTCATGGGCAGTGTGAGGAAAGTTAGGGATATTTGTACTGCATCTAATGGGGAGAAAGGACCTCAGATTGTCCCCTGGAGTGATGCCCAAGCCCCAGGCATCACGGGGTGCACACTCTCCCACCCTGTGGAGATTGCTGGTACTCTTGAGTCACTGTGACCAGTCATGTGCTATATAGGTAGACACTGAATCTTCTGGGAAAATGGTTACTGGAATGGTGGGCTTTAAAAATAAAAAAAGGGTTTCAGTAAAAATGTAATCAGATGGAGTGCTTTATAGGGATCAAAGCCATGAATACATTTGCTTCAGATGAGCATAGGGTAAGTGTCCAAAGGTGCACCACACCCTTGAGATGTGATCTGTTCTTTCCTAAGGCTTTTTATGCCCTCTTAAAATAAGGACTCAGCTGGGACCATAACCCTACAACCACATCTGATGGTGGTTGTAGCTTTATCAGCCTCTGCGTTCAATGGGTCCCATGGAAACACAACACATGATGCAAATGTGATGTTTGCTATCATTTTTATTGGGGGCATTGTAATTTTACATGATATTGGGGTAGAGACTGTCAGGAAAATACACGCACACAACTGTTGCCAAAATTAAGCTGGGGATGGTGGTACGTACCTATAATCCCAGTAACTGGGAGACTGAGCCAGGAAGATCACAGGTTCAATGCCAGCCTCAGCAATCTAATAATGGTCTCAGCAACTTACCAAGATCCTGTTCCCAAATAAAAAGGGGAGCTGGAGGTGTAGATTGGAGGTAGAATGTTATTTGAGTAAAATACCTATCACCACCAACACCCAAAAATAAATACACACACGTACATAGCAGCAGGTGCAATCTATTTCAGAGTTACCTGACATCTCCAGAGTCACCAGCTGTCTTGGGCCAGTGTTCCATCTTGGATAAAGTCTACTATCAGTTTCATATTTGACTTTTTATCACAGCTCATGGTACTGTGGCTTAAACCCAGGGCTGCTCTACCAGTGAGCCTCATCCTAATCATGTTTGAGACAGGGTCTC
The DNA here is from genome assembly GCF_963383645.1 of Muscardinus avellanarius. Classification (NCBI taxonomy): domain Eukaryota; kingdom Metazoa; phylum Chordata; class Mammalia; order Rodentia; family Gliridae; genus Muscardinus; species Muscardinus avellanarius. Next base: position 30,323,510 of record NC_137806.1, read on the forward strand.
AGTAAGCTTCCAAGGCTTGACTCAAATTTGCCAAACTCCTGCCACAGCCTCTGGAGGTAAGGACTTAGAGGTGTGCGCTACCATGCCCAGCCTGCAGGTGTCTCGTAGCTATTTTGCTTCTTAACCTGACTAGAAGAAAAGAGCTTGGTGTGGATGCAGGGATATGTGTGGAGATGAAAACATTCCACATTCCATAATTAACTTTGATGATGGCTGTGCAACATGTAAACAGACTAATGACCACTGAAGCTGGGAATGGTGGCCCATGCTCGTATCCCCAGTACTTTGGAGTCTGAGAGGGGAAGATCACAGGTTCAAGGCCAGCCTCAGCAAATTAGGCCCTCTGCAACTTACACCCTGTTTCAAAACATAAAAGGTAAAATAGGACTGGGGTGTAGCTCAGAGGCAGAATTCCCCTGGGTTCAATCTTCACTCAGTACCACACACACACAGAATTTTCTGTTTTTAAGTAAGGTGTATGCTAGGTAGACCATATCTGAAAGCTGTTCTGGTGACAGTCCCTTACTGCCTGCTCCTGTCCCCAGGGCACTATAGCAAACTCGCTGACGTGTGTCCAGCTCCACAAGCGCGCTGAGAAGATCGCGGTGATGCTGATGGAAAGGGGGCACCTGCAGGATGGGGACCACGTAGCTTTAGTCTACCCACCAGGTAAGAGGACCAGGTTTGACAGCCCTGTGCGAAGGTGCCTGGTTACCGGGTGAATGGCTGAGTTGGCTTGTTATTAGGAAAACGTTTACACTGCTTCTGGTTGGATTCTAATTGGGCTCATTTGTATGTATGTAGTGTAAGATATATGTTATACTAAAATACATATTATAGGACTTCCAAAGGTCTAAATAAAGCAACGTTTACAGATATGTTCTATCTAAATTTATTGTTAGATAACAAAGGCAGTTCGGTTAACCCATAGTACTTAACTCTTTACTAAATCCGTTATTCTAAGGTTGAATCATCCCTCAGGGAAACCACATAGAAATTGCACTTAAAGGCTGTTTTTGGATCACGTGACTAAAGAAATAAGCCAATGGAGGTGATGCCCCAAGCTTGCAAAACCCCCCGAGTTGAAGGAGTCAAAGGTTTTGCTGTCTGAACTTCCCGACTTTCCCAGCCAGGAGCTTCAGCTGTCGGGGCTGGCGGTCATGAAGCAGTGGGACTTGCCTCACGTGAGTCTGTTTTCCTCCTGGTGTAGGAATAGACATCATTGCAGCGTTTTATGGTTGCCTGTACGCGGGCTGTGTGCCAATCACCGTCCGACCTCCGCACCCGCAGAACATCGCGACGACCTTGCCCACCGTCAAAATGATCGTGGAGGTAACTCACGGGCATCACGGGTGCTCCGCGTGTTGGATCTGGGCATGCAGCTCAGAGAGCACAGACCCTGGAATCTTCTAGGATGGTTGCAGACTAGAGTGTGTGCGTCTGGAATCAGTGCTGGGATAGGAAACTCTCCCGTCAGGGAGCTTATCTAGTTCCAGAAGCAAGATTGAAAGCAATGCAGGGAAGTAGATGGTAGCAGCTGCTGCGGTACATCCAGTCGGGTGCCCTGGAGAAGGTAGCTCCAGAGAGGACACCCCTAGCTTTACTGGAGGATTCCCCCCAAAACCCAACCCAGCACGCCAGCCTGAAAAAAAAAAAGCACAGCATATTTTTTTTTAAAGAACCTTCCTTGAGATTTAGAAGTTTGCTGTTCCTTTTTGAGAGTATAGATTTGTATTTACTTTTCTTTTTATTTATTCATTTATTTGGCAGGTCGGGATAGAACCCAGGGGCATTTGACCTCCAAGCTACACCCCCTGCCCCATTTTTTTATTTATTTTGAAACAGGGTCTCACTAAGTTATGGGAAGGGTCTAAGTAGCTGAGGCTATCCAGTAACCATGATCCTCCAGTCTCAGCCTCCGAAATGCTGGGATTAAAAGCATGGGCCACCATGCCCAGCTTACTTTTCTTTCTTTTCTTTTCTTTTCTTTCTTTTGTTCTTTCTTTCTTTCTTTTTTTTTTTTTTTTTTTTTGTGGTACTGGGGATGGAACCCAGAGGCTTTCTACCTCTAGGATATACTCCCAGACCTATTTTATATTTTATTTGGAAGCAGGGTCTCACTAAGTTGCTGGAAGCCTCACTAAGTAGCTGAGGCTGGCTTCGAATTTGTGCAATCCTCCTGTCTCAGCCTCCCAAGTATTGGGATTACAAGCGTGCGCCACCACACCGGCTTTTCATTTTAAACAGTGTCTTGCTAGGTTGCTAAGAAACTCCCTGTTGCTGAGGCTGATCTCAAATCCGATCCTCCTGTCTCAGCCTCTCAAGTCCTGGGGTTATAGGCATGCACCATCACACCTAGCTGATAGATTTTTTTTTTCTCCTCACACCTGGGAAAGTGTAAGATTAAGTGTGGTGGCACATAGCTATAATCCCACCTGCTCAAGAAACGGAGGCAGGAGAATCACAAGTTCAAGGCCAGCCTGGGCAACTCTACTAGACTGTCAGAAAATTGTGTTTGAGTGTATGGTGCCAGGGGTTTAACCTATGGGCATTCTACTACTAAAATATACCCTCGCCAGCCCTATTTAATTTTTATTTTGAAACAGGGTCTCTCTAGGTTGAGAGTCTCACTACTTGCAGAAGCTGTCCTTGAAACTATGATCCTCTGTCTCGCCTACCAAGTGTTGAGATTACAGATGTGCCCTGCCTCTCCTGGGGAAGGATTAGGTGCAGTGGCACATGCCTGCGATCCTAGCTGTTCAGGAGGCTAAGGCAGGAGAATCACAAGTTCAAGGCCAGCCTGGACAACTATGATAGACACTGTCCCAATTTTTTTATTTTTATTTTTACTTTTTTGTGGCAATGGGAATGGAATCTCAGGGCATTCTACTTCAAAACAACGCACCCAGCCCTATTTTTTTTTTATTACTATTCTTTATTTTGAAGCAAGGTCTCACTGAGTGGCAAAGGGCCTCACTAAGTAGTTGAGTCTCTAGGCAAAGGGCTATCCTCCTGTCTCAGCTTCCCAAATGCTGGGATTACAAGCGTGCGCCACCATACCTGGCTCAAAACAAAATCTTTTTAACAGGACTTGGAGATGTGACTCAGTGGTAGAGCACTGGACTAGTATGTGTGAGAGACCATGGGTTACATCCCCAGTACCAAAATGAAAAAAGTGGATTTTTGCCAATTGGAAGAGTAATAAAATGAGTTTGGGATCTAGAATCCCGGTGTTGTATTCCAGGAGTGAGCACTCCTGGTGGTCATGTTGGATGGCTCTCATGGCCATTAGTAGAAAATAAGCGGGAAGCATCTGCCTGTCCTGTTTTGTAGAAGAGCTGATGGTTAGAGGAACAGCTCAACGCCCTCCTCTGGCTGCTCTCGTAAAACTGGGTACCACTCAGCCCTGGGAAATCTAGGTGCGGGGACCTGTGCGTGCGTGCGTGAGCAGCTTCCACTGTATCTCAGCCAGCTCTTTCAGGGAAGCTGTGCTCATGGGAGCCTGGCCTGCAAGTTAAGCTGCGTGGCTTGAATTCGTGTAAATCCCCATGTGATGGGCGCAGAATGCGTTCGCTCCTTACAGCTTGCGTTCATTCCCTCCGCTCTCCCGTCCTCAGGTGAGCCGCTCTGCCTGTCTGATGACCACACAGCTGATCTGCAAACTGCTGCGGTCCCGAGAGGCAGCGGCAGCCGTGGATATCAGGACGTGGCCCCTCATACTGGACACGGGTCAGTGCTGTGGACGGCGAGGGAAACGTTGGCTCCCGCGCTCTGATGAGGGCGGACATCCTCATGGCTCTGTTTTGCTCTCCAGATGACTTGCCAAAGAAGCGGCCTGCCCAGATCTACAAACCCTCCAACCCAGACACTCTGGCCTACCTGGACTTCAGTGTATCCACAACGGGGATGCTAGCTGGCGTAAAGGTGAGGCATGGTCCATGGACATCGGCAGATGGTTAGCAAGTCGTGTGCTGACTGTGCTCGTGTTCCTACGTGGGGGAGAGCTCTGGGGAAGCAGAGGCAGAGAGAGAACCCAGGGTCATTTTACCTCCAAGCTACAACCCCAACCCTGTTCTATTTTTTGTTTGAAAACAGTCTCGCTAAGTAGATGTGAGTCTTGCTAAATAGATATGAGCCTTGCTGAGTTGATGAGACTGGGTTCATACCTCTGGTCCTCCTGTCTCGGCCTCGCCAGTACTGGGATTACAGGGGTGCATCACCGCACCTGGCTTCTTGGGCTCCATTGAAACCTGCCAGTCTTTGCTCAGGGAAACAACAATGACCCTTTTCCTTATCGAAGAAGGGAGCTACTAATATGTCACCCAGAACTAGCAAAGTCCGGGGGAGGTAAAGGTACTGTGCAAAATTACACCCTTCAGTTTTTCCTAGTGTATCTGCCTGTGGGCAGACTGGTGAGTCTGCTTTATCATTGTCAGGTTCTCATTCTCTGTCTCCCTTTTTGTAGACTTTGAGGTGGTAGATCAAATTCATCGCAATATTAAAAATCATTTTTCAGGCCGGGCGTGGTGGTGCATGCTTGTAATCCCAGTGCTTGTGAGGCTGAGACAGAATTGCACAGGTTCGAAGCCAGCCTCAGCTACTTAGTGAGGCTCTCAGCAACTTAATGAGACACTGTTTCCAAATAAAGTATGAAATAGGTCTGGGAGTATAGACCGGAAGTAGAAAAGCTGCCCCCCCTTTTGGTTCCGCCCCCAGTACCACCAAAAAAAATCATTTTCAAAATATTTTTAGAGCCAGGTGTGTTGAGCACACATTTGAAATCCCAGTATTTGGGAGGCTGAGACAGGAAAACCACAGGTTTCAAGCTGGCCTCAACTTAGACTGTTTCCAAATAAAAATAAAATAGGTCTGGGATATAGCCCAGAGGTAGAATGCCTCTGGGTTCAATCCTCAGTATCATCAAAAAGGTTTTTTTAGGAGATAAATATTTTCAGACCAAGAAGTGGTCACTGTAATACAGAAGTTAGCTTGGAGCCTCCTCCTGCCACCCCCCCCCCAAAAAAAAAAACACACTTTTTTGTTTTTAGCGGAACTGGAGATGGAACACAGGGGCATCCTTCCTTCGAGCTACACCCCCCCCAGCCCTATTTTTTATTCTTTTTTTGAAACAGGGTCTCACTGAGATATAGAGGGCCTAAGTAGCTGAGGCTGTCCGCGGTCCTCCTGTCTTAGCCTCCCGAATGCTGGGATTACAAGCGTGTGCCACGCCTGGCACATACTTTTGATCATTGTTGTAATGTGCATAAGCTACGATAGTAAATCTTGATTTGATACAAATGTTTCTAACAAAAGAGATCATTATAAATGTTTATTAGTTCCTGAGATTTCACTAAATTAAGTTATGCACCCTGTAAAACCCAGAGAAATGAACTAGACTTTGTCTCAAACGTAGAAATTTTTTTCTTAAACTTTGGCCATTCAATTTCATGAATAACCAATATTAAGCATATTGCAATATCACTTAATGCAAAGCCTGTGCGCTTTAAGCGCCGAGGCGCGCAGAAGAGAGCCGGAATCATTAGGCACGGCATCTGTTTCAGATGGAAGTCACTCCTACCGCTATGCTCTGGATTGCAGGGGTGGCTGTTTTTCACAGAAATGAGTTTTTATTTGTTTTGGGGGCAAAAATGGGATTGAGCATTGAGTTATATACCATAAAAGTAAAGGAGAGCTGGGTGTGGTGGTACACACCTACAATCTCAGCTGCTCCAGAGCCTGAGGCCAGATGATTGTAAGTTTGAGGCCAGCCCGGGCAACTTAAACCCTGTTTTAAACTAAGTTTTTTTTTTTTTTTTTTAAGGATTGGGACTGTAGCTCAGGCACTTAATCACCAGTCCTGCCCAAAAAAAAAAAAAAAAGAAAAGAAAAATCGGGTGTGATGGTACACCTGTAATCCTAGTACTAGGAAGGCTAAAACAGAGATCACAGGTCCATGGCCAGCCTCTACAACTTGGTGAGGCCCTCTGCAAATTAGCAAGACCTTCTTTCAAAAATAAGACTGGGGAGACTATAGCTCAGAGGCAGAATGCCCTTGAGTTGAATTCCCAGTAACACACACACACACACACACACACACACACACACACACACACACACACGTTTCCATTAAGTGGTTTTCTCTATAATGGGTGTTAAAGAAGGTCTGATTTTATATAAAAACTCATGAATGTGCTTACATGGTCAGTGTTAGAGTTGTAAATGGTGCTGTGGGCTCTTTTCCTCTATTCAACTAAAACTTGTTGAATAGGAAAATTAAAACTAATAGGCAGCTTGGTGTCGCTTTAACAAGTCTGTATTACAAAATCAGAAGGAAATAGAGAATAAAAAACTGCAGGCATGCTTGGGAGCTCAAAGATGGAACTCTGGCCCCTCCCCATCCTTGGCTTTTTTTTTTTTTTTCTGCAATACTGAAGATTGAACGCAGTGGCATGCTACATTTCCAGCCCTACTTTTTATTCTTTATTTTGAAACAGGGTCTCACTGAGTTGCAAAGGGACTCACTAAGTAGCTGAGGTTGTCCACAAACCGCGATCCTCCCGTCTCAGACTCCCAAATGCTGGGATTACCAGCATGGGCCACCATACCCGGCCAATCCCTGGTCTTCAAGTAGATTTTGTATTGTATGGTGAGTTCTTATCAGCGTTAGCAAGGCAATGGGCTAGTAACTTACTTTTTAGCCAGGCACTGCCTCTTTGCCTACGGAGAGTAAGTACAGGGTCAATAATTCACCATGCTCCCGCCCCATCCTTTTGTCTCTGAAATGCCCCTGAGTCACTATGATTTTAGGGTTTTTAATTGTCTCTACATATTTATAGGGCTTAAAGGCTTTACATTAGGACAAAAGACAGAGGGAGGGAGGAAGTCTGCACTGTTAACAGCTGCCGCCCCTCCCTGCCTTGTGCCTGCGCAGCACCCAGGCTCTGACTGCTTTTCACATTTTAGAAATTAATACCCGGGCAATTTCCCAATATCAGCATATTCAAGTTTTATAATCTTTTTTTCTTTCTTTTTTTGCGGATCTGGGAATGGAACCCAGGGGCATTCGACCTCCGAGTTACAGCCCCTGCCCTATTTTTTATTCTTTATTTTGAAACCGGGTCTCATTGAGTTGCAGAGGGCCTCACTAGGTCGCTGAGGCTGTCTGTGAACCGCAGTCGTCCTGTCTCAGCCTCCTGAATGCTGGGATTACAAACATGCACCACCATGCCTGGCCTAAATTTTATAATCTTAATTATCTCAAAGTTAGTTTTGAACTCTGAAGGCTCCTAGAATTCTTAAGAGGTACATTTGCACAAGATGAACCAGAGGATCACTTGAAAGTCCCGTACACATCTACAGTTAACTTGAATCACCTTGTGGATTTCCCCAAGGCCGTTTTGGAATCTTGTGGTTTTTCTGTACTGCCAAGTACTGTCTAGGATACCTTCAAGCCCTCTGAGCTGATGTCTCCCCAAAGGGTGTGAATATTAGCCAAAGCAAAGCTTCACTTGAAGGTAACTCTGCCCACGATAATTCACATTACCCACCCTCCCAAAAGGAAAGTTCGGGTCGAGCTGACCTTGGTCCTGATTCCTCCATATTTATTCTACTCTTCTCACAGGTTCTTAGAATAGATGATGAGGATTTTGGCTTGGGTTTTTGGAAAATGGATTCTTTATCCAAGATTGGGTTGGTCTGAGTAAAGAATGGGAGTTTTTCTCAAATAGGACCTGGAAAGGCATCTTAGGTCAGGCTGCTGGGCTGACGATGTCAGCAGAGTCCAGAGTTGGGATGAACTTGGGAGATGGAATGACCAACTCCTTAGTTGCTTTTTATTTCTTGACCTGTTTCCATTCTTGTTGCTCTATTGAAGTCATCTTGGAGACCCAGCAGCTGGGCAGCCCCCAGGCGGGGTGACACGGGTGCCCTTGATTTCTCCTAAATACTCTGCACACGTTCATCAAAGCACGGACAGGGCTTGAATTTTTATCAGCAGCATCTCTGACTTTCCTGCTACATCATGAGCTCCTGGGTGGCAGGGCTTTATATCCCCGGCTCCTACACAGGTCCTGATGGGAAATAAGCACTCAGTCTCAGTATTTGCCTCCACTGAGCTGAGCTCAATTCTCCAACCATAAATAGTGCCTTGAACCAGGTGTGTTGGTGAATGCTTATAATCCCAATATTTTGGAGGCTAAGACAGGAGGATCACAGGTTCGTGGCCAGCCTCAACAACTTAACACGATCCTGTTGAAAAATAAATAATAGAAATAGGGCTAGGGTTGTAGCTTGGAGGCAGAATGTCTGTAGGTTCAATCCCCAGTTACACATGCACACACACCCCTCCCTTGCATGGGGTAGCAGTTCCAAAGAGCTTGCTTAGGTTGCTAATCTTGGGTACATGTAGAATTGGGTAAGTAGGATTTTACTAAGTCTTGACATGGAGAAGCAGGAACTTTGAGGAATGTTTCATAAATCCAGCCTCCTCTCTCCTTTAAACAAATCCCGTGGCTCTAAGCTCTAAAGGTAAGCTAAAAGGAACTGCTTGTGCTTTACAAACTAGAGTAATTCTGCCTCACCCTGCGTGAATTGAGCAAAATACCTCTAATGAACCCTTTTCCTGGGCAGAACTTGGAGCAGTGATCTGACATTTGATATGAAAGAGTTCCTGCCTCTGGCTTCTCTCCTCCTTTGCTGGAGTGATGGATGATTGAGAAACGGAGTGTTTGCCAAAATTCCCTTACTATTGCAATGCTCCCTGCTGGTCCTCTTTATAGCTAGCTCTGGAAGACACGCTGCTTCAGATTAACCTGTGACATAAGACCCCGATGCCTGGCACCACATTCTGCGCTTCATTTACTTTGGCTAGAGAACCCTTAAAAGAACTTGAGTTCATTTTACTTGTGGTATTGGGGATGGGCCATTGTCCCTCTGAGCTGCATCCCCAGCCCTCATTTTTATTTTGAGATAGGGTCTTGCTAAGTTAATGAGGGTTTTGCTAAGTTGCTGAGGTTGTCCTCAAACTTGCAGTCTTTCTGTCTTAGCCTCCCAAGTACTGGGATTACAAGGGTGCACCACCACCATGCCCAGCCAGAACATCAATTTGTGTGTGTGTATGTGTGATTGAACCCAGAAGTGTTCTACCTCCAACCTACACCCCAAGCCTTTTATCTTTTTTTTTTTTTAAAAAAAAAAAAAAAAGGTCTTGCTGGGTTGCTGAGAGTCGTGCTGTGTTGTTGAAGCTGGTCTTGAACCTGCCACCCTCCTGTCTCGGCCTCCCAAATTACTGGGATTACAGGCATGTGCCATCATGCCCTGCGAGAACATTGATTTTTGTTCTCTATATTTTGCAGTGTTTCAAAAATACTTCACATTGCTTACTCTATGTGGGATGGGAAAAGGAACATACACGAAGTCTCCACTGTAGTCTTGGTGCTGGGAGGTGCTTCCAAGGAACAAGATAGTCTTAAAGCAGGAAGGGCGTTGAGCTGCGTGTAGGAAGGCACAGATTCTATTTCCACCTCTCACGTGACCTTCAGCAAACGCTTGTGCTTCTCAGCCAGGCGTGGTGGCGCACGCTTGTAATCCCCGCGCTTGGGAGGTGGAGACAGGAGAATCGCACAAGTTCGAAGTCAGCCTCACTGGCTTAAGAGACCCTGCTTCCAAATAATAATAATAATAATAATAATAATAATAATAATAATAATAATAATAATAATAATAAATAGGTCTGGGAGTGTAGCCTGGAGGTAGAAGGGTTTTCAGGAACTCCAGTACCACCACCAAAAAAAAAAAAAAAAAAAAAATGCTTGTGCTTCTCTGAGCCTTGTTCTGCAGACATAACTCTGGGGGGTTCTCGAACATGTAATTGGGGTCACTGGTTATCACAGGCAGGCACCGTGTCGGATCCTGGAAAGAAGGGTCTCTACTTTGCAGATTTGGACGTGAGCCATGTGTCGATTCTCAGGATCACGTGATCCCCTGTATGTTGAACGCTCTGCTTCAATGCAGAGCGCCATGTCTGCTGCTGCAGTGGTTAGGTTTGGCGGGAACCAGGGAGCTGTGACTGGTTTATTCATGAAAAATGGAAATACTGAGAATGTCAGCAACTCCTCTCTGCTAAGACATGACCACCCAGGCCTGACTACAGTTGTCCCTGTCCTAAAAGTGTCCCAGGGCATCTGGTGGTGACGAGGGCCTTGCATTTGTGCTCGGCAGAAGTCGCACGGAAGCCTGGGGGCCTGGGTGTCGCGGGTCATATGCTGATCGCTGCCTCCTGTCTCACAGATGTCCCACGCAGCCACCAGTGCCTTTTGCCGTTCTATTAAGCTGCAATGTGAGCTTTACCCCTCTAGAGAAGTGGCCATCTGTTTGGACCCTTACTGTGGACTCGGATTTGTACTCTGGTGCCTCTGCAGGTGAGAATTCTTTCTTATCTTCCAAAGTCAAATGTAAGAATAGAAGCCATACACTTTCCCCTCTAGATCTCGGGCCCTGCTGGATGGGGAGGCCCAGGCTGCAGCTGGATGCAGAATCTCCACCTGTCTCGGAGGACCTAGAGGTCAGAGTCAGGGTGCCAGGGTGGTGATGATCCGTCCTCTACGGCAGCCCAGGAGGTTTCAAGGAAGCTGACAGCCACAGCAGCCTCTAAGGCCTTGTGAGAACATGCCAGTGGCCAACTCTGTGTGTGTGTGTGTGTGTGTGTGTGTGTGTGTGTGTGTGTGTGTTACTGAGGATAAACCCAGGGGCCTTCTACCTCTGGGCTATACTCTCAGACCTATTTTCATTGGAAACAGGGTCTCACTAAGTTGCTGAGGGCCTCACTAAGCTGAGGCTGGCTTCAAACCTGCGCGATCCTCCTGTCTCAGCCTCTCGAGTACTGGGATATTACAAGTGTCCACCACCACACCCGGCTCCAACTCATTTTTTAAATGAAAAGAATCTTGGACTGGGTTCTTAGGCCTTTGAACCTGGCAGACCGCCTGTGGAGGTTTCTGCTGGATCAGTGATGTCCCAGGCTCCCCCTCCTTCCTGACAAGGCCTGGGGCTGGGGAAGGGCTGGAGTGAGCTCCAGGGGGGCTGCCTGTCCTCCTGGGCAGCAGCTTAGTGCTGCCTCCCAGCAAGTGCTCAGCAAACAAGGGCTGAAGGAAGGAAGGAGGAAATGAATGATGAAATGCAAAATGCCTGCTTTTGGGGATTGCTTTTTCCCCCTGATGCATATGTACGTGTTCATCGTAGACATTGTAGAAATAAAAAACACGTATGTATGGCTGTCTAAAAAGGAAGAGCCATAAATATCCATTATCAACACCTGGTGTGTGTGGCCTCCCGGAGTTCACTTCCTAACGGAGCACACTTGGTAAGTTAACATTTTCGAATGTGCAAGTATGTGAAATGTACTAGAATAAACACAGGTGCCTGTGACTCAGCTTCATGTGCATTTTATCGGTTTGTTTCATCTTTTTCTTTTTAATGAATGGGGCTCTTTTTTTTAACAGTATTAGGGATTGAACCCAGAGCCTCACACTTGCTAGACAAGTGCTCTAACACTAAGTTACACTCTCAGCCTTCTGCCTTCTCCCTCCCCACCTTATTATTATTATTATTATTATTATTATTATTAATTTATTTGGTGGCACTGGGGTTCCTGGAAACCCTTCTACCTCGGGGCTACATGCCCAGACCTATTTTCATACTTTTTTTCTTTTTTTCTTTTTTTTTTTGAAACAAGATCTCTTAAACCAGCGCGGCTGGCTTTGAACCTATGCGATCCTCCTGTCTCTGCCTCCCAAATGCAGGGATTACAAGTGTGCGCCACCATGCCCGGCTATTTTTTTTTTTTTTTTTGAGACCTGCTTTTGCTAAATGGCCCAAGCTTACCATCGTCCTATGTCAGTCTCACAAGTATCTGGAATCACAGGCAGACATTACTGTACCCAGCTTAATGGGGCATTTTGTAGCAAACATCTAATTTTATAAGTAGACAATATCTATAAATTTGAGATAGCACAGTATAAGATTTTTTATTTCTTAATAATCCAGTGGACTTTTTCTCATATTTTTGTTTCCCTGTGCTGGGGATCAAACCCATGACCCTTGCTTATGCTAGGCAGGTGATCTGCCACTGAGCCATACCCCAAGTTCTTTATTATTTTTTTTTTTTTGGATGGGTCTTGCTGATATGCTCCAGGCTGGCATTTGGGATCTACTTGCCTCAGTCTCACAAGTAGTTGAGATTATAGGTATGCACCATATCGGCTGACTTCTCAGGTCTCTGAATACCTTCCTAGAATAATATTTTTAACACATTCATAATATTTATGTGGGTCTGGGAATGGAACCCAGAGGCAATTGACTTCCAAGCTACACCCCCGCCCTGTTTTTTATTCCTTATTTTGAAACTGGGCCTCACTGAGTTGCGGAGGGCCTCACTGAGTAGCTGAGGCTGTCCATGAACCGTGATTCTCCGGTCTCAGCCTCCCAAATGCTGTGAGTGCAAGCGTGCGCCACCAAGCCCGTCATAACATTTAATAGCATTAAATTGGATTAAAACATAATCCTAGCCAGGCGTGGTGGCACACACTTGTAATCCCCGCACTTGGGAGGCGGAGACAGGAGGATCGTGCAGGTTCGAAGCCAGCCACGCTTGCTTAAGAGACCCTGTTTCCAAATAAAAAATATATATAAAGTAGGTCTGGGAGTGTAGCCCGGAGGTAGAAGGGCTTCCAGGAACCCCAGTACCAAAAAAACAAACCCTACTCCTATATTTATGGAAAGCAGTGACATTCTTCGTGCAATTAACCTTTTAGAGAAAGCAAAGCAGCTTGAATAAATGGAGTATTCGGGGATTTTTGCCTCCACGCACATGCAGTAGCATCATGAATAGTTTTCTTTCCCTCGGGGAAGAGCTCCGAGCACCCCATCACGTCGGCTGGACTGGGGTGCCTGTAGCCACTGGGCCCGCCCCTTCCCAAGTGTCTACTCCCGTAGCAGGATGGTGTTTGGCAGAGAACCAGTAAATGCAAAACCAGCAAATAAAAGATTTCCGACTTCTCCAGCCCTGCCAAGTCTATCAGCCCAGGAAACCCACAGAGGAGGCCTTCGTGGGAAGCAAGGAGTTCTCCAGGCAAATCACGAACTCGAGTCCTGAAGGGGTCGTCCCAGGTGCGTTTCACAGGTTGCAAACAGTTGTTTCCTGGAAACTCAGAAGTGTCAAAATGACTAACGAAACGAATGGGGAACAGCGGTCAACCTCTTCGCTTTCTGGAATCCTCTGGAAACAGATCCCAAAGGACTCAAAAAAAGGGAAGGATCTGATGCCCAGTGACTACTATGAAAGTTTAAAATAATTACAGAATTTCCGTGGCAAGGTAGGAAGCCCTGGGGCACACATTTCGAGAGGCCCCACTCTTGGGACAATGAAGATTGGATGCCACAGGATGGTCCCGCCGAGCGTAGCATCAGAACAGCGAGGAGCCCGCCGTGGGCATCAGCCAGGCCGGAGGCCGAGAATGTCCATGCAGAGGGGCCTGGTGGGCGGGAGCCAGGCGGGACCGGGAAGCCTGCGGGAGCATCTGTCGCAGAAGCAGGAGATCGGCTTCATACAAGGACGTTAAAAAGAGACAGACTAATGGAAGCAGTTTCCTCCATATTGGCGAAGGGTGCTATAAATATAGGAAGGTCAAGCTTGGTGGCACACTCTTTTGGGTTATTCAGGGTGGAGCCCAGGGGCATTCTACCTCCGAGCTACACCTCCAGACCTATTTATTTTTTATTTTGAAATAGGGTCTCACTGTGTTGCAAAGAGCCTCACTAAGTAGCTGAGACTATCCACGAACTGCAATCCTCCTGTCTCAGCCTCCCAAATGCTGGGATTTTACAAGCGTGTGCCACCACGCCCGGCTGGTGCACACATTTAATCCCAGGATTTGGGAGGCTGAGGCAGGAGGATCGCAGGCTGAAGGACAGCCTCGGCAACATATTGAGACTCTCCGCAATTTAGCAAGACCCTGTTTGAAATTGAGCTCAGAGATAGAATACACCTGGGTTCAATCCCTAGTACCAAAAGAAAAAGCAAAAAGTAAAGTTACATCCGGGTGTTGTGGCACATGCTTGTAATCCCAACACTTGGGAGGCTGAGACAGAATCACAGGTTTGAGGCCAGCCTCAGCAAAATTAGGCCCTCTGCGACTTAGACCTTGTTTCAAAATGCAAAGAAAAAGGGAAATAGAGCTGGGGGTACAGCTTGGAGGTAGCATGGCCCTGGGTTTCATCCCTAGTAACACACACACACACATACACACACACACACACAAAGAATATTCTCCAGCTCTGTCCCTGAAAGGGTCTGGAAACAGCCACACACCAGTAGCACTGAGCACCTAGCACCCATATCTTGAATATCTTTTCTTCCAGAAAGAGTTGATTGCAAGGAGGCTGGGGCAGGATGTGTGTGAGATGACCCTGGACTCTCATTCCCACCTAGAAAAACAAGGAAATGCGCGAAGAATGTTGGGGCCTGGTCGTGAAGACTGGTTTGAAGTGGTTCCCGCTGGCCAAATTGGGGTCGAATTATACACCCAAATAAAGATGGCAGCCCTTGGAATAGGCAATGAGCCGGTTTTTATATCTAGATGAGCCAACGGCATGCCTGATGAACCGGGATCTAGAGAGTCGCCGTCCACAAAGCAGTTATTAATTACAAGGGGAAGACTTCGCAGAACAAACAATCGGGTGATCGGAGCAGGTGCCGCTAGTCAGCACAGCCTCGTTGTGAGCCGCACATGATGGGCTGGACGAGGAGTCGCCACTCGTCCTGTGCTCCTGCCAAAGATGCTGGACCTGCATCCAGTTGTGTGGAAGCATCAGACGCTCAAGTTGAAGGACACCGAGCCACAGGAGTGCCCGGAATCTGCACGTCTTAGTGTCCCAAGAATATAGGAAAACATGGGAACTGGCTTGCTGATGTGGGCACAAGGAATCTGAGAAGACAGCTTAAGTGTCTATCCATCTGAACTGGATCCTTTAAGAGATGTAACTAGGACACCCGGTCTGAACGTGCATAGAATATATCTTCATACTTTTGGTGACCTGGTGTGGAGAAAAATGCATTTGTTGGAAATACCCTCTGAAGTCTTAGGTTGAGGTCTGTGGGACATAAGTTTGGTGATTCACCATCTAATAATTCAGAGGAATGTTTCTGTAACTTCGTGGGTATCTAAAAGCTAAAATAATAATAGTAATTTATTGTGTGGTAACTAGGGACTGAGCCCAGGGGCATTCTAACCTCCAAGCTGTACTGAGTCCTTTTTATTTATTTGCTTAGAAACTGTCTCACTATACTGCTGAGAGTCTGTTACTCACAGGTTTGTCCTCAACCTGTGATCCGCTTGTCTCAGCCTCTAAAGTACTGGGATTACAGGTATGTGCCGCCGTGCCCTGTGTATGAACAGTTTTTTGCATATCTTCATCCTAAAGTTACCTTTAATCAAAAAGAGAAGAATGTTGTCACAAACTGTTTTCTAAGATCAAATAGGGATTTTTTAAACAACTTTTTATTGAACATAGTGTACATTTAAACTATATTTGGTGCCCTTTCCCCCTGCCCCCGTTTTCCCTCCCCCCCTACCAATGGTTGTCCAGGTTAACCATGTCATATTCATAATTTTATACATGTTCAGATGTAGACCCTCATTAATCAAGATCAGCCTTCCTCCTCTCCTATCT
Source organism: Muscardinus avellanarius (assembly GCF_963383645.1). Classification (NCBI taxonomy): domain Eukaryota; kingdom Metazoa; phylum Chordata; class Mammalia; order Rodentia; family Gliridae; genus Muscardinus; species Muscardinus avellanarius. The sequence goes on from NC_137806.1 coordinate 30,339,236, forward strand.
TTCCATTCAAACTTTGCCGGTATTTCCCCTCCATTATCTGGAGTCCCACTGGTATCCTCTGTGTTTCCTAGTTTGGGCATATTAGAGGAAACATCAAATAGGGATTTTTAAAAGGTGCTATGTAGTCTGTACTCAGGAATCAGAAGATTCATTGTTATGAAAATGGCACTTCTCTCCATGTTGATCTTATACGTTAAGTATAATATCTATCAAAATCCCAGCAGAATTTTTTCAGAAATGGGAAAGATTACCCTAAAATGAATACAAACCTATGGGGGAGAGTTCAGAGCAATTTTGAAATAGAATAACCAAGTTGGAGAACTAGTACTACCAGACTACCACTTCCTGACTTCAAAAATGACTCCAAAGCTACCGTATGAAGACGGTGTGGCTCTGGCCTGTGCATGGACTCGTAGGTAGCTGTGAAGCAAAATCTAGAGTCCAGGAAAAACATTTATGGTCAGTTGATTTTAAAAATAAGTATCCATTCAAGGAGGAAAAATAGTATTTTTAGCAAATGTTCCTGGCACAGCTGGACATCTACATATACATAGATGAGTTTAAACTTTTATCTTCCATAATACACAGAAATTAACTCCTGAATCATAAGCTTGAAGGCCAAGAATTATAAAACATAAGGAAAACGCAGGTTGTTATATCCTGGGCTAGGCAGAGTTCTTAGGTACAACACCAGAGGCTTAATACATAGAGATGCTGATAAATTAGACCTTGACAAAATTTAAAACTTCATGTTCAAAGACACGATTAAGGAAGTGAAAAGATGAGCCACAGACTTGGACAAATATTTGCAAATCATTTATCTGGTGAAGTGCTTGAGCCAGCCCACTATGTAATGAATGGTTGAAATTCTGGAATAAGACCTTGAGCAGCATAACCTAAATATGGGCGAGATTCTTGAGTGGATTCCTCGCCAAAAGAACACCTACAAATGGCCAGTAAGGTCACGAAAAGATGTTGTGCATTGATTATGGAAATGCAAATTAAAACCCTCAGTGACGCACTTCACACCCCCCAAAACAGATGCAACCAAGAAAACAAAATTGGGAAAGCATAGATCTTCTGACTGCAAACTTGGGCTACAATGTAGAGACACAACCACAAACGTGGGAACACAGGAAACTCATCCTTGTTGATGGGAATGTGAAATGGGACCCGACAGTTGGGCGGGGCCCAAAATGCACCACGTGACCAAGCAATTCCTTGGCATCCACCCAAAAGGAAAGCATCTGTCTACCAAAGACTTGATATAATTGCTCACAAGAGCCTTGGTCAAAACCAAAAGGCGGGGAACGGAGAACAACCGAAATGTCCGCTAAGGTAAAGGGATAAGTGAAATTTGTCAAATCTCCACAGTAAGATGCTGCCACAGTGTTGGATGACCTTTTAAAGCATTTCTCGGAATGAAAAAGCCTGACTCAGAAGATCGTATTTCATGTGATTATGTCACTTGAACGAGGTCTTCACAGAGGCAAAAAGGATAATAATTGGCTTGGGCGAGGGGTGAGCATGGGATTGACCGCCGATACTCAGGGGTCGCTTTAGGGTGGTGAGTATGTTCCGCAAATGGTAACTGGTCCAACTCTGCTCACTTGCTGATGGTTTTGGTGCTTAACGTGGGTGAGTTGTATGGCATGCTAAGTACCTAAGTAAAGCTGGTGGTTCTTAGAATTGAGGAAAAGCCTAACATTGGAATAACTGAAGTGCACAGCAGGATCCAGGGACTTCCCACAGCAAGCCTGCCTGCCTATGGGGAAGGGCTGAGCCCACTGGGGGCGTTGTGCAGTTACATTGCTGAAAGCCTACATACAAAGGTTTTCAACGATGTTTTGTCATGTTAATAATCTGAAAGCATTGACTTTCTTTCTGTCCGCAAATGTCTTTTTAATCATTTTGTTCTAAAATTTGGATCCAAATTAGACCAGCTCAGGTTCCAGAAATTATTCAAAAATAATGTCTCCAAATAAAGCAAGTAATTATCAGTGCCCTCCCTCCCCCCCAAAAAAACCACCCAGTATTGGTTAACAAGTACGATCATTAGCATTTGTTGAATTAAGTAAGAGATTTACAAGCTGAGTTTTCTAAGTTTCCCCTATTTTCAGGATTTACTAATTTTTCTCTTATTCAGTACTTATGAGGGTAGAGGGGAATGTGGGAAAGTATTTTCACAAGTGTCCCTGGAATTCTCGAGCCTTGAATTCATGCTGTGGGCCCCACACTTCAGTGTGCTGAGCTCTGATGGAGCAAATCATTAGTCCTGATACATGTTCTTGACAGAGCTGGTGGTGGGCATCTTGTGTCTAATTCTTTTATATATATATATATATATATATATATATATATATATATATATATAAATTGTATTATTTTATTTATTTTTATTTATTTTTTATTTTTTGGTGGCACTGGGGGTGAAACCCAGAGGCTTTCTACCTCTGGGCTATACTCCCAGACCTTTTTTATATTTTATTTGGAAACAGGGTCTCACTAAGTTGCTGAGAGCCTCACTAAGTAGCTGAGGCTGGCTTCGAACCCGTGCGATCCTCCTGTCTCAGCCTCCCAAGTGCTGGGACTACGAGCGTGCGCCACCACGCCCGGTTAATTCTCTTGATTTGGGATCTCCTTATGGTAGCAGTTAAAGTTTGGGAGCAATCTGGAAATGACACTGTCAGAATTTAAAAGGAAAATCATTTCTTAATTGAGTTTTGTTTATTCCTTAAGACATTGGGCTGGGATATCATTGGGCATGTTTGGTGTCTGGCTTTGAAAATGTTAGTCCTTAAAGTTTTCAGCTGCAATGAAATCATGTAAGAAAATCTAAGATGGTGTTGCTGACCCTGATTCATGAATGAGTTGCATGGCATTTGGTGTTAACAATAGCCCTATGTTCTGTCTCCTCACAGATGGGAAAGACACGTAACATTTGCTAATGAGTGGCGATGATTTATAAGATACATACATGCAGGCTTCTTAGATCTTAGGCTGTTTCCTGGCACATCACACATCTTTGGCCCCGAGATTGTCCTTTGTAATATCTGTTCAACAGAGGAAGCATTCCATTCTTGACTTCTTCCTGCTGAAAGCCACCTTGAAGAGTTCTCCTTGGAGTTGACGTGTTAGGCTCTAGTTCCCTGTCACCCCTAATTGATTTCTAGACTGGTTCTATAGTACTGTAGTCTACGCAAGACTGAGAAAGAGGGGTCTTTGTGCAGCAAGAAATCAAGTCCCAGCAGAACCGGTTCCAACTGGGAAATTCTTTCTTGATAGAAGGAGCTGAGATGAGACTTGTTTGTACAGGGGTCTCTGGAGGAAAGGAGAGTGGCACTGTATCTCATAGCTATCACAGGCCATGCGAACGGACTGCAGGTCTCCACACATGATGCCTAGGTCTCTGGGTGTGGGTGGAGGCATAGCTCAACCCTTAGATATACTGCTGGAGCTAAGGAGATATTGGCTTTGCTTTAAGACCCCAAGTGTGCAATTGTTGGAAGGTTATTTGGAGACTTACATTTGGTTTCCTCAAATGTAAGAAAATAACCTGTTGGAAGGCTTGCCCTGTCTTGCTAAACTCACCAGGAACTCCCGATGTCAAGATCAGATTCTTAATTCTGGGTAAGTTTGTACAGACTTCAAGGGTTTGGCTGAGCTTGTACAGAAGTCTCGTTTGGTTGTAAACTTCTCGTAGTAAGCGGTCAGTTTACAGGTCTGAATCTGACCTCTGATACACGATACACTTGTCCCTTAATCTCCTTTAAATGACCTTAATACAAAGTGATCTTTAGTGACTTCACTTCCCAAGGGCTGATCTACGTGAAAAGCTGGCAAAAGTTTGAATGTTACAACTACTGAAATGAGATTTAACCGACTTAGAGAAAATGTCTATTTAATATAAAAAGATGTGTACCTTGCTGTAGATACAGCATATCAAAAGCATAGTGAGCTACCATGCCGTATCCATTACAGAGGCTCTGCTCAAACACAGAAAATAGTAAACCTTCAGAAGGAGCTAGAAAAATTGGAATTCTTGTTATTAGGAATGTAAAATGGCCTGGCTGCTGTGGATTCTCCAAAAAGTAGAATACAGAATTGCCATATAGTCCAGCAATTGTACTTGTATATACGCACAATATATATATATATATATATATATAGAGAGAGAGAGAGAGTGTGTGTGTGTGTGTGTGTGTGTGTGTGTGTTTGCGTGCCTCTCTCCTAAAGAATTACAACCAGGGACCCAAGAAATGACTGTACCACAGAGTTGGTCACAATTGTTAGCAGGAGCCAAAGATGGAAACTGTGGATAGACCGTGTCTATCCATGGTCAAATGGGAAAGCAAAATGTGATAGGTATACAATGAAATATTACCTAGCCTTCAAATGGAAGGAAATTCTGACACGCGCTACCGAGTGAAGGAACCTCAAAGACATTACACTAAGTAAAATCAACCAAACGGGAAGGGATAAATACTGCAAAATACCACTAAAATAGTTGCAATACATAAATTCAAAGAGAAAAGAAAGTAGGCTTAAAGAAACCAGAGGCTGGGAGGAGGAATGGGGAATTGATTACCAGGAACAGAGATTCGAATGTGGGCAAAAAAAAAATTTAAGAACAGGTGTGATTACCTATGACTGTAAAAGTAATGTGCATTTAGAAATGGTTTATGTGGCAAATTTTGTGCTTAGAGGTGTTTCGCCGCAAGGAAACTTTTAAATTAGAACAAAATAGCCAATTTATAGCCAAGCAATAATTTGAGGATTGATATTCCTTTATGTGCCTAAGCTCCTGGATCGCAAACAAATGATTGGTACCCTTTGAAAGGAACACAGAGAGGTCAGCTTGCTGTATTTCCTTTTGGCAAAAATAAATGAAACTTGGAATAGAGGAATAAAAGAAGAAATGGAAACTTGCCCCCAAATGCCCTTTGTCATATGACCTAAAGAATAGCTAACATACTAAGGGCCTTTTTATCAGTAGATAGCGTGGGCCAAGTTAACCAACCTTCCGTCCTTACTTCCTGATGGGCATTCTACCTTTGAACTACACCTCAGATCTGTTTGGTTTCGAAACTGGGTCTCACAGGGTAGGTGAGAGTCTTGCTGTGTGGCTGAGGCCGTCCTCAAACCTTTGACCCCATCTCCGCCTCTCAAGTGCGGGAGCTGTAGGGTGTACACCGCCAGGCTCCGCTCTTTACATTTCTTTAGCAGACTGAATTCTTAGAATTTTGAAACTCATCAGAAAAGATAGGCCATGTTGAAGTGGCTTTGGCATCGTAGCCGTTGAGGAGGCCTCATGTGCTACTAGCTCTGAGATGTCATGGGGTGATGTTATTTAACTCTTCAGAGGGGATTTATTTGGGTATTTTGTTATATACTGTATGACGTCTATTGCTGATTCATAATAGTAAAAACTTAGTTCTGGTAAATATTTTGTCCCCTTTTATCTGAACCATTAATGATAAGATAAAATATTTAATTATTTTTCTCATTTCTCTAATTATAGAGATAAAAGTGATTGTTCATCGTTCTTCTGTTTGACTCATTTTGATATATATATATATATTTTTTTTTTTTTTTGCAGTACTGGGGATGGAACCCAGAGGCATTCTACTTCTGAGCAACACCCCCAACCCTATTTTTTAATTATTTTGAAACGGGCTCATTGACTTGCAAACGGCCTCACTAAGTAGCTGAGACTGTCCTTGAACCCCAATCCTCCAGTCTCAGCCTCCCAAATGCTGGGATTATAAGCCTCCACCACCATGCCTGGCAGGTCATTTTAAAGTACAAATCTAAACTTAAAGTGATTTGGCGAACACCTTCCTTTAACTATTTACTTTTACTCTGGATGCCCGTTTTCTAAGCCACAAGTAGACACGCTTTTCCTTAAATGGCCATTTATTAAAACTCCAGGCTCTGTGATCTGTCCCAACTACTCAGCTCAAAGCTGCTGAAAACAAAATTTAAACACGAGAGTGGCCTGCTCCAAAGAAAATCTGTGTTTACAAAAACAAGCAGCATCTGTGGTTTGACAATTCATGTTCAGAACTTCTAGGCTTCCTACCAAAATGTGACACTCATGTTTTCTACTCTAAAAGCAGACCCACTCTATTAAAGTAGCAGTGTTGGGAGAAATCCAATGGCCTCGCAGCTTTTAGATGTGTTTAAGGAAGTAATCAAAACGGTAATGATTCTGTATCATAACTCCTGTAGTACATGTCACTTTTGGGCTTAAGCACATGATTTCCTTTTACTTAATTTTTATTTTTGTATTGGTGCACGATAGTCTCATTATAATGTGGATCAGGTTGATAATGGCATATATTCACACAGTATTTGGTGCCCTCTCCCCACTTCCCCTTCTCCCTCCTTCCCGATACTGAGTGCCCAGGTTAACAGTGTTATATTCGCATGTATACACATATTCGAATGTAGCTTTTCCTATAATAAACCTCAAACTTCTTCCTCCCCTCCCCCTCTTTTCTGGCTTTGCTGAGGTTTCCCCTCCATTATCTGGAGTCCCTCTGGCGTCCCTAATACTCCCTGGCTTGGGCATATTAGAGAAACATATGTCCCTTCTTTCTGTGCTTTGCTAATCTCACTTAACATAATGTTCTCCAGATCTTTCCATCTTGCGAATGACATTTTGTTCATTACTAAGTAGAATTCCATTGTGTGTATTTCCCATAATTTTGCAATCCACTCATCTGTTAATGAAGACCTAGGTTGGTTCCATATTTTGGCTATTACGAATTGTGCTGCTATTAACATGGGTATGCATATGTTACTGTAATTCTGATTTCACCCCCTTTGCAAAGATACCCAGGAGTGGTATAGCTGCGTTATATGGTGGATCCATTCCGATGGTTTCCTTTTAGAGTATTGGTTTTTCTATCCCTGTCTTGCCAGTGATGGGCTGGTTAGAAGTCCTGTTGCGTGAAGGTTGTGCTAATGTGGCCCTGCCTCGCTGCGCCCTGACCGGCTCTCCTGTCTCCATAGTGTATACTCTGGGCACCAGTCCATTCTGATCCCACCCTCAGAGCTGGAGACCAACCCTGCCCTGTGGCTTCTGGCCGTGAGTCAGTACAAGGTCCGGGACACATTCTGTTCCTACTCAGTGATGGAGCTTTGCACCAAGGGGCTGGGCTCACAGACGGAATCCCTCAAGGTAAGAGCTCGGCGCCCGGCCTCAGTGCAGGAGGTTGGATGGGAAGGGACACTCGGAACAGGGTTAGGACAGTCCCACTGAGATGGAATCTGCCACTGGAAGCTCGGCTTGTTTTCAGGTGCAAGTGTTTTAGGGTTTTTTGTTTTGTTTTTACCACGAGGTTTCTCAGTGCACAAATCGTGATAATTGAGAGTGTACAATATTGTCTTGATTTCTTAATTCTCATTAGATCTACTTGAAAGATCCTGAATTTGCCTTACTCTAGGTGAGTTAAGTTTTTCAGGGAACGCAACTATTTGGTGTTAGTGTTTAAGTAGAAAGGTTTGAGTACGGCTCATTTTTGTTTTGCTGAAAGATCCTATTTTTGAAGGACGGGATCTTAATCAGAATTTTTGCGTTTAAGTGGAGGGGTGTGTGTATGTGAGAGACTGACTGGGGATTGGACCCGGGGTATTCTACCTCTGACCTATAGCCCCAGCCCTTAGTTTTTATTTTGCAACAGGGTCTCATTCAGTTTCTGAGGGCCTCACTAAATTACTGAGGGTGGTCTTGAAATTGCAATCCTCTCTCAACCTCCCAAGCACTGGGATTACAGGTGTGTCATCACACCCTGCTTAAACCAAAGAGGTGTGTGTGGTGCTTTTTCTGAAATAGCCATTACTGTCTTTTTTATTTTTGGAAGGGTACTGGGGATTAAGCCCACAGGCAATCTCCCCCCGAGCTAACCCCCCAGCCCTTCTTATTTATGATTTTGAAAGAGGATCTCACTAAGTTGTTGAGGCTGGCCTCAAACCCGTGGTTCTCCCATTTCAGCCTCCCAAGTACTGAGATTACATGCATGCATCGCCACACCTAGCTGAATCTTTAATATGAAGAATAGCCTTAGAAATTTTCTTCTGCAACAGCATCCAGAAATGGTGGGATCCTGACGTGGGTACCCATAGTCTGGAAATGGGGAGCCGTGGTGGGCTTTCTGTTGCTTCTGTGAGGTTTGGAGCGAAGAGATGTCCGGGTTGCACACCGCCGAGCATGTTTGAGGCTGACATAGTGTCGTTGTCCTGGTTTCCAGGCACGAGGACTGGACTTGTCCCGAGTAAGGACCTGCGTGGTGGTGGCTGAAGAACGACCTCGGATCGCCCTCACGCAGTCCTTCTCCAAGCTGTTTAAAGACCTGGGCCTCCATCCGCGGGCCGTCAGCACCTCCTTCGGCTGCAGAGTGAACCTGGCCATTTGCTTACAGGTGAGTCCTTGGAACCAACACGTGCCCGAGTCGACCCAAAACGACGCCTGTGTAGCCGACTTGCTGACCGTGTTTTCTGGGGCTGGTGCTTACCTGCCTTTAGAATATCTTTTAATCATGTAATGGGACGCCCTTTTTCTTTCTCAGTTGGTCCCTGTGTTGTATCCGTTATTCATGACTAGCACTCCTAACACGTAAGCTGTCCTGGAACATTTGACCTGTTGGAAGAGGGGTAGCGCTTCTCCTAGACCTCTACTGCCAGATCTTTTAGAAATTAGAAGCTAGAAAAACATTTCATTAGTCTTATATATGTAGGGAGAATTTGACCATTGTGTGCGCGCGCGTGCATGGATGTCTAGTTGGGGATTGGCTGCGGGGGCATCCTGCCTTCAAGCTGCACCCCACTCTTGTATTTTTGAAATGCGGGTCGCTCTAGGCTAAGCATCTCACTACAGCATCCTCAAACCTGTGATCCCTCTATCTCCGCCTCTCGAGTGCTGGGATTACAGATGCATGCCCCCATGCCCGGCAGAGAACCTGACTATATTGAGGTTGGGGAACTTTCTGTTTTCATAATAATATAGAAATAGCACAATTGGGCCGGCTGTGCTGGTGCTCGCTTGTAATCCCAGCATTCAGGAGGCGGAGACAGAGGATCACAGTTCAGACAGCCTCAGCTACTTAGCAAGGCCCTTCACAACTCAGTGAGACCCTGTTTCAAAAAACAAAGACTAAAAATAGGACTGGGGGTATAGCCCAAAGGTACAATGCCCCTGGTTTCCATCCCCAGTACTGCAGGAAAAAGAAAGAAGTAGCAGTGTTGGCTGGGCATGGTAGCACATGCCTGTAATCCTAGAACTTGGGAAGCCAAGAGGGGAAGATCTCAGGCTTGAGACCAGCCTCAGTATCTTAACAAGACATTTTCAAAATAAAAACTAAAAATCTCTGGGAGCGTAGCTCACAAGTAGAATGCCCCTGGATTCAGTTCCCCAGGACAAAAGAGAGGAGAAATAGTTGCACACACTTGTAATCCCTGTACTTGGGAGGCTGAGACAAGAGGACCACAAGTGTGTGGCCAGCCTTAGCAGTTTAGTGAGGCTCTCCACAATTTAATAAGACCCTGTTATAAAATAGGACTGGGGGGTGTAGCTTGGAGATAGAATGCGCCTGGGTTCAAGCTCCAGTGCCAAGAAAAGAAATAGCAAAGCTGCTTTTCAGTGAAATAGGTGATAATCAGTAACCATTGCCAACAGAGCTTTTTATTTATTTATTTTTGATAGCCTACTGCTTGACCACCTTCACTCTCCACTTCCTTTTTCAACCTCTTAACAGAAAATATGCCAGTCTGGGTATCACTGTGGCAGATTAAACTTGTTGAAAAAGAAGGTAGGAATTCCCTTTTCCTGAGAGTGTCGCAGGACTCTGTCCTGCACGAGTTAGGGACAGACACACAGAATCAGAACTTTCCCAGGGGCTGGGAAGGTGGGTGGCTGCAACCTCACCTACCGGTACCTCTGACCACCCAGCATTCCTTCCACGTTCAGACCCAAAAGCAGTGGCTACAGGCCACTTGCTGGGCAAGCCCAGGGGCCTGGTGGTACCCTTTCCCCTGCCCACTGGAAGTGCTGGGAGCTAGCTACTCCATCGGAAAAGGAAAGAGAAATACAAAATGCAGATTAAAGCCAAGCTTGGTGGCACACCCTTGTAATCTCAGCATTCAGGAGGCTGAGACCGTAGAACCGTGGTTCGCAGACACTCCAGCTACTTAGTGAAGCCCTTTGCAAAAGTAGGGCTGGGGATGTCACCCAGAGGTACAATGCCCCTGGGTTCCACCTGCAGAACTTCAAAAAAAAAAAAAAAAAACGCAGATTAAGCCTTGTATGGTGACACATACCTATAATCCCAGTACTTGGGAGGCTGTGACAGGAGGATCGCAGGTTCAAGGGACAGCCTGAGCAACTTAGACTGTCTTTCAAAATAAGAAATAGGGCTGGGGGTACAGCTCAGTGGTAGAATGCCCCTGCATTCAATCCCTAGTATCACAAAAAATAAATAACCCAATAAATAAAACCTGTCTGGAAGCCAGGCGTGGTGGCATACTCTTGTAATCCCAGCATTTGGGAGGCAGAGACAGGAGGATCGTAAGTTCATGGACAGCCTCACTACTTAGGCCCTCTACAACTCGATGAGACCCTGCTTTAAGATAAAGAATGAAATGAAGCCAGGCGTGGTGGCGCACGCTTGTAATCCCAGCATTCGGGAGGCTGAGGCAGGAGGATCGCAGTTCGCGGGCAGCCTCAGCTACTTAGTGAGGCCCTCTGCAACTCAGTGAGACCCTGTTTCAAAATAAAGAATAAAAATTTGTGCAGGGGGTGTAGCTTGGAGGTCAAATGCCCCTGGGTTCCAGCCCCAGACCCTCAAAAAAAAAAAAAAAAAAAGAGAATAAAATGAAGATTACAGGTATGCATCCTCATTCTCCGACCCAGAATTTTTGGCTAAAAAATGACTTCATTTCAGTTTGTTGAATTTATGATGAAATTGGGCACTGGAAAGATAGATTTATGTCTCAGGTATTTAATTGCCATTAACATAAACTCCTCTTAATGCTGTTAAATAATGTGACCTGTTAAACTTCCAGAAAAGACACTTTCCATGGCCATGATTACTCTTCCAACATATAAGCTGTATGATCTTTGGTTTTATTAGATATGTAACAGAAAAACTAGCATAATTTTTCCAGCAGAGGGAGGGAGAGAGAAAAGGAGATTTTCTATTTTCCAAGAGAGCTCAGTTGCTTCTTTGTTATGAAAAAACTTGTGCAGAGACTTTGGTCTTTATGATAAAGAAAAAATGTTTATCTAAGAGGAAAGCTCTATTACAAAGAGATTTCTGTGATTAAATAAAGAGTAACCATTCAAGTCAATCTTAAAACTTGAAACTCATACGATTAACCCAGTGAGAAAAGTTAGGGTCATTGTTGAGAAAGAGTGAGATAGAAGGCTCAGAAGGTAATATAAATCTTGAACAAGCCTCAAAATAAAGAGTTCTAAGACTTTCATTAATTTGAGTTTTCGGTTGACTTGGTTCCTCTTAAGCGGCTCTTAGATCAGGGAGATAAAAATAAGGTGCTGGGGGAATTTCTCAGGCCCCAGGGGATTCATCACATTCAGTTGACGTGCTTACGTCCTCTGCCTCCTGTTCCTCCTGTTCCTCGTTGTCCCAGATTAATGGGAGCTAATATTCGCCATCATGGAAACTGGATTCTCAGTTACCCAGCCTAGCCGGCAGCATTCTCATTCGTAAGCAACAGAAACTGCCTCTAGCGTTTTAAATCCAAATAACTTTATTAGAATGTCACTGGGTGGCTCTCAGAATCCCCAGAGGAGGCAGAGGGGCAGTGTTAGGGCCGTGCAACCAGGACTGCATGAGACCACCGCAGTGTCTCAACGAGAGAAGGCTGCTGGCTCCCACACTTGGCACTTGCACACAGGCACAGCATCCTGCCCCTTGTCCTACTCGGACACTTTCCCTGCCCAGAGGAATACTCAGCTGTCCCCTTCCAGAGTTTGGTTATCCACCAAAACCATGGCTTCTGGGAAGGCTCAGAGCAGGGGAGAGCGTCTAATGTTTATAGTTCCAGTAACATCCCTTCGGCCTTTGGGCTAAGATCAACTGCAGAATATAGTTTCCATAGAGAGGCTCCACATTCAACCAGGACACAAAAAGGGAGTTGTCAAAAAGGCTTCAGGCAGGCATAGTGGTGCATATCTGTAATCCCAGTACTTGGGAGGCTGAGATAGGAAAATTGCAGGTTCAAGGACAGCCTCAGCAATTTAGCGAGACCCTATTTGTGGCACTGGGGATTGAACTCAGTGCTGTAACTCTGAGCTACATCTTCTACCTTATTTTTTATTTGAAAACAAGATCTCAGTAAATTGCAGAGGGCCTCGCTAAATTGCTGGTCACAAAGCTGGGATCCTTCTGTCTCAGCCTCCCAAGGACCGAGATTACAAATGTCCAGCACGACCCCAGGCTCTTCTTTTTCTTTTAAAGATAGATACTGAGAGGTAGCAGTAGTAAAAAGCACTATAATGAAGTAAGACAGAAGAATGGAATTATATTTTTTTCTTAAATCTCAAACCACTGCTTATTTTTATAAAATTGGCTCCATTTCAAGCGATGGCGATTTTTCAATATGCTTTTGTTAGCACTTTGGCAGCCCAAAAACGAAGCCAGCCAGTTAAGAATTCTTCTGGGGCTGCCCTCCCTGGATCTGCCTGGTAGTTGTGATTGGGAGTGGAGTTTGAAGAAAGCATACCACAAGAGCAGTCGTACCTCCATGCAGGTGTCTGTGAAGCATCTTCCACTTGTCCCAGTACTTGGAAGCTGAGAGGGGAAGATCACAGGTTCAAGGCCAGCCTCAGCAACTTAGACCCGGTTTCAAAACAGGGGCAGAGTGGCGTAGCCCAGAAGGAGAATGCCCTGGATTCAGCTCCCAGTAACACACATACACACCTCTTCCGCTTTGTCTATTTCCTGGGGGTGTTTGGAGTACATAAGTACGTAACCTAGGAAAAACAGTCCAAGGAGCGGCCCGAGTGTCTTTCTGGGGATTTCTTGCCTTGGTGCTGTACCAGCTCAATCTGGGCAGTAGGCAGGTCCCCCAAATCCTAAAGGAGATGGGAAGAGCACGGACGTTGATGTGTCTCTGGTGTGGTTCCTTCACACTTCAAATGTACATTTTCTTCTATTCTGTTGCCTACTGTGATAGATGACTAGGGGTCAGTATCCTAATTTTAGATATAAAAGCTTCTAGACTTCTCTCCACTACCGTATAATCAGATGCTCAACACTATTTCCATGGAGGAAGAAGTCAGCAGACTGAACCAATGTGTATTCCACATCCTTCAGAAAGGAAAGAAACCCGAGAGCTGGTGTAATTCCAGTACTTGGGAGGCTGAGGCAGAGGAATCACGGGTTCAAGGCCAGCGCGTGGTAACTTAGTGGGACTCTACCTCTGTGAACTGTAGGTTGGGAGTATAGCTCAAAGGTAGGATCCCCCCTGGGTTCAATTTGCAGTGGCTCACAAAGAGGGAGAGAAGGAAGGACGGACGACGGATGGGCTGAGTGCCCTATCTAATACCATCTACCAGGAATACCAGCTACCTCATTTATTAGACAATTACTCAGATACACCTGTTCATGATTAGTCATCTATTTTCTGTTGTTGCGCCGTGAATACGTTGACATCTTTTTAAAGTTTTTTTTTTTAAGCCTTTAATGGTAGTGATTACTTTTAACGATCTCCATTTTTTGACATTGTTTTTTCTTTTTGCTCTGTTCTCTGCTTTCTGCGCTCTCCGCCCTCCCCCTCCCTCTCTCCATCCCATTTGTATCCTCGGGTTTGGTGCGTGTGTGTGTGTGTGTGTGTGTGTGTGTGTACCATCTCGGATTTCTGTTGGCCCGGCCTGCTCTCCTCTCTGCTCGCTCCCACCCCCTGCTGCTGTAGCCCCACAGGCTGTGGACACTGGCCGAGCAGGTAGGGGACTCTGCTGTTCGTCACACTACTGCCTACCTGCCTAGCTCCTGACCTACTTAATACCCGCCTCGCCAGCTCCCGGCAGTGGGACAGACCAGACGCTGAGGGCAGAGACTGAGGGTCCACAGACCCTGCGGTCAGGGGCAGCAGTGTTCCCACCTGGGTCTCTCCTAGGTTTCCTGAGCGCAGCACACGCGATGGCCTCCTTGTACGTCATCAGTGGTTTCTTTGCGTTCACCTCCATCCCTCATCCTTTGCCACTTTCTGTGACTTTTTGATTTGCTTGTTTTCTTTTTTAATTGCCCGTCTCTGGTTATGCCTTACATTCCTCAGAACATCCAACCAGTTGTCCCTCGAGCCTCACTGGGTAGCTGTAGCTTAGAGAGCTTCTCCACCTTGCGTTCTTGCTGTGAGCATCACCCAAGGCCTGTTTGCATGTGCTGTCTTTATTCCATATCGTGATGCCAGTGACCAGGATTACTGAGTAGCCTGCCGTGCCTTAACATTTTCCTTATCTTCAGTCTTATATTTAAACATGCCTTTGGCACAAGATTGAAGAATTTAGACTGTCTCCTAAAGAATTAGAGCAGAGCTCTTCAAATAAATTGGGTTCAGCGATTTATTTGGGGAAAAAAAAAAGCGTTCCTTTTTTGGGCAAATTTGTTCTGGGTTCCATCTTTTCCCGACCAAGGTATGGTATTGTCTTTCTAAGAAACGTATGGAACGTGTTGGTTTGTCCTGTAGCTTGAATCATATGGCTCTTAGTTGGGCAGAGATCACTGCTCAGAAGTCAGCCCACTTTATCTTTTGAAGGGATTTATGAGGCTCAGATGATACTTCGGGACTGCTTTATTGAGTAAAGTCAGAGAGCTCAGACCACAAGGCCTTCCCAGATGACCGAGATAAACAACATCACAGACAGAAATAGCCTCCTGAGGCTAGAGACCGAAAGGCCAAGTCCAACAAAAAGGAACAAAATAATTATCTCTTACATCCTTCGCTTCGATCAGTCCATGTGTCACAGCCCGCGTCGGTATCTTGAGCCCCAAAACACCTCTCTGTGTGCACAGAGTAGAAATTTCTCAGCAAATGATGCTTCCTCTCCTTTGCAGCTTCCTTTTGCCAGCCAACTATTTTTTTTTTTTTTTTTGGTGGTAGTTTGGGCCTTCTTTGACTTGGCAAAAGGCGTGGCACGTCTCATATTTTTATATGTATAACGAGTGGCCAAGCCGTGTGGAAGTCCGGTATCCCACTAAGATACCCTTTTGGGGATTTGAGTTACGGGACGGGAAGGTAGGAAGGGTGTGTTTCTTGTCATTAGTTTTTGTTTCCAGTTTGAGGTTTGACCAAAGAAATGCTTGCCAGCTAACAGAACGCTCAAAGCCAATTTCCTTCCAATTTTGCAGATTTGGGCTTAACCACACTGTGTCGTTGCTTGCAGGGGACTTCTGGACCCGACCCGACCACCGTCTATGTGGATATGAGAGCCCTGAGACACGACAGGTATGGTGTGCTAGGGTTGTGTTTCTTCTTCCCCCCTTTGACCCCCTTCTTGATTGTCCAGCAGATAGGTGTCCATACGGAGGACACACAGACAGCGCGGTCATCCTGCTCCAAGCGCAGCCGCCTTGTGGATAAAGTGGGAAGAGCAGGGCAAGGTGGCTTGTGCTTTGCAGGTGCAAACTTGGTTGCACAAGAGCAGAGATGGGACCAGGCTTGCTCTGCCCACCGGGCTAACTGGAAAACTCACTTTCTTCACCTCGGCTACGTGTATCAGGCCTCGAACCTCCTAAAACAACGTTCTGCTATATCCTCCGGCATTCTTGCAGCTGTAATGTAAAGATTGGGGCACATAACTTAGAGGAAAGAATATTTATTTTCTTGCCATTTGAGGCTCAGTCTCTGTGAAGCTGAAGAGTGAGGATCTCAGAGCTTGGCAGCAGGAGGCCGAGGGAAAGCTTGTTACAAGACAGAGGCCCCAAAGCCAGAGAAAGGGAGAGGCCAGGGGAAGAGGATCCTTTGTTTTTGTTTTTGTATTTTTGCGGTACTGGGGATGGAACGCAGGGGCATTCTATCTCCGAGTGACACCCACAGCCCTATTTTTTTTTATTCTTTATTTGGAAACGGGCCTCACTGAGTAGCTGAGGCTGTCTGTTAACCACAATCCTCTGGTCTCAGCCTCCCAAATGCTGGGATTACAAGCCTGCGCCACCGCACTCTGCTGAGAGGAGCCCTTATAATCCTCGAGGCTGCACCACAGGGACCCACCTCTAGCCACACCCAATGGTGTACCAGGTACCACCCAGGTTAATCTATTGTGATGGGTTTATCTGCTCCTGGGATTAGGACCCTCATGGCTCAATTGTCAGCTCTAAACACAAGGAAGCTCTTTCAGGGACATTATATATCCAGCTATAACATTGGCCCACATGTGTTTACCTGAATTAAAATGGCTTCTGACGTTATTTCCATGAAAGGTTAAAATCAAAGTCAAGCTGGGCGTGGTGGGCACGCTTGTAATCCCGGCACTTGGGAGGCGGAGACAGGAGGATCGCTCAGGTTCGAAGCCAGCCGAGCTGGCTTAAGAGACCCTGTTTTCAAATTAAATATAAAATAGGTCTGGGAGTGTAGCCCGGAGGTAGAAGAGTTCCATCACCAGTACTACAAAAAAAAAAAAAAATCAAAGTCAAGCTACCTTCCTTCCCCATACAGCTTGTTAGGTGACCTCTGAGCAAGACTGAAAAAACAGGGAGGGATGTCCAGGAGGGAGACAAGGTGCGAAGACTTCAGAACTTTGTCAACAGGGAGAGCCTATGAAAATGCCCCAGGGAGCGGGGCATGGTATGGTGCGTGCTTGTAACCCCAGCATTCAGGAGGCTGAGACCAGAGGATCGTGATTGTGGTTTGTGGACAGCCTCAACTACTTAGTGAGGCCCTCTGCAAATCAGTGAGACCAGGTTACAGAATAAAGAATAAACAATAGGGCAGGGGGTGTAGCTCGGAGGTCGAATGCCCCTGGGTTCCACTCCAAGACCTGCCAGAAAAAGAAAATGCCCCAGCGAGCGGGGCGTGGTGAACAGCCTGTAATCCCAATACTTAAGAGGAAAAGGAATCTCGGGTTCCAGGACAGCCTCAAAGGATTGACACTCTGATCAGCGTAGCAAGAACCCATTTCAAAATAAAAATAGGGCTAGAGATAGAGCTCAGAGGTAGAAGGGCCTCTGGATTCCTTCGCCAGTACAACAAAAATCAATATTTAAGTAAAATAAAACTAAAAAATAGAGCTGGGGGTGTTGTAGCTCAGAAGCAGAATGCCCTTAGATTCAATTCCTAGTACTATTAAAAAAAAATAAAAAAGGAAAGAGGATTTTGCCATTTTTGCAATCATAGGTTGAATAGGTTATTTTCTTCTGCGTGGCTCTGGGGTGCCTGGGCCTTGTCTATGTGCTGAGCAGGTTCTTAGGTGATGTACGTGCCCAGGGCTATTTGCTGCTATTTCCTTTCTCTCTTGTTCAACTACCAACGCTGTCCGTTGGGCGATGGTATAACACGTGGTCCTAATTGGCAAAATCATCCGTTGTGACACTTTCCTGACCAGGCTGCTTGCTTGTGACAATAAAACATCTGACGTAGAGGAAATGGGCTCTGTGAGCTGGAAATTGTCCTGCAGTTATCCATCACTAGGTGTAACAATGGGTAACATCAGTGATGGTGATAGTTTGCCGGGATGCCGACCCCCAGTGGACTGGCCCCACCGGCCGCTCCTGCGCAGGACAGATCACAGGGCTGCTGCATCTGCCGTCCAGGCCACGGGTGTCTGTCCTGACTATTGCGCCCATTGGCTCCGTGCTGCAGCGGGGTTTTCCTCAAAGTGAGGTTTTCCCATCCTTAGTCTCCATCCTCTCCTCCATCGGATGGGGCTCTGAGAGCTTGTCAGACGCCAGAGCATCCGCAGGAGGCAGTTACCTTTTGAGGACACCGAAGCCACGCCCTGCTCAGGAATGCTAGCTCACCAGCTTGACTTGCAGCATCTCCGGAGAGATGCTGAGCTGGGAGATGCTGCTGGTCCCCGACCCCCAGGCTCGCTCTTTTTTTTTTTTTCCAGGACCATGGGTGACCACAAGTTCCTCTCCTTGGATCTCTCCTGTCACTGGCCACTTAGCAGCTCTGCTCTGCCCTCCCCGGGGCCTCAGCCCACTGCACCCATTTGGGCTCTTCTTTCTTAGCTTACACTGCAGGGAATCTCTGCAGCATCTTCCTCTTTTCCTCCCTTGCTGGGTGCCGGCTGACCTTCCTGACACCTCTGCACCCTACCTGCAGCCCCTGAGCACGCACCCTCAGCCAGCTTCACCCCGGGGCGTCTGTCCTGCCCGTTGAATTTTTCAGTCTTCCATCTGCACTCAAATATATCGCATCTCTGTGAAGCCGCCCGTAGAGATTCCTGGGAGAAAGTGTTTTCCAGCTTTTAGGCCCCAGAATCACTTTTATTTTGTATTAAGGATTGAACCCCAGGGGCGTTCTGCCTCTGAGCTACACCCCCAGCCCTACTTTGTTCTTAAATCTTGAAACAGGATCTCACTAGGTTGCAGAGGCTGGCCGTGAACCTGCAGTCCTCCTGTCTCAGCCTCCCAAGTACTGAGATTACCAGCGTGTACCACCGTGCCCAGATCCCAGCATCTTTTGACCATGCACATGTGAACTGTGCGTGGAAGCTCTCAGATCAGACAGGTCAGAGTTGAGATCTCTCTGCCTCTGGCCCCAGGAAAAGCTATCGAGCTCTGTGGCCTCCGTTCCCCCTGTGGAATCGGCACAGTAAAACCAGCCTTACCAGGCACCTGTGTGGACTGCAGAGCACCTTGGTGGTAATAGAGTGATCCGACGTCACTCAAGGGGCTCAAGGTGGAAGGTGGAGGTTTGGGTGGTGAGGTGGCATATCCCCCATGGACGACTCTCCTCGCCCGTCCTAGAACACCCTGGGTGCTGCCTCGGGGGAGGGCAGCAGCTAGGCGTCGAGGGAACAGGAGAAACCCCCAAACGCTGGCCCTGTTCCCTTCCTGAGACTTGGTGTCAAAATGGGACAGTGGTTTTCTTACATCAGCTCGATGAGGGTCGGTCCTAAGGATTAATTACCTTTCCCGTTGCCTTAATGACACATTCACTTGGGAGCCCCAGAGCACCTGCCCAATTATCACTTAATTAACCTGGGGAAGGCTGACTTGTCAGTGTGGCGCACTTCCTGGAGAGAGGGGAGAGAGCACGTGTGTAATTTCTGAGAGGAGAGAGAGGGGGCGGGGCGAGGCACAGAGGCCTGGAGGCAGGCTGCGGGAGGGCCGCCTGGGAAGCCGGCGAGCAGATAGGTCCGCTCGCCATTTCTGCCCAGCTTTAGTGCTGTTTCTAATGTTCATCTTCCTCTTGGGACCCCAGTGGTGTGGACTTGACAGTCCGCACGAGCAGCAGGTTGCCTTGGGAAACACTTCTGCATTGCATAGATGCATATCCTCCCCATGTCCAGAGTCAGCTTAGCTCTCCCACGTACACCGGGGAAATAATGAAATTGTTTTTGAGGCTGTTCCAAAGGAACTGAGGTTTTTTTTTTAATATTCTTTACAGTGTTTTCATTTAAAACAAATTCAGTCACCCTGTCAATCTCATTTGATTTTTCCTTAAGCAGTTTATTTTTTCAGGCTTTCAAGTGGAATGAGAAATCTTTTTTCACCCATTTTAAAGGAATAGTTCCAACAGTTTGTCAGATTGTTCAAAGGGAGCGTGAGCATAAGGAGCTACGGTGCAATGTCCTCAGCCTTCTCGGTACCTGTGACCTGTGGTCATGATCACAGGTGTCACTAGAAACACGTGCGTGCCTGGCCAGCGGGGACCAAGGATCTGGATCTTGAGAGGGTAGAACAGAGGTGAATCGATAGACTTAGTATTAGGATGGGAGGAGATGGATAGAGATCCAGACAAAACTGCCAGCCAGGGACCTCTGTCAAGTCAGATCCTCACCTCTGTGCGTGCGAGTGCACACGCGCACATGTTTGTGTATCATCCATATGTTTGTGCCACCTATGAATGTGCTTGTACATTTGTGGGAATGTGTCGTGTTATTGTCTGTTATGTTGAGTGTCAGCCATGTGTGAATTTGTATTTGTGTGCATTTCACAAATGTGTGCTGTGTGCGCATGTAAAAATGAGATGCATGTGTTGCACTTGTGTCTGAGTGTTATATTGCACACATGCACTTGTATGCATTCAAGTTCTTATGCAAGTGTCACGTGTTTGCTTCAAGTATTCATGTATACGTGTGTTGGATGTGCCGCATGTATGAGGGTTTGCAAGTGGTACATGTACACACATGCAGCGCGTGTACACACATGGGCGTGTGAGTTCGTGAGTGTGTAAACACGAGTGTTGTATATATTTTGTGTGCACAAGTTCAATGCAAATGTGACTGTGCTAGTGTGTTGTGTGTGCAAGTGTGTGATTGCTCGAGTGTTAACCCACATGTGAGTGCTCGTCTATGGCTGTCCTTTGACCTGGCTCGTTCTGGCCTGTGGGCCTCGTGGACAGGGGAAGAGGCCTTGAATGAAGTTCTAACTTCTTTGCTATATGCTCCCACCTCCAACTTCTGATTCTATCACACAGTCCTCAAGTGACCATCATGAACGGTTTTACTCTTCTTTATTTTGTACCAGCCTCTGCCGGTCCCCTGTCCCTGGTGGGCCAGAGCTGAGCATTGCGAGTCTTAATGACTGAAAGGAGTCTGTTAGCTGTCGAAAGGTTCATTTGGGCTCTGGGTATGATTTCTGGGCTCCGTTCCACCACTTTTCTCTTTTTTGGGGTGGCGGGGGTACCGGGGATGGAACCCAGAGGCATTCTACCTCTGAGCTACATCCCCAGCCCTATTCTTTATTCTTCATTTTTGAAACAAGTTCTACGTTGCAGAGGACCTAAGTAGCTGAGGCTGTTCCATGAACTGTGGTCCTCCTGTCTCAGCCTCCCAAATGCTGGGATTACAAGCGTGGGCCACCACTACTTTGTAACTGTGCGATTCTGCCGATGTTGCCTTCTTTGGAGTTTTGCTTTCTGTGCCTTTAAGATGGTGATGGTGGTACCTGCTACTAGAACTGTTAAGAGAGTTGAAAATATGTATCCTATGTGCTTGGGATGTGCTTGACCAGTTGCAAGCTTCAATACATGTCATCTCATAGTCATGCCTTTGTGTAGTTACATAAATTATATGTACATATGATAGTTTCCCTGTGTCCAAAGGAATATTGTTCTAACATCCTGATATACCACAGGCTGTAGCTGCTCCGGTCCCTTACATAAAGTGGTAGAATCTCTGCATCTGACTTGAGCACATCCTCCCATATTCCTAAACCAACTCTGTATCATTTCTAACACCTAAAGTGGTATAGGACTGTGTAAATAGTTACTTTGCTGTATTTAGAGAATGAAAAAACATTCTGTACATATTCAGTACTGATTCCAGCTTTAATTTGTGTGTGTGCGTGTGCAAGAACCATACCAGGGATTGAGCCCAGGGGCATTCTACAGCCAAACTCTGCTCACAGCCTTTCTTATCTTTTGTTTTTAAACAGGGTCTTCCTAGGTTGCTGAGTCTCAGTACGTTACTGAGGCTGTCCTCAAACCTGCTATCCTACTGCCTTAGCCTCCCAAATACTGGGACTACAGCCATGCACCACCACGCACATCTTAAAAATATTTTTAATCTGTGGTGGGTCGAGTACACTCATGTAGAACCCACTGATAAGGGGGCCGACTGTATTTGCTTTTTCATTTTAATTATTCGCACGTAATTTTCTCCGTTGTTCCCACGTTTGAACACAGCCTTCTAATGTGTTGCTGAGTTCAACTTAGTAGATAATGCGCACTCCCGGGTCATGAACACGTTCTTGTGATGAAGTGTCCTTGAAAATTAGACACCTTCTTCCAGAGAAAAAACAGCATGAAAGGTGAAAGGAGAATTGGCATCTTATGCAGCGTCTCTCTCAGTGCTTGGATGTGAATTTCTGCATCCGCTTTGCCCTTTGAGGTGTGCCTAGATATTTGTGGAGTTTGCTTTTAAGTACTTGTTTGGTTTTCCTTCTCCCTTGGTGCCTGATTAAGGAAAAAAAAAACACACAGAAAAAAAACCACCTTTGTCTCTCTGCCTCTCAAACATCTCGTGTGTGTGTGTGTGTGTGTGTGTGTGTGTGTGTGTGTGTGTAAGGATTAAGGCTGCTACGACGCCCTGTGTCCCCAAGAGCAGTTGAGGGGTAGCCGAGGACTCTTCCCAGGGACCCTGCCTGGATTTGGATATGTGAATGCAATATCTTTTAAATCTAATGATTTTTTTCCATGTGATTTTAACAATCCTGTCATATGTGCTTTGCTAGCTGCAAAGAAAAACAGCATGATGTTAAAATCCAAGCCATGTCAATAAAACTTGTCACCACATCCTCCTCCTTTTGAACTTGACTCAGATAAGAAAACTAAATTTCTTCCTACCACTTATATTAATTAGCCGGGAGTCTTTGAATATTATTTCCCCTCCATCTCTAGGGATTTTTAGAAAAAATTCTTTGGATGGTCTTGTTACATTGTTTTAGCTGCTCTGAATTATTTTTGGAAGGAGATGTGCTTTAATTTTTCATGTAGATGGAGGACTTCTCATGTGGCCTTTGCTGATGTGCCCTTCAGCACTCGGATTCAGCGCTGAAAGGCCCTGAATGATTTCAGCACCTTGTACCCGCCTTGGTAAGAAAGAAGCCCGGCTTTCTTTGGACTGAAGGGAAGAGTAATTCTTAGATATCTTCCTTCTTTTCCATGTTGTCGGGCAAGATTCTCAGCTGAGATTGCATCCTCCTTCCGTTCTTTGAGGCTGAGGGTAAATGCAGAAGAGGGGACAGGAGAGAAGATCCAGTCTGCTGAAAGCCACAGAGGGTGTTGGCGCAAGCACTGGCCAGCCTGCACATGGCCAGGAGAACCTTCCTGGGGCTTATTTTGTCTCTGGTCTCATGGTGTCCGGATAGAGGCCACAGGAGAAGACAGAGCTGAATAGCCTGGCACCTGGCATGACTTGCAGGTCCCTGGGAATTCACCCATCATTTTTTCTTTATACCAAATAGCTGTGCTTTACAGATGATATTGCAGTGCCCTTGAAGCCATCCCCAAAACGACAGATGTCAGAGGTACTGGGTGCCTCTGACCCTGTGCCTGGCAGGAGTTTCCAAGGACCTAAAGTAGAAGTGAATACAGAACAGATAGCAGAAAGATGGAAGCTTGGCTGCCTGGTTACTTGGCTAGACACCTTTGGTTGAGCTGGGCCTCTGTGCACCTCGGGTTTGGTTGGGGCCACACATAGGCAGAGCTGTGAGTACTTGAGGACCAAACGTCTCTCTGTCTCAATCAACATTTTCACTGATGTAATCTAAAACTGTCTTCACACGTTAGATGAAGATGTACTTTTTGGGATTCAGTCCGTGTGAGGCTAGGTTTGCAGAGCTCAGGACATGGCAGTCAGTGAGGAGCAGAGAGGGAGAGAGGCCAGAAGCAAAGAGCCAGCAAGCAAGGGCTTTCAAAGACAAAAGGAGAGTGCCTAAGGCCACAGCCCCAAGGACCCACCTCCTCCAGTCACACTTTACCTGCCTAGGTTACCACCCAGTAAACCCATTACAGTGGATTTATCCACTGATGCGATCACAGCCCCGATGACTTACATACATCAGCTCTAAACACGGATGCCTGAGTCCTTCAGGGAACATTCCATATCTGACCATAACACTATCAAACATGATCAACATGGTCGGGACCTCTTGAAAAGATGCCAATGAACCCTCATTCTTTTATTGGTTGGGGGGAATATTTTGGGGGGTATTAGGGTTTGAATTCAGGGGCATTCTATCTCCAAACTACCCAACCCCATTTTGTTTATATTTTGAAACAGGGCCTCACTAAGTTGAGTTTCACTCCTTGCTGAGGCTACCTTTGAACCTGCAATCCTCCCGTCTCGGCCTCCCATGTACTAGAAGCTGAAACAGGAGGATCTCAGGTTCATGACCCGTCTCACCAACTTCGAGAGACCCTGTTTCAAAATAAAGGGCCGGGGGTGTACCTCGAAGGTGGAAGACCCCTGAATTCAATCCCCAGCACCACACACACACACACACACACACACACGCGCGCATGCAAAAAAAAAGTTCTCCAACAGTCCGTAAGGCCCATGACCCGGTGCAGAAGATGGCAGAGGGCGCCGTGGCACAGAAAACGTGTTCAGTGACAAGTTTTGTTTCCCTTTGCAGAGTCCGGCTGGTAGAGAGAGGGTCTCCCCACAGCCTGCCCCTGATGGAATCGGGAAAAGTGAGTATTGAGGGGAAAGAGCCCCATCCCTAAGTGTGATCCTGAGTGTGATCCTGAGCGTGTCAGCATTGGAAATTTAAGAGTTGTGTTTTGTAGGATTTATTTTTTCCAGAAAGCTTTGAGAGCAATGTATCAGAACTACCAATGGCCATAAGTACAGCAGCCCCAAATAATTGTTTATCAAGCAAGTTAGGTGTTTTTCCTCTCATATCAAAGGTGGGAAATAGGTATCCATGGCATTATGAAACCACCAGGAAGGAGCCCAGGTGCCTTGGAATTCTGTAAGGTCTCTGTTTTTAAGGTTATCTTAGGGTATAAAACTGCTGCTTCACCTCCAGTCGTTGTGTTCCAACTAGCCAGGAGGAGAAACAGAAATAGGAAAAAATGTGCAAATGTGGGGAAGGTTTCCAAGTTATATTATACTTCAATCCCATTGGCCAGGACTCTGTCACCTGGTTACACTTAGCCAAAGGGAATATTGTACACTACCTTGAAAATTTATGGATCTAGTTTAAAATCAGGGTATCTACTGCTAAGATAGCAGATAAAGAATGACCTGCCACAGTAGGTAAGTTTATGAGCTAAAGGGAGAGTCATATATTTAAACATAAATGAAGATATGTCCCCACCCACACAGTCACTTGGCTCCAGTTTTCAGGTCCTTTTTCCACTTGACATTCTAAAAGTCTCATGTTGCTCTAGCCTTGAAAATCTGCATCTCTGTGACTTTAAGTTAGATGTGTTCATAGAAAATTCTCAGTAGGAAGGAGCTTGGTACCATCTTAACATAATCTAGTCGAGTATTAGCTACAGAGGCTGGAGCTGTCAAACCTCAGATAATCGCTTCAAAAGCCTTTCTGTTTCCACCATGGGATGTTTTGCTTTGTCTCGACTACCTCATTTTGATGTAGCTGAACTGAAGCAGGCTGTGTTTGGGATTTCAAGAATGAATATTTGTCCAGGCATGTTGGAGCACACTTGTGATCCCACTACTTGAAAGAATGAAATAGGACAATCACGGTTTGTGGCGAGCCTCAGCTATTTAGGCCTTCCACAACTTGGTGAGACCCTGTCTCAAAATAAAGAATAAAAAATAGGGCTGGGGATGTAGCTTGCAGTAGAATGCTCATGAGTTCCATTCCCAGTGCTGCAAAAAAAAAAAAAAAAAAAAAAAGGATTTTTGATTCCTTTGACATGTGCTGTTGGAGGAGTTTGGACCATTACTAAGATAAATGTCCATTGAGAGATTTCAGGTCACCATCCTTTATAATAAAATGTTTACCTATAGGGAAAAAGCCTGCCAGTGGCTTGAGTTGAACATCTAATGAAAGAGAGCTGGACATTTAGTACAGGGTCTTCCTAGGTTGCTGAGACTCTTGTTAAGTTGCTGAGGCTGATCTCAAACCTGGGATCCTCCTGTCTCAGCTTCCCAGGCACTGAAATTACATACATGTGCCACCATGCCTGGCTGACACAAAATATTTTATCTCTGGTTATCATGAAAGCAGCTTGCTACTTATTTTGCCAAAATCATTTGGGATTACCTCTAGTCCACGCTCATCCTGGAAACTTTGCTGCGTAAATTCCCAAGTTCAAGGATGATTTCAAACATCACCCTCCATGTACATCCATGTGCCAGGATATTAAACTGTATATAAATAGTCCTGTGTGATGCTTACAATCCCTGTACTTGGGAGGCTGAGACGGGAGGATCACAGGTTCGTGGCCAGCCTACACAACTTAGTGAGGCCCTCTGCAACTTACTGAGAACTTGTTTCAAAATGATAAATAGGGCTGTGGATGTAGCTTGTGAGTAGAATGCCTCTGAACTCAATCCCCAGTACCATGACAAGTAAAAAATAAAATAGTGCTGGGGGTGTAGCTTAGAGGTAGCATGCCAATGGGTTCAACCCCCAGTATCGCACACACCAGAAAAAATTAAATAAGTTCACAGAAATAACTGAGAGAGGTCCTATTTTGTAAGCGTCAGGCTATGATAAACCCCATATTATGTATTGTGTTTTGTTCGAAATTCTTTTTTTAAATGATTTTCAGCAGATTTAGGGGTTTTCCAGCTTTATTATGATATGGTTAATGTTCAGAATTCTTCAAGGTCTCTTATAACAAGGTAGCTTTAGAATGGCATGTTCCTTTGCTTGAATGCTGTTCTGCTTCCTGGGCAATCTTTTGAAAGGAAACAGGCCCTTGGTGTGCCGATGAGAACACACTGGTTCGTATCTGATTCATGCCTCTCCCCATTGACAAGAGCTGTCTCTTCTGCCTAACAGATACTTCCTGGGGTTCGGATCATAATTGCCAATCCAGAAACAAAAGGACCTCTGGGGGACTCGCACTTGGGAGAGGTGAGTTATGGGGTGTTCCTCAAGAGCAAATCCTGTATCTGCTAGATGTCTTCTGTGTTCCTTCACCCCAGCGAGAATTCTCACCCCAGTGCACCTTCTGCTTCATCGGGGCAAGTCCTGATGGGCTGAAAAGTAACTCGAATCTTATGGCTTCAACCACTCCATGAAAGTTCAGAATTTTATGATACATTGCTTCAAAGAAAGCTCAATGTATGTCAACTGTATCTCCTTACCTCTTGGCTTCCCAGCCCTTCTGATTATTTTTTGTTTTATTTTTGTGATGCTGGAGATGGGATTCAGGGCCCTGTGCTTGCAGGGCAAGCACTGTACCACTAAGCTACATCCCCAGCCCCTCCGCCTGAATTCTTAACCACTGATCCTCAATAGGCCCTGGTGCTACTATTTTTAATCTATTTTTGAATCTTCAGTGAATATGCTTTAAGAAAATTTCCAATAGATTTCTGGCTCGGTCGTGAACTTGGCTTAGTGTCTTTCTTGCAGGGATCTCTGGGTGTCTATGCATCTCCCCAGAAACCTGCGCAAGGTAAACATCTTTTGCAGCCCGAAGAAACTTTTACTATTGCTGAATCTAGTATACTGAGTTAAAAATGTCCTGTTAAGCCGGGCGTGGTCGCGCACGCTTGTAATCCCTGCGCTTGGGAGGCTGAGACAGGAGGATCGCACAGGTTCGAAGCCAGCCTCAGCTACTTAGTGAGGCTCTCAGAAACTTAGTGAGACCCTGTTTCCAAATAAAATAGAAAAAAGGTCTGGGAGTATAGCCCGGAGGTAAAAAGCCTCTGGGTTCTACCCCCAGTACCACACACACACACACACACAAAAAAAAAAAAAAAAAAAAAGTCCTGTTAGCCTCTGTCCCCTGCAAAGCATCTCGGCTTAGCTCATCCCCGTTGACATTTTTCCTTTGTTCACAGATCTGGGTTCATAGCGCCCACAATGCCAGTGGCTATTTTACCATTTATGGAGATGAATCCCTCCAGTCGGACCACTTCAACTCCCGATTGAGTTTTGGAGACACGCAGACCATCTGGGCGCGGACAGGCTACCTGGGCTTCCTGCGTAGGACTGAGCTCACAGATGCAAATGGAGGTGAGTCTGGGCTGGGGACCCCACACCCTTGATGAAGGCCAGGCTCCCCAGACAACAACGGCAGGTCTGAGGGTCGGGGCAGCCAGGACCAAGCGTGCACCCGCAAAGAGCTGAGATACAAAGGGAGGGAAGGAAATCGCATCCAGTGGGTCCTCTTGAAAACCAAGAGCAGCCTTTATGCCACTGGCTAGGACTTAGCTATCAATTCACTGGAACCAACTTCCGGACAGGGCACCCTGGAATCTGCGCCTATGTAAGACAGGGCAGCCCTGAGACTCTGTCTTGGCTGGGTGATCACAGAGCACGGGGCAGTGGGTGGGCAACCCCGGAGAGAGTGAGGCTGGGGTGTTTCCTGAAGCCATGACACAAATGCAGCCCACAGGATTGGGTACACCTCTGTGGTAGGACCCTTGCTTAGCATGCATGAGGCCCTGGTTTTCATCCTTAGCACCACAACACAAAACAACTACAGAAAAAGCTTGTTGGTATCTTGCATTCTCTGCCGACTCCAGGGTCCCTTCTGGCCTCCTGAGTCTGCTAATGTAGAGACAGGACTTGTATATTTCATGAGGACAGAGGCCAGGATGCTTGGTGAGACGCTGCTCACCAAAGCCCTGGCTTCCTAGGCATCGTTGAGGCTTCCCAGCTCACTGACATGCTACATTAACCGAGGGAGATGGTCCAAGAATATTCTGGAATAACACTTGCCTTGTGGGCAGTCAAAGACTAGTTGTCGTAAGCAGGCTGTCTGGGGTTTCTGCAAGAAGCTGGATTCAGTGTAAATAAATTTGATGGCAGTTTATGCTGCCCAAGAAGAGCCAGGAGAGTCCCATCCTGCTGAACCTCAGGGGTCAGGGACAGCAATCATTACTATTTCAGGAACCCCCTCCCTGGTCCCTCAAAGATGGTGTGCTCCCCACAGCAGGAGAGGAGAAGGAGTCCCATATTGAGACCGCGATAGAAAAACATCTTCAACTTGGCTTCCCTGGCTTAGATCAGAAAAGATTTATGTCCTGGAATTACTTTACATATAACTCGTTTCTGTCAAATTTGCCCTGATATATACTTCCCACTTAAAAAATCAAGAGTATAGCCAGGCATGGTGGCGCACGCTTGTAATCCCCGCACTTGGGAGGCTGAGACAGGAGGATCACACGGGTTCGAGGCCAGACTCAGCTACTTAGTGAGGCTCTCAGCAACTTAGTGAGACCCTGTTTCCAAATAAAATATTTTTTAAAAGGTCTGGGAATATAGCCCGGAGGTAGAAAGCCTCTGGGTTCCACCCCCAGTACCACCAAAAAATAAAATAATAATAAAATAAAATAAAAAATTAAGAGTATATTTTCTTCTTAAGGAAAAATAAGGCTGACCTTATTTCCATCATTATTATTGCAAAGCTTGTGTGAAAGATAATCATAAATTTCACAGCTCCCTGGGCCAAGGAACTCTTGGTTCATGAACACTACCAGGAACCATGCTTGCTTTTCCTGACTGCCTCTGGGATCGATGTAACAACATCTCGAGTGATCAGAGGGAACTGAGTAAAGTGAGGCCAGGCTGCATCCCATGTGTCTTTGGGCAGGTGAAACCCTTGAAGGACTTAGAGGGTCTGGCCCGAGGTGATTAAGCTATTAATTACTAAGCAGAGCGACCTTAGTCCTTAGTCTCTGTTGATGAAGATGCAGCCATGTTCCTGACCATGATGTATAGAAGTTGACCCAAGAGAAGACTTCTCTCTGAGGGTTGGAGTCAGATAAGAGAGACCGCAAGTGGCTGTGGGCTGCTGGGGCGGGGGACACTTCCCAGGAGCTCCTCTCCCTGCAGCAGCCGTCCCTCTGCAGAGCTCCCCCAGCAGAAGGGACCAGCCATCCCTAGATCAGCGATCCCCTCTCTTGGCATCCCTCACTCCGGGGAAACAGTTGAAGGTTGAGAAAGGAAAGGGGAGACAGACGGCTAGTTAGCTGCGCGCAGTGAGGAGTCTCACACCTGCTTCCTCTGTCGGCAGAGCGCCACGATGCGCTGTACGTGGTGGGGGCACTGGATGAAGCCATGGAGCTGCGGGGGATGAGGTACCACCCCATAGATATCGAGACCTCGGTCATCAGAGCACATAAAAGCGTCACCGAATGGTAAGTGGCGGGGTGGGTGGCACGCTTGTACCCAAGTCAGGAGCAGAATTTCTTGGCACATGGAGAGCGCAACGGTGGAAAGCTTCCAGAAGATAGCAGGGCACAACTGAGCGCACGATCGATCGAGGTGAGCCTTTGTCTTTGGGGCTGGTGGCAGTCGAGCGGGTCCTGGCACGGAGTTGGGACTTTCTACGATACTTGGAAATGAGAGACTTTCACTGCCACGAAAATGTCCTCGTAATGCTTCCCAGGAAGCCAGGTTGCTGCTGGGCATTTTAATTGACCAAAGCATGGTATAGGGGAAAGATAAGGAAGTCCAACACATAAGCAAAGAAAGTACTTTGCTGTTGGTTTGGGAACTGTGGAAAGTGGCAAAATCCTGTGGAAGACTTTAAATGAGATGCAAGCTTATGGCCAAGCTGGTCCAGAGACATTTGCAAAGGAATAGTTAAGCCGGAGCCGGGGACCAGGAGGTCCACCAAGTAGATGGATGCGAATTCTCCTACCTAGAGGCAGCACCTGCTCTTGCTCTCCTGCCATTTCTCCATTATGAAGTGCCCCGTGTATTCTTATGCTTTATGGGAAATGGCAGGTGTGTCCCAGCCCCCATGTGCAGGTGCACACGGACCACATACACCGTAACCTGAGTAAGACGCCCGAAGTATCGAGTCAGCCGGGGCCAATGAGCAGGTCCAGCTCGCTCGGTGCCTGTTCTTATTCCACACAGAGCAACATGAATGGCTCAACACCATTTTCTCACTCACAGGCTTACCTTGCTAGGGCACCATGGCCACAGCCCAGTCAAGGGCTTGGAAACCAAGCGCCATCTTGGGAAGAAAATGAGGGCAGCTCGTGCCAGAATCTCTCCTGAGCAGCGTTTGTGTGGAGCTTGTGAGCTGATTGGTTTGCGGCAGCCGGGCTGGTCCTTACTGTTGTTTACTGACTCTCAGTTTGAGCTCTAGGCACATAAAAGAGATAGGGTTTGCCCACCCATGAATGGCCTGGGGTTCAAGCTGCCTTCATCCTGTTCACTTTCCAAACAAACCCCTCAAATTGTCAGAGTTAAGCAGGTGTGGTGAGGCAAGCCTGTCATCCCAGGCCTTGGGAGGCTGAGTCAGGAAGATCGGGGATTCGTGACCAACCTCAGAAACTTGAACTTTCTCTGTTTCAAAATTGAAAGGGCTGGGGTGTAGCTTGGAGGTTGAATGCACCTGGCTTCAAACCCCAGAATAATAAAAAAAAAAGTGTTGGGCGTGGTTAGCATATGCGTTTATAATCCCAGCACTTGGGAGGCTGAGACGGAAGAATTACGGGATCAAAGCCAACTTCAGCAACTTGGCAAGGCCTCCTGCAACTTAGATCTTGTTTCAAAAATGAAAAAATAGTGCTGGGAGGTAGAGCTCAGAGGTAGAATGCCCCAGAACCCCAAAAAAGATAAAATCCAGAGCGGCCTTTTTACCCGAGTATGGAGAGGACACAGACCATGAAAACAGCAAAGCCCTGGAAAAATAGCCTAGCAATGGGCGCAGGCCATACATACCTCCACTGTCCACCTAAGTAGCTACAGATATCAGTGACACCTTTCCATTTCTATATTTTTTCAGGCAGTTTTTTTTTTTTTTTAAATAGGGGCTGCATGACCTCCCCAAGGCTCCGCCATTGGCTCTCGGCCCATGATTTGTAGTCTAAAGGTTATTGTATTATGGGCTGCGTGGCTTCCCTCTGGCCCAAGAACCATCCCACCTGGTCAAGACGGAGGGGTCTCCAGTGCATTTCTTCACATGAAGGCCAGTACCCATGAACGGGGAGTGTGAGGCTTTATTCCGACAGACTTTCAAGATGTTGGAAACCGTTCAGACAGGAACTTCTCCCTCCCAGCATCCCTGCTTTTCCCCAGCGTATACCCCCCAGTTGCCTCACCCTGAGAAACCCTGTATCATAGGACGCTGGGTGCTTTCCGTGTTCAGACGAAGGCCAAGCAGATCTGTTTCTTTGTTGATGGACTTGCAGTGTTGAAACAGCATGGTCACCTGGGAAGGCTACTGGGAAGGTGTCCGGGCTCCGCCCCTGGCTTCCTGGCCAGCCCCGCGGTAATTGTGGTCATCACCCTGGGCCCTCCTTCAGGGATGGAGAGGCTTCAGGAATGGCTGAGGCAATTCCCTCAGGGCCGTGCCATGGATTTCAAACACCCTAATAGAATTAAACCCAGAGCTCCCGAGAGGTGCGCAGTCTCTGATAACACACTCACAGGCTCTATGAAGCCACGTTTCAGTGTCACAGGAGCCACGTGAGTGGACTCACACACCGCACGGCGTCTTGGAAATGGTTCTCAGCCTGCTCTTCTCCTAGGAATGCAAGAATCCCAGGGTCACCCCTGAGAGGGAGACGTGGGGCTCATTCTGTGGCTCCCCCTTCTGTTCAAGCACGCGTCTGGGCCCTGATGAACAGGCCCAGCACTTTTGTGGCGAACCTAATCTCACACTTTTTAGAAAACAATGGTGTGTTTTTTGAAATACATCCTGCCTCCAGTTAGACAGAATCTGTTGTGAATGGGGAGGTGAGACCAGATCCCAACATCCCTGGAGGCTGGACCTCTTATCCAGGAGGCCTCTCTGCCTTCTGGACCTTCTCCACCTTCTGGACCTTGGTCTCCTCCACGTTGTCCCCTCCGCTGCCAAGCAGAGCAGGCTCTGTGACTATCAAACTCCTTAAACAACCAGCCCTAAAAGCCAACTTTGCAAGGTTAATGTGGATTAAAATGTAAAGTGCTGGGTGTGTGCTTCCAACCAGCTGAAGAAATGAGTGTGGTCCTCTTGCTGCTGAAAGCTAAGTGCCAGGAAGAGGCTCCCTCGCTTTCTGCATTAGCTCTGCTGCATTAGCTCCATCTCCAACCCTCACACTCCAACACAGAACCATCTCTTGTGCCTGCGTGCGGCAGGCGACTGGCCAGGTCAGCTGGAGGTGCTGTTTGGCTGGACTCGGGACCAGAGGCTCTTCCCCGCAGGGCTGTCTTTCTCTGCAGCCAGCTCAGGTGCACCCCTGGGAGTGGCAGACCACTGCAGAACCAGCCCCAATACCCCAGAACTTCCCGAGCCACTGTTGACAGCCACATGCTCATAAGCAGGCCACACCCAAGGGTGGGGAAGTGTGCACCCCATTGGGGGAATAATTAGATCCAGCGAGCGCTGATCAGATCAGGAGAGCGGGGCCAACAGGTCGCTCTGCTACCATGCGCGCCTGCTCGGCAGCAGAGCTGGAAGCCAGGCCCAGGGTTGCTTTGGGGGCACACGCAGAAGGAAGCTCACCATGGGCTGTAATTCTCTTGGCAGCGACAAAGAGGCAGATCTGAAACCCAGACTCTGCTTTGAGAGCGCGAGCCCTGCGCCAGAGAAGTAGACGGCCACAAAGCCCGAGACGCCTTGGCCAAAGCCACCAGGAAAGGAGGCAGAAGGTGGCAGCCCCTAGGCTGTGCCCGCCAGGAGACACAGGCGGTCGGGAGCGCCCCAGGCAGATTTGAACCAAGCCCTGGCGAGGGCGTTCGGAAAAGTAGTAGCATCACTAAGTAAAAGGCGCCCCAAGTAACGATGCCTTTTCTCTTCTGTCTTACAGCGCCGTATTCACCTGGACAAATCTATTGGTCGTGGTAGTGGAACTGGACGGGTCAGAACAGGAGGCCCTGGACCTGGTCCCCTTAGTGACCAACGTGGTCCTGGAGGAGCACTACCTGATCGTGGGCGTGGTGGTCGTAGTGGACATCGGGGTCATCCCCATCAACTCCCGCGGGGAGAAGCAGCGGATGCACCTCCGAGACGGCTTTCTGGCCGACCAGCTGGACCCCATCTATGTGGCCTACAACATGTAGTCTCCGCTCCTTGACTTCCCACGCACTTTCCATCGGCTGTCAGTGCTTTTCTTGGTGTCCACTGCAGCGTGCAGGAACGAGAGGCCACGTTCACCAGGACAGGACGGAGCCTGGCGTGGCGGGATGGGGGGAGGGAGGATGGTCACGCAGTCGCCCCAGCATGGAGATGAAATGTGAATTTACCGCAGAAACTTTGCGCAGGAGGACTTGGGATTGCCGCCTTCGGTTTGTTGGAGAAGTTCATTTCAAAAAACTTTTCTTTCCTTTTTTTTTTTTTTTAAATATCAGATAATAAGTGCTCTCTTCGTAAATGTGGTATTTTGTTAAGCCGAAATAGCAATTAAAAAAAAAAATCCTGCCCGCCAGATGGGTTCTTTTAAACAATTTATGTAGTGTGGCAAAGAATTGTTTTCTCTGTTTTAATGTGTCATGAAACCTTACTGACATGGATCTGTTACTAATTTAAGCCATTGCTAGAACTCACCCTTCTGGAACGTTCATTGAGGTCTGAGAAAACTTTCCAGCTAGCACCTTCCAATTAGATTTTAGCAACTTTGTCAAAAACGTGCTGAAGAATCAAAGGCTAGTTTATGGCCTTTGCAAGCTAGCATAGAATGAGAAGTTATAAAGTGTATTTCGGCAATTATCTTGCAGATATCTTTGTACTAAACTAAAAAGATAAAATAAGTTAACTTCCTCGATATGTAATTATGTATAAAATGTTTAATTTATTTTGATCTCTTTAGAAGTATAAAAGAGAAAAAAACATTCAAGAATATTAAAGTCTTGTAATGTTTGCTAATATAAAAAAAAGTGTTGTATTATCTTGCGTGGATAGTATCACAACAAATATATATATATGAAATATAAATTCACTAATGAGAAAAAAGAGATTTTAAAGTTTAAACGCAGAATTCGTCACCTGCATGGTACGCCCTCCACCGTATTCGCCCACACTTTGCCGTTGCGAGCAATCCACGCGTTGCCAGCAGCCCCGTCTTGGTTCTTCCTGGAACCAGGGGCTAGCAAGCGGATACGACTTCCACCTTCAAGATGGTGAAGGAATTGAAAGCTCAACGTGCACTAATTTTTTTTTTCCTTTGCTGTAGGGACGACAGTGAATGTGTTGATGCTGACGATGCCTAAGGGGCTCGAGGTCGGCAAGTCGTACCCTGTTCTTAGCTGCCAGGATTTGTTGCACGGTGTTTTCCAGAATTTTCTCTAGGGTCAATTTTTTTTTTTTCTTTTTTTGGTCTTTGGTATGGGGGAAAAAATTCTGTGGTCAGTTGGATCAGGGTGCGTTGATTCCCACCCCTCCCCCCCTTTCCCGATGGCCAGTGCGTGATGGGGCTCCAAAATGTTTTGGGGACTCGAATAGGTAATGTCTGCGCATCTGAAGACCCAGCTAACTCTGTGACCCTCTGGTCCCTGGGGATTTTCTAGCTCGACATTCTGAGCAAAACCCCTGCGGATGCATAAAGTAGTTCTGGCTCGAGCAAGCGATCCTCCTGGCTTTTGAGTCATCGCATCGCCTGTGGATCTGCCGTCCCTGTCTACCTGCCTCACGCCTATTCATTTGCAGGGCTCCTTTGTGCGTTTCTAGATCGGATTGGCCTGTCTGTGCCCAGCCAAGGAGGACCAGCAGTCCAAGATGGGTTTCTTTTCTAATCACCCCCACGTGACGCTGCAGTGGCTCTCGGTACTAGATATACATGACTAAGGTTGTTGCTGGGCAAAACGTAGGTTTTTTTTTTTTTTTTTTTGATTAGGATTATTGTGGGTCTTTGTTACATGCAGGCAGCAGTAAGCCCTTTGCTAAAAGAAGAGGTTTGTTTGACTTCTGAGTCCTAAAGCTGATTGATTTTTAGAAAAATTTAAGCGGCACATTTTCTTTAAACAAAAATTTTTGCCTGTGTCTAGAGCGTCTCTCCATCTTCACAATTCTTCTGGTTTTTAAACTATGTGCCCGTGGCTGTGTTTGAGCATTTCTACATGATTCAGATGCTCGTTTCTACAGTGCTTCCTGAGGGGGCGGAAAAAACCCTATCACACACAAAAAGACCTTTCCACGCACGCACGCACGCACACACACACGCGCGTACACACTTAAGGGAAGTAGATTTAAAGTTTCAGAGAAGATACCAATTATGAAGGTAATCAGTGTGCAGGAAAACTTGCGAGCTGCTGTCACGAAGCCAAAAACACCATAGTTTTCACTTGAAACACAAGCTAAATTTTGACATCAACCTTACACCCTAGGAGGGCGGATGCTGCCGTGCAGTTGTGCAAACGGTTCACAGCAGGTGTCTCCTGCACACTCTCATCTCTGACCATTAGAGTTTAGCTCCAAAAGAGTTGGTGGACTGGGATAGAAGTCTGGTTGTGCAAGGAGGAGGAAAGGAGACAGGACCACCGGTTTCAGCAATAAAGAAGGATCGTTCTGTATTAGAAATTGTACTGTAGATAAATCATTCATCTGAATGTAAAAACAAAAGAAAAAAATGTTTGTCTTGTGACCTTGTGCTTTTGAAGTCAGCCAAAACCGTGTAATCAACTTGCACAGAAAGAAGGTATACGATGAACATTAGACACAGACGTAATTGGACAGGAGCAGATTCTCCATGGTGCTTGTTTATTATATATATTTATCCTGCTTGACACTTTACCCAAGGGAGCCAGTCCCTTTCATCAGTTGAATGTTAGCAGCGTTATTTCAGAGTATGGTGCCTGGTTAGAGAAGCCCATGTAATCAGCCGATCACAGTTAACAAACAAAATTTTTATGTGCTAAGGACAGCAACCTTCTTGTATGTTCAACCACCGGTACGCTTGGTACATCTGTGATAACGCCTGTTTTATATTCAAATGAACAAATAAAAGCTTTTATTTTTGTTGCTCTGAAAAAAATAGCAGTTTCTTAATTGGTACCCTGGAAAAAAAAAAATGTCTGGGACAGACAGCTTGAATCCCAGGAAGGAGGTGACTCTGAGAAGGAAATACATGTATCCAACTCTGTTTACATAATTTGTTGCGTGATTCAGTACATATAATCATACTTGGAACGATGTTTAAATTTTGATGTGGGCATTTATTGCTAAAAATAATTCCTATGGCAAACAAATGTTTTGTGAAATGTTTTTTTAATTCTTTTAAATATATCTGAATATATTTGTTCACACTTTGCTCCAAGTGTACAGATTATTGGTAGCCTTTTGGGACAGACGGTAAGCATGAGACCTGTGTGCAAAAACTTGATACCAGCCATGCCCCGGGGGACCTTTGCGTGTGCGGGTGGGGGGACTAGTTGACACTCCAGCCCAAATCTTCATTTGAAAACCCAAAGCTGTCTTTTGCCCAGGAACTGAGAATTCTTCTGGCTTAATCTTTTGGGAAGCAGTTTCGATTAACTGACCTCAGCATCCTTGGTTATAAAAAGGTAAGTGAGCATCCTCAGGGGTGTATGCTTGTAATCCCAGGACTTGGGAGGAGGAGCACAGGTTTGAGGCCAGCCTCAACCATTTAACAATACCCTCTGCAACTTAGACTCCTGTTTTCAAAATAAAGGAAAAGGGCTGGGGATGGAGCTTGGAGGTAGAATGCCCCTGGGCTCAATATCTGGTGCAAAAAAGAACTGAGCGGGACCAGCTCTGCGACATGTCAGTCCAGGACGCTGTTTGTCCGGGGCACCTGTGTGACCTATCACTTTGCGTCATCTCTGGGTGCTCAGCGGTCCCAGCTCACCTGGTTGGTTTGGGGACCCTGGAAGGGCTTCAGCTCTGCGCTGCCCTTAACACCCCCATTCACCTTTTTGCCCATGAAACAAGACTAGGACTTTGGTGGATAGAGTGAGCGTGTGCCTGGCGCGCTCCTGCTGCGGCCAGGTCAGCCCTAACAGATGCGCTGTTCAGGGAAGGCAGCTTCCTTCAGATTTGTGGTTTTACCTATGCCACCGACAGGCCTCCTGGTAAATGACTTGCACAGATTGGCCAGCTGGCAGGAGACCAGAGGGAACGGACAGGTAAGGTGCCGGCACGGTTTGGTTACGGGGCCCAGAGCAGGGGAAATGCAGTTCCCTTCACTTCGCGGCTTGGAGGTACGTGTCAAAGTGCCCGCGTATCCCCAAACGGAGGCCCGAGGGGAGGTGTGTGAATGAACCTTAAAAGGGTCAAGAGCGAAAAGAGCCCGGCCATGGCTACGCCTCTGAGAGGCGCAAAGGAAGTGTCTCCAGGGGCCGCTCCTCAGACCCCTTAGCAATGTTCACTCAGCCGGCACGCATTTTGTGTGTGTGTGTGTGTGTGTGTGTGTGTGTGTGTGTGGTACTGGGATGGAACTCAGGCATTCTACCTCTGAGCTACACCCCCAGCCCTATTTTTTTTATTCTTGACTTTGAAACAGGGCCTTCCTGAGTTGCAAAGGGCCTCACTGAGTAGCTGAGGCTGCCCGCAAACCGCCATCCTCCTCTGCCTCCCGAGTGCTGAGATGACAAGCGCGCACCACCACGCCCCACTTACCTGCACTTATTTTTTATCAGACTGGCTTTCTGTGAAGTCCCCGCCATTTCTTGGAGGAGGTGGGGGCTTCAAAAGAGCCCCCAAAATAGACAACCCAAAGGACCTGAGTGTGAACAATCTGACAAGCGTGCCATAGTGAATTTTGTGTGTGTGTGTGTGTGTGTGTGGGATCTCAAAAAAATGTTCATGTGAGTCTCCGCTTTGCCAAGCTCGTCCTCAAATCATGAGCCTCCTGTCTCGGTCCCCCATGTACTAGGGTTAACAGGCTTGGGCTGCTACTCCTGGCCATAGTGAATTCTTAAAATATTGTCACCCTTGCAGAATAGACGTCTGCTGGCCGACAGGCACATCATGCTGTTTCACCAGATTCAGTAGTTCAGCGTAGACTCGACGCCCATGTGGTGGGTTTCCTGAATCTCTGACGCGATGGCTTGAGTCCATTATTACTGGCCTTCAGCCATACGTAGCTTCAGCTGGGCTAGAAATGGGGCCCTGAAGATAGAGCTGGCGTTGCGGTTTAAGGTTTTTTGGGTTAGATCCTTAGTCATTTACAGACATTTACAAGGACCAGTAATCACTCTGTTTTCATGGTGCTGGGGATCGAGCCCAGGGGTGTTCTACCTTTAGCAGCACACCTTAATACCCAGCCCTATCTTATTTTGTTTCTGATCAGGATTTCACTAAATTGCTGAGGCTGGCCATGAGCCTGTGATCCTCCTGTCTCAACCTCCCAAGTACTTAGATTACTGGCGTTTGCCCTTGGCACTCACCTATCATTCTTTCCGTGTGTGTGTGTGTGTGTGTGTTACCGGGGATTGAACCCAGGGGTATTTTACCTATATGCTATACCTTCAGCCCTATTTTTTATTCTTTACTTTGAAACAGGGTCTCACTAAGGTCTCACTCAGTAGCTGCAGCTGGCTGAGAACCTGCAATCCTCCTGTCTGAGCCTCCCGAATGCTGGGATTACAAGTGCGGGCCACCATGCCCAGCTTCACCTTTTATTTTATTTTTTATTTTATTTTTTTTTTGCATACTGGGGATTCAGAGGCATCTACCTCCAAGCTACACCCTCAGCCCTATTATTTATTTATTTTAATTTTTCAAACAGGGTCTCAAAGTTGCAGAGGGCCTCCCTAAGTAGCTGTATCTGGCCAAGAACCTGCGATCCTCCTGCCTCGGCCTCCCAAGTCCTGGGATTCCAAGCGTGCCCACCACGCCTGGCTTCCCCTATCATCCTTGACAGCAGCAGCTCATCGTAAACGTCATTAGACAGGGAAGGCAAACTTTGTCTCTTCCAGAGCTCACGAGTAAGTGGTTTTATCAGGCTTTGCGGTCACGCGGTTTCTATGTCAGCTACTAGAGGCAGATGCGGGGAGACGAACACGGCTTTGGGTAACCCTCAACTCAATGCTTGTGGCTCTAGCTTTATACGCGGATGTGGGTGTTAAATTCCATAGAATGTTTCCACTGTGAACTATTAGTCTTCTATTGATTACTCAAATAATTGAACCCCAACCACTAGTAGATGCCAGGAATAAATGGCGGGAGATGCAGGGATGTCGAGTCCAGCATGGACCAGGACTGTGAGCTCATCTGAGAGGCAGTGCTCAGCTCTGCCTCTTAGACTCAGCTCTATCCCTGGTTTTGCTACAAAGCAATATTTTCTGCTTCTCAGATGATGGGCGATGACTAAATGGTGAAGATCTCATTTTTAGCCACGCCTGTAATCCCAGTACCTGGGAGGCTGAGACAGGAGGACCAGGGGATCGAGGCTAGTCTCAGCAACTGTGCAAGTCCCTCAGCAACTTTAGACCCTGTTTCAAAATAAAAGAAAATGGAGCTTGGAGTGTGACTCAGCAGTAGAATGCCTGTGGGTTCGATCCCCAGGAACAAACAGCAAAAACTCGTGCCTTTTCTTGGCATCCATTGTTCTTTGGTCTTACCAAATATAATTATCAGGATGCTAACAGACATTTAAGCACATTCCCCCACCCCCGTTGGGAGGAAAATTTTCAGATGTCTTAAATTTAATTACAAGAGCTGGAGGATATTGAATGAAGGGGAATGAGGGAAATGAATCCGTTAGC
The DNA here is from genome assembly GCF_963383645.1 of Muscardinus avellanarius. Lineage (NCBI taxonomy): Eukaryota > Metazoa > Chordata > Mammalia > Rodentia > Gliridae > Muscardinus > Muscardinus avellanarius. Next base: position 30,379,624 of record NC_137806.1, read on the forward strand.
ATCTGTGGGCCAAACCAAAAAAGACGTCAGAACCTGGGCTTGAGTTCCAGCTCGCAGCTTCTGGACTACCGCATCCTGCCATGACCCCAACCAGGGCAGAAACAAAAAGTTATCAGGGCTGCCTGTGTATCCCAAAGCTTCCCCGCGTCCTGTAATCCTGCCCCTCCCATCCATAGCCAAGGTAGGTGCGTCACACACGACTTGCACCTGGCTTACCTAAATCTGAGTTATAAAAGTACCCTTAGCCAGGCATGGGAGGTACATGCCTGTAATTCCAGGACTTGGGAGGCTGAGATGGGAGGATCATAGGTTTGAGGCCAGCCTTGGCAACTTAATGAGACCTTATTTCAAAATAAAAAATAACGGTTGGGGGTATTAAAGATACAAACCCCTAGGTTCAATCCCAAGCAAACAAGAAAAAAAAAAAAAAACTCAACTCTAGGACCAGTGGACATATGTCCACCTACTTTCTAGCCCTCTGCCTTTAGGGAACTTGAATCTGTCCCTTTCTTGTAAGTCTGTAATAACCAAAGTGCCAATTTGTTTCAAAAATCACTGAGTCGTCAGAGTTTGGGCACTGCCAAGCAGCAAAAGCCAACCATCCACCAGACAGGTCTTCCTGGAGGAGCTGGGACTGTACAGAAAGGTGGCGACATCTTAAAAGCCAGAAAACGGTAGGACCTCTTGGGATGGTTTGGGGCTTGGTTGTGCCTTCGCGTGCCGGTGAGCGGTGGCATCCTGTCGAGGTGATGGGGCTCTGGGACAGGACAGAAGCAGCGTCACTAGACCCCCCCGCCCCCTGCCTAGCCAAGGATCCTCGTTTCTTGGCCGAGGTGTGCAGGGACTTGCGGGATGTGTTAAACAGGACTGTGGTCCAGCTCTGATTTCCTAAAACCAAGGATAGAACCCGTCTCCCTAAATTTCAAACTTGTTTCCCACACCGCAGTTTAGAATTATTCTGAATTTCTGGCTAGTAGTCCATCAGCAGAGGCACACAGACTTGCTGTTGGTATCTAATTCCGTCACTCTTTAAAGGTAAGTAAGGGAATCCTTGAAGCCTTGAAGCCTTCTGTAATGTGAATAATTAAACCCTCCACTTGAGCTGTGTAGAAACCGAGTCAAGCATTTAGGTGTGAGCACATTGGATATTTTGATTAATTATGTCAAAAGACTGATGAAATATGCACCTTTTTCCTGGGAGGATACGAGAGATTGAATCCAGGAGCATTCTACCTCCGAGCTACACCGCCTAACCTTATTTATTTTGACTTGGGCTCTCTCACCCCAGTAAGTTACTGAAGCTGGCCTCGAAACCGATCCTCCTGTCTCAGCCTCCCAGGTACTGGGATTACAGTTGAGTGACACCACAACAAGCATGTGGGGGTGGGAGAGGGCAGAGGGGAGACACAGACACTAGGGATTGAACCCAGAAGTAATCTCTGAACTACACTCCCAGGCCTTTTGAAAATTTTATTTTGAAGGCCAGGCATGGTGGCGCACACTTGTAATCCCAGTACTTGGGAGGCTGAGACAGGTGGATTGTGCAGGTTCGAAGCCAGCCTCAGCTACTTAGGTTCGCAGCAACTTAGCCTGTTTCCAAATAAAGTATAAAATAGGTCTGGAAGTATAGCTTGGACATAGAAAAGCCCCTGGGTTTCACCCCCAGTACCACACAAAAAAAATTATTTTGAAACACTCTGATTAAATTGCCAAAGCTGGCCTAGAACCTGCCACCTTCCTATCAGCCTCTCAAGTACTAGGATTACAGGCATATGCCAGCGGGCCCTGCTTGGAGGACACATTTCTGTAAAATCTCTTCACTCGCTAGTTCTGCATTGGAGGCGGCCTCTTTTTCCATCCTGTCCTTTGAGCATCACTGTTGTACAAAATCTCATTTTAATCACTGGTTTCATTGTTTCGGGTATCAGCACGTTGACTATTTTAATTACGTAAAAGGAAAGCTGATGAAGTGTACATCTTTTGGGGGGGGTGAGGAGGGAGGAAGGGTACTATATTGAACCCAGAAGCATTCTTTCTCCAAGCTACAGCCCCCTACCCTTATTTGTTTTGACTTGGGGGTCTCTCCCTTGCTGGGGAAAGAGAGCTCAGAATATAAAAACATTAAGTCTTTCTGATGGTGTTTAGGAAATCCATGCAATATTTAAAGTTATAGGGATTAGGGTTCAAGGAAGTACAAGGTTGCCCAATGCAGATGGTTTAGTAATAGAAATAAAGAAGCCGGGCGAGGTGGCGCACGCTTGTCATCCCAGCATTCAGGAGGCTGAGACCAGAGAATCACAGTTCGCCGACAGCCTCAGCTACTTAGGGAGGCCCTTTGCCACTCAGTGAGACCCGGTTTCAAAAATTAAAAAGACTAAAAATCTGGGGCTATGGGTGTAACTCAGAGGTTCAATGCCTCCTGCGTTCCATTCCTAGTACTGCCCCCCCCAAAAAAAAATACACACACACACACACACACACACACACACACACACACACACACACAAAGTTGCCCAAGCCTCTTAGGTTGAAAATGATAAAGAATGGTGAAAGCAGGAAAATATCACTCCTACCCTGCATGCACTACTGTGCCTGGTCAATTATCCTTTTTGTTTAAGTATCTCGACTAAAATAGTTTTTGTATATTCAGAGGTATAATCCGGGTGTGGTGATTCATGCATATAATCTCAGTACTTGGGAAGCTGAGACAGGAGGATCACAGGTTCTCGGCCAACCTCAGTTACTTAGTGAGGCCCTCCACAACTTAGACCCTGTTTTAAAATAAAGGAATAAAAAATAGGGCCAAGGGTGCAGCTTGGAGGTAGAATGCCCCTGAGTTCAACCCCCAGTACCACAAAAAAAAACCCAAAAACGAAAACAGAGGTGTGTGGGCATCACTATAATCTTATATTAGAACATTTTCGTGTCTACTAGTAGTCACTGGTCAGCCCACCCACCGGGTGCTTCCTCCCCAGCTCCAGGCAGCCATACACCTCCTTTCATTGGCTACAAATTCATTTATTCTGGAACTTTCCTCCAAGTGCACACGTGGTCTTTTATGGCTGACTTCTTTCTCTTAGCAGAATGTCTTCAATCGCCTGCCGAAATTTCCATCCTGAGCCAGGCGTGGTGACGCACGCTTGTAATCCCAGCGCTTGGGAGGCTGAGACAGGAGAAATATCGCACAGGTTCGAAGCCAGCCTCAGCTACTTAGTGAGGCTCTCAGCAACTTAGTGAGACCCTGTTTCCAAATAAAGTACAAAATAGGTCTGGGAGTATAGCCCAGAGGTAGAAAAGCCCCTGGGTTCTACCCTCAGTTTCACACACACAAAAAATTTCTATCCTGACAGGCGTGATGGTGCATGCCTGTAATCCCAGTACTTGAGAGGCTGAGGCAGGAAGATCACAGGTTCATGGACATCCTCAGCAACCTAGTGAGACCCTGTTTCAAAAATTAAAAAATTTAAAGGGTTGTGGGTGTAGCTCTGAGGTAGAATGTCCTTGGGTTCAATCCCCAGTACCACCAAAACAAAACATCCTTTCTTCAAAAGCATAAATAATTCTCCCTTGTAAAATTGATATAGACCACATTTTGCTTATCCAGCTCTAAGTGGCTGACTCTCGCTGATGGGTGCTGCTGTGGACATAGGCTTCCCTTAGGATGTTACCTACAAGTGAGAAGGCAGTTGACATGGTAACAATATGTTTAGCAAATCTCAAACTTTTCCAGAGCACCAGTTATATCGTGGTACACTCCTGTCAGTGATGTTTGAGACTCCCAGGCAGTTGATTTTTATTCTCTGTCGTGCACTCTCTCTCTCCTAGGGACTGAACTCAGGGCCTTTCTACCTCCAAGCTACACCCCCAGACCTATTTTTTTTTGGGGGGGGAACAGTCTCACTAAATTGCAGAGGGCCTAAGTCACTGACGCTGTTCTCAGATCTACGATCTTCCTGTTTCGGCCTCCCAAGTACTGGGATTACAGGGCTGTGCCGCCGCGCCGGGCTTCATCTCCTTCTGGTTATAGTGGTCGTGAGCTGATGTTTTGTTTCCTATGGTTTTAAGAACCCGCAGGCAGCAGGCCTCCTCCCAGCCTGCTCCTCCTCCTGATGGACTAATGCCACGTCTCCACACCCAAGCCCTTCTCCCTCTCACCATCTGGGCATCCCATCGTCTGTAGCTGATGTTCATCTCTTACTGTGCCCAATTTATAAATTATATAAATTAAAATCTTTATCAGGATGTATATATAGGAATATATATATATATGTATATATATGGTTCAGAATTATTGGTGGCTTTAAACATCTTTAGAGTCTTGGAACACTTACCCTACAGAGGGAGCAACTGCCCAGTTATGACAGAGGGTGCAAAAGGGGACCTCACTGAGATTTATTGATTGACTGATTGATTTTGCATTAATTCCCAGTGTCTTCTCTGCCATGTGTGTGTAGGGGGGTGAGGGTGTTAAGGATTGAACACAGGGGCATTCTACTTCTGAGCTATACCCTCTGCCTTTACCCCCCCCCCTTTGGAAACAAGATATCACTAGGTTGCTAAGAGCTTTGCTAAGTTGCTGAGGCTGACTCAAACCTGAGGTCCTCCTGTCTTAGCTTCCCAAGTACTGGAATTATAGGAGTGTTCCCTACCTGGCCCAGTTTCTACCTATGTTTTAAAGTTTTTGTTACTGGATATGTGATCTACCTTTTCTTCCCCTTTCTCCTCTTCCTCTTGTTCTTCTTCCCCCTCCTCCTCCTCCTCCTCTTTCTTCTCCTCCTCCTCCTCTTCTTTCTCCTCCTCTTCCTCCTCCTCCTCCCCTTCTTTCTCCTCCTCTTCCTCCTCCTCCTCCCCTTCTTTCTCCTCCTCCCCTTCTTTCTCCTCCTCCTCTTCTTCTTCCTCCTCCTCTTTCTCTTCTTCCTCTTCTTCTTCCTCTTCTTTCTCCTCTTCTACTTCTTCTTTCTCCTCTTCTTCCTCCTCCTCCTCTTCTTTCCTCCTCCTCTTCTTCTTCCTCCTCTTCCTCTTCTTCCTCCTCCTCCTCTTCTTCTCCTCCTCCTCTTCTTCCTCTTCTCCTCTTCTTCCTCTTCTTCTCTTCTTCTTCTTCTTCCTCCTCCTCCTCCTCTTCCTCTTCCTCCTCCTCCTCTTCTTCTTCCTCCTCCTCCTCTTCTTCTTCTTCTTTCTCCTCCTCCTCCTCTTTCTCCTCCTCCTCCTCTTTCTCCTCCTCCTCTTCCTCCTCCTCCTCCTCTTCTTCTTTCTCCTCCTCCTCTTCTTCTTCTTCTTTCTCCTCCTCTTCCTCTTTCTCCTCCTCCTCCTCCTCTTTCTCCTCCTCCTCCTCTTTCTCCTCCTCCTCTTCCTCCTCCTCCTCCTCTTCTTCTCCTCTTCTTCTTCTTCCTCCTCCTCCTCTTCCTCTTCCTCCTCTTCCTCCTCCTCTTCCTCCTCCTCCTCTTCTTCCTCTTCCTCCTTCTCCTCTTTCTCCTCCTCCACATTCTACCTCTGAACGACATTCCCAAGCCCTCTTTTTGTTTTTGTTTGAAACGGTGCTACGAGGTTGCTGGGTCTTGCTAAATTGCAGAGGTTGGTCTTGAACCTGTGATCCTCCAGTCTCACTTCCCAAGTCTTTGAGTGATAGGCACGTGCCGCCATGCCAAGCTAAGATCTACCCTCTTAAACTTTTACATGTTCAGCACAGCATTGTGACTAGACACAACGTCAAACATTTGGTCTCTAGAACATTATTTCCTTCACATGATGGGGCTTTATGCCCATTCATTGGCCACCCGCTCCCCCACCCTAGCTCCTGGCAACCACAGTTCAGATTCTACGAGTTACACTATTTTAGATATATTGGTTATGTCATACGGTGTTTGGCTTTTTGTGGTTCGATTGCTTCACTTGGAATAGTACCTTGAAGGGTGGGTGGAATAAGGAAATTTGCTAACGTACGTGATGTACATTCACAAACATGTCAGAGTGTCACTCAGGCAAGCATGAGAAGGAGGGAGGGAAGAGGGACTGGGGAAGGGCTGAATGAGTGTGCGCATGTCCGCCGCTACCAGCTTGTACCCCATTAAGATGTCTGACTACAATGCACCAATAAAAATTAAAAATAAACAAAAGCAGAAGGGCATTCTAATCTCCTTTTTCCTCCTGAAAACAGTAAAACTTGCATGATGAGCCCAGTAGGGTGGCACACGTGTGCCCATCATCCCAATATCCGGGAGGCTGAGACAGGAGGATCACAGGTTTGAGGACAGTGTCAGCAACTTTGGGAAACCCTGTTTCAAAATAAAAAGGGGCTGGTGTTGTAGCTCGGGGGTATAATGCCCCTGGCTTAATTCTCCCTGTAGGAGAGAAGGAACGTTCTTTAACAGGGACTCCCACGTGAGGGGATTTTGTCCACATCATTTGTTTTAAGTCTCCTTTAGCTCCCCATAGAGCTTTCCCACATTTGCCTGATTTATTGAACTTGGTGTAAAAGCATTTTGGTTTGGCCAGTGCAGTGGGTCTTTGTTTCTTTACAAAGCTCCACTGTTGCCTAAAACGTGCTCACTCTTCTCCTGTCTCGCTCGTCATCTTGATCCCCAGGCCCGGCCTGGGAGGGCCGAGGTGGGACTTCGCTGTCTTTCCAAGGTCGCCACAGAGGGCAGGACTTCGTGCAGACTCTCGGCTCTTTTTCCAGTCTGAGGTTAAGAATTTGAACTAAACAAGGGTCTTTTAAGTGCCCTGTAGATCCTCGGAGAGACGTAGGGCCCCTCTCCAGACTGATTAAAATGTGTTTACAATGTGTTAGCCATATGACTTCTTGTGGTGCTGAGCAATGAACTAGGAGCCTTCTACCTCTGAGCTGCCTTCTATCTCTGAGCTATACCTCCAGTCCAATTTCAACTTTTATAACGGGGTCTAAGTTGCAGAGGGCCTCACTAAATTGCTGAGGCTGGCTTTGAAACTGCAGTCCTTCTGTCTCAGCCTCCCAAGTATTGGGATGACAGGTGTGTGCCGCCATGCCTGGGGGGCTAGCTGTCTGATTTCTAAACATCAGAAGCCTGCTCCTCAGGGATACTCAGATTCTGGCAAGAGCTGTTTGGTTTTTTCTTTTCAGCTCTTGGGAACAGAGTGAGCACCGTAAAATATTTGCCATCTGCATACGTACTACAGGTAAACCGCTGACAACAGGTACAAACAGGTATTGTTTTGGTGGATATTCCGTATGGTCAACCAACGGAGCAGAAGAATGAGTCTGTCAACTTAGCAAAACCCTGTTTGAAAAATAAAAAGGGCCAGCAGTATATCTCAGAGGTAAACTGCCCCTGGACTCACCCCGCCCCCCATATTAAAAAAGAAATAAACTGTGAAAGAGGACCTCCGTATAGAAGAAATAGTCAATAGGAACTCCAAACCCCTTTTGGAGATTGTTTAAATAGAATACGCCAGGCGTGGTGGCGCACGCTTCTAATCCCCGCGCTTAGGAGGCGAGACAGGAGGATCGCGCAGGTTCGAAGCCAGCTACGCTGGCATAAGAGACCCTGTTTCCAAAAATAAAATAGGTCTGGGAGTGTAGCCCGAAGGTAGAGGGGCTCCCAGGAACCCCAGTACCACCAAAACAAACAAAAAAGAATAGAATACACACTAGATTTTGAAGACTTGTTTGCAAACAAGAATGTACACCATCATTAATAATCTTGTATTAATTATTGGCATGATGATGCTTTATAAGGTTAAGACATGTTAATATTAATTTCATCTGCTTTTTAAAAAAATATGGCTGTTAGAAAAATTGGTTCTGTAACATGTCTCATGTTTTAACAGCATTGCTTTGGGGGGCTTTTAATTCAGCACATTAGTATTTAAATCATTTGTGACTGTACACGTGTGAGAACTGGCCTCTCCTGTGTGGTCTCTGGCAGAGTCAATCTCACCTAGAAGTTTAAATGGAATGACTGAGTACCAGCCCCATCAGGTTCACATTCTGTGAACCCAGGTGACCTGGTTTACAGGAAAGTTCAAGAGGATTGATGTAGGTGACGCTGTCTCCCTCCCACTAGGTCTCCCTACGTTGAGGCTGGCCTCTCACCTTCAATCCTCCTGTCTCAGCCAACCAAGTATTGGGATCACAGGCTTGTACCACCCCACCTGGCTTGGCTCAGGAAATTCCTAGAACCCAAGAGTCAAGATAATTCTGGGCCTTAGCAATCTGTCGAGTTTTATGCGGTTTGCTTTCATGTATTTTCATGTGCATTTTTTTTTTTCCAGGAGAGCCTCCACTGCTTTTATTTTTCTATTAGCAGCAGCACTTTGGAACTTGTTATAGTAACGCAATTGCTGGGGTGGACTGGAACGAGGTTACTTAGCCCACCAGGGCATCTCGACGTCAAGCCCGTGAACTGCTTATGAGAGACGGAAGTCACAGGAAAAGTGAGGTGTGGTCTGGTCTGGGTGGATGACGTGAAGGGTTATGGTTCCCGAATTGATAACAGCATCTTGTAAAGTTGATAGGTGGCGTGAGGGCAGATGGATTTATACCTGTTGAGTATTTTTTCATTGGGAAAACCATTTTGAACACAATTTTTTGGGGTGGGGGCTACTGGGGATGGAACCCAGGGGCATACTACCTCCAAGCTACACCCTCAACCCTATTTTCTATTCTTTATTTAGAAAGAGAGTCTCACTGAGTTTCAAAGTGCCTCACTAAGTAGCTGAGGCTGGGCCACGAACTGTGATCCTCCATGCTCAGCCTCCCCAGTGCTGGGATTACAAGTGTGTGACCACGCCCGACATGAGCACAATTTTAGAGAGTTGTCTCACAGAGAATTTGCAATGCGGGCCAGGAAGCCTGTTGCTCAGAAAAACAGATTGAGCAAAATGAAGACAGGAAGGAGTCATCTCTAGGATGACTGAGGGAACCATCGGCATCCTACAGTCAGTAGGACTTGAGCGTTCAGAGCTAATGAAGTGAGTTGGCACTGGTGCCAAGCCCCAGTCCTGGCACCATCATGCTGCTGCCCTCCGGGTCCTGGTGAAAGCAAATTCAGCGTAAATGTCCAACACTTTAACTTCACGTGGCATTAAATCGTCCATGCCTGGCCCAAGGTATCTGAACAACATTTAGGTCCAGTGTGCTGGGTAGCAAAAGGGAGTGGACTCAATCAACAACTTTTTAAAGCCAGTTCTTTTTTTTAAATACATTTATTAACCAATGTTAACACATTAAATGAATCTATATATTGCTAGTCAGAGCAGCTTACAAAATGCCAGATTGCATCATAGAACTGGACAGCCACGATGGGTAATTACAATGTGCATAGTGGCTAAGCTCAACACCTTGATATAGCTTTATGATTTGCAGAAAATTTTAATAATGGTTCCTAAAACAATCAATTGTAATTTTACCTAAAACTTGTACAAAACCAGGCCACGATCTTTTTTTTTTTTAATTTTGTTTTTTGTTTTTTTTTTTAAACACACAGTTTTCACACTGTAGTAACTTGGAAATGTGCAACCGTGTCAACAGAGACAAAAAAGCCAAAGTAACACGAATCTCACTTTCATGCAGCTATCAGTTAAATATTACACACTCTGGAATGAGTTTACACCAAAAACATCCCCACAATGACTTGCTCTCAGAGGGGTGGATCGAAGTCTTAAAACTCGGAAACCAAACCAAGGAAGGGCGAGTGTTCCTGGCTGTGACATCCCTATCGGCTGCACCGTGGCGACGCACACCAATCGCTCAGCAACCAAGAGGGGACGCCGAGTAGCTCGTACGAGATGGTGGGCGCCATCGAACAGCCGATGACCAGCGGCCGTGCACCACTGCTGCCTGCATCAGCATCGCAGGTGGGTGGATGGTATTTCACAGAAGGCTTACTGATACTTTCATCTTTAGAGTGACCCTGACACACCTGGAGAAAACTTTTTAAAAGGCTCTCCTCCGGATTCTTCCACTTCCGTTGTGAGTACTTTAATAAATATCAAAGGTCTAAATAAATATTTACAAATTATTTCTCTAACTTCCAAAAAAATAACTAAATGATAAATGGGAATTTGACTTGGTCTAAGATCAGTCTTTGAAGAAAAAAAAATTGAGATTTTTAAAGAAAAGTAAATTTTTCTGGCTGTATTTCATATATCTATAAAAAAATCGTCGAACTATCGATCCATTCCTATTGGTAACGCTTCTTAATCCAGACATTCCGCAAAATACAGACTTTTTACAAATCACGGCATCTTTAATACAAGAAAATTAACATGCATTATTCTTCATTCTGTATACAGTGATGGAGTTCATCAGGCGATGGCCCATTACCGCCAACATATCGGCGTCTGTGAAAGGTAAGTGCTCTCTGCTTGTGTGGGCTTGCACACACGAGCGACGCCAGGTACCGGGCAGCTGGGACAGGACTCGGGGAGGAGGAGAAGCGGTACAGAAATCGGTATGCCTCATCTGTCGTTTCACGTATGGGTAAAGGTAGTTTTTGGCTTTTATTTTTGTTGATTTTATTACAAGCACTCAGGACAAGGATGAAATGTGCAAACTTTAAAATTTAAATAGTCATTTTCTCTAAGATCCAGCGCAGTAAAAGATTACCCCAGTTCCCTGCAATTTTAAACTACAAGATCAAAGCTAATAATTTGTTATAAAAGTTATATATTGAAAAGAAATAATGAAAAACACAATAGGGAAATATTTAAGAAAAAATACGCAGGACTATTCCTGCTGTGTCAACCCTGTTCCCTAAATCCAACCACATACCCACCGGCATCAGCCGCGGGCGATGCCTTTGCCAGTAAATCAAGCTGAACAGAACCAGCCCAACAAGGTTAAGAAGTAAATGTCACGTCAAGGTAGTATGTTTTATTTCTGAAACAGTCCTGTAGTTCTTACATTCAGATCTATCCTAAATGTTTGTTATACCCACTTGTATTCACCTGCTGTTTTTTTTTTTTAAAGATCTGTTGTTTAAAGGTTAAAATCTCTGTAAAACCTAAAAATGTTTTAAAATTTGCTGAAAATGCAACAAATTCTCAATTAAAATTCATTTAAAATAATACCCTCCACTGATGTTACTGTAACCCCCTGAAAAACTCGGGAGGAGCGTTAACAAAAGGTTCAAACTACTGTGCAAAATTTCTTCACGAAAAGTGTTTAAAGGCTGGTGCAAAATGGGAAGCAAACTCGAAACAATTTTGGCTTCTTGGAAACAAAGACCGCCGTGGGGCGCGGCTTCATCTCTTCCGGCGGCAGGTGCGCTTGTGCTCGGCGTGCCAGTGCTCCTGCTGGCACTTGATGGAGCAGTAGGACGTGTTCCAGCAGCAGTGGTACATGGCCTCCTCCTCGCAGTTGTAGCACTGTGGGCGAAGCAAGGCGCCATGGTTAGGACGGGCGGCCTGGCCCCGGCCCGGCTCCCCACCACGCCCACCCCGCAGCCCACCCCTCCCGAGGGCCCTGGAAGCTCCGGCCAGGGCTCCACACCGCCCGGGAAGGGGCTGCCGCTCTCCGGATTCTTCCCGGCGGTCTCTCCCAGCGCCACCCACCGAGCTGGCTATCAGCAAGGGCACAGCGGCCAGATCCCGCCTCGGAAGGCCTTCTAGTGTGTCTGGATTGTGTATTCTGCGCTTTCTAATGTTTTGAGACTCTTGCGATTGTGTGGTGTGGAGAGCTGTAGTTTCAGTCTCAAGTCGGGGCTAGAAAGTTGCAGAGCGTTTCATTTTGGAAACGGCCCGGGTGAGTCGGATGGTCTGGGATTAGAATTCGGGGCCTGTGCCAGCGACTGTCCTGAGGCTGCGGCCTCAGCTTGAGCGACTTCTGGCTTAGTTTCCTCGTCTTTAAGAGGTCCTTTACACAGCACTCTCCGCTCATTCCGTCTCTGAGTGGACGTCTAGTGCGGTACTTGCTGCGCGCTCCTTAGGTCTCTAGCGCGCCCCCTGCTCTGGACGCTCCCGGCCAGTCTCCTTCCGTTTCTCCCCGAGTCTCCACACCCGTCCTGGTAGCAACCGATGGACGCATGTGCATTCTGTGCTAGAACCCTGTTCCTTCTCTGATGGGAAAGAATCTGATGAGCAGACACGCTTGAGATGTGGAATCCCAGCCTAGGAAGACAGCTCCAGCTACCTGATTTTTATTTATATTTGCGGTACTGGGAATGGAGCCCAGGGATATTCTACCTCTGAGCTACACCCCCAGCCCTATTTTTTATTCTGTATTTTGAAACAGGGTCTCACTGAATTGCAAAGAGCCTCACTAAGTAGCTGAGGCTGTCGGAGAACTGCGATCCTCCTGTCTCAGCCTCCCGAATGCTGGCATTACAAGCATGCGCCACATTGCCTGGCTCTACCTGGGTTTTTTAATCACTCTGGTTAATATTGTAAGCCTCAAATGGCTCAAAATATATATATATATATATATATATATATATATATATATACTAGCCATTTCATGAATGATAAAGTGTTATAAAAATCAGTATTATGCTGGGTGTAGTAGCTCACGCTTGTAATATCAGTATTTGGGAGGCTGAGACAGGTGGATCACCAGTTCATGGCCAGGCTCAGTTACTTAAGCCCTCCACAACTTAGAGACCCTGTTTTAAAATAAAGAATAAAAAATAGAGCTTGGGGTGTAGCTCAATGGTAGAACGTCCCAGGACTTAATCCTCAGCACCAAAAGAAAAAAAAAGAAAAAAAGAAAAAAGCAGTATTATAATTCTTCACGCAGGGCTTCCGGGAAGATGGCGACCGAGAAAAGCAGGGCTTAAGAGCCCCGCTAACAACAAATCTCCATTACCACAAAATCAGCGCCTTTCATAGCCAGAAAACACCATCACCAGTGAAACAAAAAATCACCAGGCTCCAGAGAGAAAGCGGACTGAGAACAGAGCCACAGAGAAGATCCACCGGCCTCGCGCCCGAGGACGTGGCAGACGCGGCAGCAGCGCCATACTGCCGGAGGCACCGGCGAATTTACAGGACGGCTACAGCAAGCCGAGGTGAGCCACTGCGGAACAGCTAGGCGAGATTTCTCCACGCAGAGAGCATCTAAAGCTCCCAGTGGCCGAGCTCAGCACACGCTGCAGGGATTCAGAGTAGAAATCAAAATCAAGAAGAAAAACGCCAGCCCCATAGCCGAGGGCGTAGCCGCGGCGCCATATTGCCACCAGCGGCAGCAGCAGCGAATTCAGCGAGGCCATTACAGCTACATCTGCGTACTCAAGAACAGTGAGTCAAATTGCGGGCCACAGAGGAGAAATCCCAATACTAGACTCACTGGGACTTGACCCAGTGGGAGAGGGGCGGTGGCAGAGATATCACACCATAGGAGAACGTGCAACCTGGCACCCCCCACAGTCTAAAGCAGCCTCGATCGACTCTCTGGGTTGGAGACTCTGTGATAAAACCCAGTAAAGGAGTAGTGGGGTCCGAGATACTACTGACTCGAGATCCAGAACACCTTAAGGGAAGTCATAGTGACCCAAGGGAAGAACCCAGAGAAGGCACAAACATCGGAAATCATGGGAAAGAGGAATAATACTGGAGCAATTAATGCCCACAACCCCACAACATCAGAACCCGATAAAACAGAAAATCAGAGATTTCTAGAAGATCAAATCAGGAAAATAACTGTAGAAATAATAGAGGTGCTTCGAAAAGAACTCAGAGAGAGCCAAAAAGAGATAAAGGATGCAATTAATGAAGTAAAGGCCTCAATTCAAAGCACAAACAACCGATTAGAACACATGGAGAACAGAATCTCGCTCTTAGAAGATGAGCAATCCAAAAATGAACTCATAGTTTCTAATCTAGAAAAAAATATCCAACAGCAGGAATCTGATATTGAAGAAATATGGGCCCATTTTAAGAGAGCTAACCTAAGAATAATTGGAATAGAGGAGGGAAAAGAAAGTGAAACCAAAGGGATCAACAATCTCTTCAAAGAAATAATAGCAGAAAATTTTCCAAACATAGAGCAAGAGGTTGATACAAAGGTCCAGGAAACTTATAGAACTCCCTTTAGACAGGATCGGAGAAGAGGATCCCCACGCCACATAATTGTCAAAATGACCAATGTGGAAGCCAAGCAGAGAATCTTAAAGGCAACAAAAACAAAGGGCCAAGTGACATTCAGAGGCAAACCAATTAGAATCACTCCAGACTTCCCAAACCAAGTCATGAGAGCCAGAAGGGCTTGGAGTAACATATTCCAAACTCTGAAAGAAAACAACTTCCAGCCAAAAATTTCCTACCCAGCAAAACTTTCTATCAAATTAGATGGAAAAATAAGAAGCTTCCATGACAAACAGAAACTGAAGGAATTTATGTCTTCAAAACCAGCGCTAGAGAAAATACTCAAAGAGATTAACTACAAAGAAGAAATAGGTAACACACACCAGAACCAGAGAAACAAGAGTTTCCATCCAACAGACAATTAAGATTGGTTATCTGTGGAGATTCATTATTTATGTTAGTCTTTTACCTTTCTCTAAATGGTATTGTTTGCCTTTATTGTTGTTAATTTTTAGGATGTCTAGTTGGAATATTAATATACCTTCAGATATAGCAATTGGAAATATTTTATCCCATTCTATTAGTAACTGTTAACTCTGTTTACATTGTCTTTGGATATACAATTTTTTTTTTTTTTTTAGGGAGTCTGTATACTCCTCTGTTGCCTGTGCCATTGAAATCATAACCAAGAAATCACTGCCAATTTCAATGCTGTGAGGTTTTATGACCCAGATTTTCTCCTAAAAGTTTATAGTCTTAAGATTTATATTTAGGTCTATTATCTATTTTGAGTTAATATTTGTATATGGGATTAGGTAAGGGTCCAATTTTATTCTTTTCCATGTAATTATTATTTTTTAACAATATTTAGTTAAAAGATTTATATTTCCACCACCAAATGTTCGTGGAAACCTTGTCAAAAATAACTTGACAATATAGGGAAGAATTTAGCTCTAGGCTTTTATTTAACTCCAATGGTTTATATATCTGCCTTTAGAATAGTACTACACTGTTTCAATTATTGTAGCTTTATATGGTTTGAAATTAGAAAATATATATCTTCTAGCTTTGTTCTTTTTCAAGATCGTTTTGGGTACCGAGACTCCATATTACATATTAGGATAGATTTTTTTTCTGAAAAATAAATACATAAATATATGATAGTTTCACCCAAAAAATAGAAAAAAATATTCTCTGGTAAGAAAGCAAAAAGAAATATTGAAATGTTATCTTTAAGTCATCAAAAGCTTGGTATTAGACAAATGAAACTGTTATGTGAGATTATCATTTTTAATTTTAGATAAATTGCCATAAAACTAGATGTCAACTGCTAAGCCAAGCATGGGAGGGAGGGATAGGGAGGGAATGGGGTGGGGATTGGGTGGGGGCTGACTGGGAAAAGTGTGCATGTATGTCTACAAAAGTATGTATCCTACTATGATGTATGAATACAGTGCACCAATAAAAAAAAAAAACCGAAAAAAAAAAAAATCACGCAGCCCGCTCCCCAGCTCTGCGCCCCCTGTCAGCCTTTAGGGCTTTCTTCTCACACAGCAGTGTTTGCTGTGGTGCGGTCTCGCGCTCCATGGAGGTAGACTGACTGCAGGCGTGGTCTCGTGGCCACGCTTCTATTACCCTCCACACCTTGACGCCCCATCTGTGAGTTAATTCACTGTTGACTGTTTCCTGCCACACTCTATATTCTCTCTTCCTTCTTGCCAAATCCTATCACATTTTCTAATGCTTTTTTTGTGTGTGTATGGTTTTGGGGATTTAACCCAGGGTGTATCCTACCTCTGAGCTACACCCCCAGCCTTATGTTTAATTTTGAAATAGGGTCTCAGTTGCGGAGGACCTCACCAAGTTGCTGCAGCTGGCCTTGAACCTGCGCTCCTCCCATCTCGCACTCCCCAGTACTGGAATTACAGGCATGTGCCCGGGCCCAGCTTAACTGATTTCTTTAATGAAAAGCTTACTCTATATGTACTTAAGGAATCTTCCCATAACGTAGGCTGGTAAAATGAAGAATTACAAATGGCATAAAACACTATCCAGAAGGCAACTGAAAGAGCAGCCCCATTAGGGCTGGAGGGAGACCATGCCCGCAGTGCACCGAGCGCCCTGGGGCCGTCCAAGAGCCTCGCGGGCTCCGGCGTGCTCAGGAGCGTCGACCCCAGGGCAAGGACTAGACTCGCAAGCGACACTTCTAGCGTGTCTAAGGAAGTGCAGTTAGAGACCACTGCGATGGTATCCACAGAAAGCAAACGAGGTCTCACAAACTCTATACATGGTAGGTAGGGGCTGGGAAGTCCGCCGATACGATACTTACATCGGCCACTTCGTAACTGGATATTACACACAAGGCACCAGCTACGGGGCCACTTTTTCCAAATACAATAAAGCGTGCTTACTATGCTATGGGCAAACGCACTGTAGTCAGTTTCATAAAATAATCCTGAGTAGCACTCTCAGGGTCTTGGTTGGGATCTGCCGGCGAGAGACTGTAGGCCTTTTACTAGGGCCGGCCAGCCTCGCCGACCTACCTCGGGACTCCTGACCACACGCGCCACAGACGCTTCTGCATCGCTGTCATGCGCGGTGCGGTTTCGGGAAGAACGCGGAAAGAACGCCACTTACCCACTGCTTCTTCTTGGTCTGCGAGATCAGCTGTTTGTGCTGCGTGGCCAGCTTCTTGATTTCCTCTACGAACTCTTCTTTGCACTTCTCCTTGACCTGCTTACACTTCCTGTCCATCTCGCCCTGCATGTTGGCTACGGCTTTATTTACAGCTTGGCGTTTCTCTTCTTCCATTTCAGAACGCAGCTGAAACGAAAACGGAGTCAGCCCCCGGCGCTGCCTGCCCACCTGCTCTCAAGAGCTCCTACAGTCACGAGGAGGGGAGACGCGGAGGCCTCACCTTCTCCAGCGCCTCGCGGACCACCCGCTCCGTCTCGCGCTTGTGGTCCGACTTCATGCGGTCCTTGAAGTCGTTGAAGATTTTGGTGTACTTGTCGTGGCACATGCTCTGGCAGACGCCGTCGCTGGCGGTCTGGGTGCTCCGATGCAGCATCCTGGGGGAAGAGGCACTTAACTTCTTGGTCTGCGTCGACACCGACACCTTCTCCACGGGCTGCGGCGTCGTGGGGATCTCCTGGCTGGAGCTCACTGCTTCTGTCTCGGGCTCCGGTTCCTAGAGGTAAGGACGGTGTTGAGAAGCACAAGGCGCTGTAACTCCCTAGCTCAAGAACAAGTCGTCTGAGTTCTAAAACCGCAGCGAGAAATGTAAACTGCTATTAAGATGTGTAATTAAGACGGTATCTCATTGAAGATATGTACCACAATTAAAGCAAAGGCCTCCCCAACCAACGGATGAATGAATGAATAGGCAGCGAAGAGCTACGATAATTCTTTAAACTTCACTCATTAAATTATACATTAATATTATGGGGTTTCCTTTCTAAATTTTGTGACAAAGACTGAAATCCTCATCAACTTATTACCCACTTCTTACTGAATATGGGGTTAGAATGTACTCAGATTTACCCAGTTTTAAAACAGTTTATATAATTTTCAAAGCTGAGCGTAACCAGTTTCCTCCGGTTTCTGAATGCTGGCCTAACTGATTTATTGGGAAAGAGCTTTTTCCTTAGTAACGCTCCGACGGTATTTCCAGTTAGCAGCCACACGTCCTTCCACTGAGCCAGGCCGTGCCTGGAGGCTGTGCGCGCGAGGCGGCTGCAGGACAGGAGACGCTCGGGCCGGCTGGGAACGCGGTGTGGCCTGGGTGCCGGCCCAGGGCGCTGCCCGCTGCCCGCACAGGTCTCCTCGCGTGGCCGCCGCCTGGACACCGAGGCGGGGACTTACCTCCTTCTTGGGCTCCACGCTTTGATTACGCCGGCCTTTCTTGGCTCTGGGCTCTTGAGTGACCTTCAGCTGTGGGCATTATAAAACAATACCAGGTTATTCCACACGTGAGGCGACGCTGCCCTGGCACAAACACTTCCTGTGGCCTGCAGGTGAGGAGCACGTCCGTTTCCTCCTCTGCATGGGCGGACACTTATGTCTTCACGTTTACTCATGTCATTTTGGTTTACTTAGACAAATGTTTGTGTGAAAGGAAAAATGCTAACATCTGTTTATTTCAGGGACTGAACGCGCCTTTCCTTACCTAGACGCAACTCACCTGCTCGTTGCTGGTAGAGGAGATACTGGACTCTGCCTCCTCCTCACCTCGGTCCTCGTTCTTAGACTTCCAGAATCTTCCTTCACGCAGGAAACGCTGGTGCAGCTCCAGCTCGTCGCAGGCCTTCTTCCACCCCATGCTGCGCTTCACGTGCAGCCGGTGAACGTTGACCGTGATGTCCTGAATGTTCTCCGAGGGGATCCACGCCCTATGAGAAGCAGCGGAAGGTGGGCTCTGCCCGGCCCCACGGGCAAGGGGCTGCCGCAGCGCCTCCTGCAGCTGGTGGGCTCTTCCCAGCAAGGAAGGTGAGACCTGATTTTCATACCCCAAGTTCTCAAAACTGGAGTGACTCATACAATCCTTTTAGTCAGTTCATAGTTCACATCTATTTCTTCAGATGTCCTTTAAAAAACGTTAGTTCTTATCCTGAATACTGTAAACTAGTAGGACTCATCTGACTTTTCAGACTAGCACCAAACATTTGAAAATGCCCAGAAATTTTTAAAAGATACACTACTATGTATACTTATAAAATGAGGGTCTAGCCAGGTGTGGTGGCACACATTTGTAATCCCAGCACTTGGGAGGCGGAGACAGGAGGATCGCGCAGGTTCAAAGCCAGCCTCGCTGGATTAAGAGACCCTGTTTCCAAATAAATATATAAAATAGGCCTGGGAGTGTACTCAGAGGTAGAAGGGTTTCCAGGAACCCCAGAACCACCACCAAAAAAAAAAAAAAAAAAAAAGGTCTAAACATATTACCTGGGTTATATTAAAGTCATGCCCTTTTGTAATCAGGAAACCAGATCAAGTATGTATGAAGAGTTATTTATCAACAACATACTGAGTTATGAACACAATTTTAAATACTTTTGAATTCTATGTACTATAAATCTCAAACTAGAGAATGAAAACCTGTTTTTGGTTCTTGTAGGAAGAGTGCTCAAAAGTCTGGGAAACATTTCCTGGGCATTAACCTCTTGCCTGGATTTCAGTTACTGTCCCCTCAGCATCAACAGGGAGGCTCTGCCAGGCGCACAGTGAGCGGGCCCATGGCCTGGAATCTGCTGCCGCGGGTGCCGGCCAGAGCAGACGCTGCCCACGGAGGTGAGGGGGCCACTCGGAGGCTGAATCCAGCAAGGTCTCAATCCTCCCGATTCCGAGGCATAGCCTACATTGTCTCTACCTTTTAGGGGCTTGTGATATAGCCAGAACTGAGAAATGGTACAGCGCGGGCAGAGGCATTCGAGGGTGCTGTGGAGAGGCGGCTCTTTGTGGGAGGCAGAGCATGTCATGTTTGCTCCATTTCACAGGGGGAGGGAAGCTTAGCAAAGTGGAGGGGTGAGGATCCCAGAGGAAGCCCTGCAGGTACACCCCAAAAACGTGTGCCAGAGCACAAGTTAGGACGTGGCCCCGAACACAGATTTATTCCTTCCAACTTTCTGTTAAAATTTCTAAGTGTAAAGGACATCGGTTTCCATTCAGGCCTCTACTCCACAAGGCCTCTACTTGTGGAGTTCCAGAAATGTGTGGCCACTGGAAGGAATCGCTTAAGAGAATCACAGTCCCATGTACCTTGGTCATAAATATTTCTAACTGGTCTGTATGAGGTAAGCTGTGTGCTTTACATTTTAAAGCACATTAAAACATTTAAAAAGTTATACTATTGAAACTATTCCAAATGTGAACTTCTAGATTGTTAGAAATACTTATATCAATACTGGTACAACTCCTGTGTTAAAAACCTTAAGATAATGCACCAATAAAAATGTAAACCTCGATAAGGTATACCACACTTTGAAAACCTCCAAACGTTAATGCTGAGTGCAGTTAAGCTGTGGGAGAATTCCGTCTGTAGATATTGAATTAGGATTAAATCTATCCTTCAACAGCTGCTGTTTGAGCTCCTATGCTGTACTAAACGATAATTGTTTGTGCTCACTTTCTAACACTAGGGTGCTTCTGCGAGAACTATCACAGTAGTGTTGGCTACCTGGAAAGGACTTTTAACCCGGGTGAGTGTTTCCTCCCATTAATTAAACTCTGCTGAACATAATAAAATCAACCCACTTCTATTATGCCTCAGGACAGTTCATAATATATTTGTTCTTTTAAACCAACCCCATAACTGCTGATAAGCAGACTTCAGTTTTATCAAGTGTCATGGGCACGCACTCTGACCTATTAAACCTAACGTCCTACATCCCCCTTAATACCTGACGCCCCGCTTCACTGTGTGTAGCGAGAAGGTCCAGGGTCCTGCTCAGACCTTAAGTTATTTTCCCTCTGGCAGGCAAAACCTTTCAAAGCCCACTAAGGCAGCTCTCCTGAGTGCAGGGACTGCCAACTTTTACCCTGGAGATTTACAACATGCTCAGCGTCTAGAAAGAACAGCTAGTTCTGACTGAAGAGCCGTCAAGACTAGTCTAAAACCACTGATTTGCTGAAAATTGCTTTCTTCCTTCTTAATGTAATACGCAGACAACCAAAGCTTCCAACTAAGGCCTCTTTAAGAGCCATATGCTGCTGTACTGTTTAGGCAATTAAAAATTCATGATTACAATTTTAAAATGCTTTCAATAAATTATATTCCGATGAAAGGATTTTTTATGTATGCCCTAACCACTTACTTCCATAGTTTATTGGTCATATCCTATCCAGGAAAAGCAAAGAAAATGACTCATAATATTACAGATCCTTCAGGGTAAAGTCCTTAGCGTCCCAACTGTCCAAAATTGTTTAGGTAAAATGACAGTATTTTAGACTTTTTAAATGGCTATAATCAATCATATTAAGATCTTCATTTGTAATGAACTATTATATTTATATAGTCCTGTAATTCAATATTCTTTTTATGTGGTACTTAACATGCAAAATAATTTGTGATAAAATGGTGTCTACTTTGCAAGTACAAATATTCATGTATGAGTGTATAGATTTTTTAACATTGCCAAATTTATCTCCCTAGCAAGAAACTTCAGTGACATGTTCTAACCTCAAATAACTAGTCTTTTTTTTTAACAGGGCCTTGAAGGTAGTTGCCTCTAACTGTGCGATCTTCGCTGTGTGATGGAATGGATGGATACGAGAACCTTCCCCACTCATCGCTAATATGCCTATAAGCATCTTATTGAATACTATCTGAAAAATATCTGGAAATAAAACTTACTGAAATCATTACGGTATTGTCAAGTTCATCTTTTCTACTGAAACAAACTTCCCCTTGTCCCTAGTGGGGAAAGCAGCCTGCCCCAGCCACAGGGCGTGCGGTGCGAGTTTGTTACCTCTGATGGTGGTGGCCAAAGAAGCGAACGTCAACTTGATTGTCCTCTTTCTGCATGACTTTGGCTGGCCAGAACCCGAAACCTTTCATTTTAGCCCAAACCAGCTCATGGTTAGGTATCTAAAAATTAAAGAGTAATATTTAAACATTTCAGGTATTAAAGCCACATACTGCTAATACTGAACCTCTTAGTCAAATATAAATCATTAATTTGAAATTTTTTTTGGAACTCCTACACAGAAGTGTTTCTACACTCATATTGCTCAAGAGTAGCAATAGAAACATGTCAGAAATCAGAATAAGGCCACCCAGGTGCCAAGGACTATCAATAATGGCAACCAGATGGCTCTGCACGTCAAAGAGCGCAGTCCTGGGCCCAGCAGCCGCAGCTGGGAATTTGTTAGACCTACTAAACCAGGCCCCTCCACTGTGTCTCCGGGGTGGTGGGCACAGGGCGGTCCCAGGAGTCCCGCTTCTTGGGCACCTGTGGGGCCAGCGGCACCGAGGCTGACACCCTCGAGCACCCAGAGGCTCAGCCTTAGCACGTTTGGATAGGCTGCACAGCTCAGACACACCGAGCCCTGGGCCTCAACGCATGGACCGTGCAATCCACTTGATGGAGGCAGCCCACGTTTAGTCTAAGAAGCTCCTGTCAATTCCGAAGCAAATATCTTATTTCTCCCCTATTTTAGTTCATACCCATTAAAACCACACGAAAAATGCTTAGGATTATCATCTTTAGGCAAACTGTAATGCGCTTCTGTAGAGCAGCATGTCACGCGCTTAGGTAAGAGCACAGAAGTCCACGTACACAGGGGTAGCAGAACCAGTTGTCAGGACGAGCATTTGACAGGTAGAAGCAATTCTTGCAAAGCTGCAGTTCATCCAGCTGAAACAGACAAGCAGCGGTTTCAGCTACGGAGCGTCCACAGGTCATCAACTAATGTACGTTCGCAAAGATTAACAGTTTCCATGCACAGGAAGTTTGTTCCTATATAACCTTTTAAACTCCAAATTTCCAGTAAGGAATACAATATCCTCTCGTGGTCTGCTAGAACCATCTCGGGGGCCGCAGGTGGCGCGTGGAGGAGGCGGCCGAGTCGCACGGGTGACGCTGCCCCGGCTGCGCAGCGCGGTGCTGGCCTCGCCTCCACTTTCGTGATATTCCTTTTAGATCTCATTAAAACATCTTGCCTTTTTATCTTCCCCTAGTCTCTCTTCAGAAGACAGCTGCGCAAGTTGGAAGCCTGTGCCCTGCTACCGTTTTATCCTCTCTGTACACTGCCTAGCACAATGCAAATGTGATGATTTTTGAAATTAAGAAGACTTCATATCATTATCAAAAAGCAGAAATACAGTGTGTCCTTAAATATATATCCATTTGTTGTATAAACTTTTGACCTGTCTAGGAAGGAGGCTAATGTCCCTTCAACTCAAAGCAGGATTGTTATTCTGCCCGGAGCAAAACACTTACTCGCATTAAGTCACAGCTCTAAAGGGAGTTAAAGTTAACACCGTAACTAACCCTGACTCCTAGGATCGCCCTTGGAACAGTTTTGCCGGAAAAATGTTTCCCCTATTTACATTTCCTGTGTATGTCAAACATGAAAAGAAAAATACAAAGATGGCATAATGAAAATGTCGATAAAAGTGGAATCCTGAAGTACACGTGGATCAGGGCAGCAGTGCTCAGGCATGGAGTACCTCGTGACACGTGTCCTTATACAGCATCCTCGCGATGTCGGCTTGCTCACTGTCTGCTGTAATTAAAGATAAACAGAACCTATATTCGAGAGTCTAGGAACATAAGCCTATCAAGAATTATACAGTCGTTTGATGTTCAGTTTAGCAAAAGACATATCCCTTCAAATTAAAATACTTAAATAAGGTTCAGACAGCAAAATAAAATTCAATAGGCAACATAACCACTAATTTGCTAGGTACAGATTCATCTTTTACCTTTATAAAATTGGATATTAATGGAGAGAATCAGAATCAAAAGGCTTTTTAAAGGCCTCAAAGCTAAGACAAATACATATAAAATTATAAAGATAATTATATTTTCATCATACTACAGCTTTGCCTTTGGCCAGTAAACTATAAGCTATACTAATAAATTAAAATTCTAACATTACTTTTTTACAGATTATTAAGGTTTTAATTTTCTGAATGTAATGTTTTATAAGACATTTCATCATGGAATAAAGCATTAAACAAATCCCCATCTCTGCTGATGTGTTTTCTGGCTATGAAAGGTGCTGCTTTTGTGGTAATAGAGATCGACTGTTAGCTGGACTCGTAAGCCCCGCTTTTCTCTGTCACACAATGTACTTAAACACATCGAAGTCAACCACTAAGCCAAGCAAGGGAAGGAGGGACGGGGTGGGAATTGGGTAGGGGTTAAACCAGTGATGTTTTTTACCCCAATATGATGTATGAATATAATGCACCAATAAAAAATTAAAAAAAAAAATCCCATCAGCCGGGCATGGTGGCACACACTTGAAATCCCAGTACCTGAAAGGCTGAGGCAGGAGGATCACAAGTTCTCAGCCAGCCTCAGCTACTTAGGCCCTGTTTCAAATTAAGTAATAATGATAAAACTACACAAAAGAAAACCAAAGAGATCCAACCTCCGTAGAAAATCACTGTGTTGTGGAGAAGCAGCTGCGCATCGGCCTTGAACTCTTCATAGCTGCGGTATTTCCCCTCGTTCACTTTCTGTGGGGCAAAGACACGGTGCGAGTTACTAGTGAAAACCTGGCTGTGGCTCGTGTTTGCGGGCTAGAGGTGAGGGTGAGCAGCCTTCTTCCACGGCATGGGACCACTCCTGCTTCCCCTGTGCTGACAGGACAGGTGCAGAAGAAACCAGCAGCTCCAGGTGCAGCCTTTGTAGTAAACACAGATTCCTAAATTTACCGGCCTACTGCCCCCCTTTCCAGAAAAAAACTGAGCTCAGTGTCCCCCGGGTGCTTCCCCAACCCCTTTATTTTTATCCAATGCCCCCGGTCGCACCCAAGGCTGCTGCTGCGCGCCTGGATGAGCAGGGGGTCAGCGGTCTCTCTGGCTCTGGGAATCTGTGTCTAGTACGAGGTGGTGTGGCAGGTCAGATTCTCCGCAGCGGCCGCCACATCCTCTCTACTAACTTCCCAGAGTGGCTTCACGGTGTGAACAACTAACTTGCATAAGGAAAGCTGGAGCTAAGCTTGGATACTGAATGCTCCATCAGCGTGGCCGATGAGACCTAACTGCATACCTACCGCTCTTTCTAATGCCTGAAGACGGAGAAACAGAGCTGACAGCCCTCAGCGCTCACCAGTCACCCAGCTAAGTGGGCGAGTCTGAGCTGGGACTAGGCGCTTTCTTATGGTCTCAGGTGTTCCTCTACGTACCACGGCAAGGCAAGGGTCTCTCCTACATTAGACATGTGTGACAGGATTTCCTCCAATGGGCTGTCTGTAGCATTGCCCTTGGCTGCCAAAGAGAAGGATTACAGAGGACATTTGAAGGTTTTTTCCTTTGGGAAAAAGGGGCCAAGCTTTTGGAAGCAGGATACAGCACCTTACCTAGCCGTAGCTAAGAGGCATTTCCTTTTTCTGATGAAAGATGGAGATTGGCATGTAAATGGTTTGAGATGCCAAGGGCTCTAAAGAATCCTCAAGAACCGGGCGCCCCTGCCCACCCGACTGCCTATGACGTCACTGGGTACCAGGAAGGCCGCCCTGATGCTCCTGGGGTTCCCGCTGGTGGGGCCATCTGCTGTCCTGTGGGTTACTGGCAAGGGCTGGTGTCAGTTCCACCCTAACACCTGGTTCCTGGCTGTATTGGACGAGGTGAGCTTGGGCTTTGGTGTCACCCAGGAACGCGCCCAGGTGACCGACTAGAGCCCAGGCTGAGCACGTGTCCCAAAGCTGTCCTGAAGCGCCTCGCTCTGAGTATTGCTTTTATTTGTGGCTCATATTTTGGTCTTGATTGTAAAGCGATAAAATCATAAAAACTTTTCTCTGCATTGGCTTTCCTTACAGCACCTTTGCTCCTAGTCAGCATTTGCTAAGCACAAAGCAAGATACCACCAACCCAGCTAGTGTTAACCTGGTCTAAATGGACCAGACGGGGCCAGTCTGGGAACCCTTCCCTGGGAATTCTGGCGGTAGCACAGGGTCTTGGCAGAGTTCAACGGAAGGGAGGCTTGCTGAGCAAAGACGATGGGAAGGTATCTTTGTTCCCATCTACATTTTGGGAGAAAGGGTGGGTCAGAGGCTATGATATCTGGAAGGTAAATTTTAACTTTCTTGGAGGTGACAACTTCCATTTGTCCTAATCTTATATTGATATAATAGAGCCATAGTCTTTCTTAGCTACTAAGGGAACTGGGAAATTTGTTAAATTATTCCTATAATCTCCCTATTGGCTATTATGGCCAACCAGAAGATATTAAATTTCTCAGATGACCCAGGAAGTACAAAATTAGTAATTCAACAATTCTGACTATAAACGTGCTCTCTCTACACATTCTCTTAGATTTTGTTGTCATTTATAATTGAGTGGTAACAAAGTCATCAAGAACACTCAACTACGGTAGCCTTCCAAGTGGACACAGCCTGCCTGGGCCAGCGTGGCGATGAGTGCCTTGCACGGGAACACAGAACTGCCTGGCTGGCTTCCATTTACTTTTATCAGCAAGTATCAAGAAACCAAAGGTTGTTTAAAATCTGGCCTTTTAAAAGATGACACTTATTTTACAGTAGATTAAGTCCATGAAATTTACAAGAAATATTGCTGCACATGGAGCTAAGCCTTTTCTTGCATTGTTAAGAAAGCGGGAAAAATTTTTATTCTCAAGGAAAGAAAGGCAACCAGCATCACCCCTCACCTGCTAAGTTACTAACCCGAGAGCCAAGAACATGTACTTGCGTGGCCCTCGAGGCCTTACCTCCTGGATGGTGGGGACGTCCACCGCGGAGTGCACCAGCCGTCTGTACATAGGGTGCTTGCTGTCTTTCCCCTTCTTGTTAAGGTCTATGGCCTACAAGGTCAGGCACGTTAGTTTTAAATGTGGCTAAAGAGAGATACATAAGACATCAATTCCTAAAACAAACTATTTTAAATAGAAATCTTGGGGCTGAGTGTGTGGTGGAGTAGAGCAATTTCCTAGCATGCACCACACACATACAAAAATAAATGCATACATAAAACTCGTACAAGAAGTGCTTTAAAACTGAATAGGAAATGTTTATATCCTATATGCTATAGTGTATATTCCTTCCGATTTTGATTGAAAGAATTTATTTTGGAATATTTTAAATAGTAATAAAAATGTTATTTCTAACAAGTGAAAATTTTAAATGTGATTCTAATTTTATGCTGCCAATAAAATGCTTGTGTTACAAAAAGGCCAAAAAAATCTAATTAGCCTAGTGGGAAACTATTTACTGCAGAAAAAAAATTATGAGAGCAGTATGTTTTACATTTCTCATTGCTATCTTCGTATCTGCTACTTCTCAACAATTGATTTTGCAAGAATGAGCCGGAGCAGAAGTGTCCCTGGAGTTCGCGAGCAGCCCCCCCGCCCACGGGCCTCACCCTCTCCTTCATGCGGGACACGATGAACCTCAGGTAGGTGCCCATCTCCTGCTTGTTTGTACTCTTCTTCTTAATGCTCTGTTAAAAAAAGAAGAGGCCAAATGTAAAGTCTGACCATTCCTCTGTCCATATATATTCACATAAAAAAATCTATAAAAATGATAATGTGCAATGCTTTTATCAAAAGATACACTACTTCCAACATTTAAGAGAAATCTTTGATAACTTACATATCAGAAATAGTATTTATTACAAGTTGGGATTGAAAACTATGTTGGGCTTGTCATAATACTTTAGGAGTAAGTTTTTTCTTTTGTTATTTTAAAACTTTAATTTTCAGATAAAAATAATAGATAAAATGGGGAATCGTTTATTTTACCAAAAATGAATTGCTAAAGTCCTTTAGGGAACATTTTAAACCCGCAATATTGAATAGAGAATTTCAATCTAGCATTATTCCTTGTTAAAGGGTTATTTTAGAAATCTGTGTCACATGAATTATGCATGGTGCAGCTGCACACTCACATGCCTATTTAAAATGCTATGGATTTATTCAGGAATAACTCCTGTTTCTATTATTCTGGCCTACAAACTAATTAGGTTCTTCAACTTATCTCTAGGAAAAATCTAACTAAAAAAAAAAAGAACAGGATTCTGCCTTTTATGTCACTTGTAGTAAGCTGGGAATCCAGAAGACACCTCATTCCCATTCACTTAGTCAAGGAGGAGGCATCTGGGCAGTCTGAGGTCACATCTGGGCAGTCTGAGGCCACATCTGGGCAGTCTGAGGCCACAGGCAAGTGCGGATGGTGGAGGGACCAGACCACACGCCACGGGGCTGAGGCAGACGTCAGGCCACTGTTTTAATGAACACTAACCTTTTCAGGCCCTAACAAAGTAATTCCTACCCAAATAACTTTACTTATATATTTTAGTGTGCTAAATACAGTAGAGGAAAATACTTCTCACATAACAAGACTTTTAGCTAAGACAAATTAACTGCTTATACACGTATATTTAAATATCCAGGTAAAATCAGAATACCATCTTATTGTTTAAAAACTTAATTCTACATAATTCTGAGCTCCCTTCCACTTGGGCTGCCTGGACTTTCCAGCAACGCACAGAAATAACCAGCACTTTTCTCCTTGGTCTGCTTTCCTTCCTGTGCACACAGCTTCTAACCATGCCAATCAGAGCAGGGTTTTGGCTGTTCTGACCAACCCTGGACATGCACCAGATGCGGATGTACCTTTTTTCTAATGCTGCTGGGCACTGATCCTAGTCCTCTAGGCTGGATTTCTGGAGAGAGGACCTGTGACATTTACATGTGTTAATTTTTTACTTGCTAATTCCTCGATAGCCTTGATATGTGGTCCACACTGAGTACCACTGACGGTCATGAAATCTAAAATGCAATCAAACTTCCCAAGTCCCAGGTTTAGTCTTTGGGGAGGGGAGGTTGATGCAGCTTGAGAAAGCCTACCCCCCAGTACTGAGGGTTGAATCCAGGGGCATTCTACCTCTGAGCTACACGCCCAGTCCTACGTTTGTTTTTTATTTTGAAACAGAACCTCACTAAGTTGAACAGGGCCTCACCAAGTAGCTGAGGCTGGCTGTGAACCTGCTGATCCTCCTGTCTCAGCCTGCCAAGTATAGTGGACCACCATGCCTGGCTTCCTCTCTTTTTATAATAAAACAACAACTGAACTTAATTGAACTTCAGATGAATAACACAGCCATATTAAAGGTGGCTAAAGAAGTAATTCCAGTAGTTTACAAGCACAGTGTCTGGCCATATACACTGCTTAGAGATGCACAGAACTCGATGATAGACACCCAAGTCCAGGCAGTATGCTTGTTTCTGCAGTGGCCTGGGCTGGCATTTCCTTTGTGGCTTCATTTTGGTGGTGCTGGGAAATTGGACCCTGAATCTCACATACATCAAGGCAAATGTTCTACCACTGAGCAGAATCCCCACCTGGGTATTCTTAATCAAAAACTTTGAATTAGCAAAACAAAAATTATATATACTTATGGTACACTATGTGATGCTTTGAAATCTATAAGCATCGTAGCGAGGTTAGAGTGCATCCGCACAGGCACGCCCCTCGCCCACCTAAGATCTTCTGTGTGAGGACACTCGGCGCCGCTCAGCTTTCACAGGACTCCCAGTGGCTATCACGCACGCGCCACCGAGGCCTGGCCTCGCGCTCCACCTGCCACCCAGCCTGCCTGCGGGGGAGGGCGGCGCCGCTGCATCAGAGGGAGCACATGGGGAGCTCTCGGGGGCGTGAGGCACTGTCAGCTTCTTATCGATGCTTTTGGACAAATGTCCTTACTAGATGGACATCCTTCGACGCACTGCTTCTATGCTAAATAAGCAATTTGCTGTGCTGCCCGACACAGGGAAGAGAAGAGGTAGGAGTGTCAGGCGTGGCTAATTTCCTAGCACTTAAAAAAAATCTATATTCCGCCTTAAGAAGGGTACACTGACAGCTTTGCCGAATTTAAAAATCAATCTCATCACTAAGTTATGATTTTCTGTAAACCCAGACATAAGAGTAATCTACACCAGGCTAGGTAGAAGTCTTGTAATACTACCAGTGTGGTTACAGTTCTATGAACTGGTCACATATTATTCAGAGGAAATCTACATTCCACACTTCATGTGGTGCTGAAATGTAATTTTAATGCCCACTAAGTATTATGGCCGGCCCTCCTGTCAATTAAACAGGGCAGGGGTATCCTCCTCTCTGGAGCTTCCTGTGAAAAGCTCCAACTCAAGCGGGCCAATGGGAGAACTGGCTCCAGGCTGCCTGCGGTCATCTGAGGAGTGACCACGGGAAGCACCCGCCACAGCACAGCCCCCTCGCTGCTGTCTGGAGGCCACTCACACTCCGTGCCTGTCCAAGGGCACTTTTCTGTGTTTTCAACATGAACCTACGGAGCGCTCCACTGTTAGCCTGGACCCTCACACAATAAAGTGACACAGTGCTTCTCTATGGATAGAACTTCTGCGTTACTAGAACTTGAATTAATGCATATAGAATTAATATCATTGTAGCTGGAACATCCCAACTAGGTCATTCCTTCTTTGAAACAAACAAGCCTAATATCAAAACACTATCAGCAGTTGGGAAGGCACACTGGTCAGGTTCAGGCAGCCGGTGGTAACCATGGCCCGTGGTTACCCAGTTTTAGGTACAGGTCTACAGCCCTGCTCTCTCCAAATAAAGATCTGGCACAATTATGGCAGTTCTATGTGCTCACAAATCTTGCTCGTCTACTTAAGTATTTTTAAGTGCGTTGCTAGTTTAGTTTAACCATGTTCAGCGACATGTCTTTATTTTGGAGGAGACTATGAATGTATAGAGGTCAGGCTGCGGGCCACAAGACCCAGGTAACAGAGGATGAGGATCTGATTGGGTGTGACGTGTAAATTTGCTTTTATGGGTTACCATAGCATCTCTTTTCTTCTAAGCACAATTGAAAGGGAGATCTGAGCCCAGAAAGATGACAATGTCAGCGAAATGTGCACGGAAACACGGCTAAATGAACAGAACCCACCCCTGCCTTCTGCGCTTTAGCTGAGATAAACCACCCACAAATACTTTCAAAATATTACTTTCAGATACTACTTCTAGAAGGCCTAGTCACTTGAGATATCTAAATTGAGCAAGGGGTTCTTGAGCCAGTGACAGGTGCAACTCTCTGTTCATCTGTGATGGCCTTTTATAATCTCTGGTTCACAGTACACAGTCAATATTAGTTGAACTGATGGTAGCCATTACCAACCGGCCTCATTTCCTACTAGAAACACTGCTCCATGTAGCTGGACTCGGAAATCCGAGGATCGGGCTGAGGGTGTGGCTCGGGTAGAGCTCTTGACTAGTGTGCCCACGTGTGCCCACTGGGTTCTGTCGCTAGAAGGACAAACCAACAAGGACTCCCCCAAACGGTGAACATGCTCACACCAATGCACCCATTAGTATATTCTGAGCAGGGTAATTCCGTGCACGTCGGATCTATACGCCATCTTACTGCCAGTAATATCTGAGTATCCACTGCTGACGTCTGCTCTTTTTGGTGGAAAGGAGACTGAGCTAGGGTTTTGAATATGCTAGACGAGTGCTCTACCACTGAGCCATGTCCCCTGCCCTCCACTTCTGATTTTTTTTTTTTTTTTTTTTTGTGGTACTGTGGATGGAACCCAGGGGCATTCTACCTCTGAGCTACTTTATTATTTTGAAACAGGGTCTCACTGAGTTGCAAAGGGCCTCACTAAGTAATGAGATCCTCCTGTCTTAGCCTCCTGTAATGCTGGGATTACAAGCGTGCGCCACCACGCCTGGCTTCCACTGCTGAATTCTATTCCAACAGTTCACTGCAGAGCGAGGGCGCACACAGCAGACCCCCGAGCCTCACCTGAGACTGGAAAGAGCCGGGGAGGCTGAGCTTTACACACACACACCCAGTGGTTTGCTACAGGTGGCCGCTGGATCTTATTTGGGTAAACACTAATCTACATAGAAATTATAATGTTTTAAAAAATTAAAATCTACACCTCTTCTATAATCATAATCATAGAACACTAAAGAATCACCATGAATTTTATCTGCACATAGACTGCCCGTTACTATGGAAGTCAAGAAGCTCTGAAGTATTCTCTAGACACATCAATAACAAAGAATCACAGATAACTTATAGAGACAGGCAGGTAGATAGATGACCGATAACTGAGGCTTTAAAAGCAGAACTGTTCTAGTGGTGAGGAGTGACCAAGCCCACCTTTTCCACTGAGCGGGGCAAAGCCTGCCAGTGAGAATCCCTTTCCAGAACTATTTTATAAAGGTTAGCCTATGTTTAATCTTCCTACTCCCAGTACTGGCACACGGAGAGCCACTCTCGTCTGCAGGAGAGTGGGGCACGATGCCCCGCAGACCCGCTTCTGCGTGATGGTGGCTGCCGACCGCTCTGTGCCCCAGGGAGCTCCGATCCAGGCCCCTGGGCAAGAGCTCCCTGCACTAGGGGTCCTGACAACAGTCTGCCTTTTCTAACTTGACTCAGAAGTTATATTTAAGTTTAAAAAGGTCCTCTAAAATTTTACATTTACTAATTATTGTGCTGGAACTTGGAGGAAAATTCTAACTACTAAAATATCTGCAGGTGAGCTCTTGGGGTACAGTGGCAAGAAGACACCACCTGCAGCCACGCCCATCAGTCCATGACCCTGCAGAGTGAGGACACAGCCTGCTTCAAGACTCGCCCATCCAGGAGGACCACACAGCACCGAGGCTACCAGAGCTGCACCTCTCCCTGCGTCTACAAGGCAACCCCTTCCTTCCTAGTGGATGTCGTCCATGTGTGTAGCCCAAGGGCCCGACTCAGATGCGGTGAGCAGCTCCGAGCATCTACATGCAGTGATAAAACTCCTGAAGCATCTAATTCTGTAAGACACAAAGCCCACGGTGCTTCTATATATCCACCCACAGATACACACTCACACACACACACACACTCTCTCTCTCTCTCTCTCACACACGCACGCACGCACACGCGCGCTAAAATACGATTCGCTACTACGGAGAAAGGGGTGGGGTTAGCATGAAGAGAATTTTATTGTTCCCACTGATGCCCCTCCTCCCCTTTTCGTACTGGGAATTAAACCAGGCATTCTACCTCTGAGCCCTGTTTTTTCATTTTGAAACAGGGTCTCACTTAAGTGGCTGAAGCTGGCTGCAAAGCTCTGATTCTCTTGTCGCAGCCTCCCAAGCACTGGGATGACGAGTGTGCGCCCCACGCCCGGCTATGGTGCCCTTTTTACTGTAACTTCAAGCCCCTTTGTGGCTTGCTTGAAGGATGTAGGGTAGACAGGAAAGGGCTGCCAAGTCTTAT
Source organism: Muscardinus avellanarius (assembly GCF_963383645.1). Classification (NCBI taxonomy): domain Eukaryota; kingdom Metazoa; phylum Chordata; class Mammalia; order Rodentia; family Gliridae; genus Muscardinus; species Muscardinus avellanarius. The sequence continues at coordinate 30,412,565 of NC_137806.1, forward strand.
GGAGCACAGAATGCAAACCCGCTTGCTCCGTCCCTCCTATAGAACACTGGCGTTGGCACAAAGAACAAGACAATGTATTCCTCATGGAATTCCTGTTCTTTTCTGAAAATGACTGACGCGGCCTCTTTTGTGTCGAGGCGTAGTAGCCGTAGCCGTGGCATGTGCTGGAGGAGGTGGCGTGGTCAGCGCAGCCACTGCCTTTGCGCACTCGCTTTTCCCTTTGGCTAGTGAGCAGCAAACATTAAAAAAATACCTGGTTCAGACATAATCTTACTAAAATTAATTTCTGTCTGTTAAAAAAGTATGACCCAATTGTCTTTAAAAATGATAAAACATTAGTATTTGTTATTGTTTTAAATATTTTGATTGCCTGCCATTTTGAAAAATAATTTACTTCACTTAAAAATCAGTTCTCCCAGCCAAGCGTGGTGGTGCAGGCTTGGAATCCCTGTGCTCGGGAGGCTGAGACAGGAGGACCACGCAGGTCCATAACCAGCCTCAGCTACTCAGTGGACCACCACCACTTAGTTTCAAAATCAAGAATAAAAAACAGGGCTGGGGTGTAGCTTGGAGGTAGAACGCTCCTGGGACCAGTCCCCAGCACCACCACCACAGCTCAAATCTCTTTCTGTATTTGTCTGCATCTTTAAAATAAAGGTACTTACTTTGGGGGAAAGAACATTAATCAATTTCCCATTAACAAAGAAAAGCTGGCCAAGAAGCAAAAGGAGTTAGGGTTTCACAGTGGAAACCTAATTTATGTTTGAAATAAATTTTCACTTAACCCTTGGTCCCGTGTCATGCAGAACATTAGAGAGTATTTGCTCTGCGTCTGGAATTAGAAGCCATCGTCCTGCCTGCATACCCAGAAGCAGGAACATCTTTGTTTCAGAAGGAAACTACCTCTAGTTTCAAAAGATACTTTCTCCTTGAGTTTTTTCTTCACCTCAGCAACAAAACGTCACCATACCAAGTCCTCCCACTAGCTGGGTCTGAGCGCAGTCTCCGCCGACTGGCATTCTGTAGGACTCCAGGCTGACTGGAGGGCGAGGCTTTCGTTTTCATCTGCCTAGTGTGGAGTTTGACTCATGTGCCAAAAAACAACAGCCAAAACAAAACCATGGGATCTCACATTCAACGTAAAAGCTAATTTTAAGTGCTTTCTACAGATTTCTTTTTTTTCTCTGGAGCATTAAGTTTCCTGGAAGTTCTATCTCTAACCTAAATATTTTAAAAGAAACTGTAGACCGGGAGATGTCGATAAGGCGCGCTTCCTGTTGCGCATGGGCACCACTAGGTGGCGCACTTCACTGGGCTTCTGTAGCCACCGGAGGAGCCAAGTGGTAAGAGGGAGAACTTTTTGGATGAGACATAGAACCAAAATATTTTCAAATTATGAATCAGTTAATTGGGTATGGACTGACTGGGTGGTGTGTGCATGGATGCCTATACCATCTTGTGCTCCACTAAGATGTTTGACTATAATGACCAATAAAAAAAATTTAAAAATTAAGGATTCACAAAAAAGTAAAAAAAAAAAAAATTATAACCAAATTCTCCCACGTTAATTTCTTTTCACTATCACATTTTCTTTTACTTCTATATCTTATTAGTAGACTAAATTCATTCCATAACTTGTACATTGACAAATATTTTAAATTTGTGATCTTTAAACAGAGAAAGGTATTAGCTGGGAGATCTGGGAAGGGATGAGTGTTCTTTGAGTTTTTAAAGACATCCTGGAATACCCCATCCCTACCCATCACCTCACGTAAGTTACTCTAACTCTGCAACAAATCGATCCATTCATGTAAAAGTCATAACAAAATAAGACATAAATGAGAGACTTAGCATCTGTGAGATAACAAAGAAGACTGATATAAAATTTTTATATTTAAAAACCATTACAAAAACCTAAGGCAAACTCTTAGAAGCTTCAGTAGAACGGCGTTCCACTTCAGAGCCTCAAACGCAGAAAACCGGGAGATGCCGTGGCGCCCAACTCTCTCCCCACGTGACCTGTCCACTCTCAAAGCACAACACACACTTCAGGGCCCTACACTCTGCTTCCTAAAGACACCCCTTTATCTGGATTTAAATGGGGGTAAAGAACATGAATCTTTAACTCCCTAGGTTACAAACACAAAACCCACTTAAAAGGCAACTTGAACATAGTAAAAGAAGATGGAGGGGAAGAAGCTCGCTGTGGAACTTGGTCTCCACTGTTCACCAGGAGAGCACCACGTGTTTCGTGATAGCTTTTCCCCTAAAGTTTCCTCTGAGTCCTGGTGAGTGTCAGATCCGGGGTAAATGCAACAGGTACCAGGGCTGGAGGCCACGATCACACTAACGACAGAATGTGCTGTGCGCGCTTAGAAGCAATGCGTGTAGAGATGTTCCAAGCATGTGACTGTGGCTGGCTGAGCAGACAGATGCCAGGCAACTCCGCGGCCAACGTTTTATACCAAGCGATGCGTCTGCTGGGGTGGCAGAGGTGTTCACAACTGTACCGTCTACATGTCTGGGGAAAGAGAAATCTAGTTCTTCAGTGCACAAGCCACAATCGGGGGCTCGACAGACACACGTGGTCAGGGCCCACAGCAGACAGTGCAGAGACCACGTATACCCCCAAGGAGACACTCTTGGAGAGTGCTGCTCTGTGAAGCAGGGTGGTGCCGCCCTCGCAGGCAGTTGTGGGGCTTCTTATGACAGACTACCTTGCCCATGTATAAAAAAAGTAACTGCTCAGAAGTTATCACTGAAACACTATCATGATTTTCACCGATTTCAAGTCAGCAAGCATGCAGACCACACTGTGCGTACACCAACATGAACGAAGACACACACACAGGCATGCCTCTGACCATGGCTGCAAAGGATAAAAGGATTTTGTGACTTGAAAACTACACAAGAAAATAAAGCAAAATTTAAATGAGACTTCTATTTTTACCCAAATTGCCAACAAAAAGTTGGAAAATATTTTCGGTTGCTATGAGTATACTCTTCTGAAAGACAAGTTGGTGATTTTCATCGAAAATTTAAATGTTAAATGTCCTTTCAAAAATTTGACTCAATGAAATTATCTCCCAAAAGTTATCAAATGGGATCACATAGATATATGTTTTCTTTCTTTAAGAAAATCCAATCAACCATGATGTGTGTGAGATTTTCATGTAAATATAATCTTACAAGCAGCTTTTACAAAAGGACATCATTTTATCAATTCTTTCTGGAAAATTCATGGCCATGTCAGAAAAATAAAATTCAAATAAAATAAAATACAAAGCTCACTTTCATGCAGATATAAATAATGTGGAAACTTCTCTTCAGACACTGAATAGGGGCATGACTTGTGTCCTAACAATACAAATATAATGTTGACAGAAGACTGTCACTGCAGAATGCTGGAAATTTTATAAGTGTGGACCAATTGGGAACTGGTTAAAATTACTGCACAAAATTACAAAACAAGACACCTGAGACTTTTGTTGAGTGATAATTAGATATATCCAATAATAGGCATGAAGTTACACAGACACAGATAACAAACAGAAACGTACAAATAAAACCATAAGAAATCTTGAGAATATTCACTGACTAGAAGATAAAACTTCTAGGAATGTTTTCTTATATTCTTCCATATTATGTGAAACTTTTTACAGCAATTGGGGATACTGGGGGTTGAATCCGGGGTGGGGGCATTCTACCTCTAAGCTACACTTCCAAATCTTTTTAAAAATTATTTTCTAAATAATAAAATAACAAATGTTATTGTTTTGAAAAAGGGTCTCATTAAGTTGCTGCAGCTGGTCTTGAACTTGTAATCCTCCTGTCTAAGCCTCTCAAGGACTAGGGATTACAGGCATGGGCCATCATGTCTGGCTACAGCAATTTTGAAAAAATAATTTTTAAATTATTTCTTAAATTAATGAGTTCTCAGTAAAAAGTGGAAAACTGAAAATTATACAGATTCCTGAGGAAAGCCTCAAAGCACATTCAATAGCGACCTGCGGCGCCTGCAAACCACACGCACTTCTTGGGAAAGGCAGACATTCCAAGAAATGTCAGCAGGATCGTAAGGTTCTTGAGATTTTTATGGGGGTTGATAAAATTGTTCTGAGAATCAACAGCTCTTAATGCCCTCCCCAAATACTGACACACATCACGGTGCACGCGGTCGAGCTGTGTGCGCGGAGGCGCACGCGGAGGCCAGCGTGGTAACACAGCGGTGGCTGGGGACAGGCCCCGTCTCAGCCATGGCCACACTGCGGAGACCACCACACACTAGAAAACAGTTTATTTTGATCTGACATTTTAGGTAATAATGACCAGCTTCATTTACTCTTTTTACCTTTATTAAAATTTGGCTCTGCCATCTTATCTTCAAAATTCAGCATGAGTTTATCTAGTTAATTAGTATTCTTCCCAAACATTAATTGAGAAGAAAAAATAGATGAGAAAGTTATTCTGATTTGGAGTCAAATCTGTTCTTAGGGTTTTGGTCTCTCAACACAAAGCTCCCTCAGATCCGGGGCATTTGAGTCCGGTCAGTCACTCTTGTGTCGGGTTATCAAAGATGGCTTTGATTGACATTTTGGTGGCTTTTTAAAAAAAAAGCCACCAAAATGTTCCCCTTGGAGATAGTTAAAAACGCGTTAAAATTTCAAGGTTATTGTTACCCTTTCCCAGGAAATAAACTGTTAGTGCTTATCTTTTTCCTGAATATAACTATCAAACAATAGAACAAACCTAACATAGAAATAACTAATGTCTTTGGAAGTCAAGGTCAAATGCTCTGCACCCAACCTCAAAAGGCAGCTTTCTGAGTCTTCCCACAGGCTAGCTCCCAGACTCTACAATGAATGCTAAGTCCAGATTTTATATTGACTTTTATCATCATTTCAGTAGCAGAACTACATCCTTCTGTCATGAAATTATCTATACTGACAAAAGCAAAAGAAAGCCAGAAAAAGAACAGGACGGAGTAGCCAGGTTTTTGTGGGAGACACTGACGCTGCGAAACTCAATCAAACGCATCTATTTAAAATTGAAGATCAAGTGTACGTAGGAGACAAGCCAACACCTGGGGTGAACCCCGAGGGAGTGTTACACATTTCCTCTAAAGCTACAACTGTCCAGCTTCCATTTTTAACCTAAGAAATGTAAAACATCTGCATAGTTTAACCCTTCTTTACTATGAGAATAAGAACTCGATTTTAAATAAGAAGACGCAATGGCGATAAAGACACAGGTGGACCAGACAATACTTCGTAATTCCTGCATCTGCATTAAACCTTCACACTGGCCGCTGAAGACGCCTCTTTTTTCTTTGCCTCTAGTATTTCTACTACCCCGGCTCTTACTTTATACTTTTTACTTCCTTTAGTGAAAGTTTTTTTCAGAAAACACAATATTTTTGCTTTTAGAATGTACGACCCAAATCCACGACAATAAAACGTGGATATTAGTACAGCCCCTCGCTCAAAATTTTGACTAGACGGCAACTTACTTAAATTTCTTGTAGACACCATACATTTTTTGAGACCTCCCGTCTACAACGTAAGACTTGCTACTGACTTATTCAAACTTTGACTTCTCATTATCATTTAGAGATTTATCATTACCGTTTGTCTGGAATTTAGGCACCTGCCTGATAAATCGTCAATGGCCATCATCTTTTAATGCTTTCCAAACTGTCTTTTGTCTGGTGCTAAATACGTGCAGCGGCTGTGAGAAGTGGGGCCGGCGAAGCCGCGCTAAGAGAAGGCCAGACCAGACCGACCTAGACCAGACCGACCAACTCACGTTTTGCTCACTGTGCTGCACGAGATTCTCAACTGATGGCAAAGGAGGAGGAAACTGCAAACTCGACTTTTCGGGGTATGAACATTTTAAACTATTCTGGTGTCTTAAGGCACGTCCACGCACCGAGCTCATCAGCTATCTGGGCAATTTACGTGGTTCCAAGTGAGGACTCTAATAACAAATACCAAACCACTGACTTGTGACCACAGAGTTCTGTGCTCTTGCCGCCGATGCCAAACGTACTGTGCACCAGGTCATCAGCACCGCTCACATACACAGACACACTACCTTCCGCAATGGCGAGCACAGTGCTCATTCTTCCATGGGGAGAATGAAGGAATGGGAGAAAGCACCTATTTTACCTACTGGGTACAATATTTGCCTTAAATAATCAGAGTTCTTTTGTACACAACTGCTCCACCCCTCCGCCCTCCAAAATAAACATTAGCAAAATATAAACTAATGCAAGATGACAAAAATAAAGGCAACATTATGTAAATATAAAAAGGGAAGTGCATAAAAATGTCCCCCAGTGTGCCTTGCTAATGTGTTTTCTCAATAGCATAGACCATGCAGCTTTTAACAAAGGAGTTATTGAACGGATCTTGGTATGGTATAGTGTCTCTGATTCTGGGAGGCTATCTAATAAAGCAGTCACATAACCTAGAGGCAGGTATGAAGTGAGAGAGGACAGTATGTTTTCAGTCATTAACGCTTTCTAAAATCCACCCTGAAACATGGCACGTGTCCTGCGATGTCCATCCTGAGTGCTGTGTGCATTTATGATCGTTTCAGCAGACAGCCCCCACCCTCCCGTGCTTCGTCCATTCACCTGCAAGACCACCTGGGGCATCTGTGTGCAGCTCTTGTTAATGAATTCCAACCCTCTGACCAGCACAGGAAAGCTCATAGGTACTCACCCTGCAAACTGGGCACTGCCAGTGACTACTGCTGTCTCTAAGCCTGAACTCATCAGACAAACACTTGGAATGATACACACGAAAACACAGGTCACATATCAACACCTCTCCAGGCAAATGGCATTCAAAACAATACCAGTCATGATTCTCTGTTTCCCAGTCCTACAAAAAATACAAAATAATCGCGTATGACATTTTGTCAAAATCTCAATGACTAAGAACAAAATTGAAACTGAAGTCCATCAGAAGTTAGGCATTATAAACAATTTTAGACATTCACTGTGTTAAAACAAGAGGGAGAATACCTACACATTTTACTTCGTTAAAATTTAAGTTCTTTCCTACGCAGTGTAAACACTCTGAAATAGCTGAAGGTGATCTGATAGCAAACCAGCCCCAAGTGAAATAACTCCAAAGCTCTGACAGCATCTTTCATTTTAAAATAGAATCCAAGAAATAATTTCTTCAGTAAACTGAGTGCCCCAAACCAACCTGTACCTTAGCATTGCAAACCAACCAACCTTTGTTTTGTGTGGCTTTTTTAAAGTTACGTGAGTTCCTGGCACACTGTGGGGACAGAGGACAGTGGCCAAGCGTGGGTGAGGCTGGCTACCCTTACTTGTCACCCAGGTACTGGATGCGCTACTGAAAATAGCTACTACCCAGAACATACAGGCTCTGATAGGCTGACAAATGCTCAGGGTCTGTTGAATGGAAGCAGGCTGGCGTTCTGATGTGCTATTCCTAGGTGTAAGGGAGCCTGGCTGCAGGTGTGCAGGCCTCCCAGCGTGTGCCGACTACGACGCCTCTTGGTACCACCATGTCCATTCCAGCGTAAGCAAGGTTCTAGTTCTCTTCAGCGCTCCTTCTTTACAAGTATCACACTCAGCTCTCACTAAAGGAGTGACGGGTTAACTCAACCTTCTTTTGTGGACGTGGTACCCAGAGCTACGCGGGAATGCCCACAGTCAGCATCCACGGCCACGGCCGGTGGGGATCCTGACCTGCCATGCACGGGGCCCACCACCGTCCTCCTCTCTCTAAATCACTGGCTGCAGTAGCTGTTTCCGAGGCAGGGCAGCTTTCGTATTGTCTTGGATGTCAATACTCTCCCAATGAATGGGCTTCTTAGTGAACAGCAACTTCTTTAGGAACTGGGTTCACATGCCGCCTGAGCATCCGAGTGCCGCTAGCCATTGCTTCAAAGGGGCAGACAATCACTACTCTTTCAGAATCTATGTCTTCCAGTTCACACTCAAAGCCACAGTAGCAAGTCCTGCAGAAATGTGAACTTTCTGGTTTGCTTTCCAGTAAGAGGTCTTTACTGACCAAACTAATGAAGAAAAAGAAATGATTATTTGTAGGTATTTGGTGCAGATGTATATACTCTGCAAACTCAGTATGGGCATAAAATAGTGACTTTTGCATAACACTATGTGTTTGGTAGGAAAATATTTTCTCCACCAGGTATGGCCCAGGAGCATCACCCAGACATGAAGGACGTGCATGTGGTGCGTGGCGTATTACAATGACAGTCACGGTATGTCCGTTTCAGATAGCTCGTACGTACACTGCACTTCCAGTTTTGACTCTGAAAACCTTTTGATGTGCGTTAGGTTCAAGTGAAGATGAAGTGCCTTGGTGACTTTATAATTAATGGAAATCTTTCCAAGTTTAAAACAATTAATTTCAGAAAATTTTCCTAAGTGTTTAGAAACATCTTAAAGGATTCGGTGAATTATGTTTGACTCATAATTAGAGAATCCATCTTCAATCACTTGAGTTGTGTATGTTAAGGCATCTTCATGTGATGGGCAAACAGTAGCATCTGGGTTCATTCAGAAAGGGGAGGAAGAGCACAGCTCCTGCCTCTCCATTTTACCTCTCCATCTGGCCTCCCCCATCCCACCTACAAAACCCACAGGAATATGGCTGTCTTTCATGTGGTGCTCAATGCTACACTTAGCTTTTCATAACAATCATAGAATAAAAGCATAATTTAAATGAAGCAAAGTGCAGAAAAAAACTGGATCTATGTCTGTACGATGGCATGTAAGTTCATTATCTGATGTAAAAAAGTGGGTTGGGGAAGGCTGGCTGTTCATCCTTCACCATGGCAACAGCTGTTTAGAATATGCAAAATAGGCCCAAGTTCAAAGGTCATCTGATGCAGAACCCAGGAAGGTCTTTGTGAGGTATAAGGCGCAGAGGCATTATCACGGGCCAGGTTGCCTACCATATATCTTTGAGTAAACAGGAACCGTTTACATTGTCTACTAACATCGGATCCTGGGTGCCAAGAGGCTAAGTTTACATTTCTGTGGGATTCAGCCAGATGCCGTCAGCTACTCTAGATACAGCTGGTTAACAGCATGTGTGAAATGCCACTTCAGAACAAGAAAGCTTTCAAAAAGCAAACCTACTAGCACAGAATTCAAAACTAGAAGCAATATATAGTGCATATCTAGCAAGAGTTAACTAAGCTAGCCTAAAGTAAGATAGAAACATATTACCAAAAAAAAAAAAAAAAAAAAAGCAGAATTAAAGTAAAATAGTGCAAAATTAGTTCACCTTGTTTGGGGTTGCTGTCCTGGAGAAAGGTTGCATACTGAAGGCCTTTCAAAATAAAAACAAAATAATCTTGGTCTCTCTACTACAACTTTGCTCACTATCAGGTAATACATAGGGCTACAGGAGCTTCAAAATAACTGCTTATTATCTGCTTTACAGTTCATACTATGATTCAGATGACATTGACTAAATTGACTAATCATCTACCAATGTTCTAATCATTAAGGAAAAGACGATAGCATGCAAACTTAAGCATCATTACTAGTTGTAGAAAAAACTTTTCACACTACCATGAACACTACAAATGGACACAGAAAACCTCTCTCCAGGAACTTATGTGCCATGAATAGATGTCAGAGAGATATTTTACTAACAAACCAACCTGGAGCTGCCACTCACTTGCACGATACCCGGAATGTATGTCTGACCTGACACTGGTTCACGCTGGGGTTTTGAAGACTGGAGTGATGGATGTTGAGTGTGGCGAACTCAGTACCTCACCATAGTATGAAATGTATACGGCTGTCCTCAGGACCTACTAGGACAAGCTCTACCATCTAGCAGCAGCCTATCGAGCTAAGTCTCTGTCATCCAGACAGCATCTGGTTAAGACTCTGGAGCCAGGCGGTGCACGTCCCTGCCCGGCGCGCACAGCTGTGTACTCTTGGGCAGAGTGCTTAGCTTCTCTGTGCCATTTTTCTATCTGTAAAATGAACAGAACGATAGCACCTAGTTTATAGGGTTTAAGAATCGAGTGAGTTCACATGTACACAGCACACAGCAGAGAGCCTGGCGGGACACGGCACTGGGCTTGGCGAGCGAGCAGCGACATGCCCACGGCGACACACGTGTGCATTTCTCTGCCAAGCGCTTTAAGATCCATCATCCCATCTGATTTCCACAATCTGTCAGCGAGGTATAGCAGGCAGCATTGTTCACTCCAATTTAGAGATAAAACTGAAGGACAAGGAGACAGCTGCTGGGGGCAAGAGGACTGCCAGGATAAGGTGTTCCGAGGGATGGCCCAGCCTCCACCACACTTCACGAGCTACCTAGCTGCTTTTATTTATGTATTTATTTATTTGAAGTATTAGGGATGGAACCCAGGGGCACTCTACCTCCAAGCTATACCCCCAGCCCTATTTTTTATTCTTTATTTTGAAACAGGGTCTCACTGAGTTGCAAAGGGCCTCACTAAGTAGGTGAGGCTGTCTGTAAACTGCGATCCTCCTGTCTCAGCCTTCCGAATGCTGGGGTTACAAGGGTGCGCCATCATGCCCAGCTGCAACCTCTTGTTTTTTTTTTCCAGGTCTGGGGATTGAACCCAGGGGCATACGACCAACGAGCTACACCCCCCCCCCGCCCTATTCTTTATTTTTTATTTTGAAACTAGGTCTCACTGAGTTGCAAAGGGCCTAGTAGCTGAGACTGTCTGTAAACTGCGATTCTCCTGTCTCAGCCTCCTGAATGCTGGAATTGCAAGGGTCGCCACCACGCCCGCTTGCAACATAACTCTTAACGTAATCCCTACTTCCTTTTCATAGCAAATGGCACCAAGTAAGTGCGTGGCACCATAGCTTCACGCAGACACAATGGAAAACTAATTTTCCTAATTTTTAATAAATTAAGTCTATGTTTGGTTTAATTGTTAACCAATTTAGTGAATCATTTGGAGGGCACAATTTGATGGTTAAATATTTCCCATAATTTTAAACATTACTTATTTAAAAAAGGAAAATATTACAACACTGTTCAGGAAAACAAAATTTAGACAGAGAAAGAAAAATGAAAGAATTCCTCCACATACACACAATCAGTACAAGCTGAAAAGGGGTATACAGCTTACCATGACACAGAAAATTCTTTTGAGAAAAATGAAAATTCTTTAGCAAAGCAAGAATAATTGCTGAGGGTAAATATATTGCTGTTTAAATTCACACAGAACTATAGTAGCATTTGTTTCCAATCAATTAATAATCAATGCTTTACCTAGTGCTTGGTAAAAGAATTACATTTTTGTAACTGAGACTGAAAATAGATATTTGAAAAGAATGTATTCTCCTACATATAATCAACATAAAGAAAAAAGGTAACCTTTACACTTAAAAATTAATAGTATCCAAAGGGCATCACATTTTGCATCCCAGGCATTTATACTCAGCCAGGTGGGGGGGTACACACCTGTACCCAGTGACTCAGGAGGCTCAGCATGAGGATAACAAGTTCGAGGCCAGTCTGAGCAACGGAGACCCTGTCTTAACAACAATAAAAGGGCTCAGTAGAAGACTGCCCCTGGATTCAATCCCAGGACCACCACCACCAAAAGAAAGACTCATTAGAAAAATATGATTATTAAAAAAAAAGGGCAAAACCTAGCCACCTTAAAAAAATTGCTTGAGTGTTTTTGAAGTTCTATCATATGTATATATGCCTGAACATATATACGTGTGTGTGTGAGTGAGAGAGAGAGACAGAGGGATAGAGTGCACGCGTGTGCACAAGGGTTAGGAGAGTCCCGCTCAGTTTGAATTAGCAGGCCGCACTCAGTATTTTTCTCAAGAACGTATCAGGGGAGCTACTTTTCGCCATAGCTTTCTGCAGTGCTATTTCTGAAGAGTAAGGCTGTCAACTCCAACCCTATCTCTTATCTAATAGATGGAGCTGAGCTAAATTCAAGAGAAATACAGAGCAAGGTTTCCTCTAGACTGGCCATTCTGAGTTGGGAGGAGCAGATGAGGAGAGGAAGCAAGTATCTATCTCAGCCTCTGTGAGTTAGAATTCAAGTCTGCTCATTCCCAAATAACCAGTCTCCGTAAGAAGCCCATTACACCTTCTTAAAAGTACCAAAATATTAAATAAGTGAGAAGCAAAAAGTATAGAAACCATGTTTTCATTCAAAAGCACCTCTCAGGCCAAACCAAGGGTGATCCAAGACCTGCTGGCAGGAAGCAGCGACCGCTCACATCCCTGGGTGAGGAAGGCGCCACGAGGGGACCAGCGCTCATCCTGCGGTCACCTGGACTTGTGAGGACGAAAACACCCGACAGAGGGTTCTAGCCAGACCTGAGCCTGGTGGGCCTAAGCTGGACGGCCTCTACATTCTGATGGCCCGAGCCCAAATGTGGCGGTTTGGAAAGGGCCAGGTCGCCTCATAAACAGCATCATTCTTAAAAACAGTCTTAAGTCATCTCCATCCTGATGGTCCAACTGTTTACGTCAGATCAAAATCACCTTCAAACGATAGTGTAGCTTTGTGCAGGGACCGTAAATAAAGTAGGAAGTCACCGAATAAATACTAACTGCCTCCGTTTTATAGTACATATTTGATGTGCTTTGTCTATAATGACCCAGAAGTCAACATTAACTGCCTTCTAATATGACATTAAATACATTGACTAAGACTCTCCTGTCTTTAGGAGCACTCTCCTGAGGCTAACATGCTTATTACAAAGACAGCTGCTCAGAGCAAACCTAACTCAGCTCAGCAAATGCTAAAATTCTCCAACAAATAGACTTCTTGAATGGATGAATGAAAGGGCTGAAGTGCTGTGAAGGAAATACGGACTTAGGACCACACATTCACGTGTGTTCTAGAGCAAGCAGATGATGAGGCAATCTATGAGCCCGTGAGGACATGCAGTATTTCTTTGGAGGGGGGGGAGTTCTTAGCAAAACAAACATAGAACAGTCAGACATTACAAAGTTCCTCCATTCCCTGGCACACTGGCCTCTTACCAAGCTATGAAAACCAACTTAAATCTATTATTATTATTATTATTATTATTATTATTATTATTTGTGGTACTGGAGATGAAACCCAGAAGCATTCTACCTCTGAGCTACACCCCAGCCCTATTTTTTAATTCTTTATTTTGAAACCGGATCTCACTGAGTTACAAAGAGCCTCATTAAGTAGCTGAGGCTGTCCACGAACCATGATCCTCTGGTCTCAGCCTCCCAAATACTGGGATTACAAGCACGCGCCACTATGCCCAGCTTAAATCAATTATTTGAACCTGCTAGGTTACTACTGATGATAAGCCTCTTGGAAATGACCATAAATAACTTACAAGAGTGTACTTCCTAGGCTCAACAAATCTGTCACTTAAAAATAGTTGGTGTGCAGGCTCCTGCTTGTTTACTGACTAATATTTAAGTACACCATTTAAAACTGGAAGCAGCCTTATTTTTAATAATTACTTTTTCATTATACCATCTCTTATGGACAAATGTAAAACAACAACATGAAGGTTGACACTGTGTAATTTTATCATAAATAGTTTCTCCAAATGAACTGCCATTTACACAGGGCTGCAAATGGTGGCTGAAATCAGCACTGCAGAGGACCTCAAAATCACTGCGGCCCAGGAGGAGGAGTTCAGTGCCACGGGGCCTCGGCCTTTGACTTACAGCACACAGACTTCCTCATGGCAGATTATATAATTATATCCCCACATACCATAGTTAAGCTTTTATGAAATAATTAGTGAACCTGGAAAAATGTGCAAGATCTGTAGTGTTGACAGTTTCAAGTTTTTAAAAGTCAGCGTTAGAACCAAGGAGGCAGAGGTGGAAGGAGCCCTGACTTTTAAGCTCCGCCGACTGCAGCCGAGTCCGGAGGAGCCTGCGCTCTCCGCTACCTTCTTCCCAGCGGGAGTGGAGATGAGGACAGGCAGCCGCTCCTGACGCAGAGCATCTCAGGAGGCATAATTGGAGCCAGAGAAATGAACTTTTTCCTCATCTCTGATTTTACAGCTACTATTTATAGAAACAATAAGAGGCCAGGGGTGGTGGCACACACCTGTAATCCCAAGTACTTAGGAGGCTGAGAAAGGAGGTTTGCAGGTTTGATGGCAGCCTCAGCCTCTCAGCAGGACTCTCAGCAACCTAGCAAGACCCTGTTATAAAATCAAGAAACAAAACAGGACTGAGAGTGCAGTTTAGAGGTAGAATGTCCTCTGTGGCCCTGGGCTCAATCCCCATTGCCATTAAGAAGAAGAAAAAAAAAAGCATTATCTATTTTTAAAATGACAGAACTGCCTAAGAATACTGGTAACTTTGAATTAAGGGTTTAAAAATAACTAAACCATCTCCCACCTCCCCTACCGAAGGCCACATATTTATACTCAACTACATCTTAACCCTGAGTCAGAATGACAAGATGAATAATAACATATACTTCAATTTCAAACTCAAGTGTTTAGAGTAATCACAGCAATTCAACCAATACCCAAAGGCATGAACACTCAAAGAGGGGTTCAGGCACAAATTCTGGCTTGCAGAACAGTCCCTGGCCACAGACTGCTTTGGTACCTGTTAGAAAAGGCGCCGCCATGCGCTGCCCTTGCTGCATTTGCATTGTACTGGGACAGCGGGCCTCCGCCCTAGGCTAGAGAATGGCACGATCGCACCATGCCCGTGGCGTGCGTGGTGCTCTTAAGCGCTACATCCAGCCCCTGCCGCTCACCTGCCACGCACGCTGGCAGCGCCGAGTGCCCAGGGCGACGCTGCTCACGTCCTCTGGTGTTGTTAGGACGTGTACACAGCCCGCAGTTGGGCGTGTGGCAACGAGCCAGGAAAATTAACACATGCAGCCAGTCTCATTACTTTATAGTTGTACCTTAAATAAAGACCCGGTGTTTGTTAAAGCAAAGTCGCTTTACAAGATTTATGTTTGAGGTTCCAGGTTACGAAGCAAAAAGACCTGAGAAGAATATTTGCTTGCATGGTTGACGAGAAGTTTGTGGGCTTTTGCTATGTTATCTATAAGCATTTTCCTGTTTTGAGGATTGTTAGGCTTTCATTGACTTTTAGTTGATAAATAACAGCTATGAATTTGTAGGGCACAACAATGTTTCAAGACACGGGCACACTGTGGGGAGATCTAATGAGGCTTGTTAACACATCCATCGCTTCCAATACTTAGGATTTCTTTATGGTGAGAATATTTAAAATCCATTCTTATAGCTATCTTGAAACATATAATACAATACCATGAACTAAAGCCATCTTGCTGTGCAGGAGATCATGAAGCCTACTTCTGCACTGGTCAAAACCCACTTTGCATCTGTCTACCTCCGCTCTCTGTCTTAAGTGACGGACATTCGTATGGCCTCATCACAGCTGAAGGCAGACTCATGAGGCCTGGGATTCCCTCAAGACCAGGGAACAAAGCAAGTTCGAGACTGGCCGGGAGCCGGGAGAACTCGGAGTGTACACAGCCCATGGCCGGCACAGTCCTGATCTTCAGCTGTGCCGTACCGTACGTGACCATCTAGCGTGAAGTGTTGCTGGGAAGAGCCAATCAGAATCCAACCCGTACCCTGGCTGTAGGACAGACGTATTATGATCTCATCCAGAAAAAGAAAAGAGGACAACACTATAAGTCAATGCACTAAGAGCGTACACAAATGAAGGATAGCAGGAGAGGGGAGTCTAACATCGTGGTGAGCATACAGAAACAAGCTAATGATCTGACTTGAACTGAACAAATAGACTTCAACTTGGGAAGGAAGCCTATGTGGGAAGCACAAACCTAAAGGCAGAACTAAACTCCCTTCTGTAAAACACTGTACATGTGACCCACACACCGAAACCCCGTGGGCTAGTCTTCTACACTAAATCCAGAAGTGTCCGGATACTTCAGGACCAGACACCATCTAGTATCTGGGTTGCTTTGAGTTCATGATAAGCCATCAACTATGATTTTCGTTAGATCTTGGCACCCAGTTTTGTTTTTTTTTTTGTTGTTGTTGTTTTTACTAACAACAAAGCTCTATTTTTCTACAAGGAAACTCAATAGAAACTTTGTTCTAAAATATAAACATTCCTACTATTTGTGTGTGTGTGGGGGGGAGGGTACTGGGGGTAGAACCCAGGGGCTTTCTACTTCCGGGCTATACTCTCAAACCTATTTTATGTTTTATTTGGAAACAGGGTCTCACTAAGTTGCTGAGAGCCTCACTAAGTAGCTGAGGCTGGCTTCGAACCTGCACGATCCTCCTATCTCAGCCTCAGAAGCGCAGGGATTACAGGCATGCGCCACCATGCCCGGCCACTTTTTACCTTTTTTTTTTTTCTGGTGCAGAAACCAAAGGGCAGCAGTGCATACCAAGGCTTTATTCTTCCATGTTTTCTGTTTGTAGAAAGCATGTCTTTTCTTTCCTGATGCTTTGAAGCACAAATTAAGTGGCCAAAAAGAGTTATGTGAGCCCTTTTCTAAGTTCACGTAGCTGCCTCTGGGAACCACCAACCCGCAGGCCCTGTGTTGCAGCGCCAGACGCCAGAGAGCAGGCAAGTCCAGAGCGGAAAACATTGAGCCCATCTTTAAGAGTTTATGTCATTTTGATAATTTGGGATCTTAGAGAATTAATGATAAAACACTCAAAAAAACCAAAGTGCTAAATTCATTCTTTCAAAAATTGACAAAATTAACATCTACTATATTTGAAGTCTATCATCTTGAATGGTGATGTTTCTTCATGAAAAGTAAGGTATTTCTATTCAATTTATTCAAATGCCAAAAAATAACCCAGGAAGGTAGAAATATACATGAAACCAATCTCTACAGAAGACAAAAATATACTTCTGTGTATGCCTCTGAGTATAAATACCAAAGGGAAGAGAAGGGTCGGATATCATCAAAAAGCAGTCAGAATTAGGACTAGGTAAGAATATCGAGAAAACTTGTTTTTCCCCTTCAATTTCTGTTCTGGTGCACGAAACCTCAAATAATCTCTAGTTGGCAAAGACGCTGGCCAGGGGCGCTGATGTGCGCAGCCTTTCGCCCCCGGTGAGGTTCCAGGGTCTGCTGCTGACCCACCTAGGGGCTTCCGCTCTGACGGGACAAGCTAACATCACTCTGCGTTAGGACCTTCACTACTAGTCCTTACTCAAGGAAGCACGCAGGAAAGCCATCAATTGTGCGTGCACTAAAAGGGCTTTTGTTTTACTTTTTAGATTCAAAGCAATACTGACAGGAAAAGCAGCCTCTTCTTAACAGTGTGTTATCTCCTGAAGAATCAATACGTATCTATTCTATTAATGTGAAGCCTTAATGTTACATAAAAATATGAAAAGTAAAACTGTTTAGATGCCTTTAAATTAATGTCTAGAATTTATATGTAAATAACGTCCAACAGCTGCAAGTCTGCAGAGCTAACATGATCAATAAAACATACTTACAATCTCATCTCCTGGCAACCAGTATCCTTCTTGCTCAATACCAGCTTTTGAGCCTTTGCAGCCCACTGTTAGGGTCTCCACAATGAGACCGTCCTTCACGGCCAGGCTCAGCTGCCGGGTGGTCTCTTTTGGATGCATACCGTGGACCCGAGACATATACCTGGACACAAGGAGAAGGAAATGTAAGCCTTTGGGACTGAAAACAAAAGTAAGAAGAAGAGGAGGAGGAGGAGGAGCTGCTCTTTTATTATGAGTCATACTTATGAAATCCGTCAGGGAGGGAGGGAGAGAGGACGATGGGAGGCCTCAGCTCTATCAATCATAATATGTGAAGCCTAGATTCTGCTCTGTATGTTTAGAGAAGTATTCTGTCACAATAGTCCTGAACCAGCAAATAGAAATCACTGGACAGATTTTAATGAAATATCCTTTTAGCTTTGGCTTGTGGAGCAATTAGAATTAACTTCTCTCTGGCATGTTCTAAAGTTGGGATTTTCTGATCCTCACCTGTAAGCTTAGAATTATAAAAGTAATACTCTTAATAATTATACATTATAATTTACAAGATGCATTTTGTGTGAATTTCTTGAGATCATTTAGAAGTACTTTTGTTCTGTGTAATATTTTACTCATAACTCAGGAATGACACTAGAAAAAAATATAGCAGTTACGTGAGCGGCCACCAACACGCAAGCAGTACAGTGATGTGCGCTGTGATCAGCACGACAAAATGCTGTAAACAGAGTGAATACACTTTGGACAGAGTCACCAAAGCAGACACGTGTAATCATTGATAGGTTCTTCGTTTTTTAAAATAATTAAAAAAAAAAACTATTTCACGCATACCCCAGGGCCACAGAGAGGAACCCTGCGCCCCTATGTTCACCAGTTAGCTTGGGTCAGGTTAGTATTCGGCTGACTAGCTTAATGTCGTAGGGGTGTCCACATCTATCTCTATAGTCCCGTTTTGTGATACTGGGGATGGAACCTGGGATGCTCACATGGAAGCGTGTGGTCTACCCCCGAGCTACGCCCAGCCCCGCCCACCTAGCTCTTCAGAACTTTTTCTTTTTAAAGAAATAAGATGTTATAAATACACTTGAATTTGTGCATTTTCCCTTCCTCTCCAAACAAACCTTACCAATTTTTCTTCTAATAAACTATGGACTTCAAAGAGCCCTTCGCATGTGCAGAGAGACATCACGAGACAGGCCAGGCTGGACTCAGCCTCCCCTGGAAACAGCCAGCACTGAACAGGGCACCACACCCCATCCCAGGACGAGCACACACCGTCACCAAGTGTCACTCGACTCTCACAGCGCATCAAAGCGCAAGCACTCAGCGCCAAAGGACGCTTTAGGCCCAGGGGACGGACTCCAACGAGAACCCCCAGCAAGAGACTGGTATTTTCAGTGTGTGGAAGGTAACACCTTTCTGTTCTTTAAAAAAGAGCCGGGCATGGTGGTTCACGACTGTAAGGAAGGCTGAGACAGGAGGATCGCGGTTTGCAGACAGCCTCAGCTACTTAGTGAGGCTCTTTAAAACTCAGTAACACCCTGTTCCAAAATAAAGAAAAAAGAAAAGGGCAAGGGGTGTAGTGCAGAGGTAGAATGCCCCTGGGCTTCATCCCCAGTACCGAAAAAAAAAAAACAACAAAAAAAAAAAACACCACGAAACTTGCTTTTTCTGTGACTACATTACTTGAAGGGACCAAGACTGAAAGAAATGGACAGACTGTGGATGCCAACAGAATGCTAAACCTGGCAGTCGCTGTAATTAATAAAACAGCAAAGGGAGGTTAGTTCAAGCACACTAATTTTGTCACCTTTTCTAACAGTCAGGAGTTTTAAAAAAAACTACCTTAAGGATTCAGTACACTAAGTTAATAAACACGGTAATGAACATCCTGTCCACCGAGTACTTGGGAGGCGTAGGCAGAAGGGTTCGTGGTCAGCCTCAGCAGCTTAGCAAGGTCCCCACAACTCAGGGAGACCCTGTTTCAAATAAAACAACAAAATAAGGCTGGGGGTGCACCTCCAAGGACGAGTGCCCCTGGATTCAATTCCCAGTGCCACAAAATAATAAATAATAAAATTAGGGTAATCCTTAGGACAAAAAGACTTCTAAATTATCTGAGGAAAGTCACACAAAACACATTTTGTAGTGCACCCTAAAAACAAAGGAAACAGTAAGAACAAAAAGCAGATTAAATAAGAATTAAACCAAATATGTTTGTCTTTTTAATAAAAACAAAGTATCTAAATTGAACAACGTAAAAGAATGAAGAGTAGCTCAGACTGAGGGCCAGGGACAAAGGCCATTTGTAACCCAAACGGCACAGGCACCAGGGATCACAAGGAGGAGGAGGAGGAGGAGGATTTGGAACCCAGGTCAAGAGTCAGGTTGTTTTTTTTCCATTTTTCTTTTTTTTTTTTTTTTTTTTTGGTGGTCCTGGGGGTGGAACCCAGGGGCTTTTCTACCTCCGGACTATACTCCCAGGCCTATTTTATATTTTATTTGGAAACAGGGTCTCACTAAGTTGCTGAGAGCCTAAGTAGCTGAGGCTGGCTTCAAACCTGTGTGATCCCCATCTCAGCCTCCCAAGGGTGGAATTACAAGCATGTGCCACCACGCCCGGTTTAAGAGTCCTTTTTTAAAAGGACAAAGCACAACCTGGCGGTGGCACATGCTTGCAATCCCGGCTTGGGAGGCGGAGACAGGAGGATCCCGCTGGCTCAACCCAGCCTCCCTGGCTTAAGAGACCCAGTTTCCAAATAAAAATATAAAATAAAATAGGTCTGGGAGTTTAGCCCGGAGGTAGAAGGGTTTCCAGGAACCTCAGTACCACCAAAAAAAAAAAAAAAAAAAGTCTTGGGCTTTATTTGAAGGCCCAAGAAACTTCCATTAAAAAACTGATCACAAAATCACCAAAAGGTGAATTAAGAGATTAAAAGTGGTATCTATTTTTGCTAGTTACCATAAAATTAAAACACACTTATGACAAAACTAGAAAAGCCTCATAAACCACTGAGCCAAAAGTTATCAAAAAATTGTAAAAGACCTAAAACTGATGAAAACGTCAAAGCAGTACTAGTTAAAGATCAACTCAGGAGTTCCTTCTTAGGGAGAAAATAAAAGCAGCAGCATGAGCTGGTCTCTTCGGTGAAGACCCACTGTGCAGACACAGGCACCAAGCACAGGGACACAGCCACGTGCAAAAAGGGAAGGAGAGCCGGCCCCAGCCACTGCCTCGTTCACTTCTGTGCAAAAGTACCCCTTATCGGCAATGCCTGGTACCAGAGGTGTTCCAAGCTGAGGATTTGTCCAGATTTGACATATCTGCACATACACGAGGTATCTTGGGAATGAAACCAAGGTCTAAGCGAGACAGCCCGCGTTTCCTGGACACGTGGCCTGAACATCATTTAATTGTGTGTTTTTAGTGTATCTGCTTTCACTGAGGCTTTGTCATGGGAGACCAACAAGGGAACGTTCTTGTGGCACCATGATGGCACCAAAGTCTGTCAGATTTACCTCTGAAAAGAGGATTCGACTTTCCCCAACATTTTCTGTTTAGTTGCTGGTACCTATTAGGAAACCTTGCTAAATTCTCTTATTAGGTTTAAGTCTGTAAAGTCTATTGAACTCTTGTCTTATTGAGTAAAATGCACATCCCAGAGAGCAGCAGTATAATGTTTTAGATTTTGCAGGGGATTCTTAAATGTTTACCATTAAACAAAAAACTGAAGGTAGCTACTGGTAGATATGCATTTATCAACTCATGTTCAAATATGGTGCTTAGATTTCAGCACGTATCTTTTATTGAGGCTACTCGAGCTAAGAATGCCACTTTATTATTCCTTGATCCATCTTTATTGTGGGTTTGCACCCCACTAATGGGTTTTCTAAGCTACTGTGCACTCAAACAGCATGGATTGAAACACAATAAGGGAGACTATTTTTTTCTCAGTAATAGCAGGTTGGACTCGTCTTTCTTGGTTTAAAAACAAGCCAGCAATATATTTGGGTCATTTGACTTTATCCTTGTTCTTTGGGGGACGACAAAAGATGTACACAATGGCGAGAGGCTGGAACCAGGGAGCCCCTTTCATGGGGAGAAGGATCAGGGAAGGGTGTGGTGAAGGATTAGCCCTACCCAGAACCAAGAACAGGAAGAATGTAAAGAAGGTGTGCTGCCCAAGTAACAGTCCACACGGAAAATATAACACCTATGAGCCAAAGATTCCATGTTTTCTGAATGGAAAGTTGGCTTTAGGAAAATTAGGATAATGAATAATCTAATATGTATTCAAATTACCACCCAAAGGCTAAGGGGCATATATTTGTAATTTATAATAGAGACAGGTGTCAAGAAAGCCAACCTGTAAGTTACTTTTTTCCTATTTTTTTAAAAAAATTATTATATTCTTTAAAAATAATCTAAAAGAGGTGGAGCCATACCTATTTTTCTTAAACAGTAGAGAAAATACTAGAGTTGGGCTAGAGCATTGCGGATTCTAGTAGTGTCAGTAATATGATCCTAGCAAGCATTACAGTCCAGGTATATTTGACTTGGCTTAAGATTGTCAATTTTTTTTTTTTGCGATACTGGAGATGGAACCTCGCGGCATTGTACCTCTGAGCTACACCCCCAGCCCTATATTCTTATTTTGAAACAGGTCTCACCAAGTTGCAAAGGACCTCACTAAGTAGCTCAGGCTACCTGCGAACTGCGCCCTCCGGTCTCAGCCTCGCGAATGCTGGGATTGTAAGAGTGCGCCGCCACGCCCGGCTTGGTCAAATTCATTTTAAGTAAGCTCTGAAGGCTGCACAATTTATGTGAATCCCACATACAGCAAACTGCCCCAGCCCCTCACCCGTGTTCTTAGCACATCAAGTGCGCATTGGGTTTCCTTCATATGAAATATGGATGCTAATGATTCAGGTACAAAACATCCCAGGTCTCTCGGTTTCTTGGAAACTGCTTGGCCCACCAAAGAGACTTACCTTCTTCCATAAAGAGGCAAAAATAGCTACATATGTTTGGGATACATTTACAGGGACTTTCTAGTTTCCTGTTTTCATTTTACTTTCGCAGCAGTATGGAGATGTGTGCTCTTTACAGGCTATATTCACTTCCTCTGAACTTTCTCAGCATCCCTCCTTTCTCGGTCCAGGGCTGCACGTCTCACACCTGCGCTCGCCTTGCGCGGTCTGAGCCCCAGGGCGCTCCTGCCTCCCGGGCACCTCTTCAAGTTGTTGCTAAGCACCGAGGTGCGTCCAGGCAACAGGCATCAAGCCCTAAGGTGGGTCCTTCCCCTGAGACTGCTTTGCATGTTCCAAGACAAAAAATATATATGGTTAATGGTTATAGCCACGGCTCACTAAACATTTTTACAAAACAGATCTCACGAGTCATAATTTCCTGGAAGTAATTATCTGTCTTCCAACCCTAATAACAATTCAACCTCAGAAACTCCTCTGAGATGCATACACTGGGAAATAAGCCCACAATAAAAAAAAGATTAAACGGGGCCACGTCCCATGGAAGGAAAAAGCCCACCCCAACACACACACTATGCCATCTACGCACTGGAACGCATCCCGGGCCTGCCACGCCTCTGGCTCCCTCACAGCTTCACACTCTCACAGAATCTAGGGCATGGCAGAATCTCACAATTTCGATGGCAACGTGTGACAAGCTCATTTAGGTGTTTTTGATGAGATAGATGAACATCTTAACGGCACCGCCCCAGGATGTCAATGCCCCAGGTGCCCAGCTGGTCCCAGGGAGCTGGCTGGGGGCGGGGAAGGTGGAAAAAATCAAATTCAAGACAGAAATGTAAGTGGACATTGACTGAGTCTCTTGAGCTTAAAAGATGGTCTATGTATAAAAGCTATGGAAATGACAAGACACAAAATCTGACTAGTAAGACATGTGGGATTTCTCTATAAAGTACACCCAAAACCGGGTTTTTCCTAGCCTCTGTGACAGTTACCACTAACTTCCTTTCTGCAAGTTAAAATTAAACAATAAAATAGAAAAAGCAAATAAACAAGCTTATAACCTTAAAATACAAAACTAAAACAGTAAGTACACTAATTTCCCCATTACATCAGTAGGATGCTTGAAATCATTATTCTCAATGCTGGTAAAGGCACACTGCGACAGCCACCCCACACACCACTCGGGAAGTACTGTATGGAAAGCCGTTTGGCAGTACTCAAAATCAGCCTTGCAGATATTCCTAAACTTTACCAGGAGTCAGGAGATGGAGCACAAGACTTATGCAGAAAAAAACTCACATCAGGAAAATGTGCGTGCGTGCATATGTGTTATTGGGGACTTAACCCAGGGGCATTCTCCCCTGCCCTTTTTGTTTTGAAACAGGGTCTCAACAGGTTGCTGAGTCTCGCTCTGTTGCTGAGGCTGCCTTTAAATTGCAACACCCCTGTCTCAGCCTTCCAAGTACTGGGATTGTAGGCATGTGTCACCACATCTGGCTATGGTTACATCATGAAGTTCTAAAGAATAAAACGATTCTTTTTTTTTTTTTTTTTTTTTTTTTTTGGTGGTACTGGGGTTCCTGGAAGCCCTTCTACCTCCGGGCTACACTCCCAGACCTATTTTTACATTTTTATTTGGAAACAGGGTCTCCTAAGCCAGCATGTGTGGCTGGCTTTGAACCTGCGCGATCCTCCTGTCTCTGCCTCCCAAGGGCGTGGATTACAAGCGTGCGCCACCACGCCCAGCTATAATATACTTTTTATGATTATGGACATTTAGAACCTTTTTATGCTGGGCGTGGTGGCGCACGCTTGTAATGCCCGCGCTTGGGAGGCAGAGACAGGAGGATCGCACAGGTTCGAAGCCAGCTGCACTGGCTTAAGAGACCCTGTTTCCAAATAAAAATGTAAAAATAGGTCTGGGAGTGTAACATGGAGGTAGAAGGATTCCCCAGTACCACACACAAAAAAAGTATATTATATAAACCAAATAGAATACTATGTAGCTAATAAAATTAATGTTTCAAAAACATAATGGTGTGAGGAAATGTACACAGTATAATAAAATTTAAAAGAATCAGATCCAGAATTTTATGTGTGAATATACACATATACATGCATGTAGAGTTCTGCTGCCAGTAATAGTTGGTTAGGTTCACTGAGATCAAGCCTCAAATTAGGAAATCCAAACTTCTAAGAACTAATTTATTTAACTTGGAACATTCTGGAAGAGGCAACTAAGACGCTCCAGGCTGGTCAAGTTTTAACAACTTCTGGGACCAAAGACAAAATCTGCAACTCCAGTTGCCAAGGACGGACCTTGGTAGGACCTGCAGACTTTGGGCGCTCCATGCAGGACGTGCTCAGGGCTGGTCTACAGAGACCCAGGGCCCCCAGGACCCAGCTCCTGATCAGACTGGAGATGAGATCGGGCAGCACCCCCGGAGCCCACGTGTGCGTCTGCCGGTCCAACCGAGACCCGCGTGGATAAGGGCGCACGATCGCACAGAGGCAGAGGGAGACAGGAGGGAAGGGGTGGCCCTCTGAGCCGCCCAGTCCTGCCCACCCTGACCCCCGCCTGACCAGCAAGGGCAGGTGATGGTCTGGGCCCCCTTCCCAGCTGCGGCCTACTCCCAACAACTGAGTTAAATTTCCCTCATTTCTGAACTGACTAAAAAGAACTCTCAGTGTTCACTGAACACAGACACACTGCAAAGATTTCATGGAGTTTAACCCCGAAGCTCTCTCCTCCAGATTTATCATTAAAGGTACACACATTACAAGTGCTTTTTCTTTAAAAGGTTCTGATTACCCCAAATGTCACACTGTACGTAATTTTCTTCAATTATGACCTTGATTATATGTATAGTAACTTTAATTAACATTAGTAAAGTAAAACATGTAGTGATTTTAAAGCCAGTAGAGATTTTGATAATACTTCCATTAACAGGAAGTTTTCATTTGTAGGAAAAACAATTTTTCTGTGACATTTATACCACTTATTAACATAGGTTGGGCTACTTAAAGGGGAATGTGTTAAATTCAAAGACAATTTCAATAAGAACGAATTATATATTTTTTACATTATTAAATTGGGCCTATCCCAAAACTTCAACTTTTTGAAAACTACCCATTTTAAAAGAATGGTGCAATGAATGAAAAGGAGACGTCTATTTAAGGATGCAAAAATGACCACAGGTTCAAACTAATGCAGCTGTTTCAACTCTGAAATTGAAATATATTCTAAGTTTCATGGTCAAGTTCCTGAGCAGCTGGAGAAAGCACAAAGAGCAGAACACTCTTGTGGGACGCTCGCTATTACGTAACAATAAAGGTTTAATAGAAATTGTGACATTTCGCCGGGCGTGGTGGCGCACGCTCGTCATCCCCGCGCTTGGGAGGCAGAGACAGGAGGATCGCGCAAGTTCGAAGTCAGCCGCGCTGGCTTAAGAGACCCTGTTTCCAAATAAAAAAAAAAGTATAAAATAGGTCTGGGAGTGTAGTCCGGAGGTAGAAGGGCTTCCAGGAACCCCAGTACCACCACCAAAAAAAAAAAAAAAAAAAAAAAAAAAAGAAATTGTGACATTTCAACCCGAGTGTTCAATACACAGAGCTGCCCTCGGCCACCTGAGCGTTGCAACAATTTAAAAATGATTAACTTTCTGAAAATCGAAGGGATGAGATTCTCTCCAGTTTGAGTATAAAAAGTATCTACGGTTTAACTCAGTAATCCATATTTTATGGATTGTGACAGCAGATCTATCAAGAGCATCCTTACATCTTTACTCCAGGTATAAGCACTCCCTGAATTCCTTTCTCTCTTCCCAGGATTGAAATTATGAATTAACCAGTGCTTTATAATGAAAATGGATATTTCTTTTTTTTTTTCTTTTTTTGCAGTACTAGAGATTGAATTCAGGGACATTCTACCCCTGAGCTACACCCCTGGCCCTATTTTGTATTCTTTATTTTTAAACAGGGCCTCACTAAGTTGTTGAGGCTGGCTTCAAACCTGCGATCCTCCAGGCTCAGCCTCCCAAGTGCCGGGATTACAAGGGTGTGTCCCACGCCCAGCAAAATAGGATGTTTTAGAATTTGTTTTCAATTGCACTGTTATTTAAAATGTTCTATGCTTTTGCTTTTTAATTGTGATTACTAAACTTAAACCAAATCTAACTTTATTATCTGCAGTGTTTAGTACATTAGAACATAGTCTAACACACCTCTAAGATAAAATATCAATGATAAGCAAATTTATACATATAACTTACTAATTTTGTTGAATAGATTTTCTCTCAAATGTCTTTTCAAGTAACGCACTATTTTAAAACTTCTATTTTTATTTTTAATCTCAATTGTAAAAGGTGATCTAATTGGAGAAAAATAATTAAAAGAAAAAACAGGTTGCTTTCAATTCTATATAAAATTTCTCTTGATAGCACCAGAATTCTATTCACAAACAATAAATACTTAGCAGAATACACTTTCTAGAACAGTCACAGGAATGTTGCAAACAGGACAGTAAAACAACTTCCATGTAATTAGGGGATCATTTTCAGGTCAATAACCTAGCATAGAAAAATTTCTAGTGGAAGAAAAGAACTAGCTAAAAAGAAAGCATTGACTTAAATGACGGTGATTATTACCAGTTGACTCAGTGGCCTAAAGCAGAGAGGACCAGGTAGTCAATAGGCCTGGATATGACTGAGAGGTACCATCTGGGAACAGGAAGATGGCTGGCTGGCAACCATGGCAACCGTGAGGGAAGAGGTGGAGTCTCGGACTGATGCTCCTGTGTGCATGCCCACCGGTCCTCTATCATTTACTTTCCCTAACATACCTACCTCTGCATCTCTCATTTACTTTTCTCCTAAGTTTATTCATTTAGGAATTACATAGACAAGGAAACAGTTTTTAAATGTGCAGCTTGAAAAATAAAACAAACATTACTAAAGGGAGCAATTAAGAAAGAGACCTGGGGAAGGCACCAAATGAGGTAGTGAGGTATCCATATATGAATGTGTTCCTTGGAATCTCACGGTGGGTACACCAGTAAAAATTCAAAACTTATTCTGACACAGCTGCCTGGATGAGCAAGACCTAATCTGGGGGAAAAAGAACAAAAAACCACAAAAGAACAGGTGTGCTGCCACAAGCTTGTACTCTCAGTACTTGGGAGGCTGAATCATGAGGATTGCAGGTTTGCAGCCAGCCTAGCAAGGCCCTCTGCAACTTCCTGAGACTCTGTTTCAAAATTTAAAAAATGAGAGAAGGCTGGGGGTATAGTTCAAGGTAGGATGTCACTGAGTTCAAGCCCCAATACCAGAAGGAAAGAAAGGATGAGGAAGGATGTGGCGGAGGAGAGAATATGATGACAACATGCCCCATGGAGATGTTGTGGAAATTAAGGAGAAAAATAAATCATAAAGCAGTGTGCCTGTCACAAAATGAGTGCTCATTTAATATCAAGTATTTAAGCCTTCCTCAAAATCAGCTTATCCAGTTAGGGCAACTAATATTTATTGTTACAATATTTTCTTTCGTTGCTGCTGTTTTTTGCAGTGTTTGCGGTGCTGGAAAGCACAGGGCCTCGTGCATGCTGGGAAAGCACTCGCCACGGAGCCCCATCCCCACATCCCCAGCCTAAATACTCACTACTATTAATGTTTCAGCTGCCATGCTTCAAACTAACACACACACACACAGTAAGGGGCTCGCAAGAAAAGGAAGCAGAAATGTTTTCTCAGGATTACAGTAAGAATTTCGATAAAATTGATTTCCATATATATCACGGTATGAGCAAAGAGAAAAGGGAAGGGGCTGGTTATACTGAGGAATGCGTCTAAGCCTCAAAGGAGATGGCAGACCACTGGGATCTTCAAACAATACATGTGGCTGTCCATAAGTTAACTTACAAACACTCCACAGCACGCTCATGCCATTGAGAAGAGCGTCATGAGATGGACGCTCAGTGGAGAGAAGCTGGTTATGAAAGGAGAAAGAAAAGCTGGGTAGAAAACAGAGAAAGATGTTGGGATCTAATTGTGGAAAGCTTTGCACCAATGTCCTGCTCAGGTATTTAGACTGTATGCACAAGGGAAAATCAAGATGATTTTATGAAGAACACAATCATATGCAAAGTTTAGAAAACTAACTGATAAACTGAGGCTCTTGATAGGACACCTGAGAGGGAAGTCTGGAAAGGGTGTGTGGGCAGAATGGAGAACAGTGGACCTGCCAAACAGAAACAGTGCTTCTGGGGTGCAGTGGAGTGGGGAGCAGCAGAGAGGGCACGCAGGGGAGGCAAAGCCAGAAACACCTTGCGCGTGAACTTCACGGGCAAAAGGGGAGGCTTGGCACGGTGGACCATGCAACAGGATGATGCTCTGCATGTGGACGGCATGAGCAAGAACAGGCCGGCAAGAATGAGGCATCTGCTGAGAGGAGGCTTTGGGAAGGCATCAGCATCCGCGATAGGAAGCAGCTCAGTCTAGCAGATGGGGCTGGACGCACAGGCAGAAACCTATCAGGCAACACGCCCAGGCTGGGGTGGGGCGAGCAGGCCAGAGACATCCAAGGGGTCCACCCAGGTCCACCCATCCATCCTGAGAGGGGAAAGGAGCGTTCCACCAGTTCCACCATTTCACACTCGAAACACTGCTGTCGCCTCTGGCTAAAGGATAAACATCTCAGCGCTGGCGTGAAGACTGCTCGGCCCTCTCTGCCTTAGGTCCACATCCAATGCCTGCAGCTCCTCCACTTGACCCACGCAGCCCAAACGCAGGCTGCTTCTCTGCCTCCACCAGGGCTTCTCGCTCTGAGTCCCTCTCAAATAAGGCCCTCGGTGTTAGAGACGAGCGCTCGTCACACGGACTCACACACACCGCCTCATCCCTCTCCCACCGCGCCGTCCTGCTGTTTTATGCCGTAACAGTGACTTCTAATGTGATGTGCTTGTCTATGTTTCCCTCACAGAACCACAAGGAAGCACCAAGCACATAAAAACGGACGAAAATCTAAGGTAAGATGTGCGCCATATTAATTTGGCATACTGGAAAAAGTCACTGTGGATTTTAGTTACTCACAAACAGATACCTCTGGTTTAGGGCTGCTTATGTAAAATAACATAGTAAAGATAACAGCAGTAAAGCAGACCCACCACTCTACTTCCATAAAATCCCTAAGAAAGAATAAACCAATAAAGATGGAACTGAGAATACAGTAAGTAATTCTGTGAAGAATCCCTGGGATTATAGGAACAGTATAACAGTACTGAGAGATTTTAAAACTAACTTATGTTTCCCAAGAGGCTATTTAAGCAATATTCTTTTTCCTTTTCTCCAATAATTCTAACAAGGGAATAGAAATTTACAGACATAGCAAAATCTAACTTAAATAACAGTTCCTGAAAACTGGGTTTCATGAAGTTAAAATTCTGATCAGTAATGAAGTCATGGTACCTAGCTGAACTTCAAAGGCACCCTACACCTGAGAACTTACAGTTTAGATTTATGTCTATCTGTAGCGACAGGAAGAACTCAGAGGAACTCAGAAATGCCAATGCCAAACATGTCACAAGAGGTCAGAGGTCACAATTTCTACCATTAATTGATGCCCTACTCTGAAATATTAAGCTGAACGGGACTAATCTACAAGTCCAGTGTTAGTCACAAGACAAAGCTGACTCCAGGTGGGAAAGAAACCCAGCGAGCAACTACCTCCATTGCTTCCTCCAGCAGTCAATAAAAAATAACTTTCCCTCCTCCAAGCACACTATCTAGCCTACACACCATCCAGCCTGCAGAGACCTGCACAAAGTCCATACTCATTTCAAAGCATGTATGCCTTTACACTATCTGTAACACCTACTTAGAATAATTATGAACCTCTAACTGCCATGTTATAATGATCCCAATTAGATGTGAATAATCTCTTTGGGCTACAGAGGAAAGGAAGGGATGCCTGTAACTCAGTTTTATTGGGATGTTAAAATGTAAATGGCATTTAAAGAAGTAACACCTCGACGAGTTACGTCATGTTGGGACTCGGTGGTGGTAAGTTCAAGTTTCACTTCTGTTACCGACTCTTTTGTTATGATTTCTTATTCTTTGCTTATTGATTTGAAATCTGTAAAATAAGGACTATCATCATCATAAGTACATAAAAACTTTATAAATATTTGTTTAATATTAAGGAAATAATATTTTAAACCTTTATTATAAGGAAACCTACCCAAATTCCATAAAATTGAGAAATTCCTGTGCCAACTGTAAGAAGCATTTTTAGACATTTGAACTGAAAAAGAAGCTACTCTTCTGCTCATTTTCAGATAACCCTAAACTGAAGAGTATGTTTTCTTATTTATAATAAAGTAACTCATTCGACTTTAAGATGATTAAACATCACAAAACTGCCTCTGGCTTCTAGAAGTGTGAAATGTTTCTCCTGTAGACCAAAGCTGACCTGCGCTTACTTATCTCCCAAATGAGAATGCCTCAGGGATCTCACTGTATGGAATTTACATACAGCGTGTGAGCACAGGGAAAGCTTCACCGTTAATCAAAACTCAAACCCAGGCACACATGCCCTTTGACGGAAGATTAACTATTTTGGTAAAAGTACTTTTTCATACCATAAAAAAAGAACTTGTCAGAGAAGCTTCTCTTAGTTGCATTTTCTAAATATCTGAGATACCCGAGTGTGGTAGCTCACACCTATAATTCCAATTCTTGGGAGGCTGATACAGGAAGATTGCATTTTTGAGGACAGCCTCAGCAACTTAGCAAGTATCAGCAACCTAATGAGACCCTGTTTCAAAACAGAAAAAAAATTTAAAAAGGGCTGGGGGTGCAGCTCAGAGGTAGAATGCCCTAATCCCTAGTAACTCAAAAAAAGAAGGTGAAATATTCAATAATTTCAGCTGTGATTCCCTAACGTATAGTGCCTTTTCTACTTTGTGGGATATAATACTTGCAGTTAAATAAGAAAGAAAAATTTCCTGGCAACCCCATAGGAGGTAACTGCTTTGAACTCTGAGAGTTACACATCACCAGACTTACGTTAGAAGGTCTCTTTTGTTAGAGATGAGGAAATCATGATCAGTCCCTAAGAGTTCAATTAATTATGCGCACCAGGGGCTTCAGTGCTTTAAAAAGCTACGCATTCTGCTTATATTATTCCTTTCCCAAACTGCACACAAGTTTCACTATAAGGATCCTGTGTTTGAAGAAATATTACTGTTCATTCTGATATATCTACATGTCCTCTGGCAGAAGAGAATTTTTAAAAATTGCTTTTAACTCTCCGTTTGGACCTTAGAAATTATTCTTTGGCAAATATTCTTTACTGTCTTTAGCAAATATTATTTACTGAGTTTTTTTTTTTAAGAAAAACCACAAGATCGTTACAAACTGAGAATACAGCGAAGAGCATAGCTATTGAGTATCGAAAAGCAAAACACCCTTGGAAATACATGCGATCAAGTTAAGTGACGAGGGGTCCTGTGAACCCCAAACTTGGACAGGTGAGGAGAAATCCCCAAGAGCTTTATCAACATCTGTGCAGAAGAAAGAGCAGCAGCTCTTCCCGTGGGCGGAGCACCGGATGGGAGCACTAGCAGGTGCTCACCAGGACCTCGCCTGCGGGCTCATCTGACAAGAGCTGTGGCAACTGCGCAGGCTCACATCCCCCTGCAGATGACTTACGATGGCCCTGAGCGCACAGTCGAGTCTCAAGGGGGAGGATAATGCACCCCGTGAATGCCCAGAATGAGCAGCCAAAGCTCCTTCCAGCACAAAGCCTGGAGTTATTTTAAAAGACCGCCAGTATAAGAAAGGGCGGTTTCAGAAATATAAGGGAAAAATGAAAGCCCAGGAAGTCTTTGGGAACTACTGAGCAAAACTTTGGGCAATTCTTAAAAATGGCATAAAAGAGTTTTAGAGCCTTAATTAGAAAAAGTATTCAGAGTCACCTGTTCCCAATGCAAGGTCAGGAAAACTGACTTCACACCCAAATGGCCCAGTGGAGTTGCTAAGGAGCAGAGGCATCTTCCCATGGCGAGGCTCACGGGGAAGACGCGGCGGGAGGCCTGACGGACCTCGGACCCGAGAGCCAGAGCCCACACGGGTCACGAGCTCACAGCTAGACACCACAGCTAGAAAGCCCAGAAGGAGGTCCACGTGAAGAAAGTCACTTCAGAAGCTAAGTCGACACGAGCAGACAGCATCACAGATAGAAAGAAGCTGCAGAGTTTAAAAATAAAAAAGCCGGGCGTGGTGGTGTACACTTGTAATCAACCCCAGCATTTGGGAGCTGAGACAGGAGGATCGTGGTTCGAGGACACGATCAGCTACTTGGTGAGGCCCTTTGCAATTCAGTCAGACCCTGTTTCAAAATAAAGAATAACAAAAAATAGGGTTGGGGGTGTAGCTTGGAGGTAGAATGTCCCTGTATTCCATCTTCAGTACCGGAAAAAAAAAAAGGATGGAAGCAACTCAATAAAATTAAGGTGTGTGTGTGTGTATGTGTGTGTGTGTGTGTGTGTGTGTGTGTGTGTGTGTAAGAAATGATCTCACGATTATATCAACCAGGAATTGAAGTGTATCAAGTGCATTTAGATGCATGAATTTCAAACAAGACATTAAAAATTAACTGGCTATCAATAGATGATACTATTTTAAACTGGTAAATAAAGAGAAACATACTACTTTTCCTACATGACCAATACCAAATCGCTGACGGCGAGAAGCTCGTGGTCTTACAGAAGTACTCCGGTTCTTAGATAAAATAGATGACTACCACCTTTCAAGCTTTAATGAATTAGCTCTAGCACCAGCAGGTATAAACACACAACGAGAAAGCACAATCTATGTCCTGACAGCGGGAACCCCCATGCGAGGCCAGCCTCCACGCCAGGCCCACGTGCAACTCCACTTCCATGAAACGCAGAGGATGAGCCACAGGTTAAGCCACACACAGCGAGCCCCAGGAAGCCCAGAACCAACCCAGCTTCTTCAATAAACCAGCCAAAGAGACAGCTGAGCCTCCTATGGTGGCAAGCAGAAGCAAACCATGGCCTGGAGGTCAACTGTACGCTGTGGAATGCACCAGGCTACCAGCCGAGCACCTTAAAGGCCACAACTTAATGCGAGACTGAAACCATAGCTTTTTTGTTTTAATAATGGCGTCAACTTGCCAGTCAAAATAGAGACCGAAGCTTGGCCACACATACATTCCTGACATTTATAGCCTATGGCAACCATATATTTTTCAAGTTTGAAAGATCTTTCTGTTTTTACACTTGACTATAACTAAGCAAAGGAATTTGACTTAAAGAACTCTAAAGTTTGAAAAGCAGTTACCTTTTAAGAGTGCAGAACAGGAACATTAGGATTTAGGGCAAGAGATGAGACTTCCTGCCATCGCCCAGTGCCCGCCCTGTCCAACCTCAGGCCCGGGTCAGCAGCGGGCTGGGCCGTGGCTGAGGCCAGGGCGCCGTGTGCCACAGCTCCTCGGGGAGCGACGCCTAGCAGGGCGCAGTACAAGCGCGGCTCAGGCTGTGCCCGCAGCACGGGCACTCCAGGGCTGCTGTCCCACGGGCAGCTGCACGAGGCAGAAGAGACTCCGCCTCCAACCACCCCTGCGTTCACTTCCTACCTTCTCGCTCGCTTTCCATCTTCAGATGAAACTAATAAACCATGATGAGCTACGGACTTTAAGACGCGAAGGAAAGCCTACCTCGGATCCACTTAAGGCCGTCCTGATGAAGAAATGAGGAAAGAGTGTGCAGCGACAGTCCACCACGAATACTGAACAGACGCGTGAATGCCCCCGTGGACAGTCTTACAGCCGCTTGACACACGTGCTCACGCGCGTGCACAGGCACACACACGCGCGTGCGCTGAGCTCATCTAACAGGCACGGGGCCCACTGCACGTGCGCCACCTCTCAGGCCGCAGTGGTCACGACTAATGACACCACGCTGGGGACTCGGAGGCTTCTCAAAGGACACCCCAGAGCTCCCAGAGAAAGACAGAGGCACACCCGAGACACTGAAATCGCTTGCGTGACTTAAAACAGGGAAACAGAAAAATAGCATCTTATCCCAACACTCTTCTATAAGCAATTTCTAGACACACACTGTGCTTTCTGATCGCAATCCTAAGAAGACAATGTTTTCTGCTCTCCCAGGGGGGTTTTGTTTCTGTCCGTGGCATCGGGGATCAAGCCAGGGTCTGTGCGTGCCGGGTCGGCTCTAAACCGAGCTACGTCCCCAGCGACTCATCTCCAAACATCTGTTCTTACACTAACACCGCTCCTGAATTGGTTCAGGACCTTGTCACAATGCCTCCAGTCAGCTCTTCAAAACCTAACACATTATTAAAGTAACTTGTTATTTTATTCTTATTTTCCACGGTGTTTCCATCATTTTCTGTATTCTTACGAGGCTACTGGAGCTAAGTGGTGAGCACGGCCTGTCTGAACACATTCCCGGGGCAGGTGCCTGTGACAGCCCTTGGCCTCTCATCCCCCCCAATCTCCCAGCGTCCCTCCTTCGCTGCCTTCATCACTGTCACCGTAACACAGGGAAGACACGAGAATACATGGAAGTCCACTTTGTTACTTACCAATAAAGCCCTCCCTCAAAACAACACTTATGTAAGACAGTGTTCACATATTATCCGTTTTCCATATTTATAGATGGCATCTAACAAATTTGGGGAGAGACGAGTATGAAGATATTCTACAGAAATTAACAAAAAAATCAAACATCTAAAAATACAAATTACACTTTGTTTTAAAAATACCAAGAGAAACAAATGTAGCAAAACAAAATCAAGTTCCTAACTGAAGATTCTCATAATTAAGAATAATAAAGAAAAGATCACATGGTCTAGTTTTTTCCTATACTGAATCTTTGTCCACTAAGATAAATAGTATTTGAAACAAGACCAAAAAAAAATGTAATTGAATGTTTATTTCATGGACTTCTAAAATAGAATGACTTTATTGTTAAGGATACTCTGTTAGTGGGCAATGAACCACTAAGACTTTGCTGTTGTTTTTAAGTACAGTATCAGGGATTGAGCTCAGGGTCTCACATAGTATGCTAGGCTCTCCACTGAGGGATGTCCTCAGTCCTTTGTATTTTATGTTTAGACATAATCTTGCTAAGTTTCTGAGGCTGGCCTCAACTTGCAATCCCCCGCCCCAGCCTCCCAAGTAGCTGGGACTTCAGGTGTGTGCTGCAGCACCCAATTTAATGAGATTTTCTTATTGGCACACCTGTAATCCCAACATCAGGGAGGCTGAGACAGAAGGACCAGTCTCAGCAACTTAATGAGACCCCCTTTCAAAATAAAACATTAGTGCTCAGGGTCTGGCCTCGAGGTAAAACAGAATGTCCCCGGGTTCGAGATCCAGTACCAAAACTAAGTGTTTATTACTACACATGCCATGCTCATCCTATACTGAGTCACGAGCAGCAGACTATTTTTAGACGGCTTTGCTACATAAAAGTGATTAAGTAGACACTTTTAAAATAAAATACTCAGTCTCCAAAAATTAAAATTTTTTCTAAAAATCTTTTAAAAATAGAACAGACTGATAGTCTCCTTGTCAAATGTTTATGAAAGTTCTAAATACAAGTTGCTCGCACATGTGTCTGCATTTCTTTTCCTAACAACTGAATATTTCTGCAAGAGAAAAAGCGACCTCGGTCCTTTGAGTACCTTTGGCCAACATAACAGATTCCGCAGTTCTGGGCTTTCCCCGAAGTCTTATCGGAAGCCTCACAGGCATGCTTTAGTTCCGGGTACTTACTTTGTAATACGGTCAATATTGGCAATTTGCTTCTGGTTCCTTATAATCTCAATGGCTGCCCACAGATGCTGGATAGCTTTTGTATCCGCCTGTCGTCTTTTTGTTAAACGTGCCATGACCTGTTTACTTCTTTAGCTGTAGTAATATACAAAAAGATAAGGCAAAAAATGTGGATTACAAATGATCATCAACACAGTAACATATTCAGCACCTCTTAACTATTGACATTAATGAATAGAGGATTACCAACTTTTTATTTTAATCATCTAAATCACATTTTTATTTCATAATAACTGGTATTCACTTCATTACATCATAAATGACATTTTAAAATTCAGAATAAGATGTTCTTCCCAAGAAGTGTCTACCTTCATATATACATATATATATATATACAGATACATACACTTATGTATATATGTATATATATATATATTATTGTAGAGTATAAAATACTACCAGATAAAGTTTCATTATTATATTATACTATGTAAAATTTGACCAATACAAAATGGAATTTAAATGTCTTAATTGTTTGGTTCTTCACATTTTTGGTCAATGCTTTAAAGTTCCCATTTGATATACATATGAGAGCAACATTAAAAACAAAACCACGGCAGGGCGTGGTGGCGCACGCTTGCTATCCCAGGATTCGGGAGGCTGAGACAGGAGGATCCAGGTTCACAGTCAGCCTCAGCTACTTAGTGAGGCCCTTTGCAACTCAGTGAGACCTTGTTTCAAAAAGTAAGAATAAAAATAGGGATGGGGGTGTAGATTGGAGGTAGAATTCCCCTGGGTTCAATCCCCAGTACCACAAAAAATTAAACCATGAAGAGAAAAAATATAAAAGATAATGACTTGTGGCATGAGCTGGGGGAGAATGTGGTAGAGGGCTACTAGAGATAATCAAGTTCTTAGATGTTAGGCTCAGGGGTATTTATTACATGAGGAAAGAGCATTGTTACTTTATTCAAACTTTAATATTATGGGTGAGCTGAAGAATACAGTCACCACACCTCCACACAAGCTTCCAGCCGCCCCTAACAAGGCTAGAGAAAAACTGGGGAGGGGCGTCAGGGGCTTCGGATGTCTGCAGCCCACCGCTCTTTGCTTAGCAGGCAAGGACCTGTGAGGACTGGCGCGGCCCTGTCACATCCTCAGCCTGGCTCCCTCTTTCCCAGGGAACCCAGCCTCTGGCACCCACTGAAACACTTCTCACAGTTAGGCAGGTAAGGATGCAGAGCTTAAAATCAGGCCCTTAAGCGCAGGTGGACATGAAACCTGGGGTTGTTGAAATCCCGACCTGCCTTGCCTAGCTCGTGGAGGAAGAGGAGGAGTGAGGGGAACTCCTCAGCACTTTGCTCTGCCAGGCCACAGGACGCCCCTTTTCTCTTCCCACGGCCCACGCAACTGCACTAAAGCGGCGCTGGAGAAGAAGCTGCGGGGAGCCGGGGTCAGTCTGGCTTCCAGAAGAGGGATTCCAGAAATATGCCTCTGGCCGCATGTATCCTGAAGGCCTACTTCTGCCCCTGTTACTTCCCAAATTCCAAACCTTGTCCAACCAAGAGAGCAATTCACAAATAATGCCTGTATTAGTCTTAAAGAAAACGTCACCAAAAATCAATTGCTTCTATATAAACTTAAGACATATAACTAAGATAATAAAAATAGAATTATAATTTATGAAAGCTTCTATTTTAGAGTAACCACTTTAAAACATATAGAAACTTCTCAGACTAAGTGTGCTCGTATAGGACTGTGCTAACCTTCAGAATTTAGTAGGCCTAATGGTACGAAATGTATTGGTAAAAATATGAACTAGAAAGACATCTAATGGTGAGCTATGATCCTAAGACTTGGCCCTGCGGGATCACATCAATGTAAGAACAAAACAACAGTCACTGTTACACACTCAAAAATTACGTCATGCTGGCTCTGTGAGGCTCCGTGCTAGACACAATGAAGTACTTTAAAGTAGGTAAATGGTGATCCTTGACAAAAAAAAAAAACAAAAAAACTAAAACTGGCAGGGATCATTGGATATATGCACGCAGCTATTAACTGCAAAGGCATATATGGCATGGAATGGTCCATGATGTGCTATGAAAACTCAGACAAGAGACTCACTACTGCAGGCTTTATTTTTTTCTAGGTAAACTTTGAGCAGAAATAGTGAAGAACTCTGCCAAATGGGAAATGTATGGGAAAAGTATAAAAGCCAAATTTTCTTAATTTCTTTAAAAGATAATTGTTTAGCCAGGCATGGTGGTGCACACTTGTAATCTCAGTACTTGGGAGGCTGAAAGAGAAGGATCGTGGGTTCAAGGCCAGCCTCAGCCACTTAGTGAGGCTCTCTTCAATTTAGTGAGACTGTTTCAAAATAAAGAATAAAAAATAAGGCTGGGGGTGTAGATTGGAGGCAGAATGCCCATGGGTCAATCCCCAGTACCGTAAAAAAAAAAAAAAAAAAAAAAAAAAAAAAAGGTGATTGTTTAAGGCAAAGAAAAATGACTGACAGGTGTCCTTAAATTTATCACATATGCAGAAGTAAAATATATGACAACCATAGCTCAAAGGCGGGGAAAGGGGAATAGAAGAATTACATCGTGTGCACCTCTTGTAGTTTATGTGAAGTAGTACCATAATTCAAGCAGGGCTATGATAAGTTAAGGACGCATATTGTAATCCCCAGAACAAACACTAAAGAATAAAGCAAACAGGGATAGTTAGTTACAATTCAACTTACAAATTATTCTTTCAAAATACAGAAATGTATTTTAGAATACCAAAATAAAGACTAATTTATGCAGAGTTTTAAAAAATATGTAACAGCAAAGCCGATGCTTTAAAATAATTAACATAGTTAGCATAGCTATACCACATACTGTGAGAATCACAAGGATACACCGGGGACCGAGGAACACAAACTCTAAAAGACATCACAGGTTCCCAGAAATTATTAAAATCAAGATGAAATGAAACAATACTACAACTCAGGTAAACGGATGCAAAATTGAAACTGAAGACCTCCGAGATCTACCTGAGCCACGTCATGGCCAGGAAGGCTGAGGCCGTGTGTTAAAGGCACACCACGAGGGGTGATCGCTAGCTCTGAGCACACAAGCAGAAGCCTGAGGAGCGCGCGGGAAGACGTCGAACAGTGCACACAGCGTGCAGCGCGACGTCAAAGTGCCCGAAGCAGCACGACCTATTAGCACAAGAGCTCTTAGAGCATGGCCGTCGAATGGTTCTCTAGAGTCTACGCGTTCCTTTCTTTAACAGACACTTCATGCAGCCCCGTACACACCAGGCACTCCGGGAACACAGCAACGAGCAAACTAGACAAAATTCCGCATGATCAATGCTGTGCTAGATACGAGAGTAGCTGGTGGGGTATTCGTCAAGAAAAGAATCTTAGGAAATGAGCTTTGGGATCATAAATACAAATGGCTATTTGTATAAATACAACAGGTCCTTGTTGATGAGGCCAAACCAAAACTTCTGGTCCATTATATCTGAATGTCTATCACCCGTATAATGTATATCCTAAACTCATAATTCCCAAATTTGTCCCAAATTTCACACAACGGTGCCTTTGTTTAAGAATCATCTCTTCCTGAAATGTTCTACCCTGCCCTCTTATTATTAAAAATTTCTCACCAGACGTGGTAGCGCACGCTTGTAATCCCAGCGCTTGGGAGGCGGAGACAAGGATTGCACAGGTTTGAAGGCAGCCTCAGCTACTTAGTGAGGCTCTCGGAAACTTGGCGAGACCCTGTTTCCAAATAAAGTATAAAATAGGGCTGGGAGTATTGCCCGGAGGTAGAAAAGCCCCTGGGTTCCACCCTCAGTACCAAAAAGAAAAAAAAAAAAAAAAAAAAAAGAAAATGCTGTCCCTTCTAGGACTTATATGTAATCTTCCCTAAGCAACCTTTATTTCCTGGAATGAAACTAAACCAAGCTCAATTACCTTTTGTATGCTGATAGTAATGTGTTTACAATTCTTACAAATGTATTGCTTGTACAAATAATTACAAATTCCTCAAAAGAATTCTTTAATTCATCTAAGAAAGAGCATGTCTCATTAATCTTTTTACACCTAATGTCTTCCGAAGGTGCCTAATATAGATTTGAGCATGCTAAGCTTTCAATATGAAATTATGAGATTCAACTTTTCCCGTTATGTGATGGAAATAACAAGACTCCAGAGTGAGCCTTCACTAATGTTTTATCAAAGATTGAGACATCAAAAAGAAAGATCAGAGGACTTGTAGAAATCATTAATACCGTCCTCGACCTTTTTTCTGCTCCAACACATCTGAAGAACACAACAGCCTCCTTTTAGTAAAAGTGGCTCCTTACAAAGTGAGTCTCAAGAGGACCGTAGTTAAAAAAATAAATGAAATAAAAACTGCCAAGTAAAGTTAATAAGCCCCCAGGTGATACTGGTACTCTCCATCCCTACACATCTAGATTACCTGCAATCCTCTCCGTCTACAAAAATGCTCGTCCACACTGCAAAACTTCTACACCAAGAGGAAAAAAGAGAATAAAGCAAGTCAAGGGAAACTTTAAAACAAGCAAAATTTAGCCATGCACTGCCTGGTGAATACTTACGTGTGGAAACTGTTTTAATGCAAGGGAGTGATAAATACAATACTAGTGAGAACAGACCAGCTGGGCGACGTCACCGCGTCAAGTACATCCTGAGTTCCCACTGCAGGATGGTGGGTCCAGGTGTTTGTTCTTTTTATTATGTTGTATAAAATAAATACTCAAATATTGGCACCACATATGACTAAAATGTAAAAATTAATCCTATTCTTTAAATGTGTATTTCTTGGAGATTGAATGCTCCTGGGTTCAATCCCTAATACAAGAAAGGAAGGAAGAAAGAAAGAAAGAAAGAGAGAAAGAAAGAAAGAAAGAAAAGAAAAGAAAAGAAAAGAAAAGAAAAGAAAGTGCCAAACCACCTTCCAAAGTGACCGCGGGTTTTGGGTTCCCTCCAGCAAGAACGCAAGCCCCTCTTCCTGCATGCCCTCCCAGCACTGGGTGTGTAATTTGGATTCTGGCGACAGGCACGGAGCAGTATCTCATTAACATGCTGACGTTCAATTCCCTAATGGCATACACTGTGGAAGTCTTAATTCTCATGTGTTTGGCACACCTACATCCTTTCTGGTAAGATATCCATCCGGGCCTTTTATCCAGTGTTTTTTGGGGAGAGTTGCCCATTTTCTTACTGTTGTGTCTTTTTTACATTTTGGCCCAAAGTCTTTTATCAAATGCACCTTTTGCAAAGTTTTCTCCCAGTCTCTGGCTTGTCTTCTCATTCTCTACACCTAGTGCTTCGCACATTTTAAACTTTAATGAATCCAGCTTATCGATTCTTCTTTCATTTATGCCTTTGGTGTTGGATCTAAAACGCTATCAAACCCAACGTCAACTAGGTTTTTTCCTGTTCCCTACTTTATTAGTTTTGCATTTTGCACTTGGATCTAGGACCCATTTTCAATTGGCTTTCATAAAGGCCTGAGGTCTGGGTCTGGGATCACTGTTCAGTCGGGTGTCCAGGTGTCCCAGTGTCATTTCTCGAAGACTTTCGTCCTGGCTCCCTGGTCAGCTCTCACTGACCACTTTTGAGTTTACTTGTGGTTTCTCTGCTTTGCTCCAGGGGTACATTTGTCTCTTCTATCACCAATACCACACTGTATTGATTACTGTAGCTTTCCAGTAAGTCTTTAAGTTGGTTATTGTCAACAATGACTTTGTTCTTCTTTAGTATTGACTGTCCAGGGTCTTTTGCCTCGCTGAATAAACTTTAGAATCAATTTGTTGACATCCATGCAATAACCTGCTCAGCATTTGACTGGAACTGCAGGTCTACAGACTGAAGTGGGAAGACCTGACCTCTTGACAGTATTAAGTCTTCCTATCCATGAACACTGGCTATCTAGTCATTTACTGAGTTCTGCAGTATATATCAGAGTTGTGTAGTCTTCATATAAATCTTGTACATATTTTGTTAAACGTCTTCATAAGCATATCATTTGGGGAGGTGCTCAAGTAAATGGTATTGTGTTTTAATTCGAATACACTTGTTCATTACTGGTATGGAAGAAAGTAGTTTATTTGTATTAATCTTATATCCTGCTCTTCTCCACTATAATTTTTTTCCTCTTTCCTTCAGATTTTTTTTTAACTTTCTAACATTTGAGTAGGATCTGCCTAGATTTTTATTTTTTATTTTTTTATTCACTGCCATGTGTGAAGCTCAGTGACTCCCTCCTCAGCCGTGTCCCATTTGCTGAGCTCATCAAAGGCTCCGTTCATTTCTTAAGTGTTTATCTGCAGTATTTTCTTGTTACTGCACGTGGCCTACTTTTGCCATTAAAGCCTCTCACATTTTAATCAGTTTTAAGCAGCTCAGTCTGATTATCCCACGTTCCTGCTGTTCCTGACTGAGTTCTGTGCTTGTGTATCTTGTAGTATGCCTTGTACTTTTTTGTTGCTGCTGCTGAAAGGTGGACATGGTCTACCGAGCAAGCAGCGCCACAGTACATGGGTCTTGAATGGTGTGACCCAGGGCGTGGCAGGGACGCATCTGAAGCCCGTGATTAACTGCAGCCGCTCATCATGTTGTGCCAGTGGACTGAACGTCAGCATGCCTTCACCGCTTCCTCCTCTCTCCTGTGAGACAAGGTGGCGAGAGTGGCCTGGGACTAGCTGCCTCCCGTTCCCCAGGTTCATTACGCTCTGCGGAGCCCCAGCTCATTGGTCTCCTGACCTGAGGGAGCCTCGGCTGTCTCTTCTCAGAGCAGGCGTTATGGAGAACAGAGAGCCACGGCCCAGTCTGTCTCGTGCTGTTCCTTCCCCCTCCTGCCAAATGCACAGGGGATAATATTCAATGCAAGATCTTGGTTGAGCTCCTAGAGGTAAAACCCAGAACTTATGGGGAGCCCCATATAACTGGGTCCTGGAGTTTTTAATTCTCGAAGTTGCCCAAACATCGCCTCCAGCAATTGCTGTCCCCGCCTAACCTTCCTTTGCACCTGAGTTCTTCTCGTGGGTTCTGGCTCTAATGAGCTGTGACTGCTCGCATCCGCCCGTCTAAGTTCTGATGCGGCACTCTGCCCCGTGGCCTTGCTTCCTCAACAGATTTAACAAGAGCTGGCTTTGGTGTTTGTTTATACTCTCACTTGTTGTTAGAGCAGAATAGCAACTGGCTAAATGTTATCTGAGCAAAAGTGATTTACGCCGCTTCCACACTGGAAGATTGAAGAACTTCTGTATGACCTGCTGTGTGCCTTGTTCTTACCCCTGGGTGATGGCAATGTCCTAGACGGTGGCTGTTCCGTCCGCCTGCATCCCGGAATGAGGAAGAAGTGCAGGAGAGCTCCCACCACTCCCAGGTGGACGAGCGGCTTAAGCAGGAACCGCTGTTTTAAACCACTGAGATTTTGGACTGCTGGGAGTCATGGCATAAAGTAACCACTCTGTCCCACCATAGGAAGGAGAACGAGAGGCCCCGGAGCCTTGTCCTAAGTGCGTGGGACCACAGGAACCCCAGGCTGTCAGACTCGGAAGTGTCTGTGCATACGGAACGAGATCACCTTGGGGACGGAACCCAGCCCACCCTGGCCTTCGTGTGCTTCCCGTAGCCTCGCGCACGCGGCCTGATGTGCTGCCGCGGTGTTGTGGGTCCTGCAACTCCTTCCAAGTGGGAGGGGCTGCACGGGCACGATCACGTTGGTGCTCAAAAGTTTCAGGCTCTGGAGTATTTCCGGCATCATTTTAGACGAGATGCTGTGCAAGGCAGTGTTTGAATGATGAAACCAGGCTAGCCACACAAAGAGGAAATATATGCAGAGATCAAACCCGAGGCAGAACTGAGCCCAGGCGAGGTGCATAAAGGACTTGCAGGGGCACGGAGGAGGAGGAGGAGGACCACGGGATGAGAAGAGGCGGGGGCGCACCGAGCTCAGGCACGTGGAACCCAGGACTCCCAGGGAGCTGCTGGTGTTTCAGCACACTTGCAGCAGGCACCCACTGAGGGGATTCAAGCTGGGCTGGGAGAGGTGACCAGGGGTTCGGAAAAGAGCTGTGTAACCGACAGGTGGCAGGCCCTTTCCACTGCCCAGCTCCAGATGCCTGGCCTCAGGCTCAGGGAAGAGACCCAACAGTCCTTACAGGAACTTCCTAGAAAATTAAATGGCTCCAGAGAAAGGACCTGCAGATGTTGACATTTATAGGAACATAAAGAAAAGCCAGCCAGGTATGGTGGCGCACACTTGAAATCCCAGCATTTGGGAGGCTGAGACAGGAGGATCGTGGTTCAAGGACAGCCTCAGCTGCTTAAGCGAGGCCCTCTGCAACTCAGTGAAACTGTTTCAAAATAAAAAATAGGGCTGGGGGTGCAGCTCAGAGGTAGAATGCCCTTGGGTTCCATCCCCAGTACCACAACAAGGAAGGAAGGAAGGAAGGAAGGAAGGAAGGAAGGAAGGAAGGAAGGGAGGGAGGAAGGGAAGAAGGGAAGAAGGGAGGGAGGGAGGGAAGGAGGGAAGAAGGGCCATCTACCA
The DNA here is from genome assembly GCF_963383645.1 of Muscardinus avellanarius. Lineage (NCBI taxonomy): Eukaryota > Metazoa > Chordata > Mammalia > Rodentia > Gliridae > Muscardinus > Muscardinus avellanarius. The sequence continues at coordinate 30,457,452 of NC_137806.1, forward strand.
TCTGCCATCCCTGAAGTGGGCCCACACACAGGATTTCCAATTAGCTTTCCAATCTCACCCTTCAATATCAGCCAAGGATCACTAGATATTTAAAAGTTACTTCTCATAAGAGAGAAAGAGGCCACCTAAAGCAATCCTAGAAAAGGGCGAGGAGAAGCTGATCAGGAAATGAAGGAACACTGAAGATTTTCCAGAAGCATGTATCCCGAAGGAGTAAAAAGCTTAACTGCATCCAGAAACCGCAAATAATATGAACGGGCATATTCAGGAAAGTTAAGAATACGACAGATTCAGTTAGAGAGAAGATAAAAGTTGAGGCACGCTACCGTGAAGTAGGACGCGAAGACAAGAAAACAGAATAGGAGGTGAGAGGAAAGGAAGCTGGGTGATAGCTTCTAACAATAAGAATTTCAAAGAGGAGAAAGTGGAGGAGGAAATTATTCAATGAATCATTCAGGAAATGCAGCTAGCACTAAGAAATAGGCCTTTGCAAACGGAGCAGCTGCACGTGCCCAGTCTGGGGGAAGGCAATCCTGAGCCCCAGTGGGAAGGTGGGGAGCCGGGGTCAGGCAAGGTGGACTTGAGATGAAGGCTCAGGTTTCTCCCAGCCACATCCATGGGCGGCAGGGGATGGCGGGCGGGCGGGCGGGGGCCTTCCAAACTCAGAGGAAAGGCTGTTTTCAACCTCAATTTCTAGTCCATCTAAGTGATCAAGCAGTAAAGGTTAACCAAAGACATTTTCAGTTAGGGAGATACTCCGAAAATTTACATCCCACGGACCGTTTTCCTCAGGAAGCTACTAAAATGAATACATAGGGAGGAAGAGCCGAGATCCTGTCTTGTCTGGAAAACAGGACTCAACATGGGGCGGAGGCGGAGGCATCCCAGACTAAAGATTTAGAGCAGACCTCAAAGTCTCCAGCCTGGAGGGCAGGGGTAGGGCGAGAACGGGCCACCATGAGCAAAGCCCGCACTGCGAAGTGCGGTGCCCGTGAGATACGCTTTCATTCTGCTCTTTCTTCAAGCATTAAGAATGCCTTAAAATCATGTGGTTGGAAATTCACATATACTGAAAATGCCCATGTCTACGTAAATGGAGAACATGGCAAGCCCGCGTCATGCCCCAGGGTCTCACGCACAGGAGCTCTGCCGCTCTCCACAGTAGCCATGGCCCAGCCCAGTGCCAGCAGCCTGGGAGCCCTTGGAGGCCAGATGATTCTCTGGGTGAGGTCATCTGGTACCCAAGAGGAGACTGAGCATCCTCCGGGCCCTCCATCCAGGGAGCGTTATGATGACTTCATAGACCCCAACTCTGTCAATCAGTCTGACAACCATTTTGAAGAGGCAAATGGAAACTTTTTGCTACTTTTAGCTTATAATGCCTTGAACTTGAAAGGTAAGAAGATAAAAAGATAAGAAGACAACTCAAATAACAGCCCACTACCAGACAGTTCCATGTGACAACTCAAAACTTGTGAAACACAGCCAGCTCCAGGTAAATACCAGGATAGCAGAGTAAGGCTCACTTCAATCCTGGAATCTGCTCACAGCGTTATTTCCCAACAAGCCTGGTCGTTTTGAGTACTACGCCACACAGGCGGAAGATGCTCGAGAACAGGCTCCACTCCATTGCAGTGCATGGGGGACCAAGCCAGGCTTCCCTGGAGAAGCGACACTGCTAGGAAACGCAGCCAAAGCCGGCAAGGCTGAGCCAACGGAAGCCTGCAGCCCCAGTGCACCGGCCGGCTCACTGGGATTCCACAGCCATCAGAAAGGCCTGAGACTTTCAGTGCAACACAGAAGTCACTGAAGAATTCTTGGGAGAGGAAAGCGATTCGATTCTCAGCAGCTCCTGAGCTCACAAGCTTAGTCTGTGCTGATCAAGAGCAACCCACGGTCCCTTTGTGCTGATGATCAGAAACTGCCCTGCGACTCGAGGAGGGGGAGCATGCTAGTTCTTCTAGAGCAGGTTTCTCAACTTCTACAAATGGTCTGAATATCTCTGGTTCTAGATATGATACACCAAATGGATACAGCCGCTTGCAGCCTGAGAGGAGCAGTCCTAGACCAAGGCTGGCGCTGAGAGGGGGATGGACAAATGCTACTTCCAGCTGCTGATTTTACTGCTTGGAGTTCATCCCGCCTCTGGACTTCCAGTAGATGGAATGCTAATGGTGAGCTTGAGTCAAGGTTTTCTGGGTGTCGCAGCTGAAAGCATCTTAGCTGATGTAACAATGAGTATCCTGTTCGCAGTGACTGAAATCGCAAGTGGGATGAGATTCTGGAAGGAGGTGGAGAGTATCCCCGGCCGGCTCAGAGGCTCTTCACAGCTAATTCCAGGTAGTCATGCAGGTGTTCTTCTGTGCCAACACAGAAGCATCCAGGGAGACAGAGAAACACAGACGGGTGGGGAGTTACAGGAGCAAGCTAAAAGGGAACGCGTGTGTGTGTGTGTGTGCGCACGCGTGCACACGTCTGCCTCCCCGCTGCGGAAAGGCGAAGCAAACCTTGGCCTTCGCGCTCAGCGGTCGCAGGCGACTCTCCCAGGCAGTCCCCATGCCTAACGGTGACAGAAATTAACTGGTGTGAGGTGAGACTTCAGCGTGGCAGAGAAAGCCAGCAAAGACCATTCTTTTGAAGAGTGTTTATTTAGGAGAAAGGTTACGAAGGAGAAAAAGGAGAACCTGAAAATGGGTACGGGGCCCCAGAGACTTGCACTGTTTTTGTGGCGCTTGGCTTGGCTGGTGTGCTGTTCGCTTTGCAGTGATGGGAGCGTCTGCGCACAGGGGGCCGCCATGGAAGAGGATGAAGGGACAGCAGAGAGGCTTCTGGAGGGGACGCCCTGGGCTCAGGCGGGAGGACACAGGCTGCGCCCCAGGGAGCCTCTCTCTTCCCAGAAGGTGACCAGTGCTGGCTCCAAGGAGAGGGCGCAAGAGAGAACAATGCAAAGACAGTTTAGGTCGTTACGGGAAGTGGAAGGGCGATTAGTCAAAGATAAAGCCTGGCCGAGGCCCAGCTGACCAGGCACGCTGGTTCCAAGAAGCTCCATGCTCGCTTCTACCAGGTTCTGGGCAGAGGCCGAGTCTGGGTTTTGCCTGCACTGTACAGACGCTACAAGACAGAGAGAGGGAGGAGAGCGAGTCCAGCTCCCGGTGCGTTCCTGTGACGGCCGACTGTGCTTAAAGCACCTTATGTCAAGGACTAGGAAGACACTAGCAGAGGCGAAGCTTTAATAACACAAGGCAACGTGAGAACTAGCTGAGGCCACTAAAGTGAGGCCACGGCGAACTGAGGGCCCGGCTCATCACAGGGCACCGCCACTCAGCTGACCTTGCAGGGACCTAGAGGGCCGGCCCCTGAAGGAGAGCACTGAGCGGATGATTTAATACACCAGTACTAACTGTGCATTCAAAAAATTGTTCAAAGAATAAGCAGAATGGCTGGGTGAGGTCTGTTTTCATTATGGGACCAGTGGGAGAGACACCCAGAAAGACTACGATTCTAGAATGTCCTGAAGGTTTGCAGTCGCCAAACCTAGGGAAAGGAACCGGGGAGCCCACATTGATTCTCCAGCACAGGGCTGGAGAAGCCAGGCCCAGCCCCGGCCGCACTGAGCTGACGGCAGATCAGAGACTCGTGCGGCCAATTTTCATTTCGGCCTTTCTTTCTGTAGAATTCCAACTTTTCAAAGGCAATTATATTCTGTGAACCAGACTTCAGATCCTCTTCGCTCTCATTATGTATAATATACAAGGTCATTCGAGGAGTGCTGCCTCTGAAGGACAAAAGCTGACAGTCGCGTCCGACCATCAGAAACATTCCACTGGTTTTTCTCTTCTTCGGGTGGCACTGGGGATGGAACCCGGGGCATTCTACCTCAAGCTCCACCCTCAGCCCTATTTTATCTTTGTAAACAGGGTCTTACTAGGTTGCTGAGAATCTCGCTAAGTTGCTGAGGCTGGCCTTGAACCTGCGATCCTCCTGTTTCAGCCTCCCAAGCACTGGGATAAGAGGTGTGTGTGCCACCACACCTGGCTAAGAATGTAACTCTTGTTAAATTCTTATTCAATGTATCTCGTAATCTAAAACTGGAAACTATGTACATCTGAGATAATCTAGCTTGCAGCCTTTAGCAGCCCGGAGGACTTCGTGTCACCGCGGCATCGCTGGGAGCCGTGAGGACACTCAATGGCGGGAGGACCCGGGGGCTGCTGCTCGGGCCCGCTGCACCTGCTGGCGGTGAGGCCACTCCCGACAGCCCCTGCACCTCACCTCTTCCTCTAAAACCCAATGCTCTGCACCTCGACTCTTGTGGAATGGACGAAGTGCGAGCACCACGTTAATAGAGCGGAGTCGGTACCCACGGGGGTCATCAGCCCGCATCGCTGGGTGCGTGTGAGGAAGTCACTGAGGGATGCCGCAGACCGCCAGCTGTGCTTGGAGCAGTCTCAACTCACAGACTCGCTAGGGCAGAGGAGGAGCCCTGCTCTTCTGACCAGCTCAGAGCCTCGGAATCCACTCCAGAGGGAGAGAGCCAGCCTGGGAACTCGGGCGGCCTCCCTGCTGGGGGAGACGGGACCTCAGGGGGTCGGTCTCCACCCCTGCTGGACAGCCGGTGAGTCTGCCTGCTACCTGGGGGGCTGCCGGGGATCCTCAGGAGGTAGGGCAGGATGGGCTCCTTCGACTTTCAGTCGAGGGAGACGGCAGAGTCATTTACTGCAAGATTCGTGCAGGAACCCATGTGATCCCTAAGTCCGAGTCCACAGGGAACATCCTAACCCTGACTCACTGTCCTCCCAGACTACACCGCGGCGAGGCAGCGCGTTTGTGACCTGGGAGGACCGCAGCCTTCTTTAGGGATGAGCCTCTCTTAAAGTTACTGGCTATTGATTATTCTTTCTTTAGGAAACTTTGTGGATTGGATATATTTTTTTTTTTTTATGGTTCTGGGAGGTGAATCCAGGGCTTCATGAAAGTTAAACACACACTCTACCACTTAGCTACACCCTAGCGGGTCTGATCCTTAAAGGAGCCTTCCTTTCTTTCTTTCTTTCTTTCTTTTTTTTTTTTTTTTTTTTGCGGGGCTGGGGATGGAACCCAGGGGCATTCAACCTCTGAGCTACACCCCCTGCCCTATTTTTTATTCTTTATTTTGAAACCGGGTCTCACTGAGTTGCAGAGCTTCACTAGCTGAAGCTGTCCGCGAACCGCGATCCTCCGGTCTCAGCCTCCCAAATGCTGGGATTACAAGCTTGCGCCACCACGCCCGGCTTAAGGGAGCATTTCTGAGACTCAGAGCTAAAAGTCCCAGGATACACCATTTTCTGTAAATATTCCAAAAAGAAATAGACTTTGTAAAGGCACGTGTACCACTGTCCACTTAAAATGTAAAACTTGAAAGGCTTTAAAATGGGGGATTTTAATAAATTAGAACCCGGACAAACCTCCTGAGGTTCTGATTTAATATTTCTGTTTAAAAAATATAAAGGTAATTCCGACACCAGTCCTGACAGAGGTATGCTAAATCATTCTGGGTTCCTAACATGAGTTGTATAGCTTTGTCATCTAAAATCCCAAAGAACTTATTAAAAGAATAAATAAGGTCCCATTACTGCTGCAAGCAAGGGTCATGTCAGAAGAGTTTTCATTAGCATTTGTTTAAAATATACACAGGAACTACAAGAGGGCCTAATTTAAAGTGGACTTCAGGCGCTGTGGCTCTTCATTCACATGAAATTGAGTGAGACTAAGGTTGGTTGTGTTTGGACGATGCTGACAATAGAACTTAACTTTCAAGTAGTCCAAACGGCAGGTTTCTTTTTACCTGAACTAGGGCCTGGGAGTGAGGAACTTCTGGAGATTATGTGTGTAAAACGTGTGTGCACAGTGGTAAGACATGTGGGCACGCCACAGTAAGAGATCAGGTATGTTGAGGCAGAGGATACTAAATTTGACATGTCTAAACATACAAAATGCTAATTATAAGTACAGTAGAAAAATAAATCACACTGGATCTTATGGCCTCTACAAGAAACCCCACTGGGCACTGACGCTCCCCAGTAGGTTATTCTCTTTTTTCCACTCTGAGAACAAGGGCATCCAGACAGATGCATTTCACATGATTTTGGGGCAGGTTCCATGTCAAAACCCAACTGAAAAGCAAGGGCCTGCTCTCTCAAAGAGCACTTCTCAGATACAGTTCTGAGATGGGAAAACAATAGACAGAAAAATCAAGAAGAGAGAGAAAGCTAAACAAATAATAAGAGCTTTTAGGTTAGGAAAGATTCCCCTTGCTTAGCCTTCTTTAAGAGTTTACTTCCTTTAAGAAATCTTTTTATAGATATTACATGAGAAAACTGCATTTGATGTCCACCGCACACCACCACCTCTGACCGCCAGGCCGAGCCGTCTTTGGGACGACCACTTGCCGGTCTGCGTCGCCCTTCGCCGCACGCTTCTTGTGAAATTCAACTGTTTTATTTACACGATGGTAATACTACTCAAGGAAATCTGAAGGCTTAGCACTTAGACCAGCTCTCGCAGTGTGCACACTGAACTTATCCAGCCGAGGAACTGGCGGTAGATTCCTCAAGACCACTGAGACTGCCCTTTTTAACTGTGGAGAGGGAGGGAGAGAGGAAGGAAAGCCCTAAAAAGACTCAGAGAAAACAAAAATGGCTTTGACTCCACTCAGTGCTCAAGGCAGCGGGGACAGGGGCTGTGCGAGGCTGGCAAAGCACTGGCCACCGGCAAAGCAGGCGCAGGGTACGCAAGCACTCAGGTACACGAGCACTCAGGTACAGGAGCACTCAGGTACACGAGCACCGAGGTACACGAGCACCCAGGTACACGAGCACTGAGGTACGCGAGCACTCAGGTACACGAGCACCCAGGTACACGAGCACGCAGGTACACGAGCACGCAGGTACACGAGCACGCAGGTACACGAGCACGCAGGTACACGAGCACTCAGGAGGAGACACCGTCTTGCCTCCGTTTGAAACTGACCTCCCCTTTCAAGACAGCAAGAATGCTATGTGTTGGCATCAACTCTGAATGTTTTCAGACATGTACTTCCTACCCTACGAAGCACCGGAATGAAGATTCCAAATCCCTCTACCTGTTGCCCCTGTACCAAAATGTGAACTGCCATATCAACAGAGAAGACGAGCCAACTGTTTATGCCTGTGCGTGTCTTACGAGCTGCCCTTACCAGTGAAATCCGAATTAACCAGAACTCTATGTCCCGGTGACCAGTTTTCTAACAGTCTTCCTTCCCACCGCCTCTTCTGTACGCAAAGTGAGCGTGGTTTTACCTTCGGCTGATCTTAGATCCTCCTGCAGATTTATAGAGAAAGGCACCCTGGGAAGTTGAAGGCCTAACCGTACAAAGATCCGAGAGGCCGTGGGCTTCGGCGACAGCAGGCTTACTGAGCCTAGGCCTGGTAGTCGTACCCTTGAATTCCACCAGTTGGATGACATCTGTATGACCTTGGGCAGCAATAACTTAGCCCTGCTGAGCCTGGAAGTCCACTATGAAAACGTTATGCTTCTACCATGCTGCTGCCGCGAGGGCTCCGTGGAATACACAAGTTGGCGAACACAGTAAGTACTCAATGCGGGGAGGGAGGGACAGGCAGTGTTCAGGACCAATCCCAGTTTCCTAAGAACGGCTTACAAAGTTGACTTTAAAAGCGCCTCATGTGGCCGGGCGTGGGGGCGCACGCCTGGAATCCCAGCATTCGGGAGGCGGAGACAGGAGGATCTGGGTTCGTGCCCAGCCTCAGCTACTTAGTGAGGCCCTTCGCAACTCAGTGAGACGCAGTTTCAAAATAAAGAAAAAAAAATAGGGCAGGGGGTGTAGCTCAGAGGTAGAATGCCCCTGGGTTCCACCCCAGTACCACACACACACACACACACACACACACACACACACACACACACACAATCAATGTGTTAGCTCACACACACCATTTCAAGGCACCCTGGGCCTTTTTCTGTTATACTTTACTGTGTTGGCAGTAGCCAACTGTTATTCTAAATTATAAACCCCACAATGGCAAGAATCCTCTCCTGATCGCCTCAGCACCTAACAAGTGCCTGGCACAGAGGGAAGTCTCAATAAAGAACAATTTAATAAACGAAAGTGAAGATACTACACTGCACACACTCCACGTGTAAGAAAACACAGCACGGCATTTTAATGTGACCTCCTCAAACAGATGAATGCAGTGACTTCAACTGTGAAAATATTTAAAACTAAGTTGCCTATTGAAATATGATTTAGTCTACAAAAAATAAAAACGCTTTTTGTACAAATTTCCAGCAACTTGTATTTCCAAGTCACATGTAAGACGGGATCTACGTGTGTGTGTGTGTGTGTGTGTGTGTGCGTGTGTGTATTTCTATATATCCCTCTCACCTAAAATCTATTTTATACTTTATTAGTGCACCGTAACTACACATCACAGTGAGACTCAAAGCGATCCATAAATACATGCACACATGGTTACTTCCCCTCATTTTCTATGTTTAAAGTTTTACATAAGGCAGGCCAACTTTTAGCCACTTGTAAATTTCCCGGGTACTCACTGAGCTCCACACGCCCAGTGCAGCTCCACTTCCCGTGCCTCAGTGTCCCCTGTAAATCACGTGGGGCACAAAGGGGTTTCTATTGCCTTACCACACTCTGCACCTTACTGTTTCAATATGTGAAGTTTCCTTTAAAGAAACCTGAATTAAGATTCAGAAAGCTACTCTTGGCCTTGGGGAAGTGCTGACGGAGGTGTGCACGCATGCCTCTACCATCTTGAACGCCATGAACATGTACGTGTGCAATGCACCAATAAAGGGGGGAGCTACTCTTGAATAGAAAATACACCAAAACACGCGAGGGCAGGCTGACTACATGCCTAAACTATTTGCTGACTCAAGTTCAATAAGTTTAAAAATTTATGAAATTTCCCTACTCAAATATAGAAGGAACTACACAAACCTTTTAAAACTGCAAATAAATTTTATTTAACAGACTATTTCTTTGCATTTGTAAGTGTCTGACATTAAATCTTGTATAGGATTTGCACAATAGGAACTTTTTTCTTTAGCATTTCCTATGGGGAACCAGTAACAGTGAGTTTGCCTGCAAACATACTTTCCTTAAAGCAGAAACTCACTCCTGCATGTGTTTAGAAAATTAGTTATGCTATGACTATTTAGAGTTAGGTTCTTATCTCCGTTTATCTTCATCCCCATCCTTTACCTCTTATGCCAGAGAATATTAACTTTTTATGCTATATACATCACATTCTGTCTGAAAACACCTGGTTTGCCCACTTACACGCACACGCATGCGTGCCAGGATGCAGAATGTGCTACAGTGAGCTGGACTTCCCAAATGAAAAGGAAGACTGCCCCGCTTTCAGATGTTAATACAGCGGGGTGGAGTCAGTGAACGACTCTGCACGTGGCCGAGACACAGGCTCACAGCGCGTGGCGTGCACGTACTCTGCTCGTGTTATGAAAGGGTGGGTACCAAAATATTTTGTAAATCAAGATGAGTGGAAGGCAAACTTTGATAAGCTGGAGAGAGCCTTCGGCCCACGAATATCCCCACAGGACCACTGAGCTGAGGCAGAGCCGCACTTGTTTTGAACACCTCACACCTGGCACTGCAAGAAACTGAAGTCATTATACGCCAGGTATGGGTAGAAGTTAAACTCAATGAGTTGCTTTTTATTTCTTGTCAAAATTCACAGAAAAAAAAATATTGGTGAGGAGTGAATTCCCGTAATGATCAATGAAGAGGCAGCAAAGCTTGTCTACTCCATTCGTCTGCTTCAAGCAAATCGTAAGGCAAGGTGTGCATCTCAGACGCACACACACACATATGGATGTCATACTGCAGAACCGCACCCCGCCACACCAGCTAATTATCATCCTGAGTTGACTCGCAAACCGCGGTGAGCGTCGAATATGCGTGAATCACAGGTTGTGTGATCCTTCTTTCTCTGTATGTCTTTTTAAAAATAAAAGAAAGAAGGGAACACTGAAGAAGCAAAGCAGAAAGAGAACAAAATAAAAGCTAAAAATAGAAGCTTTCTGCATGTAACTTCTACCAGGAAAATCAGAAGTTCAACAACCAATGAAGAGCAAGCTTCGGAGTTTCTGTGCATTTCATTTGTACCCAAGCTCTGGGCACTTAGAGGTCTCAAAAGCCAAGGCATAAACTACAGTTTCTAACTTTCGAGCTGACCGCTATTTAAAAATACTGACAGGCATGGAATCCACGTAGTGTTTCCTGTACTATAATTTAAAAAAAAAAAGTAAATTAAGTTTAGGTTTCTGTCCTTTTGAGGACAGAAAACACCACTTTTCCACCTAGATCCCTCAAGGTTAGACTTTCACTGGAAACACAAGACAACCAAGATCAGAGGTCAAGATCTATCGGCTGAGGAGCTGCATAGCTTAAATCAAGAAAACATAGCACTAGAGGAAGGGGCTCACTTTGGGTTGCCTTATTCTTTAGTTCAACAAGTCAAGCATTGTTTCAAGTGCTTTAAGAGCTCATCGAATCCTCACAATAACTCTGATGTTGGTGCAAATACTATCATCCCACATGGGCAAGCCTGGCAAGTTTAAGCAATCTGCCCAAGGCCAGGTTCCTGGTAGATAACAGAAGTATGATTCAAATACAAGCCACTGGGCATCACGTCTGAGCTCTTCAATCATTGGCCATACTATTCGCCAATGACTGAAACCAACAAAAATCCAAAAACTAATCGCCCTGGGGGAAAAGCCAGTGTCAAGGTATTCGCACAGTGAAAAAAGTATTTAACCATCATAAGATGAAATCTCACTGTCCATTTCATTTTCTATAGATATATCTATCTGCTTTACCTAAACACAATCATGGTTTCCATGCAGAATTCAACTGAAGGACAAGAGCGTAAGGAAAATTAGACACCAGAGAGAGCTTTAACTGAGCGACGTTAGAGCGGTTTATGAGACTTCTGATGAATGTGTTAAAATTCTTAGCGCCGATTCTTTTCTCGATTAAGGTAAGCGGAGGATATGAACGTCTCTATTATATACTACCTGAGCCACCCTAAAAGAGAAGGGTTACAAAAGGGTGAACATTCAAATAAACATGTCACTCAGCGAAACGCGCGAAATGACATCCACCTACAGCACCAACAAAATGAGGTTCTAGCAACGTTCAGTACGAACGACAGAGCTCAGTTTTAACAGCTGAACCGAGGCTGCTTTGTAGAGCTGGGTGCACTTGTTTGTTTGCTTAAACACCTTGCAATCAGTAACTGCAAAGACAAATTGCCTGCTTTAGAAAATGCACAAATGGGATCGTTTTCACACGAACGATATCTGCAGGAAAAGGTTCCAGGTAGAACAATCCTCATGAAAGCAAGAAGTCAAGCCAGAAAACTATTACTCTATCCTATCACAATGACATCCCGCATCTTCTCATCTTTGATTCTCCTGCCTGATCGCCTTATACAGCCTAACAATACTGACTACGATGTATTAGTCACAGACAAGGAAGACAATAAGTCTGTACAGAAATCCATATGTGATCTCCCATTTGAATTAGACATTCAGAAAAAGTACAAAGATGACCCTGCCTCCCAAGAAACTTGAACTTTTAAAGTACAACCAGATCTCTTTCTCTGATAACTTCCAACCATTAACTAGAATCAGTGACCAACCCCCAAACTGGAACAGACTCTGCATCCTATAACTACCAAGCTATTTCTCAGTTATAAGTAAATATTTGGGGCTTCCAAACGATTATTAGAACTCTTGCCTCCATCGGGAGGTGAAACGCCCAGGTGAGAGTAAGAGGACCTGAGACCCGAACCTTGGGAGCCAGGTGGTTCCTAAAACACACACACACCTGTGTACACCCTACTGCCTTCGGGGTGCCCATTTCCTGGACGGCCTGGGCACCTCCTCCAAAAGCACACACACAAACGATACCAGGTACACAACAAACAGGACACCAAGTACTGCGTAGACCGTGACACTGGGCGCTGTGTGTACACAGACACCACGTACACCCTATGTGCAACACTGGGTGTGTGTACACGGTATAAGCAAGGATACGGCCTAAGCATCCCTTCTGACTCCAGGTGTCAACCGGACGCTGTGTATCCACCGTGTAACACCCTGGGCCCCGCAGCACAACGCACAGCCCGCAGCACCACCAGTACCCCTGGATACTGTGTTCATGACACTGGACACTGTGTACAAAGCCACTGTGTACACACTGTATTTGATACCAGCTACCATGTAGACATCTTGCAGGACGCCGGGTACTCGGTACACCACACAGAGGCAACCGCACCAGGACCCGGAGTCCTGGGCGCACGGAGGCGGCCGGCAGGGCCCGCGGACGCACCTCGGGGCCCAGCGGGGACCCCGGCCCCCGCTCGCGACCCACCGGGGCCGCGCCCAGACGCCGCCACGCCCGCGGGCCCGGGCCGCCGAGGCGCCCGCGAGCCGAAGTTCGCGTCCGGGCGTCCGCGGCGCCTCCTCCGCGGGCGCGGGGCGCGGGCCGGCCCCGCAGGACCTGTTGAGGGGCCGCGGCCTCCCGCCGGGGCCGCCGCGGCCTCGCCTCAGCGCCGCGCGGCCGCCAGCCCCACGCCCGGCCGCGTCCCCGCCGCCCGGCGCCGCGCCGGGGCCCGGGAGGCCTGGCCGGGCGGGCGGCGCGGGGCCCGGGGGCGGCGCTCACGCGAGCCCGCGGCTTCCCGGGCCCGCGCAGGCCCCGCGCGCTCCCCCGGGCCTCGGCGGCGCGGCGGCCGGCCTGGGCGCGGGGACGCCGGGCAGCGCGCCGCGCCGACCCCGAGGCCCCGCCGCGCGCGGGCCCCGCCAGGCCGCTCCGCCCGCCCGCCCGCCCGCCGGCCGCCGGCCTTCCCACCATTATGCTCCGGCTCCGCGCCGCGCCCGGCCCGCCTCGGCGCCGCCTCCTTCCCGCCGCCCGGCGCCTCTCGGGCCTGAGCCGCGACGGCGCGGGGGCGGGGGGGACGCCAGGCCGCCGCCTCCGCCTCCGCCTCCGCGGCCTCGCCCGGCGCGGCCTCCCTCCGCCTCCGCCTCCCCGGCCCCGCCCGGCGGCGCCATGTTGGCCGCGCCGGGGGCCGAGCCGAGCCGAGCCGCCGGCCTACCTCCCGCCGCCGGCCTGCCTCCCGCCGCCGGCCTGCCTCCCGCCGCCCAGCCCGCTCCCGCAGGTCTCAGGGCGCGCCCGGGGCCGCGGCGGGGCACGCGTGCGGGCGCCGTGCGGGCGGCGCCCCGAGCCCGGGCATTGTTAGGCGGCGGCCATCGCGGGCCGAGCAGGCGCCGGGAGGGACCGGGGAGACCCGCGGCCGCGCGGCTCCGGAGAAGGGGGCCCGGGAGGCGGGCGCCGAGGCCACCGCCGTCGCCCGTGACCTTTCTTCTCGAAGGAGTTTGGGAGCGCAGCGGGCCCGCGGTGGCTCCTTCCCGGGCAGGGGGTTCCACTCTGGGTTCTCCTGTTGGGTTTTCTTGGCCAGTTTAGCAGGGGACTCTCACCACGAGTCTCTGACTAATGGTACTGAGTAGGTCCTGGATATCCACCAGCATGGGAAGAGACAGAATCTTTTTTTTTTTTTTTTTAGGGTACTGGGGATGGAACCCAGGGGCCTTCTACCTCCAGGCTACACTCCCAGGCCTATTTTATATTTTATTTGGAAACAGGGTCTCTTAAGCCAGCTGAGGCTGGCTTCGAACCCGTGCGATCCTCCTGGCTCAGCCTCCCAAACGTGGGGATTGTGAGTGTGCGCCACCACGCCCGGCTAAGAGACAGAATCTTGCACATCACTAACAGCCTGAGTTTGGATAGACCTCAGAGCGCTTGTCGCTATCTCAAAGAACATCCCGAGATCATCTTATTCCATTAAAGAATTAACACACGCCAGCCAGGCGTGGTGGCGCACACCTGTGATGCTGGGGCATTCGGGAGGCAGAGACAGGAGGATCGCGTTTGCAGCCAGCCTCAGCTACTTAGTGAGGCCCTTCACAGCTCAGTGAGACCGTATTTCAAAATAAAGAATAAAAAACAGCTGGGGGTGTAGCTCAGAGGTAGAACGCCCCAGGGTTCCATCCCCAGTACCCTAAAAATAAAAATTAATACACGCCGTTAAAACTTAATAGATGGGTCAAGAAATATAGGAAAAAATCAAGTCATATATGGTTTAGTACCATGATCCATGTTCAATTGTATTACTAATAAAATGTGTAAAGCAGTACTTAGGAAGCTGAGACAGGAGGATCATGGGTTTGTAGCCAGCCTCGGCATCTTAGTGAGGCGCTCCCTTGCAACTTAGTAGACTGTTTCCAAATAAAAAGTAAAATGATAGAAGCCGGGCATGATGGTGCAAGCTTGTAATCCCAGCATTTGGGAGGCTGAGACAGGAGGATCCAGGTTCCCTACCAGCCTCGGCTACTTAGTGAGACCTTGTTTCGAAATAAAGAATAAAAATAGGGCTGGGGGTTATAGCTCAGAAATAGAGTGCCCCTGGGTTCCATCCCCAGCACCACACACACACACACAAAAAGTAAAATAGGGCCGGGGGTGTAGCTCAGAGGTAGAATGCCCCTGGGTTCAATCCCCAGTGGCAGGATTTCACTGATAATGCTACTGAGTATTAGTGTAATGGACACCTTTATATACTTTTGGCAGAAAGTTGATTTGTTATGAACGCTTACGCAATACCCGGAGACTTAGAAATATTTACATTTTTTACATGAGAAATCAGTTGGGAGAGGGGTAAGGGTTACTGGGGGTTGAACCCAAGGGCATTCTACTTTCCAGCTATACCTCAAGCCCATTATTATTATTATTATTATTATTATTATTATTATACATTGAAACATGGTCTCACTAAGTTGCTAAGCGTCTTCTCACATAGCTGAGGCTAGCCTTGAACCTGGAGTCCTTCTGCTTCAGCCTCCCAAGTACTGGGATTGCAGGCATGAGCCACCACCAAGCCTAGCTGGAGAAGTCCATGTTTAATAATCTACCCAGAAACAGTAGTGCTTAGGTTGTCACACACACACACACACACACACACACACACACACACACACTTTAAAAATCTTTCAACAATTTTTTACTGCCCTTAGAATAAAATCTAAACTGTTCCTCCTTCCATGGTGTCTGCCATGATCTGGCCCCTGCTACCTTTTAACTTAAACGCCATTCCTGCTCCAATGACCTCCGTTCCATCTCAGGACAGGACAAAATTTCTTTCACCCGAAATTAACTCCCTGCCTCTACCTTCCCGTGTCTGTCACTTTGCACAAAGGAACCTTCCAGAGCCCCAGTCTAAATTCTCCCTGTCTTTTCCACCAAAACACACGGCCATTTGAAGAGCCACACATCCCTCTGCATTGACAGACCGGGGGAATTTATTCCCTGTGGCACACCCAGGCACCCAACATATGTTGTTAACCTGGGAAAAGTGTCACAGGCAAAATTGTCCATCTCACTGAAAAGCACGGCACTGAGATTTAAGTGTGTTGTTTTTAGATAACACACCACCAGTGGCTCTGCCACTCAGGTATTGTAGTTTTTCCTGATGCATATTAATTAAAACTACATGCTAATTGGGTCTTGTTATACTTAGGTTAATAGCTGAGGGCTGTGGAGTAACAGCTTCTGTAGTGCCGGTTTCACAAGCCTTGAAGGAAGGTCCTCTGCCCCTGGATCCCAGCGTGGCTGGCAGAGGCGATGCCTGCACGGGGTATGATCGTTTTAAAGCACGTGAGAAAGCCGGGCGTGGTGGCGCACGCTTGTAATCCCTGTGCTTGGGAGGCTGAGACAGGAGGATCGCACGGGTTCGAAGCCAGCCTCAGCTACTTAGCGAGGCTCTCAGCAACTTAGTGAGACCCTGTTTCCAAATAAAATATTAAAAAGGTCTGGGAGTATAGCCCAGAGGTAGAAAGCCTCTGGGTTCCACCCCCAGTACCACACACACACAAAAATAAATAAATAAATAAAATAAAGCACGTGAGAGCGCTTTTCTCTTTTGCCTTTTCACTATGTGGTGTCTCTAGTAAGTTCAAGGCATCCAGGTGGTATGCAGGCTGTGAGGATGGTTACAAGCTTGCCTACAGGAGGAGAGTTAATATTCAACTGTTAGCACTGCGCCTAGGAACTTTTAATCTATGGCAGGATCATAAGTTTCAGGAATGGCTTTGTTAAGAGAGAGCCAATCTCTTGTTATTTATCTCCATTTTTTACTTTTTTTTCTTTGTGTAGTTCTGGGGATTGGACCCAGGGTCTTTTCTATGCTAGGCAAGCACTTTACAACTAAGCTACATTTCCAATCCTTTAAATTATTTATGTATGCATTTACTTATTTTGTGATGCTGGGGATTGAACCCAGAGATACTCTACCTCGGAGCTACACCCCCCCCACACACACACACACTCTTTTATTTTATGTTTTATTTGGAAACAAGGTCTTGCTATGTTGCTGAAAGCCTAAGTTGCTGAGGCTGGCTTCACACCTGCACCCCTCCTGCCTCAGCCCCCCAAGACCTGGGATTCCATGTGCACGATCACATCCAGCCCAGGTATTTGTGCCAAGGTATTTATTTATTTACTTTGCAGTGTGGGGATTGAATCCCAGGGTACTCTACCACTGAGCTACACACACACACACACACACACACACACACACACACACACACCTTTATAAAACAGTATTTCACTAAGTTGCTAAGCCCAGTCTCCAGTTTGTGATCCTCCTGCCCCAGCCTCTGGAATAGCTGGGATACAGGCATGCACAACTGGGTCGAAACATTCTCATTATATTTAGAAGCAAGTTTAACCCAGTAAAACACTGCAAATGGGAGTAATTTTGTTCTTGTAGTTCAGAGAGTCATGGCGAGGACCGAATGAGAGAGGTGCTGGGATGATTCTTGCGACCTTGCAAGCTCAGAACAACGGTTCCATATCGATAGCCGTGTTAGTTACTACGCTCCGTAATGTGCTAACCAGGGACCGTGAATGACCTACTGATTGTGAAATGCCTGGCCTAAAAGGAGCCCCCCTCTTACCCGATCCTGCAGATGAAAATGTGGCCTGATAAAAGTTAAAGACACCTGAGGACACGGCAGGCGTGGTGAGTAATCCCAGGTACATCTCCATCTCCTCCCACAGAGGCCAGGGCAAGACCCCCGGGGATTCCAGCAGGCTTCTGATCCGCCAGCGGCAGGCTAATTGCCACTGTCTGGAACAGAAGGAACTCCGACCATTGCAGCCGGCACCGGCTCCTTCAAATTGCAGCTTCAGCAGCTGCTTGGCAAGCGGCAGCTCTGACGGGTTATACAACCTGCGGCAAGTACCAACATCTCCCCGTTCCCTCCGCTGTGAACCAGGAAGGGTTACTGATGTCACTAAGCTGTCAGAACCTCCCCGGTAGCAGCATCTCCTCCTGGATATCCTGCTGTCTCTCCGTTCTGTCCTTACCCAGCCGCCTCTGCCGCCTCCTCCTCCTTCTCCTCCTCCCCCCACCTCCTCCTCTTCTTCTTCTTTTTGGTACTGGGGATGGAATCCAGGGGGATTCTATCTCTGAGCAACACCCTCAGCCTTTATTTATTTATTTATTTATTTATTTATTTATTTATTTATTTTTATTTGAAACAGGGTCTCACTGGGTTGTAAAGGGCCTCACTAAGTACCTGTCCGCAAATCACGATCCTCCCGTCTCAGCCTCCCAAATGCTGGGATTACAAGCATGCACCACCACACCCGACTCAGCCTCTTCTAAACACTCTTCTAGCCGACATTCTTCCTGGTTCTAGGCGCCCTTATTTCTCTTTACCCCAAGCTGCCTTTCTCCCCCACCCCTTCTACTTGATTGTTTAAAGCTGCCATTGTAGCCAGGCGTGGTGGCGCACACCTGTAATCTCCGTGCTTGGGAGGCGGAGACAGCAGGATCGCGCTGGTTCAAAAGCCACGCGGCTTAAGAGACCCTGTTTCCAAATAAAAATATAAAAATAGGTCTGGGAGTGTAACCCGGAGGTAGAAGGGCTTCCAGGAACCCCAGTACCACCCAAAACAAACAAACAAACAAAACAAAACAAAAAAAAAAAAAAACCCTGCTGTTGTAGCTGGGTGTGGTGGTACACGCTTGTAATCCCAGGACTTGGAAGGCTGAGACAGGAGGAATGCAGGTTTGAGGACAGCCTCAGCTACTTAATGAGGTCCCCCTCAACTTAGTGAGAATTTGTTTCAACATAAAAAGTAAAAAAAATGGGGCTAATGTAGTGCAGAGGTAGAATGCCACTGTGTTCAATCCCACGTAATGCACAGACATGCATACAGACATGATAAATAATCACGCTCACTGTAGCCAGGAGCAGTGGCACGCTCTTATAATCTCAGGACTTGGGGGGCTGAGACAGGAGGATCGCAGGTTCAAAGCCAGGCTCAGAACTTGGGAGGCTGTCTTCTGCAACGCAGTAAGATGCTGTTTTAAAATAAGATATAAAATCGTGCTGGGGGTATAGCTTGGAGGTACAGTGCCTCTAGGTTAAATTTCCAGGACCAAGAACAAAAACAAAAACAAAAACTACTACAAAAACCTTGCCATTGTGTAAACCCAGGACTTGGGAGGCAGAGACTGAAGGATCACGGGTCAGCCTCAGCAACTTAGTGAGAGCCTATTTCAAAATAAAAACTAGGGCTGGGGCTGCAGCCCAGAGGTAGAACACCCCTGGATTCAATCCCCAGCACAATGCATATAAACAAACACATAAATAAATAAATCTCCCATTGCACACGGTGACTCGTGGCCTCTGCATAGGCCCTGCTGGGCTGTGCCTTTGAGAGACGTTCACAACACACAGAGGTTTGTGGACAATCCCCTCCACACCCTGCTGACATCTTCTCTTCTCCACTCAAACACTGAAGACAGACCTGAGGCTCCTCTGAGGACAGAGAGCTCAGACTGCAGGCCCTGTGGCTGCCCGGAGCGTCGAGGGTCACAGAAGACTCTCTGATTGATTCTCCTTCAGAACCGTGCCTGAAAATTGGCCAGCCGGTCCTTGTGCTTGGAGGTCCCCACTCAGAGAGCCCACCCAGCAGCCGTGCTCAGACTCCGAGGCTGGGACCTGGATGATTCCTGGGGACCAATGTTGGCAGCAGTCGTAGGTTAGAGGAGACCGTGTCTGCCTGGCACAGAGCCGTCTCTCAGGAAGGGATGCAGGGCAGAGAGGACCACGGGCAACTGTGACTGGGATACTTGATCTGCATAACTAGTCAACCTGGGTGCACATCAACCCATTTCCACAGACTAAGCCACCCCCTTCCCCCCAGAATTCCTAGCTCCTGCCCCATGAGCCTCTGTATGAGGACCAGCCATCTTCCCCCTCTGACTTTAGTGCTCCCAAGCTAGGGGAATGTATACATTTTGTATGCTCTTCCCTGTTTTCCCCAACCTCCTGTCAGAAATACCTTCGCAACATCGTATCCCTCTTTAGGAGGACAAAAAAATTAGGCAGTTGAGGCTGAGGCAATGACAGGGTTTATTTAGTGAGTGTGCATTAATATATATATATATATATATATATATATATAACTAAATTTAAGATTTTTAAAATTCTCTTACTTAGTTATGCGACACGTGGGATCAGATAGTTGTATTCCCATGTGAGTTAATATTTAAGTACCCAGTCTTTTCTATCAAAGCCATTGGAATTGTTTCTTGTTTTAAAGAATCCTCTAGGATAAAAAATAAATTAAAAAGCAAAGGATCTTCTCTATTTAGTATTTAGGGAAGCTTTGTTTTACGTTTGGATAGTTGACATAAAATTTAAAAAATTAATGCTATCATCGCACATGTTTTAGGTTTGTAATACCAAGGAGTTGAAAGTAGGTTTTACAAGCCCAAGGGACAGGAACACTTATGGTAACAATCTTAGAGCAATAGTTTATAAAGCCGGGCGCGGTGGGCACGCTTGTAATCCCCGCGCTTGGGAGGCGGAGACAGGAGATCTCCTGCGCAGGTTCAAAGCCGGCCTCGCTGGCTTAAGAGACCCTGTTTCCAAATAAAAATATAAAAATAGGTCTGGGAGTATAGCCCGGAGGTAGAAGGGCTTCCAGGAACCCCAGTACCACACACACACACACACACACACACACACACACACACACACACACAGTTTATAAAGTTATTTTCTAGAAGTAGTAAGATATAAAATGTGAATTTGTGTTCCACTTTTTACCATTTGAAGGAAGGAACATATATCTCACCAAATCGCCCAGTGATAAATCCCTTAAAGAGCCAAAAAATAATAATATAAAACACTTGACATCTCCCAGCTGAAATGTTAGGAAATAAAAGCCTAAGGGGGAAAATGAAAAAAATAACAATAATCGTGGGGTAGATTATCCTTTCCACAAAATTATCCCAGTGCAAAAATATCTTCCAAATGACTTGGTCTGTGTGTCAGCATTTGGGATTTGATTTCTCTTGCTTATTATGGGTGTTGTATTGAGAGAAAGTCAAAGAAAAGCTAGAAAGCCCTACTTCCTCTTTTCTTTCATTTGACTGCTCTGAGAATACCCAGCGCAGGAAGTTCAGTGTCCTCGACTGCTTCGCGGGATGTGGTGCGTGTCTTTCTGCTCTGCGCCCGTACCGCCCCGCATCGGGCCACTTCCCAGAGGTGGGGCTCTCCAGCCCTCCCTCCCTCCTGACTGCTGAAGTCCTGCGTGAATATTTCCCACACAGTGGGGTGACTGTCTTTTCAATCTGTTTTCCTTTCTCTCCTTCTTATCCTATTTTTTAAAAGAGCAGCTGCTGAAGAGGCAGTAAAACAGAGATGGCAGTGAGATGGATGGCCAGTTGCCTAATTTCTTATACATTTATTTCCTATAGAATTATTATAAAGTGCTAATTATAAAGCTGTTTTAGTGAACGTGTGCTGCTTGGTTTAAATGCAAAAGCCTTTCTATTTATTACTTAACTGAGGGTTTCTATGAGAGGTGCCTAGTTGTTATGTGTTAAACACACCTTGACATCATATATGCGAATGGTATATTATTTCAGCAAGGTGTTTTATAGCCTTATATACAATAGCGATGTGCCTACATAAATTATGATTTATTAAGGATAGGAATTATGTAATCATTCCAGAGGTGGCTTATAAAGGTCATATTTTTATGGTAAGTGAAAAACTATGGTATTCATTACAGAAAATGATCTCACCATTAAAAAATAAGCATATCTGTTTAATACAAAAAGACCAGAAAGAAATAAAACATACTAAACATATGATTAATCTCAGACAAATGAAACTATGTGTAATTTACTCTTTCTTTTTTATATTTTTTTATTTTCTTGGGCCAGAATTTATTTTGTAATTAGATATAAAAGTTTATGGTACGATATTGGGTTTTAGAAGACTGCTTGATAACATTAAACTGTATTCATTTAGGAATGAAGCTGTCCTCAGAAACACTATATAATGCACTTAATGGAAAATTTATTTTCAATTAAAATTTCTATGGCTACATTTATTCCATTAAATGAGGAACAACTCTACTGCTCATAATAATATCAAATCAGAGCCATCTTTATGGAAGTTAAATATTGGCATTTTTGCACCCTCCAACCTACCAGCGTTGGTGCTCAGATTGTCTGAGTGGGATTTGGGTAAAATAAAAGTAAATCTGGGCGTGGTGGCGCACGCTTGAAATCCCCACACTTGGGAGGCAGAGACAGGAGGATCACGCAGGTTCAAAGCCAGACTCGCTGGCTTAAGAGAACCTGTTTCCAAATAAAAATATAAAATAGGTCTTGGAGTGTAGCCCAGAGGTAGAAGGGTTTCCAGGAACCCCAGTACCACCAAAAATAAGAAAATAAAAATAAAAGTAAAAGTGATCCAGGCGTGGTGGCACACGCTTGTAATCCCAGCATTTGGGCGGCTGAGACAGGAGGGTCACGGTTCGAGGACAGCCTCAGCTACTTAGTGAGGCTCCTTGCAACTCAGTGAGACCCTGTTTCAAAATAAAGAATTAAAATTGAACTCGGAGGTAGAATGCCCATGGGTTCTATCCCCAGTAAGTACCATTAAAAAAAAAAAAAAAGTAAAGGTGAAGCCAGACACACGTGTATTCTTTTGGGGAAATAGTGGGATCCAATTAGAAGAAAATGCTCAAGGTAGTGTTTCCTGTAAGTTCTGTGAAAATCAAAAGAAAATTAAGATGCAAGCAACATCAAAAGAGCTCTTGAAAATGGAATTGGGATACCACCAAAGTGTTCAGGATTCACGCACGGGTCCAGCTGATGTGTGAGAACATGACCTTCTGCCCCCTGACCCCTCATCTGCAGGAGGCTGGAAGGACCAGATAATTATACTGTGTCCAGAGACTCCAGGCATGTGTGATGAGGTCATCCAGCCCTTGTTTTTATGGACATATTTACATTCTTTACGCTCTACCCATTACAGCTTTGACACAGTCCCTGATTTTTGTTTTTATTTTTTGTTTTTTTTGGAGGTACTAGAGATTGAAGCCCGGGGCACTCTCTCTCCCTTTGAGCTATTCCCAAAGACATATTATTTATTTTTTATTCTGAAAGAGACTCTTGCTAAGTAACAGAGGTCCTTGCTAAGTTACTGAGGCTGGCTGTGAACCTGTGATCCTCCTGTCTCAGCCTCCCAAGTACTAGGATGACGGACATATGCCACCATGCCCGGAGGTAGCATTTGTTCCTGACATTCAGCTGAAGTTCTCTACAAAGGGCTTCTGCTGCTTTGCAGGACATCAACACCGCTTGGACGCACGTTTCTGTTTTCTCTGGCTCTCAGGAAAAATAAATTCTTGAGCCAAAATAAACTCAGGCTCAAGAAAATAGAAATATAAAAAATAAAAGTAAATTACACAGTTTTATTTATTTGTTCTGGACTATCTGCACCGGTGTCCTCTGAATAGCCACTCCTAAGACAAGAAATAAAGTGCTTCTACAGTGGCTGAGTTTTAATGAACAGTTTCCCCCTCAACCTCCATTGCTCCAAAGCAGTTCAAGCTGGGCTTGGTGGCACACACCTGTAATCTGAGCACTCGGAAGGCTGAGACAGGACGACCGCAGATTTTAGGCTGGCCTCAGCAATTTAGCAAGACCCCCAGCAACTTAGTGAGCCCCTGTTTCAAAAAGAAGGGGAGGATATTGGTGTGTAGCTCAGAGGTAGAATGCCCCTGGGCTTAAATCCCACTACTCATTACTCCCCCCGCCAAAAAAAAATTCAATGGAATATTTTATTTATTTGCTCATTTTATTTATTTTGCAGCACTGGGGACTGAACCCAGGGCCTCATGCGTGTTAGGTAAGTGCTCTACTCCTGGGCATCCTGCCAAGCCCTCGATATTTAATATTGAAAATTATAGTGTTAGCCTAGTGTGTATAGTCCCAGTACTTGGGAGGCTGAGACAGGTGGATCTCAGGTTCACGGCCAGCCTCAGCAACTTAGTGAGGCCATCTACAATTTGGCAGGACCTTGTTTCAAAATAAAAAATAAAATCGGGCTGGGTGTGTAGCTCAGAGGTAGAATGCCCCCGAGTTCAATCCCCTGTACCACAAATAAAAAAACAGAGATAAGGAGAATGGAAGGAAGGAAGAAATGAAGGAACGGTGAAGTTGAACGCATATTGCTCACAAAGATGAGAAAGTCTTTATTCGGTGGCGAGGAGTTGTACTTAGATAATTTATTTTCTCTATAAATTTATCTTTGATTGTCAAATTGCTTGCAGGATAAAGACCTATATTAATACCATCCAGCTATTCTGAGCATCGTATGGTCATTACTAAGCTGCCTCTTACTGCCCCAGCTCACGTGACCTGCAAGAAGCAGGAACCCCATGGCTCACACTGTGCTCAAGGGGGACTGAGGCTTAGAAAGATAAAACCCATGATGCAAAACCCTGAAGGAAGCCGGGCGCGGTGGCGCACGCTTGTCATCCCCGCGCTTGGGAGGCAGAGACAGGAGGACGGCGCAGGTTTGAAGCCAGCCGCGCGCGCTGGGTTAGGAGACCCTGTTTCCAAATGAAAATGTAAAAATAGGTCTGGGAGTGTAGCCCGGAGGTAGAAGGGCTTCCAGGAACCCCAGTACCACCAAAAAAAAAAAAAAAAAAAAAACAACAACAACAACAAAAAAAAAAAAAAACTAAAACAAAACAAAAAAAACCTGAAGGAATCTGACCGTGAGCGCAGCAAGCATCTGATCCCACAGACCCTGTGGTTTCCTTGGGCCTTTCTCCTTTTAGTCTTTCCCTCCTGTTATGGCTAGATATAGATGTCCCCTAAAGAGTTCATATATTAATGTTCAGAGTCGACATTATCAAGTCATAAAGGTGCCACTCTCATCAGACGATCAGTCCACTGTAATGGGTTTACTGGGTGGTAACCTAGACAGGTAGGGTGTAGATGGAGGAGGGAAGGTTCCTGGTGGTGTGGCCTCAAAACCTGTGCTTCTGTCTTTAAGTTTCCTTGCCTGCTTGCTCTCTTGCTCTGGAGCCCATGATGTGAAAGCAGAGCCATACCGTCCATCTCTCTGCTTCCCGTCTCTATGCCCTGAGCTCCACAGACCCAGCCTAACATGGACTGAACCCTGAAATCTCCAGAAACTGTGAGCAAATAAATCTTCCTTCTCCTAAGCTGTGTGGTGAGTTGTTTTGGGTTACAGCCATAAGAATGCTAGCCAAGACACTGCCACACTGGATTCTCAACATAGGTAGAACTGGTCACCACGTCGCCATGGATGAGAAGCTCACACCGAGACTAAAGTTGCTTCTGGCTCTTGGCAAAGAGTGTCTTTCATTACAGTGTCAGCAACCCTGTCCTCTTTTAGACTTGAACATATCTCACAAAATAAAATCCGTATTTTGAGATGAGGTCAATGTGTGTACCTTTTACCAAGGGAATTTATTGGTAATTTAAAAAAAAATGCCAAAGTTGAAAATCAATATACTACTTTCATAGGAAGCATTTTAAAGCACTTTAAAATCCACCCCCCCCCCCTTTTTTTGTATCCAGGATTGAAGCCAGGGGAATTCTGCTTGGAAGAATTTTATTTTTTATTCTTTATTTTGAAACAGGGTCACACTAAATTATCACGCATGGACCTCAACCCTGAGATTCTCCTGTCAGCCTCCCAAGTACTGGGATTATAGGCATGTGCAGCTGTACCCAGCAATAATCTCTGTTTAATGTAATTACTAAAGTCAGGAAAATATTTTATTACTTTCTTCATTCCCTGGGGAATGCATAATCTCAATCATTTTCATTGGGAAAAAATAGTAACTGGTGTTAGCAATCATATAAAAATAGCATTACCATAAAGCACAAACATTTTAAATTTCAATGTATAAAGATATATAATTCTATATAGGTATAAAATATTTTTCTATAAAATGTTAATTCTTTTGTGACCCTGAGGATTAAACTTAGGGACATTCTATCTCTGAGCTATACCCCCAGCCCTATTTTATTTTATTTTATTTTTTGAAACAGGGGTTTAATAAGTTGCTGACAACTTCACTAAGTTGCTGGGGCTGGCTGCAAACTTTCAATTTTCCTGTTAGCCTCCAAGTACTGGAATTACACCATATACAGCTTCTATAAAACAATGATTCTAACAAATGAACTCAGAATACTTAGAACCAGGTTTGACTTGCATGCCTAAGGAGATAACTAACAGAAGGCTTATGCAGTGTATTTTACTATTTCAGAAAGGTACAACCACATCCCTGTAATCTCAGGACTTGGGAGGCTCATAACCAGCCTCAGCAACCTAGTGAGACTCTGTTTCAAACTAGGAAATAAAACCGGCCTGGAAATAGAGCTCAGAGTTAGAATGCCCCTGAGTTCAATCACCAGTGCCACAAAAGGAAGAAGGAAGTTAAGAAAGGAAGGGAGGGCATATTTTCCCATATCCACACACAAACTCCCATCTCAGCTGAGAAGCACATTTCCTGTACTACATCTTACAGAGGAAGGTGGTGGTGTTCAACCCCACCAGTTATGAAGCACAGAAATATCCTTGTTCCTTCCCCCAGGAAATTTTTTTCTAAAAGTTTTACACTATAATGGCACGTAATAGAAATAAATTTCCATGTTTGAACTGTGTTTGGAAAAAGAATATTTTCTTGTGCTTCTATCAGAAGAAATAAAAGGAGCTGTCTGTTCAAAGTTATCTAAGGTTGTGGGTTGCTTACCACCCCATCAACCTGGCTCCTTTGCTAAGCTCTTGACAAACTGTGATACTTTTCTAAGAGTGAACAGCTTAGATTCCATCCAACGTTAGCATGTTCTAACCAGGGGTCCTGAGCGCGATATAAAAATCACATCGTTTCTGCCAGGATGCCTTGTATATACCAGAGGAGAATCGGGAAACTCTGATTCGCTAAAATATATTCGTCAAATGATATCTTTTACAAGGAAATAACACATGTGCTTACCGGGCGTACCGATATATTTGCGTAGAGTTTGAGTCCTTCACGGGACAGAAATGAATAATACTGTTATTCAGGCTAGCGCAACTGCTTAGCCCTGGAAATAGATTTAAAAATGGATTCGCCAAAGACCGAGGGGAAAAGTTTCTGCATATACTGATAGTACAGAGGAGGCTTTCTCTGCCAAAAGGCACCATGTCCACATACTGTAAATAATTTTCCCTTTTGATTCTTTCTGGATCTTGGTTTCATGGGCTCCGATTGTAAACAAACCTCCTGGTATACTTGGCCTGTGTTTTTATGCCTGGCTGGAGAGAATAATAACCCCGTCCTCACCACAGCCCGCTGTGTGGTTGCCGGGAGAATGGATTAGATATGCCTGTTTTGATTTTGAATGAATATACCCCCCGGCAAGCCATGTGGGCAAAATCGTTTCTTAGATGGCAAGATCCCCACGTTTACAGAACGGGTGGTTCGCCCTTACACATGCCCCGTACGCCCGTGGGGCTCCGCTGTCCTCATCTAAAAGCGCACAGCCTGAGGGACAGAACTCAGATCAGCTTTGTCTGCCCGCGGTTCTTCTTTTCTTTCTAATTTCTTCTCCATCATTCCTTTCTTCTTTCCATCTTTCAAAAACAAAACAGAACAAAAACAAAAACAAAAATGGACTCACGTAAGGACAGATCGACCTGCCTTTCCATCATTCTCTGCTCACGCAGCTCCAAGAAAACCAGACCAGTTCTTCTGCACAAAGGGTCTGCCCCAAGAAGTCAACACGCAGTGGAATCGGATTTCACTGTCCGCAGACTTTCGTCCGTAATGTATCGCTCAGGAGCAAAGTATTTGCCTGAAGTCTTGGCCCAGCCGTGTGCCCTCTCTGATTTTTCTCCAGTGGAAATGACTATGCCGTTTGAACAAACGTGTGGCCATTTTATGCTTAGGCTTCTGGGCAGAAAAAGGGCGTGTGGTTTCTGCCTGCTTCCTGGTGCAGGAGTTTTCAGCGCTGAAGATCTTGAGAGCGTGGGGAGGAGCTGGTCCCATCAGCGGTGGGTGAGACGCTGTGCGCTGTACTGAATGAATTTCCCACTCGGCCTGGGACGCACGCAGCGGTTATAAAGTGCTGCTGTTGTCGTTATTGTGTTCAATAATAGGACAGATATATGTTGACATTAATAGTATTTACTATAAATAAAAATATTATCTCTAGCTAATCTTTCCTTAGTCTGCGTACGACTTTTAGAAGTTGTTACTTCAGAGTGTGATGAGACATGTACACACAGCTATCATTTACGGGTCGCTCAGTTTTTTTTATAAGCTATAGCTTTTTCTCTGTTTCTTCCTTTCCCTGGCATGTCTGTCCTCTCCCCCTCCTCCCTTCCTTCCTCTCTCTTTCTTTTCTTCTCTTTTCTATTAAAGACATAACCAGTTGCTAAGCTTCATCAGTCTCACCCATTAAATTCAGCCTTATAGAAAGTAAATAAGCCGGGCGTGGTGGCGCACGCTTGTAATCCCAGAGCTTGGGAGGCTGAGACAGGAGGATCGCACAGGTTCGAAGCCAGCCTCAGCTACTTAGTGAGGCTCTCAGCAACTTAGTGAGACCCTGTTTCTAAATAAAGTATAAAATAGGTCTGGGAGTATAGCCTGGAAGTAGAAGACCCCCCTGGGTTCCACCCCCAGTACTTAAAAAAAAAAAAAAGTAGATAAGACAGGTGTGGTGGTACACGTTTGTAATCCCAGCATTCGGGAGGCTGAGATGGGAGGATCTCGGTTCAGGGACAGCCTCAGCTAGTGGGGCCCTCTGCAACTCAGTGAGACCCTGACTCAAAATAAAGAATAAAAAATAAGGCTGGGGGTGTAGTTTGGAGGTAGAATGCCCCTGGGTTCCATTCCCAGTATCACGAAAAATAAATAAATAAATAAATAGAAGATGACTTATCACATTGCAAAAAGACAAAAATCATTTTGCACGAGCATTTCCATATTTTAAACACAGGGTCAATGCACCAACACTCTATAGAAACTCAGCAATGCAGCTCACTGTGCTCAGAAGAAAACCTTGAGATGTCCAACCCTGGGTTCTGTCCTCAGCCCCTGAATTGATGTGTGACTCAGACAGCGTCGTCAACTTGGCCTGCTTCTCCCACAAAATCAATTCAGCTGCCAAATCCTTGTACAGACTTGGAGGGAGGAAAATCTTTGGGAGCGGGGGCTGTGAAAAGAAGATCCACTCCTCCCCAGAGAAGCCCCACCCCCAGGCAGCAGCTGGGGACCTCTGCCTTGAAATGCCCCTCGAGGTTCCTTGGCAACCAAAGTCTGGCTGGTGTCGAAGAGGGCGGGGCGCACAGAGGACCCGGGCTTCCCCTGGGCTGTCCAGCCAGATAGTAATTCCAGCTGTGTTCCCAGAACCCAGAGGGATTTCTCTACCCAGAAAGGTATCCCAGCAAATGCCTCTCGGCCTGCTGTGCACATATGGGCGCCCCTCCTCCTCCTGGGTGGTTTCAATTGTTCATTGCTTTTTTTTTTTTTTTTTTTTTTTGCAGTACTGGTGATGGAACCCAGGGGCGTTCTATCTCTGAGCTACACCCCCAGCTCTATTAAAGGATCGCGATCCTCCTGTCTCAGCCTCCCGAATGCTGGGTTCGATCCCCAGTACTGCAATAATTGATTAATTAGTTAATTAAGACCTGGACTGAGACGTCAACACATGGAGCCAAGTCTAAGGCCACAGGTCACCCTAGAGACGAGATTCTTCCACGAATGGAATGCAGGCTCCTTGAAAGTCTTTGCTTGTCAAGAGAATACACGGACAGCCGGGCATGGTGGCACACGCTTGTATTCCTAGGCTTTGGGAGGCTGAGACAGGAGGATCGCAGGTTCAAGGTGAACATCAGAAATTTAGTGAGGCCCTCTGCAACTTAATGAGATCTGTTTCAATATAAGGAATAAAAATTAGGACTGGGGGTGTAGCTCAGAGGTTCCATCCTCTAGTACAACAACAACAACAACAACAATAATAATACATGGACAACTTCAAAACTCAGTTGTATTTACTGGTTTTCTTTGTGTACTGCAGAGTTTAAGTATAAGTTCCTAGAGACAATAAGGTTTGCACTGTGGCCAGCTTTTATTACTAATCAGTTCAAACACCATCGTTCCTGTGAATTAAATTCTTGCTCTTAGCAACAATTTTTTTTTTATTTGACTGTGTTGTGCTGTCTTAGCACTCAGGATGGTCCATAAAATAGACATCTTTATCTCTGTTTCAAAAAGGAGCAAATGAACTTCAGAATGTGTGAGGGGATTTTCCAAGATCACACACTGAGTCTCTGAGTCTAAGGCACCGAGTCTCTGTGCACTGCCTGCGTGTGTGTGTGTGTGTGTGTGTGTGTGTGTGTGTGTGTATGTGTTACTGGGGATTGAGCCCAGAGGCATTCTACCTCAGAGCTGTACCCTCAGCCCCTTTTTCCTTGTTTTCTTCTTTTCTTTCTTTCTTTTATTTTTTGGTGGTACTGGGGTGGAACCCAGGGGCTTTTCTACCTCCGGGCTACACTTCCAGACCTGTTTTACACTTTATTTGGAAACAGGGTCTCACTAAGTTGCTGAGAGCCTCACTAAATAGCTGAGGCTGGCTTCGAACCTGTGAGATCCTCCTGTCTTAGCCTCCTAAGCGCTGGGTTTACAAGCGTGGGCCGCCACGCCGGGCCCATTGTTTTCTTTTGAAACAGAGTCTTGCTAGATGGCTGAGACTTTCCCCGAATCACTGAAGCTGGTCTTGAACCTGTGAACCTCCCTTCTCATCCTCCCAAGTTCTGGCTTTACAGCCCTGTGTCATCAGAGCTGGCTTTCTGCCTGCAGTTTCTAAAACGTCTTCTCTGCAACCCTAGCTGGGGTGGACAGGAAAGGGGCTAAATCAGGGAACCCTCTTTCATCCTGAGACACCTTTTATCATGGTTAATCTGAATTATCAACTTGATTGGATCATGAGACACCTAAAATTACGTGACTTTGGCTGTGTTGATGCGATGACTGGTTTATGGGCTGGGGAATTGAAGGGGAAGTCCTGTCCTGAATGTGGGCAGCGCTGTGCAGGACCTGGATAAAAAGGAGGAGCCAGATGTGGTGGGAAATGCTTGTGATCCCAGCACCTTGGAGGCTGAGACAGGAAGATTGCAGGTTTGTGGGCGGCCTCAGCAATTTAGTGAGACCCTTAGTAACTTAGTGAGACCCTGTTTCAAAACAAAAGAATAAAATAGGGCTGGTGGTATAGCTCAGAGGTAGAATGCCCCTGTGTTCAATCCCTAATAACACAGACACACACACACACACACACACACACACACACACACAGCCAGGCATAGTGTCGCACGCTTGTAATCTCAGTACTTGGGAGGCTGAGACAGGAGGATCACAGGTTTTCGGCCAGTCTCAGCTACTTAGTGAGGCCCTTTTGTAACTCAGTGAGATCCTGCTTCAAAGTAAATAATAAAAAAGGGGGGTGTTGCTTGGAGGTAGAATGCCCCTGGGTTCCATCCCCAGTACCAGCACTACACACACACACACACACACACACACGCACACACACACACACACACACACACACACACACACACACACGAGTTTTTGCTGAGAAGGGCTATCTGCTCTGAACTGGACCTTCACCATCGTCTCTCTGGTGAGTCTCTGGGCCTTTTCGTCGTGAGCTAGGGCTGTGTTATCAGTCACTCCTATTCTGAGTGTGCAGCTCTTGAACCGCTCGCTGGACCAGGTGTGGGTTCCTCTGGCTCCCCACATGCAGGCGGCCACTTGGAAGTATACTGCTTTGGTCTGTAAGCTGATCTGATAAATCTTCTCGTATCACATAGACATCCCGTGAGTTCTGTTACTGCAGAGAACCTTGACTCATACGCCTTTATTTGGGTAAAATATGAACTGGTCTCCTAATACAATGTGAACAATAAAAATATAGCATTTAAGAAAATCCACTTGCTTCTTGGCATGTGGGCTTTCTCTATTCTTGCCTCTCCTTTTTCTTCTTCTGATGTGGTTGTATTAAACCAGAATAAAGGCGTGAAGTATTAAATTACTTGATCATAGTAGTGGCCAAAGGTTAGCTTAGGGAAAATGCATAAAATAGGAATAAAATTTAGCTATTTTATAGGATTTCAATTTACCCATCGTTATTAGTTTATTTTGGCTGTGTACCAAAATTCCATAAACTGAAGAGCTCACGCCACAGGAATCTCTTTTCTCACTGTCCTGGAGGCTGAGCTTCCTGAAATTAAAGTTGCTCAGGCTGGCCTTGAACCTGTGATCAGCCTCCCATGTACTGGGATTATAGGCGTGAGCCACACGGCCAGCTGAAATGATTTTTTTTCTTTTTCTTTGTGGCACTGGGGATTGAACCTAGAGGCATTCTGCCTCACAGCCACATCTCCAGCCCTATTTTATTTTTATTTGGAAACAGGTCTTGCTAGGTTGATGAGAGTCTCACTACTCAGTGAGGCTATCCTCGAACCTGCAATCCTCCTGTCTCAGCTTCCCAAGTACTAGGATTACCAGCATGTGCCACCATGCCCGCCTTCTGAATTGCTTCCGAAGTGTACTTTTGTTCCCTTTAAATTAGAGATGTTCAAAAAAGTGTGTCAGAATACTTGTTGAAATAAATCTTCTGTTTTATGCAAAAACAGCTTTAAGGGGTTGACAAATATCCCACCTTCGAAAGCTCTTCCGGAAGTCGAGCCCCATCTCCTTACAGCGAGACCGCTTGCAACGGCCCCACAAGTATTGCTAGGTTCCTCAAGAATTGTCTTTATTATGCTTTAATAAGTACCCATAAATTGTTTTTTCTTTTTCTTTTTCTTTTTTTATTTTTTGGTGGTACTGGGGTTCCTGGAAGCCCTTCTATCTCCGGGCTACACTCCCAGACCTATTTTACATTTTTTAATTGGAAACAGGGTCTCTTAAGCCAGCGAGGCTGGCTCCGAACCAGCGCGATCCTCCTGTCTCCGCCTCCCAAGTGCGGGGATTACAAGCGTGCCCACCACGCCCGGCTTGTTTTTTCTTTAATAATTTAAATGACTCCCCTTTCTGCTTTTGGAGTGTGTGTGCTTGTGTGTGTGTGTGTGTGTGTGTGTGTGTGTGTGTGTGTGTGTACACGCACTAACTTTAGTTAACCATGCTAACTTTCCCAAATAAGGTTTCTTATTTATCTGGCTAAAAAGCTTAAAAGAAAGCTGGGTGTGGCGGTGCACGCTAGTCATCAATCCCAGCATTTGGGAGGCTGAGACAGGAGGATCGCCGTTCGTGGACAGCCTTGGCTACTAGTTCGTGAGGCCGTTTGCAACTCAGTGAGACCCTGTTTCAAAAAAAAAAAAAATTAAAAATAGGGCTGGGGTATAGCTCAAAGGGAGAATGTCCCTGGTTCCCATCCCCAATACCAAAAAAAGAAGGGTTAAAAAAAAAAAGGGGAAATTAATTACTGAGCTTATCCATTTGTTGGGAGCCACACCTTTTTCATGGTCCTTTTTTCCCCTCCTGACCTGAATTCAATATTCTGTACGGAATTAATTTTCCCCAGGAAGCTGATACCAGGTCTTGTTTTTCTAGGCATCCTAACCACTTTTTAATATCTTTACTTTGTTGTTTAAAGAGACAGTCTTCAAGAAGAAACAAATTGGATGTTTTGTGACTCATCATTTTTTCCAATATGGATAATTTAAAACATAAAAGTCAAGGAAGGGGGTGGGCTGCATCCTGACATGTTTCTATTTTCTAACTTGAACAATGACCAGCATGTGGCTGGTTGTGTTTCATTTCTGTATTTATTTTTCTGCTTTCGTTGGCTTGATTTTTCTTATATGTCCGGAAAATACAATATTTCCTATTACATTTCATATTTTACTCCTTATTTTTGTGGCACTGGGGACGCAACCCAGGGGTGTCCGACCTCCGAGCTACACCTGAAGCCCTATTTAATTTATTTTTTTATTTTGAAACAGGGCCTTGCTAAGTTGCTGGGGCTACATGTGATCTCTCTGTGATCCTCCTGTCTCAGCCTCCCAAGTACTGGGGGATTAAAAAGCCCACCACAATAGCCAGCCTACCATGTCTTTTATGGACAATACTGGTCATATTTTTTGCAGTGCTAGGAAATTTTTCTTTTCTTCTTCTTCTTTTTTTTTTTTTAGCTCAGGCATACTAAACAAGGAGCAAACACTGAGTCACATTCTCCAGCTCTTCTCAGTTACTTTATTAATTAATTAATTAATTAATTTTGGCACTAGGGATGGACATTCTACCTCTGAGCTATACCCCCAGCCCTATTTTAGTTTTTATTTGGAAACAGGGTTTCGCTAAATTGCTGAGGCTGGAATCGAACCTGTGATCCTTCTGTCTCAGGCTTCCAAGTACTGGGATTACAGGCGTGTGCCACCACGCCCAGCGCAATAGGACACTTCTAATTTATGCCTACCTGGATTCTGAAGAGGGGAAAAACTGGCTGAACCAGTCTGGCTAACATAGGAAATATAAACGGAAAATAGTACATTTTTAAAGTAGGGTGAAAGTTCGAATGACAGCTTGGCGGTAGAACGCCCTGGGGTTCAGTCCCCAGTCCAAAAAAAAAAATAATTCAATGGACAACCTTAAATTCACAACAATGGTTCTACCATCCACCTATTTCTTTTTGGTCTTTTTTCTTCAAAAACATGGGGCAGCCCAAGCGTCGTGGGCTGTGGGAAGGAACTCAGCATTTTTTTTTATAATTCAAAGCTCTCATTTATTTATTTTTCCAAGTGTTCCAAGTAGTCTAGGGACATTAAAAATTTAAGGTGTCAACTAGTCATAGTATACTGGTTATTCCTTCTCTCTCTCTCTCTCTCTCTCTCTCTCTCTCTCTCTCGTAGTACTAGAGATGGAACCCAGGGGCATTCTCCCTCTGAGCTACATCCCCAGCCCTATTTTATTATTTGAAACAGGTCTCCTTAAGTTGCTGAGGGCCTCACTATGTTGCTGATGCTGGCCTCAAACCTACCATCCTCCTGACTCAGCCTCCCATGTGCTGGAATTCCACCATGCCTAGCTTAGTGTATTTTCTGTAATGAATTACTGATGTGAGAGGTGGAAATTGCATTACTTCATTCACATTATACAAAAGAGCAAATATAAAACTATCATATCTAAGTATATACTAAATACTCATGAACTCTGTTTTTGTGTACCTGTGTTTACCTCGATTTTTCTTTCACATTTACCACATGCCTAAGACTCCTTTCACCCGGTGGTTATTTACCTCTGGGGATGGAGGATGCAATAAACCCTTCCGGGCGCCTCCTGTGACCTGCTTTTGCCAAGGTAGCACCATCTCCCAGCAGTCCATGCAGCTACCAGTGGATCAATCCATCAACAGACGGGCTCCCCACTGAGGCGGTCAGAGCCCTCAGGAGCCAGCCGTTGCCTAATCAGAGCTGTGTTGGGGACCACACTCTCAACACAGAAGCTTTTGGGGGACAGTCCACATCTGAACCATAACAGTTACCTGGTTCTTTTTGCTCTGAGGCTGGCTGACCTTGGAAGACAAGTGCAGAAACAGCAGCCCTGGGTTCTACTCGGCCACTCGGAACAGCCTGCCTGCCTGCCTGCCTGCCTTCTTTCTTTCTTTCTTTCTTTCTTTCTTTCTTTCTTTCTTTCTCTCTCTATCTCTATCTCATCTCTCTATCTCTCTATCTCTTGGTTCTGGGGATGGAACCCAGGGGCATTCTACCTCTGAGCTACACCCCAGCCCTATTTTTTATTCTTTATTTTGAAACAGGGTCTCGCTGACTTGCAAAGGGCCTCAGTGAGTAGCTGCGGCTGGCTGTACACTGCGATCCTCCTGTCTTTGCCTCCCAAATGCTGGGGTGACAAGTATGTGCCACCATGCCTGGCTCGATTTTTTTTTTTTTTTTAAACAGGGTCTCATTGAGTTGCAAAGGGCCTCACTAAGTAACTGAGGCTGGCTTCAAACCGCAGTCCGCCTGTCCCAGCCTCCTGAATGCTGGGATTACAATCCTGCACTACCACGCCCGGCTTCAGAGCAGCTCCTTCTGCCTGCCTTACAGAGGGCTCTCCTTGGCAAGAGGGGAGGGGGTTCCACTCTGTGTACACGGGCTAGTGAGTCCCCTTTTTTTTTTTTTTTTTTACACTGCATAAAGCCTCCTTGCCTGGCTATTTCTTTCTTCAAAAGAATATTTATAGCCAGGCATGGTGGTACATACTTGGAATCCCAGTCTTTGGGAGGCTGAGACGGGAGGATGGCAGGTTGGAGGTCAGCCTCAGCAAGTATCAAGGCTCTCATCAACCTATCAAGACCCTGTTTCCAAATATAAATAAAAAATAGGGCTGGGGGTGTAGCTTGGTGGTAGAATGGCCTTGGGCTCAGTTAACAGTACCAGAAAACAAAACAAACAAAAATAAAAACAAAACAAAACAGAACAAAAACAGGGTATGTATTTCCCTATTTCCTGCCCATTCTGGATTCTGCTTCAAGACTGTATCTGGTATGTACAGGATGTAGGCTGAGTGGGTCTAGCTGCCCAGGTGAAAGGAGGGAGTTTCAGACCCTCTTCTTGTGGGGACAGCCAAGCAACAGCTATAGAGACACTGGCCTCCTCGGGGTACCTGGATGTAACCTCAGACATCCACGCCATTGGAAGGTACTGCTAGTACCAGCTGCTCATGTTGCCCCGGCATTAAAGCACACGCATATGGGCTCCCAGCGGCTGCAAAAACCTCTGTTTACAATATTTGGTTGTAGATTATAAACATCGCAACCAAGAATATGCTGGGAGGTGGCGTGTGCCTGGCATTCCAGTCCTCGGGAGGCTGAGGCAGGAGGATCGCTGGTTTGAGGATAGCCTCAGTAACTGAGCACGATCCTGTTTCAAAAAATAATAAATGATAAAAAAAGCAAAAGGGGCGAAGGTTGTAGCTCAGCAGTAGAATGCCCCAGGGTTCAATTCCAGCAACACACACACACACACACGCACACGCACACACACGCACACGCACACACACACACACGCACACGCGCACACGCACACGCGCGCGTGCGCTCAGGCTAAGGGCCAAGGCCTGTCAGATTCTTTCTGTTTTAACTACACTGCTGTTTTATCAGACAGTTAATGAAGGACGATGCACAGGGAAGCTTTCTTTCCCCAGTTCATCTGCAGCGGACCACTGAGTATCAACAGACATGTCTTTGTGTTCTCATAAAGGGACATTGTTGCATTTGGTTCATGAAACCCTGGCTGGTGTTTCTGAAGAAGCTGTTGGGAAACCAGTGAACAAATGTGTCTTCTTTCTCCCTGAGATCCGTGTTAAGGCATGATGCATGTGTGTGACTGTGGAGCAGGGGTGCGGCTCTGCCTCAAGTGAGCGGATATTATTATTATTTTTTAACTGCTGCCTGTGTGTGTGTGTGTGTGGGGGGGTACTGGGGATGGAACCCAGGGACATTCTATCTCCAAGCTACACCCCAGCCCTAATTTTTATCCTGCATTTTGAAGCAAGGTCTCACTGAGTTGCAGAGGGCCTCACTAAGTAGCTGAGGCTGGCCGGGAACCGCAATCCTCCTGTCTCAGCCTCCCAAATTCTGGGATTACAAGCGTACGCCACCACGCCTGGCTCACCTTTTTTTTTAGAATAACAGTGGACACACACCTTCCACATAAGACATAACAAGACAATATAATCACCCTCATGCCAGAAACCTGGTCTCTCTGCAAATGGTACAGAAATTTGAGCTGGGAGCCAGGTGTGGCAGCGTGTGTCCGTCATCCCAGTATTTGGGAGGCTGAGGCAGGAGGTTTATAGTTTTGCTGCTAGCCTCAGCAACTTAGTGAGGTCCTCCCCAACTCAGTGAGACCCTGTTTGAAAATGAAAAACAAGCGGGCGTGTCGGCGCACGCTTGTCATCCCAGCATTCGGGAGGCTGAGACTGGAGGATCGCGGCTCGCGGACAGCCTCAGCTACTTAGTGAGGCCCTTTACAACTCAGTGAGACCCTGTTTGAAAATAAAGAATAAAAAATAGGGCAGGGGGTGTAGCTCGGAGGTTAAATGCCCCTGGGTTCCATCCCCAGACCTGCAAAAAAAAAAAAAAAAATAGAGCAGGGGGTGTAGCTCAGAGGTAGAATGCCCCCTCTTTTTAAATCTACCACACACACACAAAAAAAAGAAAGAAAAAGAAATGTAAAAGAGAAAAGAAAGAAACAAAGGAAGGAAGGAAGGAAGGAAGGAAGGAAGGAAGGAAACCATCAACAAAGGGACAAAGGCTTAAACCCCAAATTTAAAACCTTTCCTTTGATTCTTGATTTACTTTCAGGGATTTCCTGCGTCTGCATATTTGAACACTGTGGCTACTGTAAAAGAAGGTCCGCAGGAAAGAGCTTTTATAAAATGCTAGCGCGGACCGTGCGGGCCGGGGGAAGGGCCGCAGCGGGTCAGTATCAGCTCAACCAGCTTCTTCTATTTTAAGACCTTGAGGACGGCCCTGTGACCGCCAACTACCTTTCTCGGGGAAAGGCTGAGCTCTGAGTGTGGGAGGCCCTGCAGCCCAGCTCCTCGGCCTTGACTGCAGACACTGCCTCCTGGAAGTGTTTCTGAGATGGATCTATGGGCTGGAGATCCCACTTCCATACTCGGGACTTCATGACGAAATGCTGGTAATAACACCATGGAGAATACAGTGTGTACTAGCAACAGAGAGAGAGAGAGAGAGAGAGAGAGAGAGAGAGAGAGAGAGAGAGAGAGAAAGAGAGAGAGAGAGAGAGGTGGAGCGCTACCTTCCAATTATTAGTGGAGAAAACCCAAAAGTTACTTTGGGGCATGGGCGGGAGTGACAGGCCCGGTGACAGGCTGGGATCCCTGGAATGCTTCCGAAGGGGCTGCCGGGTAACTGGCCATCTCCTAAGCGGGTCGTGTGTGAGCACCAGGGCTTGGCCGTGGAAGGCCCAGGCACTACAGGGATTTTAGAAGCAACCTACGGATAAGGGAAGGAGGTTCCAGAACAGACGGGGTGGGGGTGGGGATATCGCAGGGAGAATTCAAGTATCAAAGCGAAGCCCTCTACCTTTAGGGTCTCCAGAAACCAGGAACATATTGCGTGTTGAGACTAATTTAAATCTGAGGCTGAGACAAGGGGATTGCAGGTTTGAGGCCAGCCGCGGCAACTTAGTGAGACTCTTAGAGTTATAGTCAGATATAAAGCATCCTCTAGAGAGCTCATTTATTAATGTTTGGAGAAGCAGGAAGAATAAGGAGGAGGAGGAGGAGAAGAAGAAGGAGGAAGAGGAGGAGGAGGAGAAGAGGAAGAGGAGGAAGAGGAGGAGGAGGAGGGGGAGGAAGGGGTTTGAATGAGCCTCAGCTACTTAGTGAGGTCCTTTGCAACTCAGTGAGACCCTGTTTTAAAAAAAAAGACAAAAAATAGGATAGGACTGGGGGTGTAGATCGGAGGTAGAATGCCCCTGGGTTCCACCCCTAGTACCACAAAAAATTAATAATAATAATAATAATAATAATAATAATAATAGGCTGGGGGTGCAGAAAAGTAATAATAATAAAAATAGGGGGCTGGGGTGCAGAAAATTAATAATAATAATAATAATAATAATAATATAGGACTGGGGGTGCAGTTCGGAGGTAGACTGCCTCTGGGTACCACAAAAACAAAAACAAAAACAACACAAAAAAACAAAGCGAGCGGGGAGCTCGCCCGGGGCGCACCTGGGCTGACACCCGAGCTGTCTGCGGGTGTGGCCGGAGCGAGCGGCTCTGGCTGCGCGCACTCGCCGACGCTGCGGTTTGCGGTTTGCCTGCAACCTCTTCACCAAGCCCTTTGCTCTCCCTTGCCAAGACACTTTTGGCTTTACTTGCAAGCGTGTCTCCTGAATTGCATTTCTTAAGATTAAAAAAAAAAAAAAGCCCCTCCTCTGTCTCCCGCAGCCTCGAAATGGATGACTGGTCTGCAGGCTTTGGGATGCTTGGAGGTGGTGGAAGGAAGCCAGCGGCGCCCGCCGTCACCGGCAGTCCCGCACTGCCCTCTGGTGGCCGAAGGGGAGAACGACACGCTCCAGGGCTCCCCGGTTGTCTGCAAAGGCAGCGGGCGTTGAAAGGGACTTCTGTTAGGTGGAACCAGAATTCTCTAAGGTTTAGAGGAGAATCTCCCCGGCCACCAGCGCTGGTGTTGGTGGGCACCTCTGAAGTTCCTGGGCTTGCACATACATCGCCCCATCTCTGCCTCTATGCTGTCTACCCACGTGTGAGTTTGGGTCCAAATTTCCCCTTTTTATAAAGACACCTGTCCCATGTCGTGTAGGACCCAGGGGATCAGCTTCCCCCAGTGTGACTTCACCTGAATGAAACCGATTCTCTCCGAAGCCGGGCGTGGTGGCACACGCTTGTAATGCCAGCATTTGGGAGGCTGAGACCAGAGGATCGCCGGTTCATGGCCAGCCTCAGCTACTTAGCGAGGCCCCCGAGGCCCCCAGCCGGCCGCTGCGGCCCAGTCAGCTGGCTGCTATTCCCATGGCTCACACGAGACAGACTAGGAGTCTGAAGCTCTCTGGGTGACTTCCTTCAACAGCCAGATAGAGATACCTGGGAATTCACGTAAAGGGATGAACACGCTTGTTGGCGATGATCTGGTCCCAGAACCCACAATCACTGGTGTTGCTTTGCGAGCGTGCCGAGGGTTAAATGATTTTGCTAGTGCCGTTCGTATCCTGGAAGTTGTTAAAGACAAAGCAGGACCTCATAAGGAAATCTGTCTATATGTCGTCCAGGAACTTAGACCAACTTTAAATGAACTGGGAGTCTCCACTCCAGAGGAACTGGGCCTCGACACAGTGCGGACCTTCCTGGACGGGCTCCCCAAGGACTTACTGGTATCACTCCTGGATCATAAACAATTACCTGGTAATGGGACGATAACGGATTACCTTATTTGAACAATTTTTTCTTTATTGAGTCCCAAACCTTGTAACGGTAACTTGGACTTTAATAAAAGGAAAATAAGTTTGAACTGAAAAAAATAAATGAATACGTGAATAAAGTAGAGAACAGAGGAGAAGAAATGAGACTGTCTTCACTTATTCAGGGGTCTGCAAAATGGAGGAGGGAATTGGCTCTCTGGCTTTCTGCAGAACCTCTTTTTTTGTGCACATGCACACACGCACACACACACACACACACACACACACACACACACGGATTTTAAAAAGTTCCAGACCTCTTGCATAATTTCAATTGGCCCTCTATACAATTTTACCATACACTTAATAGTTTAAAAGCTCAGTTTCCTACATACGCCACACACACTCTCTCTCTGTTCAGTAATTAAACATTTTGTCAAAGCTTTGTGGGGATTTTCTTTCTCGCCTTATGGAAAACGCGCACCTTATATTCCGATTGGCAAAGCCAGCGTTCACCGCCAAAGAAATCAGCCACGTTACACTTAGTTTGGAAAAAGAAGCCAAACTAATTTTCCAACTCAAGGAAATGAGTTCTTCCGTGTTTCTATAACAGCGATTTCGCCTCTTAATCTTAATTCACGAATAGGTTGATGGGTGGATGGGTAAAAAAATGGGGGTGTAAATAGAGAGTTTGCTTTCCGGGTGGTGC
The DNA here is from genome assembly GCF_963383645.1 of Muscardinus avellanarius. NCBI lineage: Eukaryota > Metazoa > Chordata > Mammalia > Rodentia > Gliridae > Muscardinus > Muscardinus avellanarius. The sequence goes on from NC_137806.1 coordinate 30,498,595, forward strand.
TAAGCACTTCAGCGTCTCTCACTAAACCTCTACGGACTTTCTAGTCCCCGTATGTTCTTTGAGGAACCATGCGTTTTGAAACGGTTCCTTTGCGTCCAATCCGGATTTTATTTTTTTCACACAGGAGTAAGAATCTGGCTGGTGAAGTTCTGTTGTATAAAGTGGAGAGCGGGTGTAAAGGGTGGGTCTTCTCAAGCAGGCCAGCTCAGGACCGAGTGCCTACCGCAAGCAAAAATGAAGTCCTCCTGTTTCCCCAGGAAAATGGAGGTGTATGTGTCCCTCCGTCCCCCAGAATGGAGAACAGTACTCTGGAAGATAAAGAAGGAACTGGTAACGAACCACAATAATTCAAATGGTTTAAATACAAGGTGGTTTGCTTTATTTTATTATTTTTATTTTTTGGTAGTTTTGGGGGTTGAATTCAAAGGGGTTCTACCTCTGAGCTACAGTCCCGGTCCGATCTTATTTTTTTTTTTTTTTAATTTTGAAATAAGGTCTTGCTAAGTTGCAGAGGTTCTTGCTAAATTGCTGAGGCTGGCCTCCAAACTGGGGTCCTCCTGTCTCTGCCTCTCAAGTCCTGGGATTACAGGCGAGTGCTACCATGCCTAGCTGAGCTGGCTGCATTCTGAACTGCAGAAATACTCTGGACAGTATGATGTCTTTTTTTTTTTTTGTGGGTCTGGGGTTGGAACCCATGGGCATCCAACCTCCGGGCTACACCCCCTGCCCTATTTTTTATTCTTTATTTTGAAACCGGGTCTCACTGAGTTGCAGAGGGTCTCGCTAAATAGCTGAGGCTGTCCACGAACCGTGATCCTCTGGTCTCAGCCTCCCAAATGCTGGGATTACAAGCGTGCGCCACCGCGCCCGGCTGATGTCTTTTCAAGAGAGTCATATGTCTGTGTTCCTCCAAATCCTTTTCCTATGAGTTGTAGTTTTTTAGTAAAAGACCATGAATGTTCATTGTTTAAGCACCGTTAAATTTTTTTTCAGTATTAGGGATGGAAGCCAGAGACATTCTACTTCTGGGCTATACTTTCTTTCTCTTCTTTCTCTCTCTCTCTTTTTTTTTTTTTTGCGGTACAGGGGATGGAACCCAGGGGCATTCTACTTTTGAGCTACACCTCCAGCCCTACTTTTTATTCTTTATTTTATTGTATTTTATTTGTGGTACTGGGGGTGGAATCCAGGGGCTTTTCTACTTCCAGGCTATACTCCCAGACCTATTTTTTTTTTTTTAATTTGGAAACAGGGTCTCACTAAGTTGCTGAGAGCCTCACTAAGTAGCTGAGGCTGGCTTCAAACCCATGCGATCCTCCTGTCTCAGCCTCCCAAGCGCGGGGATTACAAGTGTGCGCCACCACGCCCAGTTTATTCTTTATTTTGAAACAGGGTCTCGTTGACCCCGATTGTTGCAAAGGGCCTCACTAAGTGGCTGAGGCTGTCCGTGAACCACCATCCTCCTGTCTCAGCCTCTCAAATGCTGGGATGACAAGCGTGCGCCACCACACCCGGCTCAACACTGTTAGTTTTTTTTTTTGGTGGTACTGGGGTTCCTGGAAGCCCTTCTACCTCCGCGCTACACTCCCAGACCTATTTTATATTTTTTTGAAACAGGGTCTCTTACGCCAGCGCGGCTGGCTTCGAACCTGCGCGATCCTCCTGTCTCCGCCTCCCAAGCACGGGGATTACAAGCGTGCGCCACCACGCCCGGCCAACACTGTTAATTTTTAATTGGACATTTTAAATTTATGTTGGGTTGCTTGATTGAGAATAGAAGATTTCTGTTTCAAGGTTGAAATGTCCAATTAAGGTAAACAGTGTGGAAAACCTGTAACTCAGTCGATTGGTGCTATTTTACAAAACCTCTCCTCATGTCACCACTTGGATTGGGAAACACTATCCCCTCCCAAAGTTATTTACCAAGCCCACAGATACAGCTTTTAGTGAAAAGTCAACTAGTAGGGGCATAGTGGTGCATACCTGTAATCCCAGTACTTGGGAGGCTGAGGCAGAGATCACAGGTTTGAGGCTAGAACATGATAACTAGATTTTGTTTCAAAAATAAATAAATAAATAAATAAATAAATAAATAAGTAAATAGGGTTGGGGGTGTAGCTTCGAGGTAGAATGCCCCTGGATGGTTCAGTTCCCAGAACCGAACACACACACACACACACACACACACACACACACACACACACAGAGTAAGCTCAATTTCCCTACTACCACAAGAACAAAAATCAAAATCAACTCATACTTGGTCGATATTTTCAATACTGACATATTCTTCTGCTCGTTTGATTTTTCATAATGTCGGCCCCTTCTCCAGCTGCGTTTTGTATTAGCGTTAGGAAATTAAGGAAGACTTTCATGCACTGGGGTACTTCTTACGTGCCGATTTCAGTAGGAGTTTCAGTGTAAAAACCTCCCTGGTCCCAGGGCTGTAAGGGAAGGGTTTTCTTTCCCAGCACCTACATCTATCTCATAATCCCAAACAATGTCTTCCAGCCTCCTTTTCAGAAAAAAATTATTCAACACGCCCCTGGGAGCTTCCATCACCCCTTGTTTTAATTCAGCACCAGCTAGTTACACCTGCAGCTACGACTGCCTCCTGGACTAGCCGGGCATCTTCCTCTGGGGAAGTGCCACCAACTGGCGACTGTTGGCTGAGGTTAGAGTCAGATACAGGGGCGACTCCGGGAGGGAACGCCCCACGTTCTAGAAAGCACAGCTCCATGTTGTAAACTGAGGATGAGGATTTAATGGCAGGCAAGACAACTGTGAGGGAGAGAGGGAGAGAGGGAGAGGAAGAGAAAGAAAGAGAGAAAGAGAGAGAGAAAGAGAGAGAGAGAGGGGGGGTCCTTCTTGTTCTTTCCTTGTGAGAGGAAGTCAGGAGGTCTCCACAATAAAGAAGCACTGGTTCCTGTCTGGGAGTCCACAGGGTAGTCAAGGGCGCCAGTTTTAAAAATGGTGGGAGGACGTGCGCGTGCGTGAGGATTCAGTTTCCACAGGCTTTAACCCTCACCTGGAACACATTATTAGAAAGTGTTTTGGGCTAAGATAGAGCGATGATGGTGCTCCAGAAAGTTCTTTCAAATGTAGAAACGAGAGGAAAGTCTACGCCAGTAGCAATCTGTTGCAGCCGGAGCCCATCAGGAGACTCTACCCTTTTTTTGCAATAAAAAGTTTTTATCGTCCTTGGATTTAAGTGACGGCAAAGCACCTATGCTGTTCAATCATCGTTTTGTTTACTTATTTCGCTGTGAAGTTCGGGGCTAAAAGTCACCATAAAGGTGCAGGCTTTTTTTTTTTTTTTTTGCAGTACAGATGATTAATTTGTCTTTGGGAGAAAGAGAGCTTACTCAGTAGCTTGAGACATTGGCCTGAGGAAATACAGGCCACAAAGGAATTTTTTTTTTTTTTTTTTTTTTTTTTTTTTTTTTTTTTTTTGGTGGTACTGGGGTTTCTGGAAGCCCTTCTACCTCCGGGCTACACTCCCAGACCTATTTTTACATTTTTATTTGGAAACAGGGTCTCCTAAAGCCAGCGCGGCTGGCTTCGAACCTGCGCGATCCTCCTGTCTCTGCCTCCCAAGCGCGGGGATTACAAGCGTGCGCCACCATGCCCGGCCACAAAGGAATTTTTAAAAAGTAAAATTCAAGCTGGATGTGGTGGCGAACGCTTGTAATCCCAGCTTTTAGGAGGCTGAGACAGGAGGATCGTGGTTCGAGGACAGCCTCAGCTACTACTTGGGCCTTTTCAAGAGAGTAATATATCTTTTCACTGCAACTCAGCAAGACCCTGTTTCAAAATAAAAAAGAATAAAAAATAGGGCTGGGGGCATAGCGCAGAGGTAGAATGCTTCTGGGTTCCATTCCCGGTATTAAAAAAAAAAAAAAACAAAAAAAAAAGTAAAATTCAGTGTCTTTGGCAAAGAGGTAGACGCCGCTTTGGGTCAAAATAGAACACACATGCCCTTTGCTTACAGAGCAGATATACCCCTGCTTCTGTTTGGATGGTGGCTTCTCTAAATGGCGTATAGAAAGGTTCCGGATAACTTCCTTCCAGGAGAAATCAATGCGTTGATCCTCCAACTTGGAACCGGGCTCTCTCCATTCTCTCTCTCTTTGGCACAGGGGGTTGGACCCAGGGGCATTTCTTCCTCTGAGCTACACCCTCGGCCTTGTTTTATTTTTTATTTTAAAACAGGATCTCACCACGTTGTGACGGCCTCACTGTAAGTGACTGAGTCAGGCTGCACATGTGTGATCCTCCCCTCTCAGCCTCCCAAATACTGGGGTCACAGGCATGAATCATCATGTCCGGCAGTGGAAGCTCATTATTTTTGTTTTTGTGGTACTAGGGATGGAACTCAAAAGCCATTCTACCCCCGAAGGCACTCCCGCTCTCAGCCCTATTTTATTCTTTTTTTTTTTTTTGTGTGTGTGTGTGTGGTACTGGGGTTTCTGGAAGCCCTTCTACCTCCGGGCTACACTCCCAGACCTATTTTGTAGTTTTTTATTTGGAAACAGGGTCTCTTAAGCCAGCGTGGCTGGCTTCGAACCTGCGCGATCCTCCTGTCTCCGCCTCCCAAGCGCGGGGATGACGAGCGTGCGCCACCACTCCCGGCCTTATTTTATTCTTTTTATTATTTGGTCCAGGGTTTCACTAACTTGAGAAAGGCCTCACTAAGTTGCCGAAGCTGGCCTCAAACTCGCAATCCTCTTGTTTCAGTCTCCCAAGAACTGGGGTTAAACACACGTACAACCACGTGCGACATTAGAAGCTCTTTTTAACATAGTTACCTCTCAAATTTGCACCAAACATCTTGAAAGTTTGTGAATGTGAAAGAAATAAGGACCTTGTTCAAAACGAGCCCTTCATGTAGCTCTAAGCAGGAGCCTCACAAAGGTGTCTCTAAAGAACCATACGTAGGAGGCTGAAAATGTCTGAGTACTCGCATGAATAAAAGTGCTAAATTACTTACTGAAGAGGATACGAGACACTCTCCTAATAACTTCCCAAGTTAAGCCAAATGATGCGCGGGTGCTTTAAACTAAACCACAGATTTTCACTTTGTTTAAACAGACAACGTATATCTGTGGATTCGTGTGTCTCCCAGCCCCACCGATCCTCTCTCGCTGGGCTAAGAAAGCTGAATTTCTCTCCGTTGACCAATCTGCTACAAAGTTTTGGAGTTCTCGAGATAAAGAGAGTGCATTATTTTTTTCCCTTTTAGACTCTAAATTATTTACTCACCACATTAAATCTGTTTGCAATCTTTTTCCATATTGCTCCATGACCTTTGATTAATCGTCATCTTTGTGGACCATTTTCCTTCCCGGGTAAATGATTTCTGACCATGTTGGAAGCATGGGACATCGGTGTGCATCCGGTCTGGATATTTGTGACTTTAATTGCTGTATGGTATCGCGGGTTGAGCCCAGGACTGTGCTACCTCTGAGTTACACCCCACCCCTTTTAATTTTAAAATTTAGAAACAGGGTCTCGTGTGTGTGTGTGTGTGTGTGTGTGTGTGTGTGTGTGTGTGTGCGCTCACACGCGCATGGGAGTGACAGAAAGAGACTCTTGCTGGCTCCACATGTAGCTTTCCTCTTTCAATTAAAATGATGAATCCTAAAATCCCTGCAAAATTCATGAAACTATTCAATTCCAAGACTGGGATAAAGACATTTTGCTCTCTTCTGGAGGCGGAACGTCCCCCTCCTCTAAGGACAGGCCCTTTGTGGAAGTGCTGGGACAAGGAATTTCCAGTTATCAACATCTGTGATGTTTCCAATGAAACTTGTAAACTCTGCCACTGGAGAATCTGTTTGCTGTGTTTCCTCTGATAATGACCCGGGAGTGGATGTGCCTTTCTGTAGACAGTGGAGACACTAGGAGCAGCTTTCATCCACGGCAGGCTTAAAAACAATTCTAGAATAAATTGGTAGCAAAAATTTAAAATGGGGGGAGTTATTGTCTTGGGTTGGTTTGCTTTCTGTCATGAGCCGCATCATAAAAAGACAGGAATTAGGGGCTAATCGTGTTTTGTTTCTGCATGTGTTTGGTACTGGGGATTGAACTCAGGAACATTCTACCTCTGATCTATATCCCCATCCCCAGCTCCTTTGATTTTATTATTTGGAAACAGGGTCTCACTAAGTTGCTGACAGCCTCACTAAATTGGTGAGGCTGGCTTCGAACCCGAGATTCTCTTGTCTCAGCCTCCCAAGTGTTGGGACGACAAGTGTCTACTACCATGCCCAGCTCTAATATTGGTTAAGTAAAATCCTAATTAACTTTTGAGCTTTCTCTCAAACTCTGGGTTTCTGATCCTTAGATTTAACCTTAATGATAATTAAAACAACAACAACAACAACAACATACAGCCCTTTGGGGAGGGAGGCAGGAAGGATATGTTCCCAAAGATGGGAATTACTGATGTGCCGGGAGACTTGAATAAGCATTCGCATGTTTATTAATGCCAGGCCAACTCGAGTTATAAAATATAGATGCAGTTGCTAACTCGACGTTTCACAGGTGGGTAACACAACATTCTGTAGTTTGCTACACACATTAGAAAAGAGTCTCTTAGTTTCTTTTGTTCTTTGGTTGGATGTGGGCGCCAAAAAAAAAAAAAAGAATCATTCTGACAATTTACGCTGATTTGCTCAATTTCCTTTAAAATACGATCGCAAATACAAGGGTGAAGGGTTGCTTTATTCGGTTCCCAACAGGTGTAACTAAAGAGTGGTTTTAAACATTGATGTTGAAGTGATGGTTGATGTTTTATAACCTAGAAAGAGTTAGGTACGCGGAGATGTCAATGAGATAACATCATTTTTTTTTCCTTCTTAGCCACTTTACAGCGCCAATGGGATCTATTCTCCGCTCATGGGGACCTTAAAGAAGTCAAGAATTCGACATTCAAAGGACACCAGGGCTGAAGACGTCATATTTATCAACATTAAATAAACACGTGGTGAAATAGGCATTAATATTTTTTCATATAAACAGAACAACGACATTAAATAGTTCAGATACACACACGGCACTGGGTATACGGCCACTGTTGTCAAAAATCACCTGTAAACACCACCTCACAGGACACAGAAGCAGTTTCTGCCCCAGCTCTGGGTCCACGACACGGATGCCCCGGATAAAGGAAAGAGTTCTCCGTGGCCCCCCACCCCCCGCCCCTCTCCCCACACGGCCCCAGCGAAAGGAAAAAAAGTAACCCCAACAGTCACAGCAGCAGAGACGACAGGAAGAAAGAGCACCCCGTTCCCTCCCCCGGAGAATACACGGAGCCACTGGGGGCGCGCGATTCAAAGGGTAATGCAAAAAATTAGTTTTTTTTTTTTTTGTGTGTGTGTTTTGTTTTCCTTTAAAATGTAAGGAAATCAACTGGCAGAAATGCGTTTCCAAGTGTGATCCTTTCTTCCGAGGAACGTTTAACTTCCTAGCCCCCTCACCTATTCCCAGGTGAAGTGTGCAGAGTGGGCGCCAGAAAGGCTGGCCCTCGTTAAGTGACGGGAACGAGTCCCACTTTCTTTTAGAAGTTGCAAGGGATCTAATGCAATATTCTCTTTCCTTCTCCCTTGCACTGAGTCTTTTGCTTTGTCATATCTACGTGTGTGTGTGTGTGTGTGTGTGTGTGTGTGTGTGTGTAGATACATGGCACACACATTTATATATACACATATACATGCGCATATGTACGTATATATATTGCTGTGTATGACTTTGCAAGGTGACATCATTATTGCTTTCAGGGCTTTGCTTGAGACTTGGAATGATTTAAATTCAAACCTGTGTGGATGTGGCCCCTGCTCTGAGCTCGGAGGGCCCCCGATTTTGTTCGTGGATGGAGATATCAACAAAGGAGACTGCTTAGACTCAGAGTCTGGCCAAGCCACAGCTTCCCACTGTCCACTCTGCACGTGCCCGCTAGGGAAGGCCTGGTTGCTTTTTGCCGAATATTCTTCAGGGTGGTTTGTGGAAAACAGCCCCAGCATCAGAGACTTTAAACGGGGTTTGTTTCGCTTTTCTATCGTGTTAGGATACTAACGAACTTCGGTTACAAAGTTCTGAAAGCATATATTGCAGGAAAGATTCACCTGGTTCAGTGTTTCCATGATATTATATACACGATGTGTGTGCGTGCAGAACTCACACACATATATATATATATAATATATATATATTATATATATATATATATATAAATATGCTTATGCATTTTTATTGGTACGAAAACTTGAACTGCACAAAATAGTACTTTAGCAAGAATCAAGTCCACAACTCGAGTTTCACAGTACACCAGAGAGAGGACGGAAGTTCTACTGGGACAAGAAGGTTCAGCTGTGCAATGTATAGGAGTAAAAAAAAAAAAAAAAAAAGAAAAACAAAACAAAACAAAACTCAGAACCTCGGATGCACTAGCCCGCTGCCTTCCATGTCGGGGTTCGGATCGACTTGGAATCCTCAGGAAGGCCGTGGCAGAGTTAAGCCACAAGTGCAGATTTAACACAGACCGAGTATTGCAGCGACCGGGCCAGCTCGGCTCACCTCTGATTCCAGCTCATGGGCCTTGAGAGACCCAGGCATAGGATTCTGAGTGTATAATTGCTAGGAAGCAATAGAGATATTCCTTCCTCTTTAAGAAAAAGAACCCTCAAGATCTCTTGCAGAACGGATTTCTTGATATTCGCTAATATGCTTTTGTTTTGTCGGCGAATTGGTACTTTTTGTCTTAGCATCGGTGCGCTCTGTGGATCAGAAAACGGGCAGCTCTTTGCTGTCACAGCCGGGTGATGGGATCATTCTGTCATCCTCAGGAGTCACCCTGCCGTCGCCTTACTCTTGCTGAGGTCTGTGGGTTGGGGTGTGTGTGTATGTGTGTGTGTGCGTGCGTGCACACGGGCACGCATTCATCACCGCTACGGATGAGACCACCTGGCCCTACAAGGCCTGCTCGGGCACGCGCTTGTGGAAGATGACCGACTGTCTCTGCTGGTACTGCTGCTTGCGTCTCTTTCTCTTGTCGCACTGACAGAGCAGCAGCATCTTGAAAGTGGTTCGGAAGGTCTTGTTGCAGAGCGCATAGCACACGGGGTTCACGGTGCTGTTGATGTAACAGAGCCAGTAGCCCAGGTTCCAGTAGGTTTTGGGTATACAGCTGTCACAAAAGGTGTTCACCAGGACCATGATGTTGTAGGGTGTCCAGGTGATGATAAAGGCCAGCAGGATGGCGCTGAGCGTCTGGGCCGCCTTCTTCTCTTTGATGAGGGACATCCTCTTCCGCTTGGTGATCTGACTGCGGGTCTTCAGCGCGAACCTCTTGGCCAGCGTGGCTTCCTTGAAGGACAGAGGTAGCGTGGCCGTGCTCTTCCCCATCGAGGAGTCGGCATCAGGGGCCTTGGCCGGGTCCATGGCGGACTCTAACTGGATGGGGAGCTTGGAGAAGCTCTTCTGGAAGCTGTCGCTGCTGTCATCATTGAGGTTTCTCTGCACTGCCTGCGGCGTGTGGGCATTCCTCTCCACATCCACTGCCCCCAGCTCCTCCTCGGGCACTTGTAGGTTGTCCGAGGACGGGAGTTTGGTGGAGTTGAGGATGGTGCTGTGGCCTGGAAGCTTCAGCACGATGGAGTAGATGGCTCTGGTCTCGGAGCCCACGTCCTCCTCGTCCGAAGAGGCCGAGTTCTCCAGGGAGGCGGCAGCGTCGTTGTTATTCCAGCTGTCGCTGCTGCTGTGGTCTTGGTCCATCTGCTCGGCGCTGGGCTTCCAGCTCTTGGTGGTAAACCAGAAGTGGCAGCGGCCGTACTTTCTCCGGGCCGAGTCCTTCAGGCTCTGCTGCTGGAGTTCGTAGCTGCTGCAGCTCCGGGAGCTGCCGGTGGGGTGCACGAAGTTCTCGGCCTCGGCGTCCGTCCCGGAGGCCTGCAGCCCCGCCAGCTCTTTGGTACGTTTCTCCGTTTCCTTGTAGATCCTCCAGTATAAAATGGTCATAATGGTGACCGGCATGTAAAAGGCCGCAATGGCCGTGCCAAAGGTGATGGTAGGCTCGCTCAGGAACTGGATGAAGCACTCCCCCGAGGGCACAGTCCTCTTGCCCACGAAGTACTGCCAAAATAAGATGGCAGGAGCCCAAAGGACAAAGGAGATGACCCACGCCAGGCCGATCATCACGCCGGCCCTTTTGGTTGTCCGTTTGGCCCGGTACGTGAGCGGCCTCGTAATGGAAAAGTACCTGTCGAAGCTGATGACCAGGAGGTTCATGACCGAGGCGTTGCTGGCCACGTAGTCAATGGAGAGCCAGAGGTCGCAGGCCAGGTTCCCCAGGGCCCAGCGGTTCATGATGATATAGGTCGTAAACAGATTCATGGAAATGACCCCGATGATCAGGTCGGCGCAGGCCAGGCTGAGGAGGAAGTAGTTGTTGACCGTCTTCAGCTGCTTGTTGACTTTGAAGGCCACGATCACCAGGATGTTGCCGATGATGGTCACCAGGGCCAGGAAGCCCGTGAGGAAGGCAATGAAGACAACCTGCCAGAGGGTGTGGCCGCCCAGGGGGTCACTGGTGGTGTCCTCGGGAGAGGAGAAATTCCCACCCCCTCGGGAAACGTTGTAGCTGCCGGAGTGAGGGGCCGTCCCCGGGGGCAGCGCTGCGTCTGAGGGACCGTGGAGCCAGGAAGCGCTGATGTTCAGAAACAAAGGCGAGGCTGTGCTGTTACCGTGCAGGGTCATTGTGACTCTCTGACATAGTCTGAGAAAGGGAAAGAGAAAGAGAGAAGATAAGAAAGGGAGTTAGGAAAAACGTCCAGCTTTGTGTGATGTGTTCTTTGCACCACAGCATGTTAAAAGACACAGAAGAGGAGTGTCGTGGTGCGCGCCCGTCATCCCAGTACTTGGGAGGCCGAGGCAGGATGATTGCAGCTTCAAAGCCGGCGCCAGCAAGTTAGCCGAGACTCTCAGTAGCTTAGCGAGGCCCTGTTTCAAAACAAATAAAAATAAAGTGTAGGGCTGGGGGTGTGGCTTGGGGGTAGAATGCCCCTGGTTCAAGCTTCAGTACACTCCCCCCAAAAAGTAACAAAAGATCTGCTACAGGATGTTGGGTCCCAGTGAAGCCAAACACAGTCAAATTTATTCTCTTATCTTAAGGGTAAAGAGTCTAGGGCGAGCAGAGATTGATGTGTTCCAGATAGTAGAGTTAACAAGCGGCTTGTATTGAATATTATATTTCCCCCACATTTTTTATACTTTTAAATACATTCCATGCCAGGCTGTTATCAAAAAAGCATCTCCATTTCTCTTATTTATGCCCTTATTTTAGAAAGGGGAAGTATTAGATGCCTACTGGCAATTATTCAACACAGTGTTGTCGTGCTACTCAGCAAACTCTCTCGATTTGTTTGCATGTTATATACTCGAGCATTTACCCATCAGAGGCTTTAAACATCCGCAAGTTTAAGGTGATTCTAGCCATTTAATCCTCACTGGCATGAATACCACGAGTCCAAAGCAAGAAAAGACAGGTAGATCCATTTACGTTGTACTGTCTCTTTAAGACACGGATTGGAAACAGGACGTATTGGTCACTTGCGGTTCGCGGAGCATCCATTCCTTCCATTCTCTCTGAAGAGCCTTTAGCTTCCTGGCACCATGATACTTGCTCAGATTCCTAGACATGGTGGCCAAGTTTTCCTCTCCTTTGCTGGGATTTCTCCACATTCATTTTTTTCTTTTTTTGTAGTACTAGGGATGGAACCCAAGGGTATTCTACCTCTGAGCTGCAGCCCCAGCCTTATTTTTTGTTTTTTTTTTTTTATTTGGAAACAGGGTCTCACTGAGTTGTAAAGGGCCTCACTAAGTAGCTGAGTCTGTCCACAAACTGCGATCCTCCTGTCTCAGCCTCCTGAATGCTGGGATTACAAGTGTGCGCCACCACGCCCGGCTTCTATATTAATTTTTGTAGCCTGTTCTTTCCACCCTAGCCTAAGTATCCTCTGAATCTCACATACACGTCGACAGCACCGTTAGAATACTTTTTTTTTTTTTTTTTTGGTACTGGGGATTGAAGCCAGGGACATTCTACCTCCAAGCCACACCCGATCTCTAGTGTGTGTGTGTGTGTGTGTGTGTGTGTGTGTGTGTGTGTGTGTGTGTATTTATTTATTTTGAGACAGGATCTTGCTTAGTTGCTGAGGGTTTCACTAAATTGTTGAGGCTGGCCTCAAACCTGCCTCCAAAGTACTGGGATTCTAAGGATGTGCCACCATGCCGGAATCAGATAGCTTTTAAAATTAAGAAAGTAAAGATATGATATGAAATTAAATGCAAAAGTGCTTAGAGAAACTGAAAAGGACATATAAATGCAAGATACTTGGGTTAGGATGAATTTCAAGGATATAAACTTATTTCCTTTAAGCTAACCCCGTAAACTATTCTGGAAAAAGGAGAGTCTCAATTTTTAAACCTCTTGAACTAATGAAAAACTGTTATCAACTTTTTTCTTCTTAGAAGTCTAAATTACCTGGCTGTGATGGTGCACACTTGTAATCCCAGTATTAGGAGACTGAGACAGGAGGATTGCAGGTTTGAGGACAGCTTTAAGTAGAGAGGCTCTCATCAACCTCACAAGACCATTTTTCTTCCAGTATTGGGGTGGAACCCAGGGGCATTCTACATCTGAGCTACACCCCGAGCCCTATTTTTATTATTTATTTTGAAATAGGGTCTCATTGAGTTGCAAAGGGCCTCACCAAATAACTGAGGCGGCCTGCAAACTGCAATCCTCCTGTCTCAGCCTCCCAAATGCGAGGAGTACAAGCTTGCACCACCATGCCCAGATTCAAGACCCTATTTTAAAATAAAAATAAAAAAATTAGGGTTGCGGTTGTAGCTTGGAAGTAGAATGCCCCTGGGTTCAATTCCTAGTCTGTCTGTCTGTCTGTCTGTCTGTCTGTCTGTCTGTCTGTCTGTCTGTCTGTCTCTCACACACACACACACTCTCTAGATTAATTCTACCTCTACTAATTATTCCTTTTTATATTACAGCCAGGGAAAACCCCAATAGAAAGACCACCTACTTAGTGCTTCTTCTCTACTTGGGATCCCCTATCCATCGTTTTCTGGGGCTCGTTTTCGGTCCCTCTTTGACAAGAGCGTCTGTTTTCCGCGACAATTCCTTAAAGGCCGAAATAACTTTTCCCAGAGCGAACACGGTTCTGAGAATCGTGTTCCGGCCACTAGGTGGCAGAGTCGAATCAAGAACAACCTTGGTGCAGGCACTTCATTCAGTCCAGCTCAGTCCAGCAGCCGCGGAGGATACCAAGCAGCCTCAATTGCACACATCTTTAAAAGGAATCAAACTTGTGAACTTAGCTCTTGGTATTCATTTCAGTGGCTCTTGTTGTGAAGAAAACATCTCGGAATGCCCAAACGGGAGCAAACCCACTGGAAGAGGAGTGCTCTGGCTTTTCACAAGCCAAGGAATTGGGCTGTTCTGGTGGCCGCCTTTGCTGAGTTTTTCTTTGACTCGGCAACAGAAACGTAGGTTGCTTTGACAAAGGCACGCACCTGGGCTGCCCATCCGTAGCCGTCGCTGCTGAAATGATACAGTTTACCTTAAAAAATGGATGTCCGATGTGGACAGGTGACTTCTCAGCGTGAGTTCTTTTCAAGCCTAAAACCTTTTGCAATTAGAATTTTGGGAGGAATGGCAGGAACTACGTACCAGACGTGAACGGTTCTTTTCCAACCCGAGGAAGACCCCTGCGCCCAGAGAGGGGTGGACTTATTGTCCCTGAGATTTATTTATTTGTTTGTTTATTTTCTAAGAGAAGAGGGAAAATGTACAGTGGGATTCGATTTTTACAGACTTTCAGGATCTAAGATTTATTGACTTGTTATTTTTCAACATTTTGCAGACTTATTTATTGTTATTTACTTTTAAGGTTGTGCATTGGTAATGGAGGATGAGGAAGGATGCTCTGGAAATACCAAGAAGAAACAATTTCGCTTAAAACATTGCAGTGGGTCAGGCATGATACGGTACACTTGTAATCCCGGTACTTCAGAGAATGAGACAGGAGGATCACAAGTTCGAGGCCAGCTCGTACTATCTTAGACCAATTCAAAAACAAAACAAAACCAACCAACCAACCAATCAAGAAAACTCCAAGGGGCTGGGGGTGTAACTCAGAGGTAAACTGTCCCTGAGTTCAATTCCCAGAACTACACACAAGCACAAAAATTTACTGAAAAGCATAATTTGGACTAAATATTTCTATGTCAGCTTATATACCAAGCAGACATCTGGTGGAGCAAGTTCTTTTAGCTTAATATTTATGCTTTTTGCAATTATTTTAAGTTAGACCCGTTAAGATTTTTTCCAAGGTTCATATTTACCGGAGTATATATTTTTATATCTGGACGTGTTCCACACACCTCATTTCCTGTCACATTTCCGCTTATTTGCGAGTCCCGATTCATATGTGTATATGCAACTGTAAATTTGCAAAGAAAGAAGAAACGGTGTGGGAGGTGAGCTCTGAACAGTGGAGCAAACCCCACACAGCACAGCAGCACCAGGAAACTGCTCAATTCTACCATGGGGTAAACCGCTGGGGCACGCTGATCTTGCTACTTCATCTATAAAATGGGGATTATAATCCTTGAGGATTAGACAGAATGGGTTTAACAGTTGAAGTGATGCTATGAGTGAATACAAAATTACCATTCCCAATCTCAAAGAAGTGGAGACAGAAAGAGTGTAACAATTGAAATAATGCTACGAATGTATACAAAATTATCAATTCCAATCTTAAAGGCTTATAGGAGGCAGAAAGAGGATAACAGTTGAAATAATATTATGAATGTATACAAAATTACCAATTCCAATCTTAAAGACTTATAGGAGGCAGAAAGAGGATAACAGTTGAAATAATATTATGAATGTATACAAAATTACCAATTCCAATCTTAAAGACTTATAGGAGGCAGAAAGAGGGTAACAGTTGAAATAATACTATGAATGTATACAAAATTACCAATTCCAATCTCAAAGAGGATTACAGGGACGGAAAGGGAGGAAGGAGAGGGAGGAGGGAGGAGGCAGAAACCCATTGGGAAATGCTCCAAGAGCTTGTGTGTGTATTATTCCATCACATTCCACCTCAATATTATGTATAATTACAATGCACCAAATTAAAAACTAATACTCAAGGATTAGGTAGAATTTATATGATGCACCCAGCGTTGCCTGCCTGTTCTGTAGTAGTAATTTATTAAATGTGGTAAGAGAGGATGAATAGCTTTCTCTGATTGCTTGATTTTGGGGCTGCTGTTTCCAGGTCTAATAAGAGCTCATCTGCACCGACTCTACAGTGGTGGTCCCCAGCCCAGGGTGATGCTGCCTTCAGGGACGTCCAGAGTGGCTGGAGCCATTGCTCTTGTTAGAACGTGGGAGAATGTTTTCTTAGTATCTCGTGGTGGACTCTGCGGACACTGCTGAACAGCCTTTAGTGCGCAGGCCAGCCCTCTACAGTGATCTGGCCCAAGATGTCAGTCATTCTGAGGGGGAGGCACCTTGGCATAGAGAGAGATCGTAGAGGTCCCGAATGCCACATGTCATAGCATCCTGTTTGCCTGGGAGATCTGGAAAAGGTCCCCTACTCCTTAAGCGGGCTAAAGCTAAGTCTCTGTAAGAACTGGCTCTCTTAAACTGCTCTGGAAACCACATTCTTCCCTCTCCTGCAAGGATGCATCTTATATTTATGTACCTAGCTCTTGCTCCTTAGTTTTTATTTCAGATACTAAACTTTGAGCACTCACTGTGGCCCAAGATGGGGCACATGGCTCTCATTCTCAAGGAACCATAGGATGGCGCCACCATAGACTAAATAAAATACCTGCAATAGGAACCGTGTACACAATTGGCTCCGTATGAATTGGGGAGATGGGAGCGCAGGAGAAGATGTTTTGCAAATCTTTAGGAATAAGACTCACTGGGAGCGTGTGTGGGGTGCGTGCCTGTAATCTCAGTATTTGGGAGGATGAGACCAGGCCAGCCTCAACAACTTAGTGAGGCCATCTGTAATTTAGTGAGATGCTGTTTCAAAACAACAACAAAAATAATAAAATAACGTTGAGGGTATAACTTGGAGGTGGAATGCCATTGGGTCTAGTCCCCAGTACCAAAAAAAAAAAAAAAAAAAAGAATAGGAGAGAAAGACCTATTTTATATTTTATTTGGTAACAGGGTCTCTTAAGCCAGAGAGGCTGGCTTTGAACCTGTGTGATCCTCCATGTCCCCGCCTCCCAAGTGCGGGGATTACAAGCTTGTGCCACCACGCACATCCGGCAAGACTTTTTAAATACTAGAAAATGTCTTATGTGGGAGAAGAGAGAGAGAGAGAGAGAGAGAGAGAGAGAGAGAGAGAGAGAGACAGACAGACAGACAGACAGACAGACAACAGCATTCGTAGTAGAGGGAGGCGCCGATGCAAAGTCCACTCCCTAGACCTCCCAGTGCAGCCTCCTCTGTTGGCAGCAGCACAGAGCATTGCAGGGCGTGACTCCCAGGCCACCGGAGGACCCGTGGGGAGTTTCATCTTATCCTACTTAGCCTTGTCCTCGGAGACAAAGCACAATCTCTTTCTTTTCTTTTTTTTTATAGTGTAAAAATGAAAATCTTATTTAGCTGAAGATTTGCAAAAGAAGGTAAAAATCAAAATTAGATACAATTAATATCAATTTAAATGCTTCTTAAAGAGACAATTCAATTCGAATAAAGATTTATTTATTTATTTATTTTGGTGGTACTGGGGATGGAACCCTTCTACCTCCGGGCTACACTCCCAGACCTATTTTATATTTTATTTGGAAACAGGGTCTCTTAAGCCAGAGAGGCTGGCTTTGAACCTGTGTGATCCTCCTGTCTCCACCTCCCAAGCGCGGGGATTACAAGCTTGCGCCACCACGCACATCCGGCAAGACTTTTTAAATACTAGAAAATGTCTTATGTGGGAGAACAGTAAAGATGCAAGCTACATATACATACCTGAATACAATACCGCATATACCAGCTGACCTAGAACAGCT
This sequence comes from Muscardinus avellanarius, assembly GCF_963383645.1. Taxonomy (NCBI): domain Eukaryota; kingdom Metazoa; phylum Chordata; class Mammalia; order Rodentia; family Gliridae; genus Muscardinus; species Muscardinus avellanarius. The sequence goes on from NC_137806.1 coordinate 30,515,704, forward strand.
GTCTCCTCTCCGTCCCTATGGGAGTGTGCCAATCATGAGAAGAAGGGAAGGGGAGGGAATGGGGTGGGAATTGGGTAAGGGCTAATTGAGTGGTATGTGCATGTATGCCTCCACCATCTTGTACTCCATTAAGCTGTACGACTACAATGCACCAATAAAAATTAAAAAATAGTATCATATATACATCTAAAAAAATAAAAAAGGAGGCCGGGCGTGGTGGCGCATGCTTGTAATCCCCGCGCTTGGGAGGCAGAGACAGGAGGATCGCGCAGGTTTGAAGCCAGCTGCGTGCGCTGGCTTAGGAGACCCTGTTTCCAAATAAAAATGTAAAAATAGGTCTGGGAGTGTAGCCCGGAGGTAGAAGGGCTTCCAGGAACCCCAGTACCACCAAAAAAAATAAAATAAAATAAAAAAGTGCTGGAGGTGGTGTAGTTTGGAGGTGGCGTACCTCTGGGTTTGAGACCCAGTATCAAAAGAAAAGAAAAGGTTTGTCCTGTCACAGAGATCGTGGGCCGTGTAGACGCAGGCAGGTGGAGGCGGGCGTTCCTACTCAAGGTCTACCCTCTGCCCTAGCAAACAGAAGCGAAAACTTCAAACAATACGCGGTTACAGAGCAGGAACTTGGTCGTCTGGCCCGGTCTCTCTCCTTCCCCTGCCTCAGAGGTAACCATGGGAACAGTTTACTTAAGTAAATATTTGTTATGTGAATGGCTGTGTTCTTCCGAAATCGTTTCCTCTGCAAATTCTCTATGTGGGGTTTTCAGCACTGGGTGTGTAGCCGGGCACTGTTCTTTGTGTGTGAACGTATTATATAGCTTAATCCTCACCACAAGACGGTGAATGGAGTCCACGATTTAAGTGTCAGACGAGAAAATGGGGCCCAGAGAAGATCACTTCTTGGGCCAAGGTCACGGAGCTCCAGAAGGGCAGAGTTAAGAATTGGAGCAAGAACCCAGGCGCAGTCCAATCACACAATGTACACGGTGCTCTCCAGTTTGGCTTTTTTTTTTTTTTTTTAATGATACTGGGGATTGAACCCAGGGATATTCTACCTCCCAGCTATTCCCCCAGTTCTATTTTATGTTATTTTTTTGTGGTACGTGGGATGGAACCAAAAGGCATTCTACCTCCGAGCTACACCCCCAGCCCGACTTTTTATTCTTTATCTTGAAATAGGGTCTCACTGAGTTGCAAAGGGCCTCGCTAAGTAGCTGAGGCTGTTGGCGAACTGCGATCCTCCTGTCTCAGCCTCCCAAATGCTGGGATTACATGTGTGCGCCCCCATGCCTGGCTGAAGTATTTTATTTTTGATTTGGAAACAGGGTCTCACTAGGTTGTTCAGAGTCTTACTAAGTTGCTGAGGCTGTCCTTCAACCCGCGATCCTCCTGTCTCAGCCTCTAAGTGCTGGGATTACAGGTGTGTCCCACGGCAGCTGACCTCTAGATACTCCTTGTTTTCCATTGAACAATATGTCGTGGGCATGGTCTTCTTTCAGTGCGAATAAATCTTTAAGTCACACAGTCTTTGAAAAGAACTTCAAAAACATCCAGAGGGGCCTCCAGGACCCAGGAGTCAGCACCTTATGTCCTTGGCACAAACAGAATTTCCAGGGCAGGAGACAGCATGAGACACTGTGTTCACCGAAGACGGCTTCTTCTTCTTCTTCTTCTTCTTCTTCTTCTTCTTCTTCTTCTTCTTCTTCTTCTTCTTCTTCTCCTTCTCCTTCTCCTTCTCCTTCTCCTTCTCCTTCCTCCTCCTCCTCCTCCTCCTCCTCCTTCTCCTCCCCCTCCTCCTCTTCTTTTCCCTTCTCCTCCTCCTCCTTTTTTAATGAAATGTTGCGGAACTCAGCACCAGCGAGGCCAACACAAATCTCTAACGTTCTTGCAACAATAAGATAACCGGTTGCCAGACTCGCTTCGCCCCCCTCTTAGCCCAGCCAACATTTTGAGAGATAAAGTCCGATGACTCAGTTTACCAGTGTTTATGGAGCTTGTCATCGACCATCTGATCCACATCCCCCAGCTGGGTAGAAAATCAAATATCTGTACAGATGCAAAGAGGTTCTGACGAATCCTACCCCGGGTCACCAGCTCTTCAAAGACCAAACGCAGAGGACAAACATAAACAAAATCAAGTTAAACCCTTTAAGTTTGAGACACAGGTTTGCAACCTGATTATCTTATTAAAAATACTACCTGTGAACATGAGTCCATGAAGACAGAAATAGACAGGAAGCATCGAAATAAAATAATCATGAAACATATGTTTTGGCACAGTCTGTAAAATTAAATATTTGAGAACAATGATCTGTTGTTTTGAATTTCCTGAAAGCAAATGGACACTAAAGCTCATGTCATTTTTAATTCTGGCTCTGAGGGATTGAAACCAAAGAGGCACAGGAGTCAGCTTGAACCCATGCAGCAAAACAGTGTGAACACTCACTCGGAAATGGGGGAAGAGTGTGATGGAGACAATTAAATATCCGGGACGGGAGACCGATAGACATGGGTTTATTTAGACAGGAAAAGAAGGAATCACATTGAGGATTAGGAATAAAAACGGACAATAAATAATGGAAGGTTGGAGGCAGAGATTTGGCGCCTAGAATTATTTTCAAAAGTTTCTATAAAGCTGAGGGTGATGGCACACACTTGTAATCCCGGTACTTGGGAGGCTGAGACGGGAGGATCGCAGGTTCAAAGCCAGCCTCAGCTACTTAGCGAGGCCCTCTGCAACTTAGTGAGACCCTGTTTTCAAAATAAAGACAAAAAATAGGGCTGGGGGTGTAGCTCAGAGGTAGAATGCCCCTGGGTTCAATCCTCAGTACCCCAAAATAAAATAAAATAAAATAATATGAAATAGGGCTGCAGGTGTAGATTGGAGGTAGCATGTCCCTGGGTTCAATCCTCAGTACCCAAAAATAAAATAAAATAAAATAATATGAAATAGGGCTGCAGGTGTAGATTGGAGGTAGAATGTCCCTGGGTTCAATTCCCAGACAAGCATACACACACACACACACACACACACACACACACATGTACGCACGCACGCACGCACATACACACTTTCCATTAAATTGCACCTCATCTTGGTGAAACAGACTGGCTTCCTGGGCTGGGCTCACGGGTCCTGGCAGAGAAGGTCCCTTGCTCTGAGAGGTTCAAGTGTGCCGTGCCTCCCATGCCACAGACAAGGAATGGCACAGGTGGATACACGGGCAGCAGGTGGGTGGTCCGGAGCCAGACACATCTCACTGCAACGTGTCAGTGCACACCTGTTACCTGGGCAGAGCGCCTTGCCTCCTAAAGCTTGTCTTTCTCTTTCCCGGGATAGAACAGAAGAAGCATGTAACTCGGTGGCCGAGAGGTGATGACACCCACCTTGCTGCCGACAGCAGGCACCGAGCGCTTTGCAGAGCCTGTACGGTGCCACGGCAGAGCCAATTTTCTCCAAAGGATTTCCCTTTGCAATCGCTGACTTCCAGATTCAAATGGTGTTGGCGTCTCTTACGATGCCAATAAAAGATTCAACAAGCCATGCTTTATTTGCGGTAGTGCCGCTGCACGGATGAGACCGTGCGTGTTGCTTCCAGATGTTCATTGTGACCCAGGGTGGAGCCGACTCTGTCCTAACTGGTGATGCCCACCAGGTCCCGAGCGCCCACTGCGTGCCGCTCAACACCTGCCGTCTACGTTCATTAGATTAAACCCTTACAGAAGCTCGGTGTAGCAAATAGCAGTCTCAGCGCTTCTATTTTTTGGTTCTAGGGACTAAACCCAGAGGCATTCTACCTGTGACCTCCACCCCAGCCATTTTAAGTTTTTATTTTGAAATGGCGTCTTGCTAAGCTGTGGAGGGAGGGACTCACTCAATTTGTGTGGCTGATCTCAAAACTGTGATCACCCTGTCTCAATCTCCCAAGTACTGGGACTCCAGGCGGGCACCACATTGCCCGGGGTATTCTCAGCACTGTGTGTATGTGGAAACCGCGGCTGACCAGCTAAGAAGAACTTGCCTAAGGCACATTCCACTAGCCACGCAGCAGTATCGGGGCACGGAACTGTGAGCACCAAACTCTAAAACTCTTTCTTAAAACACCTCTCCAGGCCGGGTGTGGTGGCGCATGCCTCTAATCCCAGTATTTGGGAGACTGAGGGAGGATGATCTCAGGTTCAAAGACAGCCTCAGCAAGTAGTGAGACTCTTACCAATCTAGCGAGATCCTGTTTCAAAGTAAAAATAGGGCTGGGGTGTAGCTTGGAGGGAGAATGCCCCTGGGTTCAAGCCTCAGTAACACACACACACACGCACACACACACACGCACACACACACACACGCACACACGCACACACACACACACGCACACACGCACACATACATACCTTCTTTCCATCTCCTTACTCTATACAACAGTGGGTTTTTCTGTATTGTCATTAACCACCTAATTATTACCACCAACTGTAGAATTAGTAAAATCAGTAAAAATTGGATTCCTTTTTTTTTTTCTTTTGCGGCACTGATGGTGGAACCCAGGGGCATTGTACTTCTGAGCTACACCCCCAGCCTTATTTTTTAGTCTTTTAAATTTTATTTTGAAACAGGGTCTCACTGAGTTGCAAAGGCCCTCACTAAGTAGCTGAGCCTGTCCACGAACTGAGATCCTCTGGTCTCAGCCTCCCGAGTGCTGGGATGACAAGTGTGCGCCACCATGCCTGTTTTTTTTTTTTTTTTTTGTGGTCCTGGGAATTGAACCAGGGAAATTTTATTTCCAATGCACATCCTCAGCCTTATTTTATGTTTTATTTGGAAACAGGGACTGGCTGAGTGTGGGAGTCTTGATAAGTTGCTGCGGCTGGCCTCGAGCCTGCGATCCTCCTCTTTCAGACTCCTACGTACTGGGATTACAAATGTGCACCACCATGCCCTGCCGAATTCCTCTTTGTTCTGTGACAGCCGAACCAGGAAACAGATGATAAAATGGGAGATCGCAGGCCCGTCCTGGGTTCCGATGTGCAGTTTTAACGCGCTGCCTGTATTCTTCTTACACCACGACTGTGCTTGAAGGTCTCTGGCAAGCCGGCTGCTTACACTTGGCAGGATTCTTATGAGGGATGGAGCATGCGCATGGACTAAGCCCATCCCAGCCCAGCACTGACCGACTGAGACAACATCATGGTCGACTGGGTCTTTGAGCACACTTTACCTGATAGAGGACGCTGCGTCGAGGTCCCCGCCCTTTCCTTTGACCCTAGTGAATTGGCAGACCCGGGTGTGAGTAGCTGTGGACGACCCTGTTTAGCGCACGTGAACACATCGCTTGGCTTTCCGGGGAGCCATGGACTGTGCCTCAGAACCGAAGGGGTGCGGGTGACCCCGCCTAGCCCAGCGCTTCCTTCACAGTGGCCCTTATTGACGCGTGTGTTGGTCGAATGCAAGTGTCCTTGGTGGCCACCGACACCTCCATCTCCAATCGCCCTTTCAACTATAAAAATAAGCTCTGAAAAAAATGTCATAATAAAACTGCAATTTCAAAATATTTCCCCACCCTAGGCAGCTCCAGACTTTGCGGAGACCACGCCTTACGTAATCTTGCTGTCTGTTCCTTTAAGAAGAACAGATGCAAAATTATGGATCCCAAATGCCATCGCTCCCTGCTCTACCTCGGGGGTCCCGGCGAGGTGACTCGAAGTTTGAGTTTTATGAGCTTCAGGGCGATTCTCCTCCTGGTTCCAATAAAAATCTGGTAATGGTGGAGCTATTGAGAGCTTTATGCATTTTGTGCAGAATGAAGAAACCAAAGATACGTGTATTCATAAACTAGAGGTAATAAAAAAATCCTTGTTCAAAGCGTCTCAACAAACAGAAGCAAATAGATCCCGGGCAACTTTGGGCTGCAGGGAGGAAGCCACCCACCTCGGTGGAAGGTATTCCAACAAATTAGGTTTCTGAAGGTTTAAGCAGCGTCTAGATACTTGAGGATCCCACGAGCTCCTCCTGGATGCCGCTGAAGCGTCACATTTGGAAAGGAAGGAAAGAACGGGGCAGAAAGAGTAGATGCCCGTTGCTGGCAGGCCGGTACCAATGCAGAGCCCAAAGCAAAGGGCCCCTTCTGCAAACCCAGGGGACACCGGCGGTTCCTTCTGCCTCGCAGCTACTGAGTGAGGATTAAGGGACAAGTCAGGACAAGTAAACATGACTTGGGACGATGCTAATTTTCTTGAGAATGAGAAAGAAGAAGTCATGACAGTAAAATCAGGTGTCCTGGGAGGACTGTGGGAGATGGTGCTGAATACACCTGCCTCAAACTGGCTCACCTAGAGCTTCGTGGTGCTCGAGCGGGGACCGTACTGGAACACGATTAGCATTTTGCTGCGACCCATACGATGCCCTATCCGGCTGCAGGTGGGTGTCTACCGAGTTCCTGAAGCAATTAGAGAGGTTTGGCCAACTTAAAATTCTTAATTAGAGATCCGGCAGAGCAGCGAATGCTCCTGAACTTTCCGCAGGGTATTAGATTTTTGCAGCCATTGTAAGCACAAGCAGGCGTGGAAATCGGAGGATCTGCCCACGATTTTACACGATTTATTTAAAGTAAACCTCGGGCCAGATGTTACACTGCCCATCTCCCCCGAAGACAGAGATGCACAGAAAGGTAAAAAGTATAAATGGATTCTAGGAAATATTTAAATAAGATATGATAATGAGACAGAGGAGCTGGCCCTGAGAGGTCTCCATGGAAACATCTATTTTTTTCTTCCCTGTAATATTTTAAATTAGAATATATATCTATCAGGGTGGAAAACCCTCGGTGCACACACCCAAAAGTAATACCGCAGTCGTTAGGACTCATCTCTTCCGACCCATTCTATGCTGGTCATTTCTGGCTGCTACCAACTGGAACCAATACTTTCCTCTCTGGTGATATCAGGGCTTGGGTAGAAGAGAGAATGAAACTCAAGGCTCAGACGTGGCCTCAGTGAACATCAGAACCAATCCTGTCTTTCTTGCTTTCTCAAAAATATCGCTACCATGTGTCTTACACTGGCTCGAAATAACACACTTGTAAACAATTAGGGGAGCAGCTTGGGTGGTACCAAATATCTGAATGAAATTGATCGGTCCCTTAGTCACCACTCCATTTAGAAATACCGGGAAGGATAGTTTCCTTGGCATTCCTCTTCCACACACTAAGGAGGAAGCGGAGAGAGGTTATTTTCCGTGTGATGGAGCAGACCAGAAACTCAACTTAGAAAAAAAATTGTTCATGTAGTGAGCTTAGATCAGTTACTATTGACTGGTGGGTGAGGTCACCTTCTACCCTATTGGAATGGCTTCGTAGAAAGCCCAAGATCTCACCTGGAGGCTTTAAAGGAAACTCAGAGCAGGTGAGTTTTGGGAGGACGGATGGTTTGGCCAGTCCCTGGGAAGCACAGTGCAGGTGTGCCCTCTGTAGATTAAAACACAAGGGGCTGCTGGAGCACACAGCACTGAAAGTCATTGTTTGGTATTAATGTTGGCATGAAATAAGCCCATCTTAAATCATCCCGGCTTAAAATACAGCAAGGGCTTTACAACAAAAACATGTGGCGACATTGCTCTCAGGGTACACGGATAATCTCCAGTAGCTATCCACAGCCAACCATGTTACTTAGATCACAATAAACTCGACTCTTATGGCTTTTCTAGACAAGCGGTTCTCTAAGTGTGGTCTTCAAAACCCCAGTATCAATGATCACCAACTGGTTCCTCTTTGGACACGTAAAATTTTTGGTCTCTAATCCAGCTCTCCAGTGTTTGAAATTCTGAGGGTGCAGCGGTCTAGACAGCTGTGTTTTAACCAGCCTCCCGGGTCATCTGCTGTAAGCTAACGTTTGAGCAGCACTGTTTTAGATGGCTGGCATGTTGGCTTCTTTGCCACCTGCTTGCGGGACCAAGACATGCTCATATACTGAGTAGCTTGAAGATAGTTTATGGATACCAATTATTTTCCATTTCTTCTAAAATACCTGCCTGTTATTTCTCCAGGGCTCTCTAAAAATTCTCTTCAGGCCTCCCTCCTGGTTGCCTTCCCTCCCAACTCCATTTTTATCAATCAGATTCTAACCAGGCAGCTAGATGGTTAAGTTTTTGATGGTAAGAGGGACTCAAGAACAATAGAACAGCACATGCCTTATGGCCCTGAGACATCTGCAGAGGGAATAAGCAAGCTGTGTTTTCTACCAACCACTTAACAAGAATCCACGGTACATCTTTCATAGGAATTCAGCATCCTGAGGGTTTTTTTTTCTTTCTTTCTTTCTTTTTTTTTTTGTGTGGTATTGGAGATGGAACCCAGAGGCATTCTACCTCCAAGCTGCACCTCCAGCCCTAGTTTTTATTCTTTATTTTGAAACTGGGTCTCACTGAGTTGCAAAGGGCCGCACTAACTAGTTGAGGCTGTATGCGAACTGCGATCCTCCGGTATCAGCCTCCCCAATGCTGGGATTACAAGCGCGTGCCACCATGCCCGGTGTAGCATCTGAGGTTTTGAGGAATATTTCTGAAACTTTATTTATTTATTTATTTATTTTGGTGGTACTGGGGTTTCTGGAAGCCCTTCTACCTCCGGGCTACACTCTCAGACATATATATATATTATATATATATATTTAAATTTGGAAACGGGGTCTCTTAAACCAGCATGGCTGGCTTCAAATCTGCGCGATCCTCCTGTCTCCACCTACCAAGTGCGGGGATTACAAGCGCGCGCTACCACGTCTGCCATTTCTGAAACTTTAAAACATGCTATTTTGCCAGGCGTGGTAGCAAATATATATATGTGTATATATATATATGTATATATGTATATATATACATATATATGTGTATATGTATATATACATATATATGTGTATATGTATATATATGTATATATGTATATATACATATATATGTGTATATGTATATATACATATATATATATAATGTCTGGCAGTGTAGCCCAGAGATAGAAGGGCTTCCAGGAAACCCCAGCACCACCAAAACAAAACAAAACAAAACAAACAAAAACATGGTATTTTGCTGGGCGTGGTGGCGCACGCTTGTAATCCCCGCGCTTGGGAGGTGGAGACAGGAGGATCGCGCAGGTTTGAAACCAGTCTCACTGGCTTAAGAGACCCTGTTTCCAAATAAAAATGTAAAAATAGGTCTGGGAGTGTAGCCTGGAGGTAGAAGGGCTTCCAGGAACCCCAGTACCACCCAACCCCCACCCCCCCAAAAAAAAAACATGCTGTTTTAAGAAGAGTATTGTTTTTTGCAGTACTGGAGATTGAACCCAGAGGCATTCTACCTCTGAGCTACACCCCTATTTTTTATTCTTTATTTGGAAACAGGGTCTCACTAAAGTTGTGGAAGGCCTCACTAAGTAGCTACTAAATGGCTGAGGCTGGCCACAAACCAGGATCTCCTGTCTCAGCCTCCCAAGTACTGAGCTTACAAGCATTCACCACCACGCTCAGCTCAGGAAGAGTAATATTTAAGCCTGGCTGGTAACCGCCGTACAAATACCAGGTTTAATCTACAAATACAGGTAGCATAGTGGAATGACTAATAGAAGAAATTTTAAGATGCCTTTAAATTTTCAGTCCACTGACACAAGACAGGTTAGCCACAGAAGCCTCCGGGAGAGCTCTGTTAAAAGACTAAGAAGTCGGTGCCATCTTCACGTGGCGGGTGTGACCCTTTCCTGTGGTTGCTATAAAAAGATCACTACAATTCGGGTGGCTTGAAACACCAGGAATTTATTAACTAACAGTTCTTGGCCAGGAATCCAAAATCAGGCTGTTGCCAGGGTCATGCTCTCTCCAGGAACTCTAGGGAAAAAAATCCATTTCTTGCTGCTTCTGGTTTCTAGCGTCTTATGACCACTTCCCGCCTTGCTGTACACAGGGGCACTGAGCGGTATAGGCTGATAGCGTTTTCTCTCCAGAAATGAGCATCTGGGACTGAACCCAGGGGACAGATCTCGTCGGAAGCCAGTCCCATGCCGAAGGCAAACGTAACCACAGGTGTCAATCTGCGTCTCATTTATTTTTTAAAATGTCTTATACTTTTATGGTGTAATGTCACTAGACATCAAAAGGAGATTCAGAGTGATACAAACATACGTGTACACGTCACTTGGTATATTTCTCTCCATATACCCCCCTCGGTGGGCACTGTGAAGTTAGACTGTGAGGTCTGGCCATAAGGTCATGCTGGAAGAGGACCGAGAATAAAGAATAAAGAACTGAGAATAAAGGACAAAACACGGCCCCCTGACCATTGCCCTGCCCCGAGAGGACCCAGCCATTTTCACACCAACCAGCGGCTTGCATGACTTTCTTGTATTGCCCGCAGCTTTCCTTGCCCTATAAAAAGCCCTAGCCTGTAAGGAGGTGGGCTCTGACTCTCACGATCAGTTGTTTCCTTCCAGGTGTTACTCCTGAATAAAGCCCGTTCCTTGCCGTTGGGCCGTGCTGTCTCTGTGCCAGTGTTCGCCAACACACGCCATCTCCCTCCCCATAGATGTCAGTGAGATTGGCAGCAAAGTCTCGCATGGACGTGACCTGCTTTCACTTCCTTCCTCCTGTTTCTCGTCCTCGTCTCCCTCCCCCGAGCCCTTCTACTCTTTTCTCTCCGCATCTGACTAAAGTCCCCTTTGCTTCCTATTTTTGTTCTGGCTTCTATATTCCAGAGAAAACATACAACCCTTGACTTTCAGAGACTGGATGACTTCACTTTTTTGCTCCTCATTTATTACATTTTTTAGACCTTTCATTAGTGCATTCTAGTCTCACATCACAAGGTGGCTCACAGTGACACAGACATAGGTGCATGCCGCTCCCCATTTATACAGAGATGTAGATGGAGCTGCCCTGCAGAAGGGACCTGGGTACAGGCCGGGGCCCGAGGGCTCACGAGTCCCCGTGAGGACCCCGGGGAAGCCTCAGCATCATCTGGCCTGGCTCCTATATCCCCTGAGCTACTTGCTTCGTATCACCAACTCTCATTCCTGATACCTCCAGTGGGCTTCTGAAAGTGATACCTGCTGGATGAGCTGTGAGCAGTGATGTACCAACAATGGCTACACACACACATGTACACACACACAGACATGTACACACACATGCACACACATTTTTTGTTGTACTGGGAATTGAACCCAGGGGCATTCTACCTCCAAGCTACATTCCCACCTTATTTTATTTTGAAACAGAGTCTCACTAGGTTGAGAAGAGTCTCACTAAGTAGCCGAGGCTGTCCTTGAACCTGTGATCCTGACCCTGTCTTAGCCTCCCAAGTATTGGTATTTCAGGCATGCACTACCATGTCAGGTTATATACCAATATTTTAACATTTAGAAATAAATAAGAGTAGTATAAAAAGGACTGGGGGTGTAGTTGGAAGGTATATATGCCCTTGGATTCAATTCCCCTGTATGAAAGAAAGAAAGAAAGAAAGACAGGAGGATTGAGTTTTGTGGACAGCCTCAGCTGCTTAGTGAGGTCCTCCACAACTTAGTGAGACCCTGTTTCAAAATAAAGAATAAAAATTAAGACTGGAGGTATAACTCAGAGGTAGAAAGAAAGGAAGGAAGAAAGAAAGAAAGAAAGAAAGAAGGAAAGAAAGAAGGAAAGAAAATAGAGACAATATTAAGGACATGAGCTCTTTATCTCTGGGTACAACTAGCTATGTGGTATGTGGGAGGATTTGTTTAAAGGAGATTGGTTATTCAAATAATTCCTATCAAAAAGACAAACACTACAATGATCTGAAGAAGAGATGAACCCAAACCAAACCACCTCTCTTTGGTTTTGAATAACCAATAAAAGTGGGGTTATTTGGAGTGCCACCCGTGGCAAGGTATGGAAATCGGTGTCCCAATGCCCCGTCTCCACGCCGAGGATTAGGACGTAGTCAAGCACTTGGGAGACCATGCGCTCCTCCTGTGGTATTTTATAGACCTTCATTCAGGCAGGAGAGTTTGAGGGGGCTGAGGTGTCAATAAATCTCCCAATTTGGGGATGAGAAGGGACATTTACGTGTAATTTTCTGCCCTTTAATTTATTTGATATTGTCTTGCAAGAAAGAACAAGAAGCTGAGTGTGGTGGCGCATGCCTGTAATCCCAGTACTTGGGAGGCTGAGATAGGAGGATTGCAGGTTCGTGGCCAGCCTCAGCAACTTACAGAGAGGTCCTCTTTAACTTAGTGAGACTCTGTTTCAAAATGAAAAATAAAACTGGGTGTGGTGGCGTACACTTGTAATCCCAGCATTTGGGAAGCTAAGACTGAAGGATCGCGGTTTGTGGACAGCCTCAGCTACTACTTAGTGAGGCCCTCTGCAACTAAGTGGGACCCAGTTTCAAAATAAAGAATAGAAAATAAGGCAGGGGATGTAGCTCAGAGGTCGAATGCCCCTGGGTTCCATCCCCAGATCTGCCAAAAAAGAAAAAAAAAATCTCTACCCAAGGTCAGGTAGAAAGATAGGTATGAAGAACCCAATGTCCTGAACGTTTCAACAACTAAAATCCACAAAAGAAATACAAGCAAATAATTCCTCTTTCCATGCCTAGCTATAAAATAATACTCCTTGCCTTCCCCAGACCCCCCAAAAAATAAAAATAAAATAGGGCTGGGGATATAGCTCAGAGGCAGAATCCCCTTAGACTACAATCCCCAGCACCACACACAGCAAAAAGCAGAAGACACCATCAGAAACAGTATATTGAAACTCTCTGCTGATCTGGATCAGTTTCTTCTTATTTTCTCCAAGATGCTAAATTAGCCAACAAGCCAGGAAGACCAACAACTTGAGGCCGAATGCACGCAGACCAACCATGCCTACACAGTATTGTCTTAAGAGAGAGCCATCACTGCGAATGAGAGACCCGATTCAGTTTGGTCTCCATTTTTCTATGACTTTACAGAGAAAGATTTGGCCATAGACTAAATCGAGCGGGCACGCCACCTTCTTTTGTAAGCCTGTGGGCCGAGAATGGTTTTTATGCTTTTAAATGATTGAGAATAAAGTTAACAGAATAATATTTCATGACATGTTACGACTGTGAAAGGCAATCTTAGCAGCCACATGTCAGGTTTTCTGGGACACAGCAAGCCTTACTTGTTGGCTCGTTGTTGGTGGTTGCGCTCTTGCTGCAACAGAGCTGAGTGGGTGCAGTGGAGACCCCATGATGGCAAAGGATATAATACTTACTCTCTGGCCCTTTACAGAAAAAGTCTGCCGGCCCTTGCCACAGAATATCGTCCAGCTCTTTCTGCAACATCCATCTGCTCTTAACCTTCTGGGTCCTGAAGGGCAGAAATCAAGTCTACTGTGCTAATGGGCTATTCCCACATGTGACCAACTTTCGAACAAAGGTGGTGTGAAAATATATTTGTCAAATGATTAAGTAACAGACAACTACCTCCTGAGCTTTTGCTGGCCAGACAGATAAAAGATATAATAGACTTGCCTTCCCCTTAGGTTGACATTGAACGAGGGACATTGAACTAGTTTGCCTGTAGTGTGTGTGTGTGTGTGTTACTGGTGAATAAACCCAGGGGCAATCTATCTCTGAGCTACACTCCCCCAGTCCTTTTTACTTTTTTTGTTTTTGAAACAGAGTCTCACTAGGTAGCTGAGAATCTTGCTAAGTTGCTGAGGCTGGCCTGGGACCTGTGATTCTCCTGTCTCAGCCTCTCAAGAACTAAGATTGTAGGCCTGCATTTCCACGCTCCACACGTGCGTCTATTCTAAATGAATATATCTTACCTATAAATATGTTCTAAAATGAATATAAAAACAATCTGGAGTCACAAGGAAGCCACGCACCGAAAACCTACACAGAGGAGGGTTCCAGCGGATTGAGTTCAAAACCAGTTCTGGATTTCAGTGCTGGAAACGCTGGAAGGCCCTCGTTCTCCTGAGTCTCGGTCTGCTCAGATACAAACTGGGGATAAAACATACCTCTTTGGGTTGTCGGGAGGATATGCTAGGATGATGAATGTGAAAGTCCTCTTTCTGGGGCTGGGCATGAAAGAAGCGAGAGTCCTGAAGAAGAATTCAAGGGCACACAGATGGGCGGTGAGGGGGCCTGATTGTTAGGAGCCGGAGGCAGAGATGGGAGGAGGAGGGACCTGGGCTTGGCAGACCCCGTTCCTAATGGGAGAGGGAAGGCAGGGATGTGGAGGTTCTGAGAACAGGAAAACGAGGTAGGAGGGTTTCCGTGTGGGGCAACGTCAGGAGCCCCAGAGAGGCAGGAAGCTGTGCACTTCAGTTCCAGAGCTGTGACTATTGTCTGCAAATAGCATCTCAAGGGTTTTTAATGGGAAGCAATGGCTGCAAAGAAGGATTTAGGAAGTTTTCTTTCCCATTATCGTCCTCCCACTGTGGGTACAGAACTTCTTCAGGATTCTGCCAATACCCAGTGTTCTAGTTAGATATAAAAATGTCCCCTAAAAACAAGCACAGTGGCACACGCTTGTAATCCCAGCATTCGGGAGGCGGAGACGGGAAGATCGCGGTTCTCTGACAGCCTCGGCTACTTAGTGAGGCCCTCTGCAAACTCACTGAGACCCTGTTTCAAAATAAAGAATCAAAAAATTAGGGCTGGGAGTGTAGCTCAGAGGCAGAATGCCCCTGGGTTCTATTCCCAGTAAAGGAAAAACAAACAAACAAAACAACAATAACAACAACCTGGGAATGTAGCTCTAAGGTAGACCATCTCTGGGTTCAATCCTCAGTACCAAAAACAGAATGATTTGGGGGATCCCGTGAACATCTGTGCTTCCCCTGCAATTCCTGTGTCAGAGTTATTTCATGACTCTTTTCTGGAGACAGCAATGTTTGGGTTCCAGATTGTGCATGAAATTAAAAAAAAAATAAAAAAGAACTGCGGGGCTGTTCTGCACTTTTCAGCTGAACAAGAGAAACTCTGCCTAGAACACTGTTTCGTGCGGGTGGCTTTGTACAGAGTGACTCGGAGCCCGCTGACTATCATGGTCTGTTCGTGACACCGATCGCAGCATGCGCATTACTTGAAAAACCCTACTCGCGATGCTAAAAATACTCCGCAGTCTAGCTTGACTGCGGGCTGTCAGAATGCTATATTCTGATTTTTCTACCTCCTGCTGATATTTGGACATTTTGCAAGTATAATGTTTACCATTATAATAATAATTATTATTATTTTTATTTAGAAAAAGAGATGACACATGAATAGGGCTCAAGGAAGGCTGCCTTTGGGAAGGATTCACACTGGGTCCTGCTACTTCTTCATTGTTCTGGAAAAATTCTTTTACCTTTGTTGCTCATCTGTGGAGCTGATGTGGGATTTGGGAGAAGCAGGGAGTCCCGCTTCTCACGATATCTGCATCTATTTTTATACATTATATACTTATATATTAAAATATTTATATATATTATATATGTGCATATATATATTTGTGGTACTGTGGATGGAACTCAGGGGCAGTCGGCCTCTGAGCTACACACCTGGCCCTATTTTATTATTTTATTTTGAAACAGGGCTTCACTAAGTTGCAGAGGGTCTCACTAAGCTGTGGAGGGCCTCACTAAGTTGCTGAGGCTGGCTGCGAACCTGTGGCCCTCCTGTCTCAGCCTCCCAAGTACTGGGATGAGAGGTGTGCATCACCACGCCCGGCTTAGGATAGCTACTCTTGTTCCTGGCTTAGACGAGGCCCCTGTGTCTGCTGGGGATAACTGGTCTCAAAGCGTGTCACAGGAAGTCTGAGTTGCAAGGTGGCTTTGGGACACACTAGTTTGTCGTTTCATTTTACAGAAATGGAAACTGAGGCCCTAAAGACTTCAGTGGAACCATTAAGAGGTGGCCATGTGGGAGTCGGGCCGGTTGGTGCACGCTTGTGATCCCAGTCCTTGGGAGGCTGAGACAGGAGGATCACAGGTTCTCGGCCAGCCTCAGCTACTTAGGCCCTCTGCAACTTACTGAGACCCTGTTTCAAAAATAGAGCCAGGGGTGTAGCTTGGAGGTTGAATGCCCCTGGGTTCCATCCCCAGATCCCTCCGCCCCCAAAAAGAATTCAATCAACAGATTAACTAGCAAGACGTAGAGAGGCGATATGCATGTATGGGCTTATTTGTGACCTAACTCGCTTCCTTCTTGGACCCAGCTAAAGGTGTTGGCATGCCCCTTGTACTTGGCCAGTCTGGGGAAATGTCACCTTTTACTCCGAGGGAAGGAGAAACCACTCCAGGTTAAGGAGATTGTGTAGGGCCTTGGGACTCCAGGGAACGGTTAAGGTTCAGGATCTTGTAAAACCAGGTCACGCGGACGGCAAGTGTCTGCACATGGCCTGGTAACAGGGACACAGTGCAAAGGACCCCACAGATAAAAGCAGAGGGGAGAAGAAACTGGTCACTGACCGGACTGTGGATTGAGATTCCGATTTAACACAGAGCCAGGCGTGGTGGCGCACACTTGTAATCCCAGTATTAGGGAAGCCAAGACAGGAGGTTTCTAGGTTTGTGGACAGCCTCAGCTACTACTTAGTGAGACCCTTTGCAATTCGGTGAGACCCTGTTTTAAAATAAAGAATAGGGCTGGGGGTGTAGCTCGGAGGTAGAATGCCCCTGGGTTCCATCCCCAGTAGCACACACAAAAGAAAGTTAACGTGGTACTAATTCTCATTAAAACTGTGCACAGAGCCTAGAAAATAATAGCTAAATCCACAGATTAGTATGTAGTGCGTCCCAGCCATCCTGCGATCTTTCAACCCAAGAAATCTGCTTTATACGCAGCCTTATGTGTTTAAGTAAATCCTATTAAAATGACAACTTCCCACCTTTCCTGGTTACATTTTCTCGGTAGCAAGTTTGGGGGGGATTCTGCAACCCCACTTAGCCGACTCCGTGGGGGAATGGGCCTCCGCATCTGGGCCCCCGGCTGGGCTGGGACGGGCACGGTGCCCGGTGCATCAGAAGGCCCCGTGTAGCTCTGAGCCAGCAAGCACAGAATCACCTCTGTGGTTGAGCCTTACTTAGCCAGGCGGGCGCGCTCGTGTTGAAGCTGGCTTTAGCGATGCCTCGGGCAGAAGTGAATGAATGTCCTTTGAGTCAGAAGGAGGATTAACACCCTCAGCCCTTGCCACAGTGCTTCTACTTCGAGCTCCCTCTGTGGGAAGGCTTGAAAGGCAGTCTCCTAGGAGCAGCTCAGCCCTAGACAGATTAGAATAGGGAGGAAGGTGCTGAACCCCGAGGACGGCTACCCTAGAAGTGTGGAGACACAGAATGAATGCAGAGATATGCGGAGGAATGCCCAGCACCGAACATACTTTTCCCCCAGAACACCTCGTGACATATTTTTTTGGGAGAGGGAGAAAAATACCTGGAGATTAAGCAAATAGTAAAGCCAACCTGCCAGACTCTGAAAGTGCCCCCGTCTGGAGATTTGAGGTGCCCGGGCAGCTGATCCAGCTTCTGTTTGCGTTGTTGGCCCTGTGGGGCCCTCTCAGAAAGGCCTGGTGTCGGATGTCTGGTGTGTGACTGACACTCCACAAACAATATTAATCCTTATCATATGACCCAATGGAAGGAAACTAGCAGACAAGGTTTCGCCTGTCCTCCCGGCCCGCAGGGCTTTCCTACTGACTTGGACCCTAACGTACAAGGGCAAGGGCCACAGCTCCTCCCCGCTCACCTTCCCTCCCTACAAACATAGGACGGGTCAGAGCGGCCTCTCGTTGGTCTGTTTCCTCATCTGTGTGCCACACAAGAGCCTGTTCTGTCCTCTCGAGATAATAAACTCTTTGTGTTCCAGAGACCGGGCCATTTACCCCGCAGGAACCTTCCCAGGGGCACCTCTTAGATGGTGCCCTAATCTTATTTAGCTTTAAGTGCCCAGGAAATTCACTGGCAAGAGCTGTAGAACGGCCCTTAAATTTAAAGGATCCATGGCAAGAGGAATAATAAGTGCCCAATGGCCTGTTTTAAAGAGAAGACGAATGTGGCCCACACTGAAAATCAATGAGTTGAAAGCGACTCCACGTGGAATGGTCTCTTCTTCCAATGCCCGAAGCCTCCGCCGCTCTAATAACCAAACAGCCGAAGTTCCTCCACGAATGTCTACCAAACACCCACACAGAAGAAGGCAGAATAAGAAATCTCGACACAGCCTCTTCCTAGGGGAGCCCAACGGTTTACGAAAATGAAGACACAGGAAGAGATACTGCTTGGAAAGAGCTAATAAAGACAGTAATAGGTACACATTAAGAGTTTCAGGAGCTTGAGGAGAGAGGGGAGTCTCCGGGTGGAGTGATAGGGTCTGAAAGATTCTCCTGGAGGGCATCATCGTGACTCCAGGGCCTGTCGCAGGGGCCACTTAAGGGCTCAGCCTCCAGGGGGCAGGCCTCGGGGAAAGTGAATTCCATGTCCCACTGAGATGCCTAATTACATTGCAGGCTCACAAGGCTGCTTCTGACTGCGGGCTCTTTTCAGCTGGAGAGGTGGAGGCAGACCTGCAGTGAGAAAGAATTCTTGACATGTTCTCAGGGCTTTGGCTCCCCTGACATCCTTGTTTTAAGGCTCCTGGATCTTAATTCTTTTCTTTCTTTCTTTCTTTCTTTCTTTCTTTCTTTCTTTCTTTCTTTCTCTCTCTCTCTCTCTCTCTTTCTTTTCTTTCTTTCTTCAGAATTGGGGATGGAATACAGGGGCATCTACCTCAGAGCTACATCTCCAGCCCTATTTTTTATATTCTTTATTTTGAAACAGGGACTCACTAAGTCGTTGAGAGCCTCACTAAGTAGCAGAGAGGCTGGCCACGAACCTGCAATCCTCCTGTCTCAGTCTCCCAAGTACTGGGATTGCAAGTGTGCGCCGCCAGGCCTGGCTCAGATCCTAATTCTTAATTCTGTCTCTCTTCCAGGGCTGCCTAAGCTTTCAGTTGACTTCTCCTGGATCTTTTTGCGACACTGCTGGCTGTCCAGCCCAGGTGGTCTCTCTCCACACCTGCAGTGCTGGGGGTGGAATTTGCAGCTGTACCCCTGGGGTCTGTCTCAGGATGGGGACAGCTGGGCTACAGTTCAGGATTCAGAGCTTACTTGGGGTCAGGCAGAAAGAAGCCAGGCTCCAGGCAGGACTCGACCCCACTCAGCTCCTGAGAGCCTCCCACGGAGATTGCTGGCTCCAAACCCCTGCTCTGGCTCTAGCAAGTACATTTATTTCAAGTAAGGCAAAAACTATTACCCATATTATATATTCATATTTTTTTGCAGTACTGGGGATGGAACCCAGAGGCATTTTACCTTTGAGCTACACCCCAGCTCTATTTTTTATTCCTTATTTTGAAACAGGGTCTCGCTGAATTGCAAAGAGCCTCACTAAGTAGCTAAGGCTGTTCGTGAACTGCGATCCTCCTGTTTCAGCCTTCCAAATGCTGGGATTTTGATTACAAGCGTGCGCCACCACGCAGGGCTTATATTCATGTTTTTAAAATGGCACTGGGGCCTGCCAGTTAAATCATTAGTCTAAGCCGGGTGTGGTGGTGCACACTTGTGATTCCAGTACTTGGGAGGCTGAGGCAGGAGGATCACAGATTCCAGACCAGCTTCAGCAACTTAGTGAGGCCCTCAGAAACTTAGCAAGAATAGGTTTCAAAATAAAAAATAAGAGCGCTGGGATTATAGCTTAGAGATAGAATGCCTCTGGGTTCAATCTTCAGTAAAACACACACACACACACACACACACACACACACACACACACACACAGTAGTCTAGGCTATCTTTGAAGACAAGATGGAAGATAAAACAAGGGGTAGTGTGTTGTCTCTGTCTCTAAGACAAGGATCATAGCTACTGCAGGGCGACAAGACGATGCTACGTTTCTATGGGTGTGGCCTTAGGATTCTGCATCACCTGGTACCTGGAGGAGACTTGTCAGCATCACTAGAAAATGGCCTTCTTCTAGTGGGTAGACTCCTACATCTTACAATTGAGTCAGGTTCACAGAACAATATCATCTGCCCAGACAACTCTTGTTTTTTCTTTTCTTTTTTTTTAGAATTGGAAATTGAATCCAGAGGATTTTTACCTGTGAGCTACACCCAAAGACCCTTTGATTATTATTATTTCATTTTGAAACAGAGTCTTGCTAAGTTTCTGAGAATCTCACTAAATTCCTAAGGCTGGTCTCAAACCTGTGACCCTCCTGTCTCAGCCTGCCAAGAATTGGGATTACAGATGTACACCACCACAGCTGGCTGACAAATATGGTTTTATAGATTCAAATTCTACCTGGAGCTATGCTCCCAGCCCTAAAAAATAGAAAAAGTAGATTCTTTAATAAAAAGTAAATTCTACTTTTTATTTTTTATTTATTTTTTACTTTTCATTTTGAAATAGGGTTTCCCTAAGCTTCAGAGGCTGGCCTTAAAACTGCAATGCTCCTGTCTCAGCTTCCCAAGTACCAGGATTATAGATGTGTACCACCAAACTTGACCGGAAGAAATTCTTATCTAATCCAGGGAGGTAGTTTTGGGCACTGTAATTCACTAAAGTTTAAATAAAATTATGTGTTAATATGTATACAAGTAAGTTATATAGTGTCTGAGTTGATTTCACAGGAAAGCTGTTAGTAAAAAATGTTCGGCTTCCATGGTAAGAATGCTTGACCACTCATTATTATTTTGACTGTTGTTATCTAGCTGTTATAGGAAGACAAGGATTTAGTCTGTGGACACTCACTGTTTATGTTCAAGCAGGAACTACTGAAGTAACTGACTGATAGCAAGGTGGGATATTCCAGGGAAGGTCTGAGAAGCTTGCGGTGTCTGGGTCAGTAAAATGGATTCCAATTTTGCAAAGTCAGGAGCGAAGGGTATCGCCAGGAAGAACCGCGTCATGAGACTATTTCGTCACTAAAGGCTTCACGGAGTGAGATGGGGGCACAAACCCAGAAATGGCTTCCAGTCTTGACTCCATGCCATGCAATTTGTAAAACAAAGCAATTAACTCTAAGATGCATTTTTTATTACGACACTTCATTGCATTTTTTATTACAACATTACTTTATTAGGTGTAATTTGCATAGGAGAGAATGAATACCTCTTAAGTATTCATTCAAGCTCCGAGGGGTTCGACATATCTGTATACTCATGCAACAATAATGAAGATTAGGACAGAAACCATTCATATCACCCTTGAGCATTCCCTCCCGCCTGCTCCCCGCCATACCCCCACTGAGGTTATACCTCTATTTAGATCTCTATCACCATAGAATAGTTTTGCCATTTTTTTTTTTTTTTGAGTCATATCGTACGAAGCTTGAAAAGAATGAAGAAAGTGTGGCAGGGCGTCAAGTAAAATGTCCATCCTTTCCCACACACAGGAAAATACTTGTGCCATTCCTGATGGACACTGTGATTTAGTATGAACAGAAGGGAAAGCCCCGGGAAGTGTATTTCTTCCCTAGGACTAATAATGGCAGAGCACCTATGTTTCCCGGCGGGTTTGATTCCTTAGTCATGAAAGACGAGGGGAGAGACATTTGAAAATGGCCTTTTCCATTTTGAACCTGGGTGGCCTGTGAGTCCTGTCTCCCATACAAGTTAAAGAGAGACCAGAAAAAAGAAACAACTTTGGTATTAATCTTGTTATTCTTTTTAATAAAAAAAAGTGCCTGGTAAAAACCTCTGCACACAGGCAAGGAGCAAATGTGACCGCCTTTAGTTAAATGCAACAAGGTCTTACTCTATCCTGCCAAAGCCCCTCATTACCAGCAAATGTCCTCCCGTGGCAGACAGGGGAGGTGGTTTAATAAGAGACGCAATGGTTTTCAAAGATGATCAAAAGACTTCCTGTGGAATGACTATTCCTTTAGTTTCTTTCCATTTGGACCCGTAGGTGAGGACCAAGAAATTTCCAGCTCTTAGCAACAGAGATTTAGACATAGAAGAAAACATAATGTTGAGGGCAACCAGGTAACCACTCAGTTAACCCTCATGAGCCACTGACCGGTTCATTGCTACACAGCGTGCACTTGGGATGATCAGCGGGGTCATCGGGGGCAAGCTCTGCCCAGTGGCATGGCATCATGGGAGAGAAGTAGAAAGCTCCCGGCTTGGCCTCTGGGGAGCTGAGCTGGCTGGCGGGTTGGGAACGGTGGGTGAACCACCAAAGATCCAACATAAGGGAGTATTAACTCGGGGAGCACAGACCCTACAGGTTTATCTGGGGAGATTCAGAAAGCCCACAGAAGAGTTAAACAGTTATCAATGCCTTGCTGACCTCAGTAAAGTTTCCACCTCTACATATTTGGGAGGTCTAATAGGTTGGGGAAAAGAGAGATGATACACTGGTCCAGTTCATTTTATTGTACTTATCGACTATCCTACAGAGGAGCTGAGTTTTCTTGCGCTTCTCTTTTGAGGACTGTCTCTAGTCTTGCATAAATGAGAGAGGAAAAAGCAGGAGTCAGGGAATTAATGTTCACATCATCCTTGTGAGCTTATCATTATTTTGGCTCTGTCTTTGACATTAATTGGAAAGCAGGGGCCCACGAGTGATTTTATATTTGCTAATTTTACTTACTGTACTTTGGAACATTCACAACGGCAGCAGGGTCTCAGAGTATTATCTGTCCTATCGGCAAATCTGATAACCTTGTGAGTCTGATTAACATTGTAAAATTATTTTTTGGATTACATGTTATGATGGGAAATAAGTTCCAACGTTAAGACCTTTTGAAGTATATTTTCTAAGAAAGAGTTCTGTCCATTGATCTTTATTTAGAAATAAATAATACAATTCCTTTCCCGCAGTTTTTTTCAACAGGGACATTGGTTCTTGTGCCATGTTGTGGAGTTACCAGCCTTCTAAAAATGCAAAGTTATTTTTATTAACTGCATTTACTTATTTCTTGATGCAACAGTTATTCATTAAAATGCAATCATAGAGCTGGGCGTGGTGGCGCACGCTTATAATCCCTGCGCTTGGGAGGCTGAGACAGGAGGATTGCACAGGTTCGAAGCCAGCCTCACCTCAGCTACTTAGTGAGGCTTTCAGAAACTTAGTGAGACCCT
Source organism: Muscardinus avellanarius (assembly GCF_963383645.1). NCBI lineage: Eukaryota > Metazoa > Chordata > Mammalia > Rodentia > Gliridae > Muscardinus > Muscardinus avellanarius. The sequence continues at coordinate 30,538,784 of NC_137806.1, forward strand.
GTTTCCAAATAAAATATAAAATAGGTCTGGGAGTATAGCCTGGAGGTAGAAAGCCTCTGGGTTCCACCCCTAGTACCACCAAAAAAATTGCAATAATAGATTATTAAGTATTACTAAATATTATATATGTATTTGGGGGATGGGGGATTTGTGGTATGCGGGATTGTGGTATGGGGGATATAAACCTAGGGGCATTCTTTCTCTGAGCTACACTCCCAGCCCATTTTAATTTTTATTTTGAATCAGTCTTGCTAGGTTGCTGAAAGCTTCACTACATTCTCTTCTTGCAATCAGATTCTCCTGCATCAGCTTCCCAAATACTGGGATCACAGCTTTGCGCTGCCATGCCCAGCTCAACTCAATAGCTGATCAACTCACATTTTGTTCTTCAGGGTTTAACTAAATGCTTTCCACTTATCCACTTTAGGATCTGGGGTTGTTATGATAATTTAGATTGTTCCTATGAAGCACACGGACCAACACTCTGAATTAAGTTTTTATGAAAGTAAGAAAATTCATTTTTTTCTGTTTTCAATTACTTTTTTCATTGTTTTGTATTAGTTTCATTGATAGTTTCCCCCGTGACTCTATCTATCCTCTCTCTTCCTCTCTCTCTTGCTCGTATCTATTTTGTAGTACTGTGGATTGAACCCAGGGGTATTCTATCTCCAAGTTACATCCCCAGCCCTTCTTAAATTTTTTTGTTTGTTTGTTTTGAAAGAGGGTCTCCTAAGCATGTTGAGGGTCTGAAGCTGGCTTCAAATCTGTGATCCTCATATATTAGCCTTCCAAAAATTGGGATCACAGGCGTGTACCACCATGTCTGGCTGCTAATATTTCTGTTTGATATTGTACATTGCTTGTCATTGGTAGCCTCTCCTTCCTGCCTTTTTCTCCTGTGTACTGTCAGGGCTAGGACACTCACGATGCTGTGCTTTCTTGCTCCTGGTCCTTTCTTTGTACTCACAGGAGCGCCTGTAAGTTGCAGAAAGATGAGCTATTTTTCCTATTGACTGCTGAGTGACCCGTGCTGGGGACTGTCCCTGGGGCACATGGTGCATGGTAGGAGCTCCGTTAGCATTTGCTGCGTAACTGCCTGACGTAATGAATGTTACAAGTAATACTGGAGTCTCCCAATTCCAGAAGGACAGGAGAGTAAAACCATATACTAAAAGCACAGCCATTCTGGTGACACAATCCCGATGGTCTCTTCCTATGTAAGCGTCAAAATTCTAAAGAAGAGTTAATTTGCCTTAATCAGATTTCTCATCACGACTCATGTCTCCCTCCCTCCTTCCCTTCTTCCCTCCTTCCTTCCTTCTCTTCTTTCATCCATTCACTCATTAATTCATTCAAATTCAGCCATGGTGCTTTAGACTACAAAAGGAGCAGAAACAGAAGTCAGTCGAGTTAGTACAAAAGTTAAGTTTGTTTTGGCTGGTGTTGGGGATGGAACCCGGGGCCATTCTACCTCTGAGCCCTATTTTATCTTTTATTTTGAAGCAGGGTCCGGAGAAGTTGTGGAGGGCCTTGCTGAGTTGCTGAGGCCGGCTGCAAACCTGTAACCCTCCCATCTCAGCCTCCCAAGTACTGGGATTACAAGTGTGTGCCACCACGCCAGCTACAAATTCAGTTCTTTTATGGCTTGGTGGCGAGGTTCTCATTCCTTCCAGTATTCCTTCTTCCTTCAGTCTGGTGAGTTAATGATTACTGATTTTTGTTGAGCCTTTGCATAGCAGAAGGAAAGAAAAAATATGCAGGTGAATAGACACGTTCTAAAGAATAAGAGCTATATAATCTAGACACGGAGACACAGGAAGATTTTAGCCAACAGAGGAAGTAAAAAGACAGATCATTTTTTTTCTTCTTTCAATTTTAAAAAGTTAAATTCCACAGAAAAGGCAATGTCATGTTGGAGCTCAGAGATCTGCTTAAAGGAAAAAGTAGTGTTTTCATCTAATAACAAAAAAGAGCTATTTCCTACACTTAGATAGAAATATACTTTTTAAGCCAAAGATACAACTGCTGGCCTTGAAATAGAAAAAGCACATTTTGATATGTTAGATTCCATTTATAAAGATTAGGAGAGCTTCAAATTAAGACATACATTTTATAATAGAATCTAATATTAAGTTTGCATGGATAATCAAAAATTTATTATAAAATGAATTCTAAAATTTAGTTACACTCTTCAAATATTTAAAAATCTCATCCCCCAAATATTCAGTTGGCCATGGAGAAGATGTTGAAAAGAATAAACATATATAAATCAAAACTTGCTGGGCGTGGTAGGGCATGCCTATAATCCTAGTACTTGGAAGACTGACACAGGGGAATAACAGGTTAAGGCCTCAGCAACCCAGCAAGACTCGCAGTAATCTAGTGAGACCCTGCTTCAAAACCCAAAATGAAAAGTGCTGGGGAGATAGCTTGGAGGTAGGATGCCTCTGGGTTCTATCCCCAGCATCACAAATAAAACAAGACCCTCATAGTATGGGATGAATGTTTTATTGAGATTGTCTTTACTCCAACAAGCCATAAAAATACGAGAAAGTAAAACAAGAATGTATTTGAACATAGCAAAACAAAAGCCAAGTATAATAATAATCTTAAAAACTCCAAAGGAATAAACTAATTTTTATAAGAGGTGAAGGAATAAACTAATTTTTATAAGAGGTGAAGGAATAAACTAATTTTTATAACCACAAGTAAAAATGGCTATGTGATCGAACCCATCAATCCATGATTCAGAATGTGCCCAATGATGGGTGAATTTCTTACAGAAATACTATCAAAGAGCCAGGTGTGGTGGCTCAGACTTGTAATGCCGTGCTGGCATATAGAAAGGCAGCAGAATTAGACCAGGGTAGAAGTCTCCAGTACCAGTACCAGCAACGATAACAAAAAAAGATGAAAGTTGTTTTTTGTTCCCCTTGGTATTTCCAGGATTTTTTAGAGATGTGGACATTTCAGCTGACATTGCTAAATGTTTCAGTTAACACCCTCAACACATGGCCAGGACCGGAGGGTAGCTTTCTGTCTCAATCCCGAGCACCTGCCGCACCTATAGAAGTAAGTATCTGTGGATGAAGGAACCCAGCGGTTGGTATCATCTGTGTGCCACAATGGTGGTGAATCATGCCCAGGGATAATGTACAAAATCAGAATGGTAGGCATTCAGCGTCTTTCCCCATTGATGAGTTGGCTTTGCTAAAAACAGCTCCGATTTTGCCTGAATTGTAAACTAAGCAAGTACGGGAAGAGGGTATGTAGGGAACAGATGTGGATGTTTTAAAAGACCACTTAGCCATCCTTACTTTTTTTTTTTTATATGATCAGCTGAAACTAGAATTCATCCCTTTCCTTAAAATTGCTTGAAGTTTATTCCTAAGGATGACTCCAAGGTGCAAGTGGAAATAATTTATTTTGAAAACTAAAGCTAACTATACTGTCACCACAGTTTGGCAAAATCATTTTTGAGTTATTTTCAATCTCACAGGACCAGGAATGCTTGGAATTTTACTCCTGTAATGCTGAAGAGACACGAGGACACATTTATAGCAGTTGGTTAGCGTAAGGACTCAAGCCATCTCATCTATTCTTGGTTATAAACAGAGGCACCCTGGGTCATTGTTATTGTGCAGGAATGTGGAACATTGGAATTCTTTTGCAGAAATAAATTCAGATAGGTGTAAATACTTCTGAATGCATGGATGGTCTCTCTCCAAGTTGGAGAAATAAAACAAAGGAAGAGAGGTGAAAGGAGAGAGAGGAGAGAGAGAGGAGAGAGAGAGGAGAGAGGAGAGAGAGGAG